>NC_139681.1:21007293-21607293 GCF_964106915.1 Podarcis gaigeae
TCTTTCACTCCGGCTATAAGGAGCTGCAGCATGGTTCCCGATCCTTATCCTGGAACCAATGCTCTTTGGTGTTCTGGCCCTTCTGTTTTGAAACCAGACCTGAAGAGAAGAAAGGAGAGAACCAACATAGAAGACATTGTTACCATGAATATGTCTTTTTGATCCAACAGAGAGAACTACATTTAATAAATTATGCTTATTCCTCTGGGGTTTCTCTTTAGTTCTCTGCAGCATTTTTCTACTCTCTTCAGCTCCGCATTCAAATATCCCATGTTCATAAACTCCAGTTACTGTTAAATATAAACCTTCTAAGTTGCAATGACTAAATACTGCTTTTTGGCTGTATTTTGTTCTTCAGTATCAGAAAAAGCCACCTTTAAAACTGTACACAAGTGTACAGTTCCACAAGACTCGCTTTACTGAAGTATAACCTGTGGATGTGAGCTTCACATGTAAGAAATTGTCAAGCATTTGTTAATGCCAAGTGGATGGCTGCATACAAGACTTAACATCTCTGTGTGCATTTGTGCTGGAAGGCAACACTTTATGCCTGGCAATTGTTTTAAACATTCCATAAACTTCGTAACAGTAATTTTAAATGGCTCACTCAGAAGACCTACCCATCTGTTGTGCCCTGTTTGGGGTCTTCTCCCTCAGCCTCCCTAGTTTCCTGGGGGTAATGGACTAGGCAGGGAAGTTTTCCTTGGAGAGAAGCGCTCCAATGGGGAGGCGGCTTTTGGGGAGGAGCGAGTTTCAAGTTCACTTTTCAACCGCTGATTGACCAATCTAGATTGGCCGGAGCGCACCCTTCCCTTGGCATCAGCCCTTAGCAAAACTGGAAGATAGCCCCATTGGCTTGGAGATTAGTGCGCACAGTTGAAGGGAATTGAGAGGATGGGTGGAGGAGCGAGAGAGCCAGACAGAACTGTGGTTTATTTTTTAAAAATATTATTATGAAGCTTTCATTTTACAGACAGAGATGCGCCAAGACTTAGGCATGTTGAAAGGCTTTGCCCAAGAAGCCAAGACACTCTGAGCAAGTACTGTACACTCGGAAACCCCCTGCCTTTTGAAACATTTCCCCAATTGTTCCAACTCCAGATTTTGACTGTGGACCTTATTTGAACAAGTGACCAATTGTTCAGCTTTTATTTTTGATTTCAGTATACAAGTGCTTTTAGCTTGCTTGGGCAAAGGGAAGAGAATGCTTCAGTAAAAGGAAAGCCAGTCGAAGGCATTAAAATAACAAACTTTATTGAAAAACTATAAAATATACAAAATTTAAAAGATGGGGGGATTTATATGGATGGGTAACCCTAGAAGGCGTCGGGAGAAGGGAAGATATTGCTTTGCTGCCAATTTTGGTAATCTTCGGGCAACATTTGCACGGGATTTGCAGCTGGATAATTCCCCGTTGCATAAGTGTTCCCCATTGCATGACTGTTCCCCATTGCAGACCAGGGAGTTTTACTGCTTGATGGAGTGCAGAAGTTACCAGCCGATGGTGGAGGCTGCCTCATCATCTCTGCATCATAATATGGAACTGGGCAGTTGCTTGCCTGGGAAGTCTCACAAAGCCCAGTTCCACCAACAGCAGCTGGCTGGTAATGAACCGGGTTCAATTCCTGGGAGTTCTGCTGCTGTGCGGCATAGACGGGCTCTCCTGGCTGCGTGGTGCTGAGAGCTGGCTGCCAGAACCCTGCTCCTTCAGAGCTTTCGGGATAATGGAAGCTGCGTGGCTGGTAATGTTGCTGTGTCGGACTTCTTGCACTGCTTCTCGGAGTGCTTGGACATCTTCTGTCAGGGCGGCTATAAGGAGTTGTAGCTCGGTTCCTGATCATTGTTTTGGACCTAGTCATCTTTGTTCTCGCTCTTCAGTTCTGAAACCAGGTCTGAACAAAAGCTTTCGGGATAATGGAAGCTGCATGGCTTCTTTTGGGGCTGCTCCCCAGGCTGTTTAATGGACTTCTTCTTCTGCCACAGCGGCTATAAGGAGCTGTAGCTCTGTTCCTGATCATTATTTTGGAACCTTTGTTCTCGCTCTTCTGTTCTGAAACCAGGTCTGAACAAAAGAAAGGAGAGAACAAAATGCCCATTATTTCCAAATGGATAGGTCATAATTTCACTTTCTAGCTCAGAGGACCACCGAATATTTGTGCCTCGTGTGGTGTATTTTTTTCAGTGTGGGAGAACTAGGGACTTGCGGGACATGGCTAGAAAAGCAATGTTGCTTAAGTGTGGTTCCAACTGAAGGCTGCACATTTGGTCTCTCAATGCAAGGTGCTGAAAGCTGCCATCCTAATAGGAATATCCTATGCACACTCCCTTGGGAGTTCGGTCAGGTGGATCGGGCTATAAAGGTGGCCCAGAAAACCAGATGGTTTTATCCTCAAATTAGAGTTGAAACCAGGTCTGTTAAGAGTTTTTACTGTTCAAAGCCAGAACCTTTGATATTTGAAAGTATGTTCCTCCAATAATTTGAATGGGAAGGAAAAGGAAGCCTTAATCAGGAACCAGGGTTTCTGAACAAGTATGGGCACAGTGGAAAAGGAGGGGAAACAACGCACCCACCCCTTAAAAAAAGCCTTTACATCCACGGTACAACAGCCCCCCCCCCGAAATAAAACCCCACAAAAACTCAGGAAAGAGGAATTTGGCTCTTGACTAAGGAACCTTTCGTGTTAAGCTCGGAGGCACCTGGATGAGCAAAGGCATTCGAATGACAACGCAAGAATTATTCTGAGTGTTTAAAATTTATCCAGTATTTGCGATTTAAGGAAGTCCCAGGAACCCCCACTTTCCCTCTTCTTACGTGCACACAATCTTCCTCGACTCTGATGCTCTTCGCCAGCGCCTCCCTAGTCCCGTATCCGGGGTACACGTTTTTTTCAAACTCCTTCTTTAAAAGCTCGATTTGGGCTGGGGTAAAAACTTTCCTTTTTCTCCTATCTCCTCCTACTTTGGGGCAGCTTCCTCCAGGGAAAAAGCAAAGAGGCAAATCTCAAGGAAGCGCTCGGTAAGCTTAAACTGAAGCGACGCTTGCAGATCTTCCTCCCGACATGGAAAGCTCAAGGTTTAATAATCATTTTTTAAAAAAAAGTTTCTCTTACCTTCGTTGTTGGTTGCAATCATGAAAAAACTCTTTCTCGCTCTCTCCTGAATTGGTTTTGCCTTAAAAATGGACACTAAGATCCCTCAGGTTCAATCCGGTATTCTGCTGGGCGTTCGCTCTGGGCATTTATCTCCGGTGGGCGATCCCACCCTTACTTCTCAATCAATACGAGGTTTCCCGGTTGCGGAATGCCATCCCAATGAGCTGCCCCGTCTTCATCATTTTTGCGTTTCACCCTTACTTCTCAACCAATAGAAAGAGTTACATTCTCTTTCAAAAAATCAGTTGCTTTGCCAAACTGGGTCTAACCCCTCCCTCCGTCGACACCCCTTTGGCAATTGACTCTTCAACTGAATGGAAGAGAATTGAGAGGTGAGGGGAGAGAGAGAGAGAGATTTCGGGCGCCTGCTACGCATTTTCTTTGTCAAGCCACACCCGCATTGTACAAAAAACAGACTTGCGAGGTCCAACCAAAGAACACCCCCACACACACACACACTTCGTATCTTAAACGGGTACTCTCTTTTTAAAAAGGTTTTTGTTGTTCTAAAAAGAAGCAAGTATAAATTATTTCATATGCAAGGGCACCCGCCATCTTAGAAGAGGAATTCCTTGCACTAAGAATGTCTTTTCCAAGCTGGTACCTGCAAGTTAGGATTCGTATGTTAATCTTTTATAAACCCAAATAAATAAATAAATAAAATGACAGTGCCTTTGTAGTTGGTTCAATCTGGACGGTCAGCCCATTTAAAAAGGTTCCCCGGTTGCGGAATGCTCTCTCTAGTGAGCTGCCCCGTCTTCATCATTATTGCGTTTCCTTAGGAATTTGAAAATATTCCTGTTTGCTCAGGCATTTGGTGGCTGCTGAATAATGTTCCTGACAACCCCGAGATCAGGGGGGCAGAAGAATAGTTTTAAAAACAAACCAACAAACCTCCTATAATTACTTTTAGGATTCTTCCTAACTGAAATTGCTTTTAGGTGTTTAAAATTGTTATTTTTTTAATGTTCGAAATGTTTTAGAATGTTTTTGCTTTGTTTTTGTTTTTAAAGTGTGTACTGTTTCTGTTTGCCGACGTGGGCTCCGAAGGGCGGCGTATAAATTCAGTAAATAAAAACCATAAGAACATAGCAACCCGGAACATTGAATAGGTTTTATTTGTAGGAGGACGAAAAAAGGAAAACAAGCAAGCAAAGTTGAGGTATCAAATACATAGCTGCGTTTCAACCTATTACTAGTTCGTTTATACATTATGTCCCTTTCTTCCTACTAGGTTCAAAGATCACAATGTTTCACCTCCTAAATTGTAACTTGACAAATTTCAAAGCAGAATTTACCACAAAGTAACTTCCTAATATGAACAGCACCAATGCTGTGGTACCTCTAGTTCACAGGCAACCCTCCTATAAAGCTTCATTGAAGGCAGTAGAGCACAAAACCGGGGGGGGGGGGATTAAGAGCAAGAAAATGAAATAAAGTGTTCAATATACCCCCCCACAAAGTTTTTAATCGATATAAATGCCCATGTTGCAGGCTAAGGCACAAACAAGTTAATCTTATATGTCTTTAAAGCTTTGGAAAACAACTTAACACACTCATGGTAGAAAAATCAATTAAATCTTATATCCCCATCTCAAACTTCTGTTTTTTTAAAAAATGGAAGACTCATGAATGGAAACCAAACTTATTAACACAGAAAAGTGTTACTAAATCGACTTATAGCAGGATGTACAAATATACTTTTGCATACAAAGAAAATATAGCAACTTCCCACCACATTGATTGCCACCTACTCTATTCTCAGATACAGAGACTTGAAAAGAAAAGGAAAGGGACAGAAAGCCCATTGGTGCATTAAAATGTGTCTCAGGAATTTTCAGCCATTAGTAGACCTGACCTTTTATCTCTAGAACCACATGTACCGCACAACTGACTTTTTTCTATGGGAAAATTAAGCCCATGTTTATATGCTTGAACAAAGGAAAGTGAATGTTGCAGTAAATGGAAAATTAAATGAAGACTCCAGACAAGCTATTAAAAAAACAAACTTTATTCAAAACATACATTCAAAGTCATGCATTAAAAGGCATTAAAAGAGGGAGCTTGGAAAATATGTACAGGATAGCAAGGAAGGAGTTGGGATGCTAATCTGGAACCTGACTTAAAGTGAAAAACTGAGAGCCCGAAACACTTCCATCAACGTTCTGCATTTGTCCAGGATTTGTAGCTGAATAATTCCCCGTTGCAGACCAGGGAGTGTAACTGCTTGATGCCATGAAGAAGTTATCAGATGATGGTGGAGGCTGCCTCACCACCTCCGCACCGTAATATGGAACTGGGCAGTTGCTCGCCTGGGAAGTCTCATAAAGCCCAGTTCCACAAAAAGCAGCTTGCTGGTAATAAGCAGGGTTCAATTCCAGGGAGCTCGGCTGTTGCGGGGCACACTCTCCCGGTTGCGTGTTGTTGAGAGGTGGCTGCCACAACCCTGCTCCTCCATAGCTTTCAGCATAATCAAAGTTCTGTGGCTGGTAATATTGTTGCGTGTGAATATTTTGGCTGTTTCCTGGACTGCTTCCTGGGCTGCTGTCCAGGCTGCTTCTTGGACGGCTTCTTTCACTCCGGCTATAAGGAGCTGCAGCCTGGTTCCCGATCCTTATCCTGGAACCAATGCTCTTTGGTGTTCTGGCCCTTCTGTTTTGAAACCAGACCTGAACAGAAGAAAGGAGAGAACCAAATGGGAAGGTCATAATTTCACTTTTAGGTAAAACAACCAAGCATAGATTAGTGTATGACAGTGGGAGAACCTACGTTAACTTATTTTTTGTTGTGCGAAAGGCATATAGGCATTATGTTCTGTGAATATAGAAGACATTGTTACCATGAATATGTCTTTTGGATCCAACAGAGAGAATTACATTTAATAAAACCTACCCATGTCCTGGGGGTAATGGACTAGGCAGGGAAGGGTTTATATATATATTTCTAAATGCCAATTTCTCTGTAGGAGAGAACTAAGTACTTACTCAACTTTTGCCAGAAAAAACAATGCAACATAACTCGTTTTAGTCTCCCCAGTGCAAGCTGTTTATGGCTGCAGTCCTTTGCACATTACCTTGGGAGTTAGTGTTAAGGTGGGTATCTGAATTTTTTTAAAAATGATTTAAACTCAGTATCTGCATCAAATGTGTCAAATGAATGTGTGCTGTGCATAAATTTACTGGGAATTAGAGGGAAATTCTCACTATAATAAGGATGGCAAACATTGATCCAAACAACTGAAAAAAGTTTAGAACTTTGCTTAGTTGGCATTGTTAAGTTAGAGCTCCTCCTGTTGGCCATTCTGTGAACATGATCACAGTGATCAGGGTTGTAGATTAAGGCCTTCATGCGTATACCGGTTCAGACTTAGTTCTCTGCTTATTTTATTTTTTTACTTTTTTCTCACACTGTTAGGTGTTGTTGCGGAAGGTGTGATACAGGGCAGCCATAATCCCTTCACCATCCCAGCACATCCGCAGGAGCCCTGCCCAGTTGCTATGCCAACCCTGATGGTCCTAGACAGAAGACAATCAAGATCACAAAGAACTTGCATATGGGAGTGGATTCAGCATGGACTGAAACAAAGGACAATGATCAGATCTTCCCTCTGGGGGCAGGAAACTGCCAAGTCCCCTTTGTCTCCTGGAAGTGACTCATGGGGAGGGGGAGAGAAGGGAACCAGCCAGGTGACAGGACACTCAGGTTACCACCCCAACTCCTCCCTCAACCCCTCCTTTCTGTAATGTATGCATGATGTTTCTGGGGGTGGGCTTGACCTAGAGGAGGGGAATTTCAAAAGTTTTTATAAGGTCTTGCACACCATTTTTCTGTGTCTTTCCTCTCACCTGCAAGTGAGGGGAGCACCCTGTCGCAACAGTCAATAAAGGCCAAGCCTACAGGCTGCTGATTTGCTCCAATTTACTCTGGTTGGTGTCTTTACTTTTTGTCCAAGGGAGCACTCGGATTTTTCTGGTTACATAGCTAAGAGAGCAAGCTAAAAATCAGAAAGCCCCAGCTTTGACTGCTGCCTCTCTCATGCATTCATGAGGTGACCTTTGGTAATGCACTTTCTGTGCCCCCCACATCTGCAGCATGGGGGATAATAATACTGATTTCCATTACAGGGCTGTTAAAGTTTACAACAATATAACACTCATTTGAACACTTGAAAGTGCTATACAAATGTTAAGGATTATTCCATTGTTTTTCAAATGGTTATGAGATGTCTTTAAATGCTGTAAAATGAATGGTAGCATTACAGGATTCGAGCATGTGCAATCTTCTTGCACACAGTGTCTATGTGCAATACTTGGTGATCAAAATAAAGGTAGGGAAATACAGGAAGAAGGCTGGAAACAATGACAAAATGTCTTTATTGGAAAGAAAGCTGCAACACTCCCCAGCCACCAATTTAACCAACTAAATTGTATTGGAAATCTTCCGGGTGTTTCAGTAACATCATCTTCCTGCCCTAATCTCCATCGATTATTCTTTATTACCACACTGCAACACCCTTAATCTTGTCTCTGGCTTAATGTGAGCAGACTAGAACCAAGAAGTCCAGGATTTTGCTAAATGCAGTGGAACCTCGGGTTATGTACCGTCCTCCTTACGAACGCTTTGGGTAACGAGCTCCAGTGACCTGGAAGTAGGTTTCCTGGTAGAGAACTTTGCCTCGGGATATGAGTGGAAGTCACATGCTGGCAGCAGCGGGAGGTCCCATTAGAAAAGCATGCCTCAGGTTAAGAACAGTTTTGGGTTGAGAATGGACCTCCAGAACAAATTAATTTCGTAACCAGAGGTACCACTGTGTATGGATGTGGAGCCTATATTTGCCTACAGTTCCTCACACCTCATGCTATGCAAGTCTAGAATTACCGTACTGGTCTGAATATAAGCAGCACTTTTTCCCCAAATTCTGACCGTGAAAAGTTAAAGTGCGGCTCATATTCGCAACCTTATGGTATGTAGTTAGGAGCATGGGGCAAACAGCTGCAGGAACATGGCAAAGCAGCACCCGCCCCGTGCGTAGTCCCCCATCCTCTCCCCCAAGGCCGGGAAGGGAAGAGAGTGCCCCCAGTATGCAGCCAGGAATGCAACGGTTTATATTCGGGTATTTCTTTTTTTCTCCGCCCCCCCTCTAATTTTTAAGGTGTGGCTTATATTCGAGACAATACGGTAGCCTCTGGCACTCCTGAATGGCATTTGAATCTATCTGCCGTTGGAGGGAGGAGACTGAAAAGAACCTACGGGTTCTTGGCCTCCTCAATTTTTGGCTTAATGTGTATCCATGTCTACATGGAAATTTTGTGCCAATTAGAACAGGTACAGCAGGAAGTTCTCCTGTCACCCGCCTCCTCAACTGGCATGACAAGCAGTTCCCAGGGGTGGGGCACGGTGAAAGATAGAGGAGCACGTGGATGGGAAGAGCTGCCAGTGCCTTGTCTTCTACAGTATTGAGAAATGACAAGATCTCTTTCCTAGTGGGCAAAATGAGAGGGGACACCTCCATAGGCGAGTCCCTTCAGCTCATTATCATGTTGACGGCCCTGGGGGAAGAAACTGGCATCCCAGGAGCTGCTGAGGAGTTCCATGTTCTATCTCCAGAAAGGACGCACAGTCCCCTAGTTACCGTCCCTCTTCCCATTGTCATCCCTTCCCCCTCTGGACTGGAAGCTCATCAAGGCTTGGATCTGTCAGAACATTAGAAGCTATAAACTGCCTGCACCCAGGGTTTCCTACCCTTCTGTGAGGCAGCTGCCTCAGGCGACAAATTCTGAGGGGTGGAAATGTGGGATGTAAACACAGGAGCAGTCAATGACAACATTCCTAGAGTGTACATGTTAGAACATGGGGAGGGATGTCTGTCCAGCAAGCAGGTAAACTTCCTGGGGACGGACTTCCTCCGCATGTGACCAGAGGTGGGTGTGGCCTCACCTGTGCAGGTAATGATAAAAGCACAGGGCAGGCAGCCATTCTCTCTCTTGCCTCTTGCCTCTCTGCCATCTTCATCTTCTGAAGGAGCAGCATGCCCTCTTGGCTCTCAGCCAAGAGAGGACAGTACTATCTTCCTATAAGATAGTTTTTAAGTGTATGTAACCTTTTTAAGCCTGCCTGCCTTCTGGGATCATATTGTGAACAGAACATGAGTAAACTCTTTTATACTTTAATAAAGACTGTGTCGTGTCTTGTATTTTAAGAGGGAACAAAGGGGAAATTACCAGAGTAATTATTATAGAGGTTCTAGCGAACCTGTGCAAGCGTTACCGTTGCGAACTAAAAGGGGAATGTATATAAACTCTGCTGATATTTTGGAAACTTGTTAGCACAAGTTGGATAAGGATATAATTAGTCAATATATCCTCTCCTGCACCCCAGAACATTCCCACAGGAAAGAGGCCCAAAATGTTTGCCATGTTTTCTGCCCTGCACTCCCTATGCTATTCTGCTGCCCTAGAGTGCAGTTGAGGACTCTGCCCCATCAACAGTGCTGAAAGTTCAGTGACCAGCCTAATCAGATTTCGTGGAAATAATGGGGAAATGCGCAAACATTTCCTTTGCCTCAGCTAACAAAATGGCTTGCGCTGTTCCTGCTATCTACCCAAGTATCATCCTGCAAATAACATTAACCCTTTTAATATGCATATTGCAAAATGTCCTTGTATGCAATGAATTCCTGCAGGCAGCTGAAAAAGATGGCAATGACTTTCCTGTGCTGGTGCTGAGAGACTATGAAATTCCGTTCCCAGAAGTTTATCTATCTTGACCTCTTCCCTCCCACTTTTTCACAGGCAAGTCAAGCCACATTTTTTCAGAGGACTTTCAAATACTTCATTAGTCTGGTTTCCAAACATCTTTACTGCTATTTTTAATGCCTGGTGTGTTGTGTTGTTCACCTTTTCTTTTCTTTTTTATGCTTAATGTTGGCTTGAGGAGAGATTGTCCTACTGTGAAACTCCATATATAAACTGACTGGGCATTCCAATGTGGACAATATGTTCTCAGGCCAGTTGCAAGCAAAGACAGATTCCTGCATATTCTCCAGCAAGGGCAATGCACAGTTTTGTCACATCACCCTTTGCCAACCCTCTGGGGGCAACATGCTAGTGGTAGGTATGGACAAAAGTGGAAGCGATCACCCTAAATTGTCACACATGCACTCACACAAACAGCTCCCCCCCCTTCCTAGTCAAAAATCAATGCAGTCTTAGGGGGAGGGAGAGATTTGCTTGAGAGGTCAGGGCAGACCTGTCTATACCCACTCTATAGGGCGGGGATGAGAATGTCTAATTCCCAATTTGGCAGATGGGCAAGGGTTAAATTCTGCCTCAAGTCAGACACTACAATGAGAGTAATCCAAAATGATTGCGCCTGCTTTGGCAAGCCATTTGCTCTTAACACATCTGTAGTGTGAATGCAAAACGAACATGTTTGTGTATGTATACACATGCACCCTTGTACAAATTATCTGGCCGTGTTCCTGGGATGCCCAAGTGCATTTCCTCACCAACTCCTTAGCATTCCTGCTGCAAACAGAGGGAACTGAGGAAAGAACCCGATACGATGACACACAAAAGCAGGTATTGTTGAGTCAACCCCTTCATCCTATTAAGGCCTGGTTATTGTTCAAAATTTCCTAGAAGGTGGTTGGGGAAACCCAGGCTGCATTAGGAATCCTTAGGGGGCCCTATACTTTGTGTTTTGGCACCCCTGCTTTAAGGATGTGAAAGCACCACCCCATCCTTTGTAACAATTTCAGGGCATGCGTTATATTTTAGAGAGAATTATTAGCTTTATTCAAGGCCAGCAGTGAGACAGCTCTCGGAAATTATCAGCTCAAAATGCAGCATTATACCAATTAAGCACCCTATCTTAGGACACATTTTCATCACAAGATGCAACAGTCAAACAGCTCACCATGTTTCCCTTCGAGTATTTACAGTATAAAGAACAGCAGAAGCTACCTTTAATCATCCAGACAATAGCCAGGTAAAACAGGTAAAACGTAATGTGTTAAAGAGGTGATTCTCAATACAACAAGCATGACGGAATATGCAGGGTGTTCGAGCACAAAGGCAAAATGCTAAAACTATGAGCAGCAGTGTTCTTAAGAGCTCCCTAAAAATAAATCCAAATGAGACACAGAGCTTGAAGGACATTATAGGGCATTTCAGCAGAAATCATCGAGAGAATTAAAAGTCAAAACCAAAGGCAAGAACTATGGTCCAATGTGGCAGAGTCATAACCTTTATATATTTGCTCCGGCACAGAATCAGCGGACCTGTCTCCTGCACCAACATAACAATGGCATGCACTACAGTAAAAATGCACTGCACTAATACAAAACGCTAAAAAGTTGGTGGGGTGGAGGGGTTCATTCAAGCTCTGTGCTGGTGCCCTTTGCTTCTCACCCTCGTTCTGCCCACTCATCTGACAGGCACTGTTAACTACTTCCTCCAAATCCAACTAACATGCTGTTTCTAAACCTTCCCCACAGACAGCTCTGTCTATCACGACACAGCTTGGATGAGGAACACCTAATGAAAGCTCTATCAAAGCTTTCTCTCAGACTGAACCTAGTAGACCTGCTTTGATGTATTTCTTGGGGGGGGGCATCTCCCCTAAAGAATTTAAGGCATGTAATATAAAACTACCTTTTAACAGCACGTTGGATCTCTGAGAAATAAAACTGCCCCAGTGGGGTTTCTTGGTCTTGACTGCAGTTCTTATGTGGTCAGAGCTTTCTCTCTCACAGCCTTTTGCACTTCAAGAAAAGCTTGCGCCATGCCCAAGAGTTTAGTGCCACTGTTATTAACTAAAGTGCTTTGCAATGCATGCAGGTTGTTAAGAGAGCACCAAGAAAACATAAGAGCAAAACCTGCTGGTAGACCATTATAAATCAGAGGCGTGGTGGCAGAGTTTGTGGAGAAAGATTGCAAGATGTTCAGGCCGCAATGCTGACCACATTTACTGCGGATAAACCCCTTTAAACTCTGGGTGGGAAGGTGGGTGAGAAATAGAAGAGGTTTATTTCTCAAAAAAGGGGAAGAAAAGTTAACCAAGCCACCTGCTAAAACTGGATGCCCAACAAGGATAATCTGCACTGTTGCACATTATTTTTTAATAGTAATTATTATTATTATTATTAGTCTATGGTGCAAATGACAGAGAATGAAAATGCCACCTTGCCTCCCAGTCACAGCTACACCCTGGACACAGTGTGGCTGCATGTAGAGATCAGTGCTCACAGACCTGATTAATCTGCAATCCTTACCTGTAAAAAGGGTGGCGGGGGAGGGGAGAAAGAGGCTCATAAATGAAGGGGACTAGCCATACAATCACTTATAGAGGGCAATCCAGCCATGGATGCAGGCAAAACCAGGGCAAGTTGGGACCAAAGGAAGATGCCTCACCACACTTCTATACAGCTCAGTTCATGAATAAGGCTACTGTTAGACCTGAGAAGTAGAGGCTATGGGTTGCACTGTGCTTGCTCTGTTTGTGTTGGCATTTTGGTCCTGACCATTAAGAACTGGCTTTATTTCCTTGATCTAAAAAGAAAGGCTCCACCCCCCCCCATTGTCACAAGCTAGTTTCCTCGCTTTCCCCACAGCTGCAAAACCTGCAGAGGAGACGTCTGAAAGAAATTTCTCTTTCCAAGTGAAAGAGAAGATTGTCGGGGGTCCACTAGGGGCGCATTGGAAGATGGCCGACAATACCATCTCTCCGGCCCACACGAGGTAATTAAGAGGTTGTTATGGGAGTAGGCAGCCTCCCTTGTTACCCCAAGGGAATGGGGAACACTGCCCTTGCCTGCTGTGCCCATAAATCACCCCCGGACTCGAAAGAAGGGGGTGAGGGCATTAGGCAGAATGCCCTTGTGTGGACTCCGGCTCTCCTGGATGCTGTCTCTGATCGCGCACTAGCTGCAGCAATTTGAAATAAACAATTAGAAAGAAGCAAATGCACATATTTCAAGTGAAGAACGGGAGTGAAGACTGCTAATTGAAGGGACCTCTGTGAAAGAAGAGCGACGGGTTGGATCAACAGGAATATATCATGAAGAAGATAAATCAAAGGTTCGGTATGTTGGCATCGGGACTGGATGGGGGGGAACTTTTTTTCTTTTCTACTATGTGATTAACCAATAACGCCTCCTCAAGTCAGAACCGTCATCTAACTGACCTAAGCAGGATGATTAAAGACTGTATGGAAATGAATTCTAACCAAAAGTCTGTTTTATGGAGATCGAGTAAAGAACAAGAGCTTTTGGAATGGCGCAGCAATAAAAACAGAGTTCCCATGTTGGCAGGTTCTGTCGAAAGATTGACGACTGGGAGGAGGAATTGATTTGTTTTCATACTGGATTCCTGGCGAACCTCCTCAGTGGACTGAGAAAGGTGACAGACCTGTGAAGATTAACGACGGTAAGAGTGTCTTTATTTATGGAAGCGATGCTATACGGAAATCGTCTGAATATGGCTCTTGGACGAACGGAAATATCCACACAGGATTAAAATTTGTCTTAACCCACTTGTGGAGACCATCAGAGGTCACAAAGAGAAAGGAAAAATATATGAAAACAACAAGAAGAGATTGGATAGAATTGTGAACATTATTTGGACAGATTTGTGAACATTAAGATGATTGGATCCCCTTCAGAACTTGAAATATGGGTACCCCCAACAAAAATTTAAAATTCAGCTTTGTAATTTGGAATTTATGTGATTTGATTTAATTTGATTGGTCGGTTAATAAAAATTATTTAAAAAAGAAAGAAAGAGAAGATTACCACACTTCTGAACACACACAAAATATTTAGGAATACACCCATCCCTCTCACTGTGAAGCACGTGAAATATAGGAGGTACCCACTTAGGGTTAAACAAGGATCAGACAGACGCAGCAACTTAGAGAAAAGAAGGTGAGGTTTATTGCTGAGCAATAATGGACCCAGTTGGAATCCTTTCCAAAAGACTGGGACCCAGAAGCATACAAATCCTGAGAATATATACCTGAGCAAATCACAGATCATGAGACAATCATGAGACAGTTACGAACGCCAGGGGGAAATAACCAATTAGCCTGCTTCTTGCCATGCTCCTGATCTTATGCAGAGTTCACTCCTAACTTCTGCTTTCCACTGTCTGCACAATGATGCACAGTCTGACCTTTTCCCTAGTTCTGACAGAACAGAGAAATAAGATTCAGGGTGGGAATCTCCTGGCGCTACCTCCCCCTTATGCATCTGCTCTGTAGGGAGTTTTTGTGGTTTGGCCCTTCCTGCTTTGTGGACCATTTTAGCCTATAGTTGAGGGGGGGATTTGTACCAGCGCCTTGTGATTCATGGCTTCCCTTTTCCTATACGGTGCAGGATGTTACTAGGTGAAAGGTCGGTTCTGGACTTGCGGTTCCAAGCAGTTTGCAGTTAGCTTAGGCAAAAAGCTTTTCTTGATTCAAATGGATTATGATATTACTGTAAGCCCTGCTATGTGTGCACATGTGAATATATTGTTTACTGATAACTGATTATATGAATAGCATAAGGGGAGCGCCCCTTTTCTTGCTTCAGCTGAAAAATATACCCCAAAGCTAGAATGTGTTGGAACCTTCTCTTCTGGCTGAATCCTTCACCAGCTTTTCTTCCGGGGGTTGTAGGTCAACAAAAAGAAGAGAGATCCCATTCCAAAGAAAAATGTTTGAACCAACCACAAACGCTGAGTTGAAGGGTCTGTGATGCCTTTCATCCTGCAGTGAAGAGACAGACAGACAAAGCCTGACATTTCTGCATGTATTACTTAAAATCCAAGTTAAGTAGATAGATGTCTATTTTGCCCTCAGCTGCTTGGAGGATGGGCTGAAACTGTTGGGCTGTCATCCACACCCCTGCTCCCTCACCAGAATCCTTCAGGGAACTTTCCAGGGTGGCATGTGATACACCAATGAAGGAAAGATATCAGCAATGCAGTCACTAGTTCCAGATAACCCCCAAACAGGGTTTTGAATCCAAGTGCATATATCTGGGATTTAGAACCATCATATTGTTACTCCTCTACTGGCACCCACACAGACCAGCCTACTTACACAGTCACTAATTCCTTGTGCTTCTTTTATGTTCTTTTATTTTGCTTACTTCATTTATACATCCCGAAGCAATTAACAATACAAAATCAGCAACAATAATGGCATATATAAACACAATGCAGATAAGGGCCAGGATAAAATTCTGATTAAAAGGCTTCTTAAAAGAGGAAGGTCTTTAAGAGGTGCCTAAAAGACAATAGACAGAGTTCTCAGGGATAGGTGCCACCAAAATTTAAGGTCCAGTTACCGCATTATACGGAGCAGATCTCCTGATGAGATGGTATCTTCAAGAGGCCCTCTCCGGCAGAATGCAACCATAAGTTGTATATATAAGGTGCAAGGCAGCCTTTTAGGTATCCTGGTCCTCAGATGTATAAGGCTTTGTAAACTAGTACCAGCGTCTTTATTATTATTTTTTAAGAAACCTGCCAAAGGATCAGGGTAAGTTCACCTGCCACAGCTCCAATGCACAGCACACCTCATTGGTTCAATGTTGGAAAGCTCTGGTTGCTTTTTAAAAAGCAAATTCAACGACAGCTCCGAAGTCGGTCCTTGACAGAATTTACTTTAGACCCAATTCTTGCAGATAGCTTGTGAAGATTATTAAAACCTGTGTGTCACTTCCATACCACTTCAGGCAGTGAGAGGGAGTGCTCATGCACAACACCCCATATCCATACCCAGAAAACCAGCTCACAAGCCCAGACGCAGCTTTGCCGTGCTATCTGCTGTTTAGGAGAGGGCAGAGGGAGGTGGAGGTAGAAGATAGACCCAAAATAAAATAAAAATAGCTTACTTGCATAGCCTGAGGGCATATAATGCTTCCCCGACGTGGCCTAACCAGGTAACTAAATATCTGAAAAGAAGGAAAATAACACCATTTGTAACTGGCGTAAATTAAAGCAAGATAAGGGTTAGCCCAAAACATTTAGGTATTCCCAGGGGGAAAGCCAAACACATCCCCAATCACCAGCTAATTAACAGGGGACACAACCCTGTTATTTCTCATGCAAGCCCTTGTGAAATGGACAGGAATTCACTGAAGCAACTCAAATATGCTTTGTGCAATGCCTGTTCATTTCGGTAAGCACGGCTTGTGCAAGAGAAACACACAACAGGTGCAGGAATGGGGTTTTCAAAAAGCAGGCAATCATTCTGCCCTGCCCCTTTATATTAATGTGCATATTTCTAATAACAAGTTATGCATAGCCTAAACCAGACCAGAAACACTACACAGTCCGAGTGGAGTAAGGCATGTATGGAGCTGCTCTTTAACCCATAGCTGTCAACCGTCCCTTATTTGGCGGGAAACTCCCTTATCCCAGTGCTGTGTCCCGCTGCTGTCCCTTATTGATGATGTCCCTTAAATTTCCCGGGTTTCATGCTCGCCCGGCTCGGGAGGGAAGCAGCAGCTCGGGGTCCTCCGCCTCAAGAGAGCAAGAGAGAGAGCGTGCATGATCTGCTGTGTCTCCGTCTCTCCTTTTCCCCCCTCAGGTGCGCGTCATGAGGAGATGGGTGGTGGCGGGCGGGCAGACAGCCCCTCTCTTGCGAAACTTCTGCCGTGCTACCAGGGGAAGCCGTAGGCGGCAGCGGCAGCTGAGGAGGCAGCCTGAAGGAGGAGGAAGAGGAGGGGATGGGGAGGGACACAGAAGGGCGGCACTTCAGCCGCCGCGCTGCAACCACCTCATGCCGGGCTCACGGGCGGCGTGGGTGAGAGTCTCCCTCCCTCTCTCTCTCTCTCAAAATAATTTTTATTAACAAACGAATCAAATCACATTAGTTCCAAATTACAAAGCCAAATTTTAAATTTTGTTGGGGGTGCCCATGCTTCAAGCTCAGAAAGGGATCGAGTCATCTCTTATTGCTGCTGCCTTGATGTGCACAATTCTGTCCACTCCGCTCTTTGTTGTTCTCCTTTACAAATCATCTCTTCTTGTTGTTATCGTATATTTTTCCTTTCTTTATACCCTCTGAAAGTCTCCACAAGCGAGTTGAAACAAACGTGTTATAGTCCTGTGTGGATTTTCACATTAATCAAAAAATCATATTCAGACAGCAGATGCCATTTCAGCACTTCCATAAAAAATAGTCTTAACATCTGCTCATTAGCTTTCACAGACTTCTCGCTCCCACATTGATCTTTTCAGGGGGTTCTGCCAGTTCAAACACAGAGTCAAGTATGATAACAAAGTCATGGCTTTCTTCCCCTCTTGATCGTAAATCCTGCAACAAAGCCTGCCTGTCATGGCGAATCTCTTTTTACAACTGCGTCATTCCAAGAGCCTTCCATTCCTTTCCAGATCTTCCACAAAACAAAGCCTTTGGTTAAAAATTCATTTACACACAGTTCATAAT
Source organism: Podarcis gaigeae (assembly GCF_964106915.1). Taxonomy (NCBI): domain Eukaryota; kingdom Metazoa; phylum Chordata; class Lepidosauria; order Squamata; family Lacertidae; genus Podarcis; species Podarcis gaigeae. The sequence continues at coordinate 21,024,885 of NC_139681.1, forward strand.
TATCTCACTTGTTATCAATTGTGCAACGGTTCTTCTTGGGGGGGGGGATTGTTAGGTAATCACATAGAGGAAAAAAGAAAAGTTCCCCCCCTTTCCGCCCCATTCCGCCATACCAACATCTTTGATGTATCTTCTTGATATATTTTCCTGTTGAATCCAACCCGTCGCTCAGCTTCACAGAGGTCGCTTCAGGTAGCAGTCAGTACTCCCTTTCTTCACTCGAAACATGTGCATTTGCTGGTCTCTAATTGTTTATTTTGAGCTTCTGCAACCAGGCGGTGCGATCAGAAGTAGCGTCTGGGAGAGCGAACTCACACAAGTGCTGTGCGTCTAGTGCCCTCGCCCCCTCCTTCTTTTGAACTCAGGGGTGAATTATCGGCAACCGCAGATGAGGCAGTGTTTTCCCAATTCCCCTGGGGAAACTAGGGAGGCTAATTACTCCCATATCAGCCTCTTAATTACCTCGTGTGAGTCGGAGAGATGGTATTGTTGGCCATCTTCCAATGCGTCCCTAGCGGCCCCCTCCCTCTCAGGCAGGGAAGGGCCGGTGGAACTCCTCGCCCCAGGACGATGGCAGCCCTGACGGGCTGCTTAGTATACCCTCCAACCAGTGCAGCATCTTAATGTAGTGATTTCCCCTCTGCATCCCTTTCATAACACTATTTTTATAAATCATTTGTCCATCCATAGTTCAAACTTTTACTACAAGTTTTCTGTCAATCTTACCAATGTATGTAACTCTTTACAACAGCTTTTCAAATTATAAACTTTCCCCAATCTTTATTAAAGAGGTCCTCTTCCTGGTTTCTAATTCTGCCTGTAAGCTTTGCCATCTCAACGTCGTTCATCAGTTTTGTCTGCCACTCTTCTTTGGTGGGAGTTGTAGACCCTTAGGATCATCTAGTCCAACCCCCTGCAAAGCACAGTCAGTCGCAGCCAAAGCAGCATGGCTCCATGTGTGTGGGATTTCTGTATAAGCCAAGCCAAAATCCCTTAATTTGGCTGCTGATCCCTTATTTTCGAGGCTGCTGGTCCCTTATTTTCAAATCTGTAAGTTGACAGCTATGCTTTAACCCAGGTGACAAAAGTGCTCAGGGGAGATAATTATGGGCTGGAAAACTACCAGAGAAAGAGGAACAAAGGCTAGACAGCCTGTCCCGATCCACCCTTCACACATGTGTCGGACTGGTTTTTACAATTAAAAAGGAAGGAAGAAAAAAGAATGAGGCCCTGGGTCCATTGTTAGAAACTCTACGATTCTATGACTATAATCTCAAATACATTGCTTGACTGTAGCTTGCTCTTATATTTCACTTGTCCCTCCCAATATGCAAGGAGAAACACATACATATGGCTGCATATTATATTACTCACCCTCCCACCCACCCCCAAAATCCCCGCTGTTGGGTGAGCAGAAGGAATGTGAACAGGTAGAAGATGAGAATTCAGCTTACCCTATATCGAGAAGAGTTTTATGGTTTTCCACCCAATATTTAGTGAAGGTGCCTAATGGTCCCAGAAGGCCATAGGGGATTGTTGAGGGTGAAAAGACTGCCCACTGAGGTGTGCGGAGGGGGAGGGGAGAAAGAGATATACATTTAAGTAAGCATACAGTAGATATTGTTTTATTTACTTCAGCTATACCACTTAATATTCCAAATTCCTAAGTGGCATATATACATTTCAACATAACCCATCATCCCGCAACATCAGAATTCACAACTTTTGTGTTTATCCCCCAGTATCCATACATAATATATGAAATTTGGGGACAATGTGGAACAACCCAGAAATTAGCAGCCATTTGATGAAGGGTAGGCAACCTAAGGCCCGTGGGCCGGATCCAGCCCAATCGCCTTCTTAATCTGGCCCATGGATGGTCCAGGAATCTGTGTGTTTTTACATGAGTAGAATGTGTCCTTTTATTTAAAATACATCTCTGGGTTATTTGTGGGGAATAGGAATTCGTTCATTCCCCCCCCAAAAAAACTAGTCCAGCCCACCACATGGTCTGAGGGACAGTGGACCAGCCCATGGCTGAAACAGGTTCTGACCCTTGCATTTTACAATGCAGGGTGTGGAGGACCTGAAACACTGGACTTAGGCAAGAAAGCCCACAGCTGATGAGATCTCGGTCTAGATCCCCCTAAAAAAATAAATCACGATCATATAATGTACTTCCAGAATAAACCTCACCAATACAGTGTGTGCTATGCATTAAAGCCGACTGTCTTCATGTATTGCACTAAAAGTGCACTACGGCGGAAAACATAATTATACTGGACTCCAATCAGGGATTCAGCTCCCAAAAACCTTTGAGTGGGGGGGGGGGAGACAGAAACAAGAAAAATGCCCCCTATTTCAGAGCAGCAGAAAACACAACTCAAGATTCCGGGGTTTGTTTTGTTTTTTTCAACCCATTCATTTCAGTGGAAGAGTTTAAACACCTACTTGAGGCTTCTACCCTGTGCCCAGTTGCAGTGGAGTAATGCCCACTGAACTCAATGGGGCGCACTACTGAATACTGTAAATTCTCCCCATGAAATAAATGTGACTTAAAAAAAATATTAAAAAACACGCTTGATTTGGGCGGGCTCATCCCTAACATCTTCAAAGCTAAGTACGGTACATGGGGATCCCCTCCAAGCCTTGCCATCTCTGGCTCCCACGGCAAGAGAGACATAGCTCAGCCCGTGGAGCAAGAGGACTTTAACCTCCAGGTCGCGCGTTCGAGTCTCGGCGGGCGAAATGTTTCGGGTTGGACTATGATCCTAGCTGTCAACGTTTCCCTTTTTTAAAGGGAAATTCCCTTATTCCGAATAGGATTCCTCTCAAGAAAAGGGGAAAGTTGACAGCTGTGACTATGATCCCCGCACGCCACCCCACCCCCAAGGGTACCCTTTGGAGTCGTGGTGCCCCGCGCTTCCCCGCACCAGGTGCCCCGGGAGCCTCCAGGGAGGCTGCGCTCACCCCGCAGTAGATCAGGCCGACCAAGATCACCACCATTACGAACAGGTTGGAGCGTCGGAAGTAATCGGCGCGGTGCTCGCCCTGGGAGTCCATCGATCCCGCCACCCTCCTCATCTCTTCGGCGATCGGATCTGTTCCCGCCGCCTCTTGTGAGCAGCCCCAAGAAGCGCTCCGGAGGGGCGTGGCGACGGCGCCGTATTTGCATACACCGCCTGCGTCACAAAGAGGGACGTGTTGTTATGCTCAGCGCAGTTGGATTAGGAGGGATTCGCGGGTCTCTCTGCCGCGGGCTCCGCGCCGCTGCCTGCTGCTTTCCTCCTGTCGCGTATCTCGGGCAATCGCGAGTGCGAGTCTTTGTGCAAACTGCTGGCGGCAATTCGCACAACTGGAGAGTTGGAAGAGGTCCCCAAGGGTCAACCCCGCCTGCAGTGCAGGAATCGCGCCGAAAGCCGTCCCTGCGTGGGCTCGACTTCTGGTTAACAGGGCACTGACCCATTGTGCCACAATTCAGCACAGTGACAAGCGAGACAAGAGGGGGGATCGTAAAATCGTACAATTGGAAGGGACCCTGAGAATCATCTAGCCCCCGCTGCAGGGAGCGTGGGGCTCGGACCCAGAACCCTCAGATTAAGAGTCCCATGCGCTACCAGCTGACCTGCCCGTGGTGGTGCAGTAGTGCCATGCGCACCTCATTTACACAAAATCACCACCCACTCATTCGCCTTTCTGGAGTTTGTGCTTATTGTCTGCTCTTCTTGCCCTTTCCAGTGCCCAGTGCTTGACCCCTCTTGCTGTTGGCTATTCTGCAGATTACGGTAGTTGCGCTGCAGAAGGCGTGCTGGGGAGACCACACATTTCAAGAAACGCAAAAGTGACTTTTGCTAGGTTTTAATAACAAAAACAAAAACTCCTTTTACGCTAAATTACAATATATCAATAAGCATGACCCATCCATCAGGGTATTGAGAGAGCTACGTGGATGACCTTAACTCAGCCAAAGCTGCAGGGAACTGAAGCACAATATGAAAGCCTTGCCTGGTTTGCTCCTCCTTGGGGACAGGATGAGGAGGGGGAGCAAGGAGTAAAAAAGGAAATAAACGAGCGGTGGTTTCTCCAGTCAAGTATTTTGATACTATACTATACTGAAATAATTTATATGTTTCTTTGATTGTCCTTGAATCTTCCTGCTGCTCTTGCCACCCCCTCCTGCAACAGCAGTGTGGCGTGCCACACCTTTTACAACCACTGTATTAAGCCTGAAATGAGGACACTGTGACAAGCTCAGCGCCTCAGTTACCACTCGCACTGACTTGCCTGCTCTCTCTTACATATATTGCCCTGAACAACCCTTAAAACAAATGCTAACTATCCCAGAGTATCCTGTGGGGGACAACCACTAAGCTGGAGTTCAAGCAGATGCTTTTACAATAACAATAAAGGTTTATTCTAAAACAAGGTATTATAATACAAGTGGAGAAACTTAGGTTACTTCAGAATTCATAAGCTCGTTTGCTGAATTTGTTTCACAGAGGTTTCGGCATTTTAGTTTGGTTCCTTTCTGAGGTGGCACTTCCCTTCAGGTACCCACCCCGTTAACAAATCCAACTCCTGAGGTAACTTTCAGTAATAGTCTTAAGGGCTCACAACTCCTCTTCCTTAACTGGGTTTGGGGAGTCTCTTCCTCAGACGAGTCTCTCCCCTCCAGACTAGCTAGAGACCTAAGTAGACTGATCCTTTTTCAGCTACTTCTCCTGTCTCTCCCTCAGTCTCCCAGTTCAACCTGTCTCCTAACCTAACTCCCAACCTTTCCAACCTCAGTTCCATCCCCCTCCATGACCACGACTCTAAACCAACCTTACTAACTCTCTCCCACCTGGAACCACAGCCAATCAGAGGCTGCTGTTCTTTAACCATTTGCTGGCAGGAGATAAAAGTAAAAAGAAATACTTGTGGAACCAACTTTTCTGTCACAGACGCCATGTCCCTGTCGGGGCTTTTCAGTCTCCTCCCTTCAGTGGCAAATCAGCCCACAGGCTACTCAGGAAAGTCAGAGAATCTTCTGGACTTGCATTCCATGATGTGTCAGGAGCTGCTGCCAAATGTGGGTAATCCTTCCCACTTCCCTTCCTCTCCTCCCACTTTTAGCATTATTCTGGACTTGTTTGGATCCCCATCTGCTTGGCATTGACCCAGAGGCAAGATTAAGGGTGGTGGTGGGGTATGGAAATGGATACACAAAGAGTCTCATATGAATTTTAGGATAGGAAGAAATAATTTTAAAACATCCAGAGCCAGTGTGGTGTAGTGGTTAAGAGTGGTAGACTGGTAATCTGAGGAACTGGGTTCGAGTCTCCGCTCCTCCACATGCAGCTGCTGGGTGACCTTGGGCCAGTCACACTTCTCTGAAGTCTCTCAGCCCCACTCACCTCACAGAGTGTTTGTCGTGGGGGGGGGGAGGGAAAGGAGAATGTTAGCCGCTTTGAGACTCCTTCGGGTAGTGATAAAGCGGGATATCAAATCCAAATTCTTCTTCTTTCTGTTCAAATCTAGTCTATTAGATGTCAAAAAGCTGACAGAAAGAGGAAACAATGGAATTGTATATTGAGTTTCTGATAAAGAAATTATGTCCGTGGTTACGACTTCCACATTCCTGAATATGTTTCCCACACATGATTTGGAATCCACATGTTGCCACATCCACAAGTGCGACTAGGGGTGCAGGTGAGAAGAGAAGTGTGCATTCAAAATGACCACTGCCTTATCCACAAAATTGGCAAGGCCTCCCTCATTTATGATGGTACGGCAATAATTCATTAATCTAATTCACCATAATTTTTGCTGTACAGCTATGCACTAAATTTGGATTGATAAGAACAGTTAAGATGCTACATGCAGCAAATAAATATATGGAATGGGAAACTGCCTTTAAATAACACCACAGCAATGGTTTCAATCAAAATTTGGCTATCACAAGTGTATCCCTCTGTAGGAGCTCTGAAGGGAAAGAGTTTTTATCTCTATAGAAGCTTCTCTGAGAAGTGAGAGAGCATTGTGGGGGTTTTTGCTAAAGAGATTACATTTATTGCAGGAATTGGATGCTTTAGTTGAGATTCTTGAATTGCAGGGGATTGGCCTAGATGAACTTCAGGGTCCTTTCCAACTCTGCAATTCTATGATTCTATTTCCTCCATAGATATCATCTAATCAAAATGTACATTATAAAAACAGTTATTTACTTATATAACATGGTGTTAAGGATAATCAGCTATAGGTTGCCTTGGTTTAAAGTGAGCCACAGAAAAAGCTTTCAAGACCGGGTATTGAATGTACACTATTATTTTATCAATTAATGCATTGCCTTTCACATAATTCTCAAGTCCCAATAGCTTCATATGGATTTTAAACAACACTGGAGACATATCGTGCCCTGCAGCACCCCACAGCTGAAGAGACAGAGGGTTGAGAAACACTCATCCAATTCTGTTTTCTGGAATTGCCCATTATCTCAAGACCGGAACCAGTGCAGATTTATGCTCCAGGGACCCATCTTCAGTAGACAGACCAGGAGGATACCATGGCTGATGGTATCAAAAGCCAATGTGAGAGACTGCTGAAGCAGCGGTGTTGCATCTCATCACTCTCCCAACAAAGCTCATCTAACAGGACCGCCTAGGCAAATTTAGTCCAAATTTAGTAGCCCCCTCTTGGCCTCACTGATGTGGTCCAATGAGTTTTGGCAGCATCAGACTGGGCTAACTCAGCAATACATTGCAGCCAGCACACAACTGTGTAGATGCACTGTGGAAATGCCGGTTGACAGACAGCAGTTTGCCATGTCCTGAGGCTCTGCTATCAAGACACTGCTCATAACAGCAATATGAGACTTGGAATCAGTCAATGGAAACTTCTGCAAGACAAATTGCTCTTCTTACAAACTGATACTGCTTCCTTAACTTTTTATGTTGGAGGAGATTGTCTTAATATCTGCAGCTCCAGAATCTGGGTTTCCAGAACATTTATTTATCTGCCAAATAGTATTTATTAGTTTCCCAATTTTTTTAAACAAACCAATGCCAGGTTACATCAAATTTAATATTTATTTATTTATTTATTTATTTATTTATTTATTTATTTCACTTGCATCCTACAAATCCTCATGATGTCCCTCATCCCCATTTATCCTCACAACAACTTTCTGAGGTAGGTTAAAGGTAAAGGGACCCCTGATCATTAGGTCCAGTCATGGCCGCCTGGGGTTGCGGCGCTCATCTCGCTTTATTGGCCGAGGGAGCCAGCGTACAGCTTCCAGGTCATGTGGCCAGCATGACTAAGCCGCTTCTGGCGAACCAGAGCAGTGCACGGAAACACCGTCTACCTTCCCACCAGAGCGCTAGCTATTTATCTACTTGCACTTTTTGATGTGCTTTCAAACTGCTAGGTTGGCAGGAGCAGGGACCGAGCAACGGGAGCTCACCCCATCGTGGGGATTCGAACTGCTGACCTTCTGATCAGCAAGTCCTAGGCTCTGTGGTTTAACCCACAGCGCCACCCGCTAGGTTGAGCTATAACTGGCTTAAGTTTATCCAGTGATCTTTGTGGCTCAGTTAACGCTTGAACCCATGTCTCCATGCTTGTAGTCCAGCATTCTAACCACTACACACTCTTCTGTCAGTAACTACAAGATGAGTTTTTCTGTGCATGTGCAGATTGTTCTTTTACCCTCGAGCAGTTGCAATCTATCCATACTTATTTAAGAGTGAAGAAGTCAGGTGGCATGGTCCCCAAGCAAACATCACCTCTCTTTTCTAGAAATGAAGCATCGTTGCAGACAGCACCATGGGCGTAGCCTGGATTTTTGTTTGTGGGGGGACAGGACTTTTGTTAGGAGGTGCAGAACAGACATGATTGGTTAAGTATTTCTATTGTTTTGCTTGATGGGGGGCAGTTGCCCCCTTGCTTACACCCTTGAGGAGCACACTTATCTTTGGGACTGGGAATGAGGCCCTTTACTGGTAACCCATCATCTAGGAAACACAACAAAATCCTGCAGGGAATAAGGATAATCTGTTGGGCACTGAATAATTTCTGTAGAAACAAATCCAGATAGTTCAAGCAAACAAGAGAAAGAAGATAAACAGCATCTTAAATTCACAAATAAGCACTAGGGGGCAGTATTTCCCAGTGTTTCGCATCTAGATCAGATCCAAAAAGAACAGTCATTTCAGAAATTATCAAAATTAGGCATACATATAGCCCAATATCAGATGTATACAGTATTATCCTGAGTTGCAGAGGATTGTAAGTGAGATCAAAGGGAAAGGAAATGCCCCCAAACCTTCTGAATAATGGACTGTTAATAACCTAATCATCACCATCTGAACTTATTTTCCTGGCCTCTGCTGTTTACAGTTCCTCCCACATATTTGCTGGCCCTCTGGGTCATTTATAGCCTCAGCCCCTTTCAGGATCAACTGATATAAATTATTGGGGCTGGGGGAGGCCAGTTTGAATAACTGATATAAAGCAAGCTTCCCATTGATATAGCTCCATATATATTGCAACAGTGTTGATTTACAAGAAAAGATAGTATTGTTTATACTGTTATTTCATTCTTACAACCAAGCTTCACATACCTTTTGCAGAAGAAAAACCATAAATGGTAGGTGGTTGAATTGTGGAGGCATTGTTTGATATTATTGCAAGTGACACTGTCCTAAATTGTTGGTCTGCCATTTAAATCCTGCAATGAAAAGTGCACCTAGGATTGATTTCAACCTCATTTTTGTGGAGGGAAGATTAAGATACCCCCGGCCAGTATGATCAATAATCAAACATTATTAGAACTGTAGTCCACCTAATACATTTTCCTGCATTGGAGAGGGTTGGACTAGATGACCCTCAGGGTCCCTGCCAACTTCACCATTTGATGGTTCTGCTTCTGCACTGTGGAGCAGCTCTCTGGGGTTTCAGGTAGAAGTCTGATCAAGCCCTACTACCTGGGAGACACCAGGAGCTGGACCTGGGACCTTCTGCATGCAGACAACACGTTCTGCCACTAAGTTACAGTGTTTCCCGTCACTGCAACAAGGTTTTCCCAGTGGCCAGCAATCTGTAGTGAATCTGTTGGCTCTTGCATCAGCTCATTTCCAACTTCCATCTCTTTGCTTATGCTTGTATCTATATGGAACTCATGAATGAGCAGAAAACTTTTCTGTCCCACCAAGCCTAAGCAGGAAATTTAAAGCACATCGCCCACAATGGTCTGCTGGTGTTTGTCTCTAATTATTTTGCTTTTAATTTTTGATTATGTAAACCACTTTGATATATTATATGTAACTAATATTGCTTGCTTATTTTTCTGGTACTGCTTCATGCCTTTAGTTCCATGTCTTGCTGCCATGAAGACACAGTGATGGGAAACAGTTCAATGGTGACATTTCTGCTAAATGAACAAATGTAAATACAACTGAGCCACAAGAGAAGTAAAAGGAAACTATTCTGGGAAGTGCAGCACCTTCCCACATTTTGTGGGATAGATTTCTGTTTCTGTGGTCTGCCGATGTGAACAGGACCCTTGCAATGTTGCAAGCAGCTTCTTGTTCTCTTGATCTCTGTCCATGCAGGCTGCTAAAGCTGACAAGTGTATCCAGGGGCCTGCTCCCTTTGGTCAAGCAGTAGTACATAAATCCCAGAAGAAACCTCTGTGACGAAAAAGTTGGTTTTGCTGGACAGGTTGGATCAACAAGTGCTTCTTTCTTTTTTTTTCCTGCCTGCAAATTGTTAATGAATGGCAGCCTCTGATTGGCCAGGGTTCCAGGAGGGAGAGTTTAAAAGGAGAGGTTTTGGAGAGACAGTTAGTTTGAGGGGTTGAAATTGTGGTTGGAGAGGGTGGGAGATAGGTAGGGAGACAGGTTAGGAGACAGGCTGAGGTATAAAGAGTGAATGGGAGAAAGAGTTGGCTCTGGAAAAAACAACTTCCACTCTGAGCGTATTGTGAAGGACAGAGTGTGGTGTCCTGTAGGAGGAATAGACTGGGAGGCAGAGGTTGAGCCAGAAGAAGTAGGAGCTGGAAAGGAACAGCCTACTTGGGACTCAAATCTAGTCTGGAGGGGAGAGATAGATAGCTCAATTGGGGGGGGGGAATTCTGTGCAGTGTTTGAGCTGGCAAGTAGTTTGAGGAGAAAGGATACACACCTGGTGCTTCAGAGATCTGCCTGCCCTCACTGTAAATTGTAGGACAGCCAAGCAGAGAGCAGTTTCCCAAGTTATCATTCTCTTAGGATTGCTTCACACACTATTTAGATAGACATCTGAATGTTCAGCAAATCCATGTAAATTTCAATTCAGATAGAGCTATTCATGACATCATAGATGTTAACATGGTGATCAAAGTTCTCTGTCAATAGTGTAATCACATTGATGAAACAATACAGAAGAGTTTAAGTATTAACTGGTCAGGGTGGCAGAATCATTTGGTCTGGGTGAATAGAAACTGGTCTAGAGAGCAACAATTTGGAACAAAAATGAGGTTCACATTTAACAAAAAATAATAAGATCCAACCTCCCAGTAAACTACACTTTTAAAAGCTACAATCCTAAAAGCATTTAACTTTCCCCCCTTGCAGTTTGTCTTTACTGTTTTGTTACATTTTTAATGGATGCTTATTGTTTTGATATATTGATGTAAAGCACTTTGTGAGGTTCATTTTAAAAGCAGTACATAAGTAAATGAAATGGTAGGGATTAAGAGGGACGTATTTCTGACTAAATGGATCTGTCTTAATTTATAATAATTAGAAATCATGATCAACCAAAAATAAAAGAGAGAAAAAACTTCCAAGCAGAGGCGGATTCAGGGCAACACAGCCGCCTCCCCCCCTGAGCCTGGAGGGGCCGGAGGGGAGCAAAAGGATGAAGGAAGGAAAGGAGCAGCATGGAAGGCGAGAGGGGGCAGCCTTTCTCAGAGGCCGGACATGCTAATGCGCTTATCTCGCCTCCTGGGTGGGTCCCCCCTGCGGGGTGGGGTGGGGGTCATTGTGTTGAGAGGGAGCGGAGAGGAGACGGGGGGACGGGGGAAGAAGCGGGGAGAGCAGGGAGAAAGAGGAGGAGGGCGGCTGGTGTGACGCTGCAGGGGAAGGCGTGGCCAAAGGGCGCCAAGGCAGGGGAGGCGGGGGCGGTTTGGGCGGGAAACGGCGCGCGGCGCCAACCTGGATTATACGCGGCGAAGCGAGAGGGAGTGGGGGATGGGCGGCCGTTGGGACCAGAAAGAGGAGCGGGAAGGATACCCCTCCCCCCCTTGTCCCAGCAAAACGTTGGTTATAGCGCTGATGCTGAGGGAACTTAATAAGGGAGGACAATGTCGAGAGCGAAGCCCTTCAGAGTTATCTCGTAGCCGGTCTCCATAGGGCGCCATGTTCCCTCAGGAATATATATATATTTGGCGGCGTATTAGCGTGTTGGCCTGAGGCCAGGCAGGGTTCAAATCCGTGCACACCCACACCCCCCACAATCCCTACACCCCCCACAATCCCTCCCACACACCACAATCCCTACACACAAACACACCCTACTACCAGCCCCGAAGCTCACTCGGGTGCCTTTGCGCCTCTCAGGCTGGTCTCCCTCGCGGGGGTCTCGGGGGCTGAGAGGGCGGAGGGGGAAGGCGGAGGTGGGTCGCCTCAAGGTCCCAGGGAACCTTGAACCTCGATGCTCTAAGGGCACCCACAATCCCTGCACCCCCCCCCCAATCCCTACACACAGGTCCGTTGCCCCCCCCCCCATCTTCTATTCAAGTGGGCGCCCCTGGGTGGGATAGAAATAGAGAAATAAGCTCGTGGAATTGAAACCCGGTTTCAGAACCATTTGGGTGGAAAGCAGAGGGAAAGCAAACCCTGAACCGCATAATCAGAATTGGTCCCTTGTCTGGTTGTCAGAAGCTCAGCAAGGATTAGCTAGGTTTAAGATTAGGGACAAGAGGAAATACGGAATGATGACGTGATAATGTGTAAATCTTGTAAGGCATTTCCAATACTCTCAATTAGCATCCTCATTTAACACTTTGAATTCCATGATTTAACCCAATGTCTGAGTCACATCATCAAGCTACTGTGGATTTTGGTTTGGGTGAACTCTTCCATCATGGAAGTTGCACGCAAAAGCAGAGAGGGGATCCGGCAGAACCAACCCCTTTCTGTATTCAGGCAACATTTCAAAAAGGGAGGGCATTATGTAGCATGGCAGGCAGGCAGGGCTCAGAAAAATCCATCCCCATAGAATCACATGCACAAAAACACACGTATATATATATGTCCATGTATGCTTTATTTTCTGCAAAAAGTACAAAAATACATTGTGCTGACAACACAATGCATCAAACATTTAACAACAAAACAAATAGCAAACCAAGAAACCAATAGTAATAATAAATAATAATTATAAAATAACAATAATGAACAGTTTATACTTATACCCAAATTAAAGTAACCGCCAACCCCAACTAAACATTTAACCCACATCAACCCAACAAAAACAAAAGCCAAATTGGAACCTTTTGAAACATTTACCCAATTGTTCTAACCCCAGACTTTGACTTTGGTCCTAATTTGAACAAGTGGCCAATTGTTCAGCTTTTTTTTTTTTTTGATTTCAGTATACAAGTGCTTTTAGCTTGCTTGGGCAAAGGGAAGAGAATGCTTCAGTAAAAGGAAAGCCAGACGATGGTCCCAGAAAAAGGCATTAAAATAACAAACTTTATTGAAAAACTTTAAAATGCATTTATATGGATGAGTAACCCTAGAAGGTGTCGGGAGAAGGGAAGATATTGCTTTGCTGCCCATTTTGGTAATCTTCAGGCAACATTTGCACGGGATTTGCAGCTGGATAATTCCCCGTTGCATAAGTGTTTCCCATTGCATGACTGTTCCCCATTGCAGACCAGGGAGTTTTACTGCTTGATGGAGTACAGAAGTTACCAGCCGATGGTGGAGGCTGCCTCATCATCTCTGCATCATAATATGGAACTGGGCAGTTGCTTGCCTTGGAAGTCTCACAAAGCCCAGTTCCACTAACAGTAGCTGGCTGGTAATGAACCGGGTTCAATTCCTGGGAGTTCTGCTGCTGTGCGGCATAGACGGGCTCTCCTGGCTGCGTGGTGCTGAGAGCTGGCTGCCAGAACCCTGCTCCTTCAGAGCTTTCGGGATAATGGAAGCTGCGTGGCTGGTAATGTTGCTGCGTCGGACTTCTTGTACTGCTTCTCGGAGTGCTTGGACATCTTCTGTCAGGGCGGCTATAAGGAGTTGTAGCTCGGTTCCTGATCATTGTTTTGGACCTAGTCATCTTTGTTCTCGCTCTTCAGTTCTGAAACCAGGTCTGAACAAAAGCTTTCGGGATAATGGAAGCTGCATGGCTGCTTTTTGGGCTACTCCCCAGGCTGTTTAATGGACTTCTTCTTCTGTCACAGCGGCTATAAGGAGCTGTAGCTCTGTTCCTGATCATTATTTTGGAACCAGTCACCTTTGTCCTCGCTCTTCAGTTCTGAAACCAGGTCTGAACAAAAGAAAGGAGAGAAGAAAATGCCCATTATTTCCAAATGGATAGGTCATAATTTCACTTTATAGCTCAGAGGACCGCCGAATATTTGTGCCTTGTGTGGTGTAATTTTTTCAGTGTGGGAGAACTAGGGACTTGCGGGACATGGCTAGAAAAGCAATGTTGCTTAAGTGTGGTTCCAACTGAAGGCTGCACATTTGGTCTCTCAATGCAAGGTGCTGAAAGCTGCCATCCTAATAGGAATATCCTATGCACACTCCCTTGGGAGTTCGGTCAGGTGGATCGGGCTATAAAGGTGGCCCAGAAAACCAGATGGTTTTATCCTCAAATTAGAGTTGAAACCAGGTCTGTTAAGAGTTTTTACTGTTCAAAGCCAGAACCTTTGATATTTGAAAGTATGTTCCTCCAATAATTTGAATGGGAAGGAAAAGGAAGCCTTAATCAGGAACCAGGGTTTCTGAACAAGTATGGGCACAGTGGAGAAGGAGGGGACACAACGCACCCACCCCTTAAAAAAAGCCTTTACATCCACGGTACAACAGCCCCCCCCCCCGAAATAAAACCCCACAAAAACTCAGGAAAGAGGAATTTGGCTCTTGACTAAGGAACCTTTCGTGTTAAGCTCGGAGGCACCTGGATGAGCAAAGGCATTCGAATGACAACGCAAGAATTATTCTGAGTGTTTAAAATTTATCCAGTATTTGCGATTTAAGGAAGTCCCAGGAACCCCCACTTTCCCTCTTCTTACGTGCACACAATATTCCTCGACTCTGATGCTCTTCGCCAGCGCCTCCCTAGTCCCGTATCCGGGGTACACGTTTTTTTCAAACTCCTTCTTTAAAAGCTCAATTTGGGCTGGGGTAAAAACTTTCCTTTTTCTCCTATCTCCTCCTACTTTGGAGTAACTTCCTCCTGGGAAAAGACAGAGGCAAATCTGAAGGAAGCGCTTGGCTTAAACTGAGAGTCCGAAGCACTTCCATCAACATTCTGCATTTGTCCAGGATTTGTAGCTGAATAATTCCCCGTTGCAGACCAGGGAGTGTAAGTGCTTGATGCCATGAAGAAGTTCCCAGCTGATGGTGGAGGCTGCCTCACCACCTCCGCACCGTAATATGGAACTGGGCAGTTGCTCGCCTGGGAAGTCTCATAAAGCCCAGTTCCACAAAAAGCAGCTTGCTGGTAATAAGCAGGGTTCAATTCCAGGGAGCTCGGCTGTTGCGGGGCACACTCTCCCGGTTGCGTGTTGTTCAGAGGTGGCTGCCACAACCCTGTTTCTCTATAGCTTTCAGGATAATGAAAGTTCTGTGGCTGACAATATTGTTCCGTGTGAATATTTTGGCTGCTTGCTGGACTGCTTCTTGGGCTGCTGTCCAGGCTGCGTCTTGGATGGGTTCTCTCACTCCGGCTATAAGGAGCTGCAGCCTGGTTCCCGATCCTTATCCTGGAACCTATCCTCTTTGGTTTCCTGGCCCTTCTGTTTTGAAACCAGATCTGAACAGAAGAAAGGAGAGAACCAAATGCCCATTATTTCGATTTGGGCAGGGGTGAAAACGGTCCTTTTTCTCCTATCTCCTCCCACTTTGGGGTAGCCTCCTCCTGGGGAAAGACAAAGAGGCAAATCTGAAGGAAGTGCTTGGCTTCAACTGAAGCGACGCTTGCAGATCTTCCTCCCGACATGGAAAGCTCAGGGCTACATCGCCTGCCTTTGCCCGGGAGCAAGTCCCCCAGAATCGGGCGCTGCGTGAGGTTCCACTGCGTAAAAAGACCACCAGTAGAGAACGCTTCGGTGGGAATTCTTTCAACCGCCCCGCTGACCACCCACCCGGCAGAGCGCAGAAGGGCAAAGCCTTCGCTTTTTACAGGAAGGCTTTTGTACCTGATATTGAAATCCACGCACTTTGTGGCCTTTAAATAAACCTCCGGTTGCTCTGAACAAGGCTTGCATGAAAACAAACCATAGAATTTTAGGTAATACGTTTACGCTCTTATTTCTATGCCTGCCATCGTTTTCCGCAGCCGATCCAAACCACGTTTATTGGGAAATTTAATCCCGTTTATGTGAAAGGGATTTAAAAGTCAGAAAGTGTGTGTGTAAATGCTTCATGCAGTAAATGCTTCATGCTTACAAGTAAAATATGTGCAAACCAATCTTGCGAAATGTTTCCAACCGAAGACATTTGAGCTCCTGTGTAATCCCTCCCCGGCTACCATAAGTGGGTCTTTCCTATACCCTGATCCTGACCCAGAAACAGAAACAACCTTCCTTTATAAAAAAAAACCCTCGTTTATGAAACCCTGAATTTATATCAATCATTTGAGCAATTTTTTAAAGACAAGTGAACTAAAAATCTTCTTAGCAATCCTCTCTTCTTACCTCGGCTGGTGGTTTTCATCTTGCAAAAGCGCTGCCTCGCTGTCTTCCAACAAAGCTGCTTTTCGCTTGCAAATTCCCTTGCTCCTTCAGGCCCGCTCCAGGTTTCTGGAGTTCGGCGCCTTTATAGCCCGTCCTGGCTGCCAATTGGCCGGCGCGTTTTCCTTGGAGAGAAGCGCTCCAATGGGGAGGCGGCTTTTGGGGAGGAGCGAGTTTCAAGTTCACTTTTCAAGCGCTGCTTGACGAATCTAGATTGGCCGGAGCGCACCCTTCCCTTGGCATCAGCCCTTAGCAAAACTGGAAAATAGCCCCATAGGCTTGTACGCACAGTTGAAAAGAAGGGAGTTGAGAAGATGGGTTGGGGAACGACGGGTTGGGGATATTTTTAAAAATATTATTATGAAGCTTTCATTTTACAGACAGAGATGCGCCAAGACTTAGGCATGTTGAAAGGCTTTGCCCAAGAATTTTAATGAGTGGTTTTGCCTTAACTGTAATTGCATTTTGCATGTTTTTCACTTTGACGTTTATCGATCATGTTCATGCCTTCGTAAGCCGCTTAGAGGTTAAGGTTAGGCGGTGCAAAAACTTGAAGGGAAGAATGTGAGTAACACCACTGCAAATAAAGGGGAGGCAAACTCCTCTTGCCAAGAACTCAGTAGGTCTTTCAAGCCCAAGCGGTTGATGTTAGATGCTTAGAGTATTCAGCCCCGGACAGAAGCTGCAACCAAATCCTGAATCTGCACAGTCTCAAGGCACTGTCGCTTGTAACTGCAAGGGGGTTGCATTCTGAGGGAAAGCGAGCTTTCCGTTTCCTAGGCTTGCTTCAGACGTTGCTGGTGCTTCCTTTCTTGTTCACTTCCACTATTTCTCTTTCTGTCTTTCTATCCCCACAACTTTCACGTGGCATCTTCCTCTGCCTTTCAGGGACTTGCGGCATCCAAATAGCCTGCCGCTCCACCCTGCACCCGGGGCAGGATAGTTCCCTCCGATCCTCAAAGGAACTGAAAACGTTCTGCAACCTTCCAGCTCATACAATGAATGTTCCCAGTCCCTGGCAGTTTGTTAATCCAGAATGGTTCCCTGTTGGTACATTCTTTGTTATTTTTGCATAAGAAAATTAACACAAGGTGTACCTATAAACCTATAAATATGCTGGGCCCCATATCCCAGAGGGGCCCCAGACCTGAATTTAGTCCACATTCTTAAACATTTTTATTCACACCAGTGTCTTTGACACGTGAGACAACCCAGAACAGAAATTCTAATCAAAGTCTGATTCTTTAAATGTGGTGATCTGTTGAAGAAGACAACAGTGGTTACCCAGAACTCATTGCTAGTTGTGAAGGGGCCCCCAGAACAGCTCAAGTTCAGGGCCCCCAAAATGTAGGTCTGTCACTGCTTGGGACTTATGTTGGGAGAACTGTAATAGTCATCTGCTGTTGGGTTTTAAAATAGCAAACGAGGGGAGGGGAGTAGAGATTCAGAACTATTTGTGGTGCTGGGGAAGAGGTGTAAATGCCATGCTCTTTTACCCATCCAAGTTGCCCACTCAGAACTAATATTTGCCCGATAAGGGGATTGGAAGTGACAGGCACCATGCAGCAAGAGATTCGCTTCCCTCACTTTAACTAGAACCTAGGATCCAGCAATAAAGAGCTTAGTACAAAAACCATACACTTGGAATACAAGAATTATGAGCCCAGGGACTTGTTTTGAGAATCAGAATTAATGGGAGCTCACAGGCATTCCACACATAAATTCGTTCCTGGTTAACTCAAGTATTCTTCATCTCAGCAGTATAATGTAGAGGGGGAGAGGGATTATTTTGCGGTTACTGTTTTTCTAAACACGGGGAGGTGAGGTCAGCAATCCTTTGAGATGTACTGCAAAACATCCAGAGTTCTTCCCACCTTCTTCCCACCACTGCCATGCAAAGGAAACAGCAATTTAGAAAGCAATTAGGACCGGGGTGGGGGAGCGGGACAGGGATAAATTGCTTCCCCCATCCCACCCTATGCATACAAGCAGGTGATGTGTTATCACAGATCTCCAGTTCAGATAATTCAGAAAAGGGCAAGAAGACTGATCTAGTGGATGGATCAATGAGTAAAGGTTGGAGCATTGGGAACTTTTTGGTTTAGAGAAAAGTTGAATAAGAGGTGGCATGACAGAAATTTATAAAATTTTGCATTGCATGGAGAGAAAAAATCCTCCCACTAAACTACACTTTTGAATGCTACAATCCTAAAATCACTGAACTTTTCCCCCTTGCAGTTTGCCTTTGCTTTTTTTATTACATTTTTAATGGATGCTTATTGTTTTGATATATTGACGTAAACCACTTTGTGAGGTTCATTTCAAAAGCAGTACATAAGTAAATGAAATGGTAGGGATTGAGAGGGACGTATTTCTGACTAAATAGATCTCTCTTGATTTATAATAATTAAAAATCATGATCAACCAAAAATAAAAGAGAACCAAAAACATCTTTTGCAATTTATATGGATGGCATTACAGAGAGAATAAAACATCCAAGCTTCAATAAAGAATTAAACCATGTGGGTGAACCAAAAGGTCTTCACTAGATGATTTAGAGAAGAAGGCACCAGGAAAGACTCACTGAGTAGGCTGTTCCATAGCTGGGGTTCTACTTCCAATAAAGCTCTCTCTCTCTGATCAACACCCACTTCATCTCATTTCCGTTTCAAATATTAAAATTATTATATTACTCAAATAAATCCAGTTTGACTGCGGGCAATGTGTTATGCCTGCATATATCAGAAAAAGTGGAGCTGTGTCGACATTTGCTTCAACAGCTCAATGTATATTTTGAAAGAGCAATCTTCAAATAACCATCTAAGCTCTTTAAATACCCATAACTCTTCCATTAATTAAGTTTGCCTAAAAATTATTTTCACCATAAGTTATTTTACCAGAAATCATACTTCAATGTGGGTGCTCTTTTGAACTACCTGTAATTAAATAATTAATTAATTAATATGTGCGAGTGTGTTTATCTGCAGGTTGTTAGACAGTAACTTTGTGGTTTCTGAAGCCCATTGTGAATAGGTTGTTTTTCAGAAAGTGTAGCCTTGTTGAAGAAAAGTATAGTGGAAATTTGATTAAACAAAAGAGTGCTGGAACAGAGAGATAGCAGACACAGCATTCTTTGAAGGGCTTTATAGTCTAGCTGCCGTTTATTTATTTCATTAAATGTATACACCACTTGATTGTAAAACAAAAAACTGCCACCATGTTTTACTAACAGATAAAATAATAAATTTGAGGGGGGTGGGAATCAACCGTACTTCCAAACACACAAATTAATATTACCTTAACTTAGCACAGAGCCATTGAATGATATATATGTCCTCGTTTTCGACAGTGCTGGGGTGGTCGCCATTTAGTCTTCCTCCAATGAGTTCTGGGAGGCACCTACTAGGCTATCACTCTAGAAACCCTTTCTCTCACCTAAGGGAATCTAACAGGAGCTGGTAGATGGTTTACTCCCAGGCCATGTGCAGAAGCTTACCCCTCAGCATTTGGCAACCGCCCAGGGAATGCTAGTGCTCAGGGCCCTCGGGGCTTTCCTTATGGAGGAGGGAGAGAAACACCAGCCGAATTCCCAGGGCCAGGTTCAGAAAAGGAGGCAAAGATGAAAAGGGGGCATAGGCTTCCAAGTGAAACCCTCCCTGAGCTGACGTCCCAGCCCCCTTGGGCAGACTTACTCCTGGAGTGGGTCAGCAGGGCCGGCCCAAGACATTTGGCCCCCTGAGACGAGTCCCAAAACTGCCCCCCCTCCCAGGAAGAAGGGGAGAATGGAGATTGTTGGGGAATCAAGATCAAATGGCGAAGAAAGGCGGGAAGAGACCAGTGGCGCCTCCTCTTTGCCCCGAGGCTGCTGTAGAGGCAGATTTGGAGTGGGGAAGAAGTGGAAGTGAGGAAGATCCAGCTCCCAAGCAGAGGGCGGATTTAGGGCAGCCCACCCGGGCTGAGCCTGGAGGGGCCAGAGGAGAGCAGAAGGATGAAAGAATGAAAGGAGCAGCATGGAAGGCGAGAGGGGGCAGCCTTCCTCAGAGGCCGGACATGCTAATGCGCTTATCTCGCCTCCTGGGTGGGTCCCCCCTGCGGGGTGGGGCGGGGGATCATTGTGTGAAGAGGGAGCGACGAGGAGAGGGGGGGGAAGGAGCGGGGAGACCAAGGAGAAGGAGGAGGAGTTATCTCGTAGTCGGTCCCCAGGCGCCACCACAGGTCACGGCTACCTTCCCTCAGGCATATACAGTGGTACCTCTAGTTCACAGACAACCCTCCTATAAAGCTTCATTGAAGGCAGTAGAGCACAAAACGGGGGGGGGAGAGAATTAAGAGCAAGAAAATGAAATAAAGTGTCCCCCCACAAAGTTTTTGATAGATGTATGTGCCTTAGCCTGCAACATGGGCATTTATAAGTTAAACTTATATGTCTTTAAAGCTTTGGAGAGCAACTTAACACACTCATGGTAGGAAAATCAATTAAACCTTATATCCCCATCCCAAACTTCTGTTTTTTAAAAAATGGAAGACTCATTAATGAAAACCAAACTTATTAATATGTGTCTCAGGAATATTCAGCCATTAGTAGACCTGACATTTTATCTCTAGAACCACATGTACCGCACAGCTGACTTGTTTCTATGGAAAAATTAAGCTTGCACACAGGAAAGTGAATGTTTCAGTAAATGGAAAGTTAAAAGAAGACTCCAGACAAGCTATTAAAAGAACAAACTTTATTCAAAGCATCCAAGTCATACATTAAAAGGCATTAAAAGAGGGAGCTTGGAAAATATGTACAGGATAGCAAGGAAGGAGTTGGGATGCTAATCTGGAACCTGATTTAAAGAGAAAAACTGAGAGTCCGAAGCACTTCCATCAACGTTCTGCATTTGTCCAGGATTTGTAGCTGAATAATTCCCCGTTGCAGACCAGGGAGTGTAAGTGCTTGATGCCATGAAGAAGTTCCCAGCTGATGGTGGAGGCTGCCTCACCATCTCCGCACCGTAATATGGAACTGGGCAGTTGATCGCCTGGGAAGTCTCATAAAGCCCAGTTCCACAAAAAGCAGCTTGCTGGTAATGAGTGGGGTTCAATTCCGGGGAGCTCTGCTGTTGCGGGGCACACTCTCCCGGTTGCGTGTTGTTGAGAGGTGGCTGCCACAACCCTGCTCCTCCATAACTTTCAGCATAATGAAAGTTGTGTGACTGGTAATATTGTTGCGTGTGAATATTTTGGCTGCCTGCTGGGCTGCTGTCCAGGCTGCTTCTTGGACGGGGTCTTTCACTGTGCCTATAAGGAGCTGCAGCCTGGTTCCCGATCCTTATCCTGGAACCAATGCTCTTTGGTGTTCTGGCCCTTCTGTTTTGAAACCAGATCTGAACAGAAGCAAGGAGAGAACCAAATGCCCATTATTTCAAAACAGGTATGTCATAATTTCACTTTCAGGTATAACAACTAAGCAAAGATTAGTGGATGACAGTGGGAGAACCTACGTTAACTTGTTTTGTGTTGTGCGAAAGGCATATAGGCATTATGTTCTGTGAATATAGAATACATTGTTACCATGAATATGTCTTTTTGATCCAAGAGAGAGAATTACATTTAATAAATTATGCTTATTCCTCTGGGGTTTCTCTTTAGTTCTCTGCAGCATTTTTCTACTATCTTCAGCTCCACATTCATATATCCCATGTACATAATCTCCAGTTACTGTTAATTATAAAGCTTTTACATCCATAATACACCCTCCCCCCCCAAAAAAAGAACCAAGTAAGAGGAAGTTAGCTCTTGAACAAGGCGCCTTTCTCGATAAGCTGAGAGGCACCCGGGTGAGCTAAGGCCTTCGACTACGCAAGGATTATTCTGAGCGTTTCAAATTGTTCCAGTATGTGCGGTTTAGGGAAGTCTTGGGAGCCCCCACCAGCCCGATTCTTACGTGCACACGATCTTCTTCGACTCCGATGCACCTCGCCAGCGCCTCCCTAGTCTCGTATCCGGGGTACTGGTTCTCTTCAAAGGACTTTTTTAGGAGCTCGACGTGAGATGGGCTGAAAACAGTCCTTTTTCGCCTTCCTCCTCCGACTTTGGGGTGGCTTCCTCCTGGGAAAAGACAAAGAGGCAAATCTGAAGGAAGCGCTCGGCTTAAACAGAAGCGAGGCTTGCAGATCTTCCTCCCGACATGGAAAGATCAGGGCATAATAATCATTTTTTTAAAAAAGTTTCTCTCACCTTCCTTGTTGGTTGCCATCATGAAAAAACTCCCTCGGGTTCGTTCACTTTGCAGGGGATTCGGTCTGGGCATTTATCTCCGGTGGGCGAACCTCACCCTTTCTTCTCAACCAATAGGAGGGAGTCACCCCACCCTTACTTCTCAACCAATATGAGGTTTCCCGGTTGCGGAATGCCCTCCCAGGGAGCTGCCCCGTCTTCATCATTTTTGCGTTTCACCCTTACTTCTCAACCAATAGAAAGAGTTAGACTCTCTTTCAAAAAATCGGTTGCTTTGCCAAACTGGGTCTAACCCCTCCCTCCGTCGAAACCCCTTTGGCAATTGACTCTTCAACTGAATGGAAGAGAATTGAGAGGTGAGGGGAGAGAGAGAGAGAGATTTCGGGCGCCTGCTACGCATTTTCTTTGACAAGCCACACCCGCATTGTACAAAAATCTCACTTGCGAGGTCCAACCAAAGAACACCCCCCCACACACACACATTAGCAAACACTTCGTATCTTAAACGGGTACTCTCCTTTTTAAAAGATTTTGTTGTTGTTCTAAAAAGAACCAAGTGTAAATTATTTCATATCGACAAAGAAGCTTGGAACAACTGAATTCCAATACCCCTCATAGCATCCTGCCTCGTCTAAATAGATTTGTACATCGCCTTGGATGGAGGCAGTGGCAACGGCCAGGAATCGCATCAAATGCGAATTATACTGTATACATAAGAGCGGCGGCAACCGAAGAAAGAAATCTAAGCTATGTAAGCAAGCTATATTTTATTAACATATGATTAAATTTGCACTCATTTTTCGCTGGTTTTGAAGACTTAGGAAACAGCTTACGTTCTTTTAAAAACGGTGCATTGGATATTCAAGGGCACCCGCCATCTTAGAAGAGGAATTCCTTGCACTAAGAATGCCTTTTCCAAGCTGGTACCTGCAAGTTAGGATTCGTATGTTAATCTTTTATAAACCCAAATAAATAAATAAGACGACAGTGCCGTTGTAGTTGGTTTAATTTGCTTTAATTCAATCTGGACGGTCAGCCCATTTAAAAAGGTTCCCCGGTTGCGGAATGCTCTCTCTAGTGAGCTGCCCCGTCTTCATCATTATTGCGTTTCCTTAAGAATTTGAAAATATTCCTGTTTGTTCAGGCATTTGGTGGCTGCTGAATAATGTTCCTGACAACCGCGAGATCAGCGGGCAGAAGAATAGTTGAAAAAACAAACCAACAAACCTCCTATAATTACTTTTAGGATTCTTCCTAACTAAAATTGCGTTTAGGTGTCCCTTTCTCCTCCAAGATTCAAAGATCACAATGTTTCATCGCATAAATTATAATTTGACGAATTTCAAAGCAGAATGTACCACAAAGTAACTTCCTAATATGAACAGTAGCGATGCCAATTTGAGATTAGCGCTATGCTGATGGTTGTTTTAATGAACATTTAAACTTCATGGCTACTGAAACACACTGACCAGGAGGTCACTTTTGTAGCTTTTAAAAGCTACAATCCTAAAATCATTGAACTTTTCCCCCTTGCAGTTTGCCTTGGTTTTTTTATTACATTTTTAATGGATGCTTATTGTTTTGATATATTGATGTAAACCACTTTGTGAGGTTCATTTCAAAAGCAGTACATAAGTAAATTAAATGGTAGGGATTAAGGGGGACGTATTTCTGACTAAATGGACCTGTCTTGATTTATAATAATTAAAAATCATGATCAACCAAAAATAAAAGAGAACAAATACTTCCAAGCAGAGGCGGATTTAGGGCAACACAGCCAGTCCCGTTCCCCCCCCCCCCGCGCTGAGCCTGGAGGGGCCAGAGGGGAGCAGAAGGATGAAGGAATGAAAGGAGCAGCATGGAGGGCGAGAGGGGGCAGCCAGACATGCTAATGCGCTTATCTCGCCTCCTGGGTGCGGCGGGGGGGTCATTGTGTGAAGAGGGAGCGAAGAGGAGATCGGGGGGACGGGGGGGGAGAGGAGCGGGGAGACCAAGGAGGAGGAGGAGGAGGAGAGCGGCTAAGGTGACCCGCAGGGGAAGGCGCGGCCAAAGGGCGCCAAGGCAGGGGAGGCGGGGGCGCATGCGCGGGGGCGGTTTGGGCGGGAAACGGCGCGCGACCCCAACCTTGAATCTCTGAGGCGAAGCGAGAGGGAGTGGGGGATGGGCGGCCGTTGGGACCAGAAAGAGGAGCGGGAAGGACACCCCTCCCCCCCCCGTTGCCCCAGCAAGACGTTGGTTATGGCGCTGATGCTGAGGGAAAGTAATAAGGGAGGACAATGGCGAGAGGGAAGCCCTTCAGAGTTATCTGGTAGCCGCTCCCCAGGCGCCATCACAGGGCGCGGCGGCGCCATCTTCCCTCAGGGAATATATATATTTGGCGGCGTATCAGCACACCCCCCCCCCCCCACAATCCTTCCACACACACACAAAGTGTGTACCGCTCATCTAGGCTCGGAGTACAAATTCAGTAAATAAAAACCATGAGAACATAGCAACCCGGAACATTGAATTGCTTTTATTTGTAGGAGGACGAGGAAAGGAAAACAAGCCAGCAGGGGTTGAGGTATCAAAGACATAGCTGCGTTTCAACCTATTACTACGTAATTCTTTTATACATTAGGTCCCTTTCTCCTCCAAGGTTCAAAGATCACAATGTTTCCCCGCGTCAGTTGTAACGTGGCAACTTTCCAAGCACAATGTACCACAAAGTAACTTCCTAATATGAACAGCAGCCATGCCAATGTGAGATTAGCCCTGTGCTGGTGGTTGTTTTAATGAACAGTTAAACTTCAGGGCTACTGAAACACACGGAGCAGGAGGTCAAGTTTCTGCTCGGAAAAATACGTGTTGAATTAACAGCGCAAACCGTGTTTTGACACGCCAAAGGCTCCCAAATTTATTGTGGCCGATGCTTTCTTGAACGACGGTCTACTCTCTCCGAAAAAGTTTCCCAGTTGCTGAGGAAGAGGGCAGTGAGCAGGGGAGATGTGTGTCTCAGATGTTTTTGGGGGGCCAGTGGAAGTCCTCAAGAGCACCATTGCACCCCCAGTCCCCGGTTTGGTAACCCTCTTGGGAAGACCATATCTTTGTCCCATTTTGAGATACGAAACGAATACTGAGGATGACATGACTTGGAAATCAGCTTGATTGTGAGCTTTTTATTCATTTCTTGTGGGAGCCTCACAGGACTGTCAAGTGAGATAGAAGAACGATTCTCGAAAATGGAAGATTAATGTCCCTAGCCGAGGCCAAATTGTCTGGAAATATTTACTATCAAGTATAAATGGTTTGGAATCCACTTCACATACCATCATAAACAGACATACTTGGATTCCAAGGTTGATGAATCCAAAAGTCTACTTCACAGCTAAAACATGCCGCAATCCCTAGATTTGGATGTTATATGGAAGCCATACTATGACCACCTGAAAAGAATGCTTAGAAATACAGGGGTACCTCGGGTTACAGACCCTTCAGGTTCTAGACTCTGCTAATCCAGAAATAGTACCTCGAGTTAAGAACTTTGCACAGCATCCTAAATTTCCCTTCCAATATAACAGAATTTTGAAGCAAATTAGTTGGGACGCATTTCTATATTCTGGAACGAATAAGACTCCCCCCTATATTCTTGATAGATGTTCCCCCGCTATGATGAAGAATATATTGAGATAGATTGCAACGTATTGTATCCCAAAGGATACAAGTAAATGTTTTCCAGGAAATTCTGCTAGTCCCTACTGTAAGTACCTTACAGGAATACATATTTAAATCAATTGCCTTCTTCAGAAATACACCGAGCTTCTAAGCGATGATGATGGCAGAAATTAGAGACATTTCATCGTGTCTCTCCCACCCCCAATGTGAGCCCTCTTTTGTTCAGGGATAATCTTTCCTGAGACAGTACTGATATGTTTGCTGAGGTTTCCACATCTTTCTGTAACGCCCCCAACCTTCACGGAAGCTTTTTTTTCAGCCGTAAAAAATGTAGTTCTTACTCGAAAAAAAGTTTCCTTGCCGATTCTGAGTCAGCATACCTATGATTAGGGTTTATAGATACACCTAGGGAGGGTCCTTTGTGTTAATTATCTTATGCAAAAATAACAAAGAATGTACCAACAGGGAACCATTCTTGTTAACAAACTGCCAGGGACTGGGAACATTCATTGTATGAGCTGGAAGGTTGCAGAACGTTTTCAGTTCCTTTGAGGATCGGAGGCAACTATCTTGCCTCGGGTGCAGGGTGGAGCAGCGGGCTATTTGGATGCCGCAAGTCCCTGAAAGGCAGAGGAATATGGCCACGTGAAAGTTGTGGGGATAGAAAGACAGAAAGAGAAATAGTGGAAGTGAACAAGAAAGGAAGCACCAGCAACGTGTGAAACAAGCCTAGGAAACGGAAAGCTCGCTTTCCCTCAGACAGTTACCAGCGACAGTGCCTGAGACTGTGTAGATTCAGGATTTGGTTGCGACGTCTTTCCGGGGCTGAATACTCTGAGCATCTAACATCAACCGCTTGGGCTTGAAATCCCTACTGACTTCTTGGCAAGAGGAGTTTGCCTCCCCTTTATTTGCAATGGTGTTACTCACATTCTTCCCTTCAAGTTTTTCCACCGCCTAACCTTAACGAAAACCTCTAAGCGACTTACGAAAGCATGAACATGATCGATAAAAGTCAAAGTGAAAAACATGCAAAATGCAGTTACAGTTAACCTAAAACCACCGATTAAAAGGCATAGCAGGTAAAGGTAAAGGAAAGGAAACGAAGTTAATAGCAGGCGCCGCAAAGGGTGCAGTGAAGGCGCCTGCTTCATCTCAAAAGGCAGGGGGTTTCAGAGTGTACTTGCTGCATCTAGGCTTCTTGGGCAAAGCCTTTCAACATGCCTACGTCTTGGCGCATCTCTGTCTGTAAAATGAAAGCCTCATTATAATATTTTTTTAAAAGAAACCACAGTTCTGTCTGGCTCTCTCGCTGCCCAACCCGTCTTCTCAATTCCCTTCTCTTCAACTGTGCGCACTAATCTCCAAGCCTAGGGGGCTATTTTCCAGTTTTGCTAAGGGGTGATGCTAAGGGAAGGGTGCACTCCAGCCCATCTAGATTAGTCAAGCAGCGTTTGAAAAGTGAACTTGAAACTCGCTCCTCCCCAAAAGCCGCCTCCCCATTGGAGCGCTTCTCTCCAAGGAAAACGCGCCGGCCAATTGGCAGCCCGGAGGGGCTATAAAGGCGCCGAACTCCAGAAACCTGGATCGGGCCTTGAGGAGAAAGGGGACTCTGCAAGCGAAAACCAGCTTTGTGGGAAGAGAGCGAGGCAGCACATTTGCAAGATGAAAGCTACCAACAGCCAAGGTAAGAAGAAAGGATTGTTAAGAAGATTTTTAGTTCACTTGTCTTTAAAACATTGCTCAAATGATTGATATAAATTCAGGGTTTCATAAACGATGGCTTTTTTTTATAAAGGAAGGTTGTATCTGTTTCTGGGTCAGGATCAGGGTGTAGGAAAGACCCATTTGTGGTAGCCGGGGAGGGATTACACAGGGGCTCAAATGTCTTCGGTTGGAAACATTTCGCAAGATTGGTTTGCACATATTTTACTTGTAAGCATGAAGCATTTAGTGCATTTTACTGCATGAAGCATTTACACACACATTTTCTGATTGATAAAAACCTTTCACATAAACGGGATTAAATTTCCCAATAAACGTGGTTGGGATCAGCTGCGGAAAACGATGGCAGGCATAGAAATAAGAGCGTAAACGCATTACCTAAAATTCTATGGTTTGTTTTCATGCAAGCCTTGCTCCGAGCAACCGGAGGTTTATTTAAAGGCCACAAAGTGCGTGGATTTGAATGTCAGGTACAAAAGCCTTCCTGTAAAAAGCGAAGGCTTTGCCCTTCCTGTAAAAAGCGAAGGATTTGCCCTTCTGCGCTCTGCCGGGTGGGTGGTCAGCGGGGCGGTTGAAAGAAGTGCCACGGAAGCCGGGGGTCCCCAGCAAGTGCAGGCGATGCAGCCCTGAGCTTTCCATGTCGGGAGGAAGATCTGCAAGCGTCGCTTCAGTTTAAGCCAAGCGCTTCCTTCAGATTTGCCTCTTTGTCTTTTCCCAGGAGGAAGCTACCCCAAAGTCGGAGGAGATAGGAGAAAAAGGACCGTTTTCACCCCTGCCCAAATCGAGCTTTTAAAGAAGGAGTTTGAAAAGAACAAGTACCCCGGATACGAGACCAGGGAGGCGCTGGCGAGGTGCATCGGAGTCGAAGAAGATCGTGTGCACGTAAGAATCGGGATGGTGGGGGCTCCCAAGACTTCCCTAAACCGCACATACTGGAACAATTTGAAACGCTCCGAATAATCCTTGCGTAGTCGAAGGCCTTAGTTCACCCGGGTGCCTCTCAGCTTATCGCGAAAGGCGCCTTGTTCAAGAGCTAACTTCCTCTTTCTTGGTTCTTTTTTTTGGGGGGGGGTGTATCGTGGATATAAAGGCTTTTGAACATAATGCCTATATGCCTTTCGCACAACACAAAACAAGTTAACGTAGGTTCTCCACTAATACACTAATCTTTGTTTGGTTGTTGTTCCTGAAAGTGAAATTATGACCTACCCGTTTGGAAATAATGGGCATTTGGTTCTCTCCTTTCTTCTGTTCAGATCTGGTTTCAAAACCGACGAGCCAGAACACCAAAGAGCATTGGTTCCAGGAAAAGGATCGGGAACCAGGCTGCAGCTCCTTATACCTACAGTGAGAGAACCTGTCCAGGAAGCAGCGTGGACAGCAGCCCGAGAAGCAGTCCAGGAAGCAGCCAAAATATTCAAAATATTCACACGCAACAAAATTACCAGCCACAGAACTTTCATTATGCTGAAAGCTATGGAGGAGCAGGGTTGTGGCAGCCACCTCTCAACAACACGCAACCGGGAGAGTGTGCCCCGCAACAGCAGAGCTCCCCGGAATTGAACCTTGCTTATTACCAGCAAGCTGCTTTTTGTGGAACTGGGCTTTATGAGACTTCCCAGGCGAGCAACTGCCCAGTTCCATATTATGGTGCGGAGATGGTGAGGCAGCCTCCACCACCATCTGGGAACTTCTTCATGGCATCAAGCACTTACACTCCCTGGTCTGCAACGGGGAATTATTCAGCTACAAATCCTGGACAAATGCAGAATGTTGATGGAAGTGTTTCGGAATCTCAGTTTTTCACTTTAAGTCAGGTTCCAGATTAGCATCCCAACTCCTTCCTTGCTATCCTGTACATATTTTCCAAGCTCCCTCTTGTAATGCCTTTTAATGCATGACTTCCATGTTTTGAATAAAGTTTGTTCTTTTAATAGCTTGTCTGGAGTCTTCCTTTAACTTTCCATTTACTGAAACATTCATTTTGCTGTGTGCAAGCATAGAAACATGGGCTTAATTTTCCCATAGAAAAAGTCAGTTGTGCGGTACATGTGGTTCTAGAGATAAAAGGTCAGGTCTTCTAATGGCTGAAAATTCCTGAGACACATTTTAATGCACCAATGGGTTTCTGTCCCTTTCCTTTTCTTTTTAAGTCTCTGTATCTGAGGCTAGAGTAGGTGGTAATCAATGTGGTGGGAAGTTGCTGTATTTTCCTTGTATGCAAAAGTATATTTGTAGATCCTGGTATAAGATTTGTTAATAAGTTTGGTTTCCATTCATGAGTCTTCCATTTTTTAAAAAACAGAAGTTTGAGATGGGGATATAAGGTTTAATTGATTTTCCTACCATGAGTGTGTTACGTTCCTCTCCAAAGCTTTAAAGACATATAAGTTTAACTTATAAATGCCCATGTTGCAGGCTAAGGCACATACATCTATTCAAAACTTTGTGGGGGGGGATATTTTGAACACTTTATTTCATTTTCTTGCTCTTAATTCCCCCCCCCCCGTTTTGAGCTCTACTGCCTTCAATGAAGCTTTATAGGAGGGTTGTCTGTGAACCAGAGGTACCACTCTATATGCCTGAGGGAAGGTAGCCGTGTCCTGTTGTGGCGACCGGCGAGCGGCTACCAGATAACTCTGAAGGGCTTCCCTGTCGACATTGTCTTCCCTTATTACTTTCCCTCAGCATCAGCGCCATAACCAACGTCTTGCCGGGGCAACGGGGGGGGAGGGGTGTTCTTCGCGCTCCTCTTTCTGGTCCCAACGGCCGCCCATCCCCCACTCCCTCTCGCTTCGCCTCATAGAATCCAGGTTGGCGCCGCGCGCGATTTCCCGCCCAAACCGCCCCCGCGCATGCGCCCCCGCCTCCCCTGCCTTGGCGCCCTTTGGCCGCGCCTTCCCCTGCGGGTCACCTTAGCCGCCCTCCTCCTCCTCCTCCCTGGTCCCCCCGCTTCTCTCCCCCCCCCTCCCCTCGGTCTCCTCTTCGCTCCCTCTTCACACAATGACCCCCCCGCCGCACCCAGGAGGCGAGATAAGCGCATTAGCATGTCTGGCTGCCCCCTCTCGCCCTCCATGCTGCTCCTTTCATTCTTTCATTCTTCTGCTCTCCTCTGGCCCCTCCAGGCTCAGCCCGGGTGGGCTGCCCTAAATCCGCCTCTGCTTGGGAGCTGGATTTTCCTCAGCTTCCACTTCTTCCCCACTCCAAATCTGCCTCCACAGCAGCCTCGGGGCAAAGAGGAGGCGCCACTGGTCTCTTCCCGCCTTTCTTCGCCATTTGATCTTGATCCCCCAACAATCTCCCTAGGAAAAGTGGGTCATTCCAGGAACAGATCAGAAACCGGGACGCCTTCTGTAAATCCGGGAAAGTGGAGACTCTTGGAGAGCCTGTCCCTCGTTCCTGGTGTAGACCTCCCTTCTCCCCTTCTTCCCTCGTCTCAGGGGACCAAATGTCTTGGGCCGGCCCTGCTGACCCCCCTCCAGGAGTAAGTCTGGCCAAGGGGGCTGGGACGTCAGCTCAGGGAGGGTTTCACCCGGAAGCCTGTGCCCCCTTTTCATCCTTGCCTCCTTTTCTGAACCTGGCCCTGGGAATTCGGCTGGTGTTGCTCTCCCTCCTCCATAAGGAAAGCCCTGAGCACTAGCATTCCCTGGGCGGTTGCCAAATGCTGAGGGGTAAGCACTCTGCACATGCCTGGGAGTAAACCACCTCCTCTTAGGTGAGAGAAAGGGTTTCTAGAGTGATAGCCTAGTAGGTGCCTCCCAGAACTCATTGGAGGAAGACTAAATGGCGACCACCCCAGCACTGTCGAAAACGAGGACACAGATATCATTCAATGACTCTGTGCTAATTTAAGGTAATATTCATCGTTATGTTTTGAAGTATGGTTCAACCCCCTCAATTTTATTATTTTATCTGTTTGTAAAACAAAAAACTGCAAAGTGGTTTACTATCAAGTGTTGTATACATTTAATGAAATAAACAAATGGCCAAAGGCAACTTAAAAACAATTACTGTAATTTAAACAGAAATATTATACTTCTCACCGTATTTAGGTGACCTGAATGCCTGCTTATTCTGCTGTCCAAATGCTGATTGTTGGTGGGCATTTGTTTGAAAACTGCAGCTAGAGTATAAAGCCCTTCAAAGAATGCTGTGTCTGCTATGTCTCTGTTCCAGTACTCTTTTGTTTAATCAAATTTCCACTATACTTTACTTCAACAAGGCTACACTTTCTGAAAAACAACCTATTCACAATGGGCTTCAGAAACCACAAAGTTACTGTCTAACAACCTGCAGATTAACACACTCGCACATATTAATTAATTAATTAATTAATTACAGTTCGTTCAAAAGAGCACCCACATTGAAGTATGATTTCTGGTAAAATAACTTATGGTGAAAAGAATTTTTAGGCAAACTTAATGAATGGAAGCATTATGGGTATTTAAAGAGCTTAAATGGTTATTTAAAGATTGCTCTTTTAAAATATACATTGAGCTTTTGAAGGAAATGTCAAGACACAACTCCACTTTTTCTGATATCTGCAGGCATAACACATTGCCCACAGTCAAATTAGACTTATTTGAGTAATATAATAATTTTAATATTTGAAACGGAAATTTCAAACGGAAACCAGAGTTTCCATTCATGAGTCTTCCATTTTAAAAAAAACCAGAAGTTTGAGATGGGGGTATAAGGTTTCATTGATTTTTCTACCATGAGTGTGTTAAGTTGCTCTCCAAAGCTTTAAAGACATATTAGTTTAACTCATATGTGCCGTAGCCTGCAACATGGGCATTTATATCTATTAAAAACTTGGTGGGGGGATATTTTGAACACTTTCTTTCATTTTCTTGCCCTTATTCCCCCCCCCCCAAGGTCTGTGCTCTACTGCCTTCAATGAAGCTTTATGGGAGAGTTGCCTGTGAACTAGATTGTGCCCAATACAGTTTGCCTTCTGTGCCGTTCAGCCTTGATTTAACCAGGTTTAGTCATAATAAAATAAGTCAGTTAATTTTAGATTCTAAATTGGACCCTCTTAGGACAACTAATTTAGAAGTAGTCCCACTGAACTTACTAATACACAACCAAATCAACAACAGCTGCAACATGCTCCCCGCCTGCCGCCCAGCAAAAACCCTGAAACAACTTAACCTAAGAGTATAAAGCTATCAAAGCCTAAGACATCTCCAAATGGTTTTTACAGGGCTTTTCACAAATAATGTGACATTATTGGCATATTATTATGTTCCCTGTTCATTTGATTATTCAGATCTAAATGGTTCTGCTAATGGGTCAGTGGAAAGTGCGAACAGCAGTGGGGATAGAGGACATCTCTGTTGAATAGGTAAAGGTAAAGGTACCCCTGCCCGTACGGGCCAGTCTTGACAGACTCTGGGGTTGTGCGCCCATCTCACTTAAGAGGCCAGGGGCCAGCGCTGTCCGGAGACACTTCCGGGTCACGTGGCCAGCGTGACAAAGCTGCATCTGGCGAGCCAGCGCAGCACACGGAAACGCCGTTTACCTTCCCGCCAGTAAGCGGTCCCTATTTATCTACTTGCACCTGGGGGTGCTTTCGAACTGCTAGGTTGGCAGGCGCTGGGACCAAGCAACGGGAGCGCACCCCGCCGCGGGGATTCGAACCGCCGACCTTTCGATCGGCAAGCCCTAGGCGCTGAGGCTTTTACCCACAGCGCCACCCGCGTCCCCTCTCTGTTGAATATCTCTACATAATCTGCATGAGTCTGAATTTACTCCATTCACTGAGATATAGGCTTTGGGCTTGGAATATATGACAAATCCATATCATAAAACCTCACCTGCCCAGTCCACTATATTTCTCAACACTGCACTATGGAACTTAATGGGGCTGGGTGCTAGATTGGGCAGATCAAACTGAATCTAGTGGATTTGTCCTACCCTGCCCTGCCACTTTAGTTCTGCCCTGATATAGGACCAGATCTGGCTTGGGTGTGACCTAGGTTGGAATAGGGCTGATCTGGGTCCAGATGATTGTGTGTGTGTAAGCACAGCCCTGGAATTACTCAAGGTGTAATTATAGCTGCCAACCTAGATGGCTTTCTCAAGAGATTAGGCAAATTCATAAATGCTAAGACTATCAGTGGCTACTAATCGTTATGGATATATACTATCAGAGGCATATCAATTGCTGGGAAAGAACAGGGCAAAAGGGTACTTACCTGACCTGTGTCCTGCTTTTGGTATTGCATAGTGATATGGTTAGCTACAGTGTAGAGCAGAATGCTTGGAAAACCTGGCATTTCTTGGAAAACCTGGCATTCTCCTAAACAGACCTCATGTACAGAAAGGTGGTCACATATGCACAAATTAGATGTGATACAAGAGATCTATGAATAAAATAGCTACAAGTAGTTCTTTAGTTGCCAACTGACCAGATATTCTTCCAGAATCATTTGCAGTTAAAGAAATAAAAACAAGCATTTAATGCATGCAATTAAAAAACAAACAAACCATATCCTTGCCTTCAGAGGATGCACTCAGTCTATACTGATTCTGTATGTCCCTCATCCCTAAAAAAAAGAAAAGAGAGAGCTGCTTTTTCTTTTGGAGATGAAGAGTACTCTATCCGTTGTAAATAAGCTCAGTTAAAAGCAAAAGTAGGCATGCTGGCCCATTAGAAAACAACAACAACAACAACAACAACTCCACAATCCACAGTAGGGTAATGTGTTTATTGAAACCAACAGGAATGCCAAACAAGTATGGCAAGCTCTCCAGAACTCTTCATCAGACAAGGTGTTTCACAAAGCAGGGGGTGAGGGAGATCAGAGTTTCTTTCTTAGTTAAGCACAATAAGATGTTGTAATCATGACCTGCAAGATAAAGACCACAGGCTGAGATGCCCTTCATTTGAGACAGTAGAATCTAGCACAAAAGTTAGTACTCAATTTACAATGACTTTTTCAGATTACAATTTCAATCTGTAAGCAATCATTGTAAAATTGGTGCAGGGGGAATCTTTTCAATCTTGCAAAACCAACAGAAGAGTCTTGTAGCGCCTGAAAGATTAACAAATTTATTATGGACACACACCATATAATTCACTTCATTTTTTTTCCAAAGGGTTTTCTTTTTTAAAAAATAATATTTATTAAATTTTTGTTTAACAATAAAGACATATAGTAGCATAACATTTTCCGATATCCACATTTCATACACCTCCTTGGACTTCCTCTCGACTCTTGTTCCTGCTTTCTAAACTCATAAATTTTGCCAGCAAATTATTAACTTAGTTTAATTTATATAATAAAATTTTCCAGTATTAATATCTCAAATTTTGAAATTTAACCACTCTCATATTGAAACTTAATTATAAAATACTGTTTATCCAAAATTTGTCTTTTATTTCAATTACGTTCAAATTTGTATTTCTTATTACTAATTTGTTGGAGCCGTATTATTGCAGATCTTACATCTTTCTTAACATTCATACAATGTACAATATTTTTGTAGATAATCCTTAAATTTCTTCCAGTCTTCCTCCACCAGTTCTTCTCCCAGGTCTCGGATTCTGCCAGTCATCTCAGCCAGTTCCATATAGTCCATCAGTTGCAGCTGCCAATCTTCCAGTGTGGGCAAATCTTGAGTTTTCCAGCTTTTAGCAATGAGTATCCTTGCTGCTGTTGTGGCGTACATAAAAAAGGTTTGATCCTTCTTTTGCACACTCTGGCCGACAATGCCCAGGAGAAAGGCCTCTGGTTTCTTAAGGAAGGTATACTTAATACCTTTTTCATCTCATTATATATCATTTCCCAGAAGGCCTTCACTCTAGGGCAAGTCCACCAGAGGTGAAAGAATGATCCTTCAGCTTCTTTACACTTCCAACATTTATTATCAGGCAAATGGTATATCTTTGCAAGCTTGACTGGGGTCATGTACCACCTATATATCATTTTCATAATGTTTTCTTTCAGGGCATTACATGCCGTAAACTTCATACCGGTGGTCCATAACTTTTCCCAGTCAGCAAACATAATGTTGTAACCTATGTCCTGTGCCCATTTTATCATGGCTGATTTGACCGTTTCATCCTGTGTATTCCATTTTAGCAGCAAGTTATACATTCTTGAAAGTATCTTAGAATTAGGTTCTAACAATTCTGTTTCTAACGTTGATTTTTCCACCTGGAATCCTAATTTTTTATCTGACTTAAAAGTTTCTTTAATCTGAGCATAGTGTAACCAATCTCGCACTTTCCCCTTTAGTTTCTCCATACTCTGCAACCTCCAATTGTCCATATAATTCACTTCATTGGGTGCATAAAGTATTATCCTGAGTTGCAGGGACACAATTGGTGGGGAGCTTGTAAAAAGAGATCAGAGGGAAACTAAATGCTGAATTATACAGTTGAGGATAATGACCTTTTCAACTGCAATGATGCACCAAAAACAGTAGTTGATAACACAGACATCCTTGCACTGGTAAGCCAGTTTTTAGCACATGCACTGTGGTTTAAAAAAACGTAAACCCAGCACCTATTGTACTGATTCCATCTGCAAATAATAGCACTGGTGCATTGTAATACAATGGTCTCATGGTTTGAGGTCACGTCATTCAATAATGAACACCTTAAGGTCAGTGACAGAGCATCCTGAGAAGGTGAAATGTTCCCTCTTTGGCTTTTCTATACTGCCATTTCAGATTTGTGCTCATTCATTCTTTTGCATAGACCAGCTAGAAGGCAACTGATGGCATATATTACTTTGGAAGATGAGCAGGTGAATTAGCCCCTCAGGTTGTATTGACATTATTA
Source organism: Podarcis gaigeae (assembly GCF_964106915.1). NCBI lineage: Eukaryota > Metazoa > Chordata > Lepidosauria > Squamata > Lacertidae > Podarcis > Podarcis gaigeae. The sequence continues at coordinate 21,061,211 of NC_139681.1, forward strand.
GCTCCTGTAATAATTATGTTAAACTAGATATTGGAATAGAGTGGGTATTTGGCTCTGCCACAGCATCTGGTCCCTCTTGTCCACAATCCTGTTATATAGCCTGTTACTCATGAAGAGGTGTTTTTAGGTTAATGGGCTGTCACCCAAGGCCTGGGATAGGAAAGTGTCACCAATGCATCTCAGATAGAAGAAAGGCTTTCAGTTCTGTAGTCACTCTTGTTTTATAACAGATTGAACTAAGTAGGTAATTGACCTGATGTGATCAATCCGCTCCTCTGAACAGGTTGGATCAACAGGATCAACAAGTGTTTCTTTCTTTCTTTTTTCCTGCCTGCAGATTGTTAATGAATGGCAGCCTCTGGTTGGCTGAGGTTCCAGGAGGGAGAGTTTAAAAGGAGAGGCTTTGGAGAGACAGTTAGTTTGATGAGAGGGTTGGTTGAAGTGGGTTGGAATTGTGGTTGGAGAGGGTGGGAGATAGCAAGATAGACAGTTAGTAGACAGGCTGAGGTATAAAGAGTGAATGGGAGAAAGAGTTGGCTCTGGAAAAAACAACTTCCACTCTGAGCGTATTGTGAAGGACAGAGTGTGGTGTCCTGTAGGAGGAATAGACTGGGAGGCAGAGGTTGAGCCAGGAGAAGTAGGAGCTGGAAAGGAACAGCCTACTTGGGACTCAAACCTAGTCTGGAGGGGAGAGATAGATTGTAGATCAATCGGTGGGGGAAATTCTGATAGATTCTTCTAAGGAAAAGAAGAAACTCCCAGATCCAGTGAAGGGAGGGAGTGTGGAGAGCCCTGTGGTCAATTACTTAGAGTACCTCAGGAGCAGGATTGTTAAAGGGGGTGGATAACTGAAAGAAAGTATCAAGGAACCAAACCAATAATGCAAAAACAACTGAGGACAAATTTAAAGTGAAATTGCACTTTATTTCTGAACTAACCTAAGTTGAATCCATTTGTGTTATATACTATCTTGCCTTAAATAAATCTTTATTGTTTATTTAAAGAAAACCTGTCTGGGACTCCAACTTACTAGTTACCCCTTCACAAAGGTCTTTCACAGGATACTCTGGGGCTAGAATTTTTAAGGGAAAGGAGAAATAAACCTTCAGGTAAAGGGTTGTTCAGTGAGATGGGGGAAATTTACCTAAGTGAGAGCTGGCCCAAAGGCATGAGAGGAAAAAGTGTCATTGTGCCTGTTGCAACCTCCTCTTGCACCTTTTGTTGTGCTTCACGACAACCACCATCTACTTGCAAATACCCCCTTCTTGGGCATCATGGTGAAGTGAGAGGTGGAGGAGCTGTTACAGGAGTTTCTGGAGGATACAGCCCATCTGATCCCTTATAACACAGTTTGATGACTGAGGTTTTCAGGGAAGACCTTGGTGGTGGTCCCCCATGGTTCAGATGAACAGCTTGTAATTTACAGATTCTAGACATTCAATATTATGGACCCAGTCCCGACTGAATTTAGACAGCTCTCCTGCCTTTTGAACTTCAGACACTTGACAAAACCTTTTCTATTTTGTAGGCATTTTAAGATGGCTTCCTGATTCTCTGATTGGTTACAAACTTGCTGGCCTTGTTAAAATTCTGTGGCTGGCAAGACAAGAAACACATTTGCAATTCAACCATCACACTTTCCAAAGGGCATAGTCAAATTCTTGCAGCAGTGAAGGTCTTCACGATCAGTGCAGAAATGGGATTGTTGTTCATACATATTTCAAAAGGAGATTCTTTTAAAATGCACTGCAAGAATCAGAATGTGGTAGATTTACGGGCAAGGGATATTAGACATAATATACAATTGGCATCATGGGAAAAATTATGGAGGGAAGATTTAAAATTTACAACATGCTGTATGTTCAAAGAGAATTATATGAAAGTGATGTATCACTGGTACTGAACTCCTACCAAGTTAGCAAAAATGTATAGAACAGCTACAGATATAGGTTGGAAGTGTAAAGAAAGAAGGCACATTTGACCACACCTGATGGACGTGCAAGAAGACAAAAGGATATTGGGAAATGATTTATAATGAGTTGGAAAAGATGTTTAAAATAGCTTTTGTGAAAAAACCTGAAGCTTTCTTATAAGAATTTTAGATCCAGAAATACCTAAGGATCAGAATAGACAATTTATGTATGCTACAACAACTGCCATTTGCCCAAAGATGGAAAGAGGACAAAGTACCTACAAAAGAAGAATGGCTGATAAAGATGATGGACTATGCAGAAATGGCAAAAATGACTGGGAAAATCAGAGATCAAGGGGACAATAAATTTAATAAAGAATGGGGAAACTTTATAAGCTACTTAAAAGAACACTGCAAACAATTAAAAACACTGGCAGGATTCCAAACAGCTCTTAGTTTTAAGAAAATATGGAGAATATTTTATGCTGCAGTTGGAAAAGAAGATCTTGGGAAACCATGGAAAGGTGGAGGGAAATCTTGGGATTCAGAGAATCGTGTGTGTAGAATGACTATGATTTATGTGAGATCATAATTGTTAAAAGCAAAAATGAATAAAAAAGAAGAATGTAATAGATTTACAATACAAAACAAAACAAAACAAAACTCCTTACTTCTTTACTGAGTAGAGATAAACAACTAATGGCCTGGGAACTCAATCCATGTATTGGGAGTCATTCAAATCTATCACCCTGATGCAAATTCTAAAGCCCACACCTCCATGCATTTACTCCATGCACTATGTGATATCTACTTCCTACACTAAAACACTTTCTGTTACAGAGAAAGTGACTTGGAACCAAGCCAGACCTAATTTTGTAAGTTTATCTGTAATAAACTCATTTCTTGTTAATTTTAGAAATGGCAAACACAACATGGGGGGGGGCAGGTGGTAGTTATGAATTCAGATCTGTTTGCAGTGCTAAGGAATGGGTTTTAAACACCATGCCATTTCACCCAAATTGCCCCCTCAGAGCTAGTATTTGCACAACATGAAGGGTGGAGGTTGCAGGCACCATGCAGCAAATTTGTTTCCCGCCCCCCGTTTTATTTTATTTTTTACTGTATAGAACCTACAATTCTGAATTTAGGGGAGGGGGTTTACTTTGTTACTGTTATTGATAAACATGGGGGAGTCAGAAATCCTTTCTGATCTACTTAAACTCACCTAGAGCTCATCTACCTTCTGACCATCCCTGTCATGTGAAGAAAATAGAAGCTTGGGAAGCCATTCAGATTGGTGGCGGGGAAACAAAACAGAAAGGGTTAAAAATCCCCTTTCAAGCTCTTTCTGACTCCACCCACCCCCTCAGCTGCAAACATGTGATGCCTTATCACTGATCTCCAGACATTGAGTCTAGATTGATATCAGCTGTCTAGCAACCCTTTGTTCCCATTGGTGGGAGGAGTCAAACTGCCACAACTGTGTTGTTAAGGGATAATAATAAAGATTGCTTAAATAATCAGTAGTGTCAGGAACTGATCGCAAATGCCTTGTGTGTTAAAATGTCTGGTTTGATTTGCACAAAATTGTCAAATGTCATGAATTAAAATAAAGCAAAGGCATTTTAAGGGGAAAAACAAAAAACTGCCAAGAGTCAAAAGGCTTTGTTAGTATTGTGAAGAACACAAAATGTTGTCCCTGAGAAAACTGGAGCACTCTAGTCTCTCAGCACTCTAGAAATGGCAGTGGCAATGGTAATAGAATGTACAGTGGAATGGATGTCTATACACATTCACAATGTGCTGCATGTTAGAATGTGGTTCCTCTAGGGAAAACACCATGAAGATGCTTTATAAAGTAAAGGGTAAAGGGACCTCTGACCATTAGGTGCAGTTGTGACCAACTCTGGGGTTGCGGTGCTCATCTCGTTTTATAGGCCGAGGGAGCCGGCATACAGCTTCTGGGTCATGTGTCCAGCATGACTAAGCCACTTCTGGAGAACCAGAGTAGTGCACGGAAACGCTGTTTACCTTCCCACCAGAGCGGTACCTATTTATCTACTAGCACTTTGAGGTGCTTTCGAACTGCTAGGTTGGCAGGAGCAGGGACTGAGCAACAGGAGCTCACCCCATCATGGGGATTCGAACCGCCGACCTTCTGATCGGCAAGTCCTAGGCTCTGTGGTTTAACCCACAGCGCCACCCACATCCCAAGATGCTATATAGATGGCATCATACCCCCTTGAAACTAGCAAAAATGTATAAAGGAGGATCACCGATGTGTTGGAGATGTAAAACAGATGTGGGGTTATTTTACCATATGTGGTCATTGGGGAATTCTGGGATAACATCTATAATGAATTTAAGAAACTATTCAAACTCACCTTTAAAAAACCCCCAGAGATCTTTCTTTTAGGCATCTTACCATTAGAAATTAAAAAGCACCACCAGAAGGAAAACCTTCACAAACTAGTTTATAAATTCTTACTGAAGCTACTGATCAGATCTTAGAACATGTCATTGGCCTGGTTGTACGTAACACTAACCCCTTATTAACATTAACCATCGTTAATGAAAGCAGCGGCTCGGGGTCCTCTGCCTTGAGAGAGCGAGCGCACGAGCTGCCGTCTCTTCGTCTCTCCCTTTCCCCCCTTTTCAACGTATATTTTGAAAGAGCAATCTTTCAATATCCATAAAAGCTCTTTAAATACCCATAACTCTTCCATGCATTAAGTTTGCCTAAAAATTCTTTTCACCTTAAGTTATTTTACCAGAAATCATACTTCAATGTGAGTGCTCTTTGGAACGACCTGTAATTAATTAATTAATATGTGTGAGTGTGTTAATATGCAGGTTGTTAGACAGTAACTTTGCAGGTTGTTAGACAGTAACATAAAGTATAGTGGTAATTTGATTAAACAAAAGAGTGCTGGAACAGAGAGATAGCAGACACAGCATTCTTGGAATGGCTTTATAGTCTAGCTGCCGTTTTCAAACAAATGCCCACCAACAGTCAGCATTTGGACAGCAGCCTAGGCAGGCATTCAGGTCACCTAAATAGGGTGAGAAGTATTTTATTTCTGTTTAAATTACAGTAATTGTTTTTAAGTTGCCTTTGGCCATTTGTTTATTTATTTCATTAAATGTATACACTACTTGATTGTAAAACAAAAAAACTGCAACGTGGTTTACTAACAGATAAAATAATAAAATTGAGGGGGGTGGGAATCAACCGTACTTCAAAACATACAGATTAATATTACCTAAATTAGCACAGAGCCATTGAATGATATCTGTGTCCTCGTTTTCGACAGTGCTGTGGTGGTCACCATTTAGTCTTCCTCCAATGAGTTCTGGAGGCACCTACTGGGCTATCACTCTAGAAACGAGAGGGGGCAGCCTTCCTCAGAGGCCAGACATGCTAATGCGCTTATCTCGCCTCACGGGTGGGGCGGGGGGTCATTGTGTGAACAGGGAGCGAAGAGGAGACCGAGGAGACGCGGGTGGAGAAGCGGGGGGACCAGGGAGGAGGCATGTATTACAGCTAATACATGCCGCAGGGTAAGCCGTGGCCAAAGGGCGCCAAGGCAGGGGTGGCGGGGGCGCATGCGCGGGGGCGGTTTGGGCGGGAAACGGCGCGCGGCGCCAACCTTGAATCTCTGAGGCGAAGCGAGAGGGAGTGGGGGATGGGCGGCCGTTGGGACCAGAAAGAGGAGCGGGAAGGACACCCCTCCCCCCCTTGCCCCGCAAGACGTTGGTTATAGCGCTGATGCTGCGGGAAAGTAATAAGGGAAGACAATGGCGAGAGGGAAGCCCTTCAGAGTTATCTCGTAGCCGCCCCCCAGGCGCCACCACAGGGCGCGGCGGCGCCATCTCCCCTCAGGCATTTGTATATTTGGCGGCGTATCTGCATGTTGGCCTGAGGCCAGGCAGGGTTCAAATCCCTGCACAGAACAACACCACAATCTCTGCACACTCACACTCACACACACACACACACACCTACCTTGTACACACACACAAAGTGTGTACTGCCGATGTAGGCTCTGAATGGTGGTGTATAAATTCCGTCAATAAAAACCATGAGAACATAGCAACCCAGAACATTGAATTGTTTTTATTTGTAGGAGGAGGAGGAAAGGAAAACCTGCAAACAAAGTTGCGGTATCAAATACATAGCTGCGTTTTAACCTATTACTATGTAGTCCTTTGGTGTGATCCATTGGGACTCTTATGTTTGCATGCTGCCGCCGCTAACTTTAAGCATTATATTAACTAAGGAGCTCAATTTGATTAATGGGAAGTGGGACCACAAGGCTGGATCTTCCCGACGTGGCACGCATTTCTGGCACTGCCCTTTGGTCACATGTTGAACACAGACTCTTGTAGTGAAGGGACAGGATACCCAAACCTGACTGTGTAGTTACCCCAACTAGGCCCCAAGACTTCCCAAATTCTTTCTTTGAGGATTCAGCAGCTAAAATGCATTAGCTAGAGCTGTATTTCTTTCTTTGAGGATGCAAACTTAAAATATGCATTAGCTTTTGCTGTATAACACAAAGCAGCTGAATGAACAAAGCCTTCTCCTCTTCTCAGTCCATGAAGGCGTAAAAGATGGCCTTGTCAGTGGCGCATCCAACTTATCTTACCAGGTTGCAACTATCCTGGCGCACTGACGCACAAACCCCGGGAATGGCACCAGGAGTACAGAAACAATTTCTATTCATCATGAATGGAGATTGTTTCTGCAAACTTACATGTACAAGCTCATGAGGCTGGATTCCGGGGGGGCGAGGGGGCGGGACCTAAAGAGAATATAGGCTGCACTCTTAAAGTACTGCTTGCTGTGGTTGACCACGCAAGTGCCTTTCTGCTGCCTGGGAGCTGAAATAAAAAACTCTTCCTCTGAACCATCCTGTGTTTGGCTCCTCCCTCCCTCCCCGGGAGCAATGCTCATCCTACGCATGGGAAAGGCTCATGCAAAGGTGTTTGAATTATAGCCATTGAAGGGTGATGGCCAGCAGCACAAGCCTGCTGGGAAATCTCAGTCAGTAGAGCATGAGGCTCTGAAACTCGAGGCTGTGGGTTTGAGCCCCACGTTGGGCAAATGAGTCCTGCAACTGCAGGGGGTTGGACTTCCAAACTCTACAATTCTATGTATATGTACCCTTATCACTTGGGAGTCATGGGGCTTGTGATGAGAGACTATGGGAAGCCAAACAGAATGTTGTTTTATGAAGAACACAAGAACCTTCTTTCTTGCTTTCGATAGAGGGAAGTTCTCACTATAATAAGGTTGGCAAACAATGATCCAAACAACTGAAAAAAAGTTTAGAACTTTGCTTAGTTGGCATTGTTAAGTTAGAGCTCCTCCTGCTGGCCTTTCTGTGAACATGATCACAGTGATCAGGGTTGTAGATTCAGGCCGTCATGCTTCTAGTCTACCAATTCAGACTTAGTTCTCTGCTTATTTTATTTTTTTACTTTTTTCTCACACTGTTAGGTGTTGTTGCTGTTGCTGCAGTTGCTTCCAGTTACTAGTTGTATTTCATTATAACGACACCTGCTGTAGCATGCTAGCTAAGAGAGCAAGCTAAAAATCAGAAAGCCCCAGCTTTGACTGCTGCCTCTCTCATGCATTCACCGGGTGACCTTTGGCAATCCACTTTCTGCGCCCCCCACATTTGCAGCATGGGGGATAATAATACTGATTTCCATTACAGGGCTGTTAAAGTTTACAACAATATAACACTCATTTGAACACTAGAAAGCGCTATGCGAATGTTAAGGATTATTCCATTGTTTTTCAAATGGTTATGAGATGCCTTTAAATGCTGTAAAATGAATGGTAACGTTACAGGATTCGAGCATGTGCAATCTTCTTGCACACAGTGTCTATGTGCAATACTTGGTGATCAAAATAAAGGTGGGGAAATACAGGAAGAAGGCTGGAAACAATGACAAAATGTCTTTATTGGAAAGAAAGCTGCAACACTCCCCAGCCACCAGTTTAACCAACTAAATTGTATTGGAAATCTTCTGGGTGTTTCAGTAACATCATCTTCCTGCCCTAATCGCCATCGATTATTCTTTATTACCACACTGCAACACCCTTAATCTTGTCTCTGGCTTAATGCGAGCAGACTAGAACCAAGAAGTCCAGGATTTTGATAAATGCAGTGGAACCTCGGGTTACGTACTGTCCTCCTTACGAACGCTTTGGGTAACGAGCTCCACTAACCTGGAAGTAGGTTTCCTGGTAGCAAACTTTAAGTTCATAACCAGAGGTACCACTGTGTATGGGTGGGGAGCCTATATTTGCCTACAGTCCCTCACGCCTCATGGAATGCAAGTCTAGAATTACCGTATTGGTCTGAATATAAGCCTCACTTTTTTCCAAAATTCTGACCGTGAAAAGTTAAAGTGCGGCTCATATTTGCAACCTTATGGTATGTAGCTAGGAGCATGGGGCAAACAGCACCAGGAACACGGCAAAGTGGCGCCCACCCTGCGCGTAGTCCCCCATCCTCTCCCCCAAGGCTGGAAAGGGAGAGCGCGCCCCCAGTACGCTGCCAGGAATGCAGCAATTTATATTCGGGTATTTTTTCTTTTTTTCTTTCCCCTCTCCAATTTTTAAGGTGCAGCTTATATTCAAGACAATAAGGTATTGTCTTGAAAAGGCGTTCCTGAATGGCTTTGAATTTACGTATCTGCTGTTGGAGGCTACGAGCACTTGGTTTCCTCAATTTTTGGCTTAATATGTATCTATGTCTACATGGAAATTTTATGCCAATTAAAACAGGTATAGCAGGAAGTTCTCCTGTCACCTGCCTCTTCAACTGGCGTGACAAGCAGTTCCCAGGGGTGGGGCACGGTGAAAGATAGAGGAGCACGTGGATGGGAACAGCTGCCAATGCCTTGTCTTCTACAGTACTGAGAAATGACAAGGTCTCTTTTCTAGAGGGCAAAATGAGAGGGGACACCTCCACAGGCGAGTCCCTTCAGCTCATTATCATGTGGAAGGCCCTGGGAAAAGAAACTATGCTGGTGCTGAGAGACTATGACATTCTGTTTCCAGAAGTTTATCTTGACCTCTTCCCTCCCACTTTTTTACAGGCAAGTCAAGCCACATTTTTTCAAAGGACTTTCAAATATTTCATTAGTCTGGTTTCCAAACATCTTTACTGCTATTTTTAATGCCTGGTGTGTGTGTTGTTAACCCTTTCTTTTCTTTTTTATGCTTAATGTTGGCTTGAGGAGAGATTGTCCTTTACAGGGCGACTGTGAAACTCCATATATAAACCGACTGGGCATTCCGATGTGGACAATATGTTCTCAGGCCAGTTGCAAGCAAAGGCAGATTCCTGCATATTCTCCAGCAAGGGCAATGCACAGTTTTGTCACATCACCCTTTGCCAACCCTCTGGGGGCAACATGCCAGTGGTGGGTATGGACAAAAGTGGATGCGACCACCCTACACTGTCACACATGCACTCACACAAACAGCTTCCTCCCCTTTCCTAGTCAAAAATTAATGCAGTCTTAGGGGAAGGGAGAGATTTGCTTGAGAGATCAGGGCAGACCTGCCTATACCCACTCTATAGGGGAGGGATGAGAATGTCTAATTCCCAGTTTGGCAGATGGGCAAGGGTAAAATTCTGCCTCAAGTCGGACACTACAATGAGAGTAATCCAAAATGGTTGCGCCTGCTTTGGCAAGCCATTTGCTCTTAACACATCTGTAGTGTGAATGCAAGAACAACATGTTTGTGTATGTATACACATGCACACTTGTACAAATTATCTGGCCGTGTTCCTGGGATGCCCAAGTGCATTTCCTCACCAACTCCTTAGCATTCCTGCTGCAAACAGAGGGAACTGAGGAAAGAACCCGATACGATGACACACAAAAGCAGGTATTGTTGAGTCAACCCCTTCATCCTATGAAGGCCTGGTTATTTTTCAAAATTTCCTGGAAGGTGGTTGGGGAAACCCAGGCTGCATTAGGAACCCTTAGGGGGCCCTATACTTTGTGTTTTGGCACCCCTGCTTTAAGGATGTGAAAGCACCACCCCATCCTTTGTAACCATTTCAGGGCATGCTTTATATTTTAGAGAGAATTATTAGCTTTATTCAAGGCCAGCAGTGAGACAGCTCTCGGAAATTATCAGCTCAAAATGCACATTATACCAATTAAGCACCGTATCTTAGGACACATTTTCATCACAAGATGCAACAGTCAAACAGCTCACCATGTTTCCCTTCGAGTATTAACAGTATAAAGAACAGCAGAAGCTACCTTTAATCATCCAGAGAATAGCCAGGTAAAACGTAATGTGTTAAAGAGGTGATTCTCAATACAACAAGCATGACGGAACATGCAGGGTGTTCAAGCACAAAGGCAAAATGCTAAAACTATGAGCAGCAGTGTTCTTAAGAGCTGCCTAAAAATAAATCCAAATGAGACACAGTGTTTGAAAGACATTATAAGGCATTTCAGAAGAAATCATCAAGAGAATTAAAAGTTCAAACCAAAGGCAAGGTCTATGGTCTAATGTGGCAGAGAGTCCCAACCTTTATATATTTACTCCGGCACAGAATCAGCGGACCTGTCTCCTGCACCAACGTAACAATGGCATGCACTACAGTAAAAATGCACTGCACTAATACAAAACGCTAAAAAGTTGGTGGGGTGGAGGGGTTCATTCAAGCTCTGTGCTGGTGCCCTTTGCTTCTCACCCTCCTTCTGCCCCTGAGCTTATACTAGTGAAAAGTCTCTCTAGAGGGTAAAATCTTGTAAACCACTTCACCCTGCCAAGCAATGCCATGCCAGGGAAAAACTGCACCAGTAATTTTCCTTTCTCAGATCTGGGTGGTGGCACTGCATAACATGTAGGTACTAAACATGTACATACTAAGCAGATACTAAACACAATGGCCAACACATCTATGAATTATGCACCCACTCATCTGACAGGCACTGTTAACTACTTCCTCCAAATCCAACTAACGTGCTGTTTCTAAACCTTGCCCACAGACAGCTCTGTCTATCACGACACAGCTTGGATGAGGAACGCTTAATGAAAGCTCTATCAAAGCTTTCTCTCAAATTGAAACTAGTAGATCTGCTTTGATCTATTTCTTGGGGGGGGGGGCATCTCCCCTAAAGAATTTAAGGCATGTTATATAGAACTACCTTTTAACAGCACGTTGGATCTCTGAGAAATAAAACTGCCCCAGTGGGGTTTCTTGGTCTTGACTGCAGTTCTTATGTGGTCACCGCTTTCTCTCTCACAGCCTTTTGCACTTCAAGAAAAGCTTGCGCCATGCCCAAGAGTTTAGTGCCACGGTTATTAACTAAAGTGCTTTGCAATGCATGCAGGTTGTTAAGAGAGCAGCAAGAAAACATAAGAGCAAAACCTGCTGGTAGACCATTATAAATCAGAGGCGTGGTGGCAGCGTTTGTGGAGAAAGATTGCAAGATGTTCAGGCCGCAATGCTGACCACATTTACTGCGGATAAACCCCTTTAAACTCTGGGTGGGAAGGTGGGTGAGAAATAGAAGAGGTTTCTTTCTCAAGAAAGGGGAAGAAAAGTTAACCAAGCCACCTGCTAAAACTGGATGCCCAACAAGGATAATCTACACTGTTGCACATTATTTTTTAATAGTAATTATTATTATTATTATTAGTCTATGGTGCAAATGAAAGAGAATGAAAATGCCACCTTGCCTCCCAGTCATAGCTACAGCCTGGACACAGTGTGGCTGCATGTAGAGATCAGTGCTCACAGACCTGCTTAATCTGCAATCCTTACCTGTAAAAAGGGTGGCGGAGGAGGGGAGAAAAAGGCTCATAAATGAAGGGGACTATCCATACAATCACTTATAGAGGACAATCCAGCCATGGATGCAGGCAAAACCAGGGGAGCAACAGACAGGTGCAGTTTGGGCCCAAAGGAAGATGCCTCATCACACTTCTATACAGCTCAGTTTATGAATAAGGCTACTGTTAGACCTGAGAAGTAGAGACTATAGGTTGCTCTGTGCTTGCTCTGTTTGTCACCCCTATTTTAAATTGGTCCTCTGCAAATATATTGTGAGTGTTGGCATTTTGGTCCTGACCATTAAGAACTGGCTTTATTTCCTTGATCTAAATAGAAAGGCTCCACCCCCCCCCCCCCATTGTCACAAGCTAGTTTCCTCGCTTTGCCCACAGCTGTAAAACCTGCAGAGGAAATGTCTGAAAGAAATTTCTCTTTCCAAGTGAAAGAGAAGATTGCCACACTTCTGAATGCACAAAAAATATTTAGGAATACACCCATGCCTTTCCCTGAAAAATATACCCCAAAGCTAGAATGTGTTGGAACCTTCTCTTCTGGCTGAATCCTTCACCAGCTTTTCTTCCGGGGGTTGTAGGTCAACAAAAGGTAGAGAGATCCCATTCCAAAGAAAAATGTTTGAACCAACCACAAACGCTGAGTTGAAGGGTCTGTGATGCCTTTCATCCTGCAGTGAAGAGACAGACAGATAAAGCCTGACATTTCTGCATGTATTACTTAAAATCCAAGTTAAGTAGATAGATGTCTATTTTGTGGGAATGTTCTGGGGTGCAGGAGAGGATATATTGACTAATTATATCTTTATCCAACTTGTGCTAACAAGTTCCCAAAATATCAGCAGAGTTTATGACATTCCCCTTTAAGTTCGCAACGGTAACGTCTGCACAGGTTCGCTAGAACCTCTATAATAATTACTCTGGTAATTTCCCCTTTTGTTCCCTCTTAAAATACAAGACACGACACAGTCTTTATAAAAGTATAAAAGAGTTTACTCACGTTCTGTTCACAATATGATCCCAGAAGGTAGGCAGGCTTAAAAAGGTTACATACACTTAGAAACTATCTTATAGGAAGATAGTACTGTCCTCTCTTGGCTGAGAGCCAAGAGGGCATCCTTAGAAGTTTCCTCATGGAAGGAAGATGGCAGAGAGAGGCAAGAGGCAAGAGAGAATGGCTGCCTGCCCTGTGCTTTTATCATTACCTGCACAGGTGAGGCCACACCCATCTCTGGTCACATGCAGAGGAAGTCCGTCCCCAGGAAGTTTACCTGCTTGCTGGACAGACATCCCTCCCCATGTTCTAACATGTACACTCTAGGAATGTTGTCATTGACTGCTCCTGTGTTTACATCCCACATATTTTGCCCTCAGCTGCTTGGAGGATGGGCGGAAACTGAAGTTAGGCTGTCATCCACACCCCTGCTCCCTCACCAGAAGCCTTCAGGGAACTTTCCAGAGTGGCATGTGATACACCAATGAAGGAAAGATATCAGCAATGCAGTCACTAGTTCCAGATAACCTCCAAACAGGGTTTTGAATCCAAGTGCATATATCTGGGATTTAGAACCATCATACTGTTACTCCTCTGCTGGCACTCACACAGACCAGCCTACCTACACAGTCACTGGCTCCTTCTTGTGCTTCTTTTATGTTCTTTTATTTTGCTTACTTCATTTATACATCCCAAAGCAATTAACAATACAAAATCATCAACAATAAAGGCATATATAAACACAATGCAGATAAAGGCCAGGATAAAATTCTGATTAAAAGGCTTCTTAAAAGAGGAAGGTCTTTAAGAGGTGCCTAAAAGACAATAGACAGAGTTCTCAGGGGTAGGTGCCACCAAAATTTAAGGTACAGTTCCCGCATTATACGGAGCAGATCTCCTGATGAGATGGTATCTGCAAGAGGCCCTCTCCTGCAGAATGCAACCATAAGTTGTATATATAAGGTGCAAGGCAGCCTTTTAGGTATCCTGGTCCTCAGATGTATAAGGCTTTGTAAACTAGTACCAGCGCTTTTATTATTATTTTTTAAGAAACCTGACAAAAGGGTCAGGGTAAGTTCACCTGCCACAGCTGGGTTGGGTTCCAATGCACAGCACACCTCATTGGTTCAATGTTGGAAAGCACTGGCTGCTTTTTAAAAAGCAAATTCAACGACAGCTCCGAAGTTGGTCCTTGACAGAATTTACTTTAGACCCAGTTCATGAAGATAGGATGTGAAGATTATTAAAACCTGTGTGTCACTTCCATACCACTTTAGGCAGCGAGAGGGAGTGCTCATGCATTTCCTACAACACCCCATATCCGTACCCAGAAAACCAGCTCACAAGCCCAGATGCAGCTTTGCTGCTCTATCTGTTGCTTAGGAGAGGGCAGAGGGAGGTGGAGGTAGAATAGAGAGCCAAAATAAAATAAAAATGGCTTACTTGCATAGCCTGAGGGCATATAATGCTTCCCCAATGTGGATTAACCAGGTAATTAAATATCTGAAAGGAAGGAAAATAACACCATTTGTAACTGGCGTAAATTAAAGCAAGATAAGGGTTAGCCCAAAACATTTAGGTATTCCCAGGGGGAAAGCCAAACACATCCCCAATCACCAGCTAATTAACAGGGGACACAACCCTGTTATTTCTCATGCAAGCCCTTGTGAAATGGACAGGAATTCACTGAAGCAACTCAAATATGCTTTGTGCAATGCCTGTTCATTTCGGTAAGCATGGCTTACAGGTGCAGGAATGGGGTTTTCAAAAAGCAGGCAATCATTCTGCCCTGCCCTTTATATTAATGTGCATATTTCTAATAACAAGTTATGCATAGCCTAAACCAGACCAGAAACACCACACAGTCCGAGTGGAGTAAGGCATGTATGGAGCTGCTCTTTAACCCATAGCTGTCAACCGTCCCTTATTTGGCAGGAAACTCCCTTATCCCAGTGCCATTTCCCGCTGCTGTCCCTTATTGATGATGTCTCTTAAATTTCCCAGGTTTTATGCTCGCCCGGCTCAGGAGGGAAGCAGCGGCTCGGGGTCCTCCGCCTCAAGAGAGCAAGAGAGAGAGCGTGCATGAGCTGCTGTGTCTTCGTCTCTCCCTTTTCCCCCTCAGGGGCACATTGTGAGGAGACGGGTGGCGGGTGGCGGGCAGGCAGCCCCTCTTGCGAGACTTCTGCCGCGCTACCAGGGGAAGCCGGAGGAGGCAGTGGTGGCTGAGGAGGTGGCCTGAGGGAGGAGGAAGAGGAGGGGACGGGGAGGGACACATAAGGGCGACACTTAAGCCGCCGCGCCGCAACCGCCTCATGCCGGGCTCATGGGCGGCATGGGCAAGAGTCTCTGTCCCTCCCTCCCTCTGTCTCAGGCAGGGAAGGGCCGATGGAACTCCTCACCCCAGGACAACGGCAGCCCCAACGTGCTGCTTAGCATACCCTCCAACCAGTGCAGTGATTTCCCCCTCTGCATCCCTTTCTTTACACTATTTTTATAAATCATTTGTCCATCCATAGTTCAAATTTTTACTACAGGTTTTCTGTCAATCTTACCAATGTATGTAACTCTTTACAATAGCTTTTCAACTAAATTATAAACTTTCCCCATTGTTTCTTAAAGAGGTCCTCTTCCTGGTTTCTAATTCTGCCTGTAAGCTTTGCCATCTCGACGTTGTTCATCAGTTTTGTCTGCCACTCTTCTTTGGTGGGAGTCAGTCGAAGCCAAAGCAGCATGGCTCCATGAGTGTGGGATTTCTGTATAAGCTAAGCCAAAATCTCTTATTTTGGCTGCTGATCCCTTATTTTTGAGGCTGCTGGTCCCTTATTTTCAAATCTGTAAGTTGACAGCTATGCTTTAACCCAGGTGACAAAAGTGCTCAGGGGAGATAATTATGGGCTGGAAAACTACCAGTGGAAGAGGAACAAAGGCTAGACAGCCTGTCCCGATCCACCCTTCACACGTGTGTCAGACTGGTTTTTACAATTAAAAAGGAAGGAAGAAAAAAGAATGAGGCCCTGGGTCCATTGTTAGAAACTCTACAATTCTCTGACTCTATAATCTATGACTCTATAATCTCAAATACATTGCTTGACTGTAGCTTGCTCTTACATTTCACTTGTCCCTCCCAATATGCAAGGAGAAACACATACATATGGCTGCATATTATATTACTCACCCTCCCACCCACCCCCAAAATCCCCGCTGTTGGGTGAGCAGAAGGAATGTAAACAGGTAGAAGAGGAGAATTCAGCTTACCCTATATCGAGAAGAGTTTTATGGTTTTCCACCAAATATTTAGTGACGGTGCCTAATGGTCCCAGAAGGTCATAGGGGATTGTTGAGGGTGAAAAGACTGCCCACTGAGGTGTGCGGAGGGGGAGGGGAGAAAGAAAGATACATTTAAGTAAGCATACAGGAGGTATTGTTTTATTTACTTAGCTATACCACTTAATATTCCAAATTCCTAAGCGGCATACAGTGGTACCTCTGGTTACATACTTAATTTGTTCCGGAGGTCTGTTCTTAACCTGAAGCACCACTTTAGCTAATGGGGCCTCCCGCTGCTGCTACTGCGCCACCGGAGCACAATTTCTGTTCTCATCCTGAAGCAAAGTTCTTAAACCGAGGTAATATTTCTGGGTTAACGGAGTCTGTAACCTGAGGCGTATTTAACCTGAAGCATATGTAACCCGAGGTACCACTGTATATACGTGTCAACATAACCCATCATCCCGCAACATCAGAATTCACAACTTTATCCCCCTGTGTTTATCCCCCTGTATCCATACATAATATATGAAATTCGGGGACATCAATACAAGGTGGCACAATCCAGAAATTAGCAGCCATTTGACCAGGGGTAGGCAACCTAAGGCCCGTGGGCCAGATCCAGCCCAATCGCCTTCTCAATCTGGCCCACAGATGGTCCAGGAATCTGTGTGTTTTTACATGAGTAGAATGTGTCCTTTTATTTAAAATGCATCTCTGCGTTATTTGTGGGGAATAGGAATTCGTTCATTCCCCCCCCCCAAAAAAAATATATAGTCCGGCCCACCACATGGTCTGAGGGACGGTGGACCGGCCCACGGCTGAAACAGGTTCTGACCCTTGCATTTTACAATGGAGGGTATGGAGGACCCTGAAACACTGGACTTAGGCAAGAAAGCCCACAGCTGATGAGATCTCGGTCTAGATCCCCCTAAAAAAATAAATCACAATTATCATATAATGTACTTCCAGAATAAACCTCACCAGTACAGTGTGTGCTATGCATTAAAGCCGGCTGTCTTCATGAAATGCACTAAAAGTGCACTACGGCGGAAAACATATTTATACTGGACTCCAATCAGGGATTCAGCTCCCAAAAACCTTTGAGTGGGGGGGGGGGGGAGACAGAAACAAGAAAAATGGCCCCTATTTCAGAGCAGCAGAAAATAACTCAAGATTCCGGGGTTTATTTTGTTTTTTCCCAACCCATTCATTTCAGTGGGAGAGTTTAAAAACCTACTTGAGGCTTCTACCCTTTGCCCAGTTGCAGTGGAGTAATGCCCACTGAACTCAATGGGGCGCCCTACTGAATACTGTAAATTCTCCCCATGAAATAAATGTGACTTAAAAAAAAACCACGCTTGATTTGGGCGGGCTCATCCCTAACATCTTCAAAGCTAAGTACGGTACATGGGGATCCCCTCCAAGCATTCCCATCTCTGGCTCCCACGGCAAGAGAGACATAGCTCAGCCCGTGGAGCAAGAGGACTTTAACCTCCAGGTCGCGCGTTCGAGTCTCGTCGGGCGAAATGTTCCGGGTTGGACTATGATCCTAGCTGTCAACGTTTCTCTTTTTTAAAAGGAAATTCCCTTATTCCGAATAGGATTCCTCGCAAGAAAAGGGAAAGGTTGGCAGCTATGACTATGATCCCCGCACGTCCCCCGTGCCCTTAGGAGCCGTGGCGCCCCGCGCTTCCCCGCACCAGGTGCCCCGGGAGGCTGCGCTCACCCCGTGGTAGCTCAGGCCGACCAAGATCGCCACCATTACGAGCAGGTTGGAGCGTCGGAAGTAATCGGCGCGGTGCTCGACCTGGGAGTCCATCGAGCCCGCCACCTTCCTCATCTCTTCGGCGATCGGATCTGTTCCCGCCGCCTCCTGCGAGCAGCCCCAAGAAGCGATCCGGAGGGGCGTGGCGACGGCGCCGTATTTGCATTTGGGGAGGAGGAGGGTTGGATTAGGAGGGGTACGCGGGACTCACTTCCGCGGGCTCCGCGCTGCTGCCTGCTGCTTTCCTCCTCTCGGGCAACCGCGAATACGAGTCTTTGTGGCAAACTCCTGGCGGCAATTCGCACAACTGGAGAGTTGGAAGAGGTCCCCAAGGGTCATCTAGTCCAACCCCGCCTGCAGTGCAGGAATCCCGCCGAAAGCCGCCCCTGCGTGGGCTCGACTTCTTGTTAACAGGGCACTGACCCATTTTGCCACAATTCAGCACAGTGACAAGCGAGACAAGAGGGGGGATCGTAGAATCGTACAGTTGGAAGGGACCCTGATGATCATCCAGCCCGCCCACCCGCAGAGCAGGAATCTTTTGCCCAGCGTGGAGCTTGGACCCACGACCCTGAGAATAAGAGTCCCATGCGCTACCAGCTGACCTGCCCGTGGTGGTGCAATAGTGCCATGCACACCTCATTCACACACAATCACCACCACTCATCCGCCTTTCTGGAGTTTGCACACTCACTGAGTCCCCATCCCTAATGTGCTTATTGTCTACTCTTCTTGCCCTTTCCAGTGCCCAGTGCTTGACCCCTCTTGCTGTTGGCTATTTTGCAGATTAGTTGCGCTGCAGAAGGCGTGCTGGGGAGACCACACATTTCAAGAAACGCAAAAGTGACTTTTGCTAGGTTTTAATAACAAAAACAAAAACTCCTTTTACACTAAATTACAATATATCAATATGCATGACCCATCCATCAGGGTATTGAGAGAGCTACGTGTTTAATTAACATAACAGCTTAACGTAACAGCTTAATAAACATTAACAGCACCTGTTAAACTGCTTCACAGCTGTAAAACTAGGTCATGTTATTTGCTCTGGCCCTTAAAGACATACACATCTTGTGAAACAATAATGAGCCTTATATTTAAAGAAACCATTCAACACTTGCTTCTGGTTTGCCTTCCTTCGCTTCTTTTATAAAACAAAAAATGGGCCAGGTTTTGTGTGTCAAAAAGGTTGCTTTTGCTGGACAGGTTGGATCAACAAGTGTTTTTTGTTTTTTTGTTTTTATTTCCCTGCCTGCAAATTGTTAATGAATGGCATCCTCTGATTGGCCGTGGTTCCAGGAGGGAGAGTTGAAAAGGAGAGGTTTTGGAGAGACAGTTAGTTTGAGAGGGTTGGTTGAAGTGGGTTGGAATTGTGGTTGGAGAGGGTGGGAGATAGCTAGGGAGACGGGTTAGGAGACAGGCTGAGGTATAAAGAGTGAATGGGAGAAAGAGTTGGCTCTGGAAGAAACAACTTCCACTCTGAGTGTATTGTGAAGGACAGAGTGTGGTGTCCTTTAGTAGGAATAGACCAGAATTTTACTGGGATGCAGAGGCTGAGCCAGGAGAAGTAGGAGCTGGAAAGGAACAGCCTACTTGGGACTCAAATCTAGTCTGGAGGGGAGAGATAGACTCTTCTAAGGAAATAGATGAAACTCCCAGACCCAGTGAAGGGAGGGGGTGTGGAGAGCCCTGTGGTCTACATCTGAAGGCAGCCCTGTTTAGGGAAGCTTTTAATGTTTGAAGTATTACAGTATTTTAATATTTTTTTGGAAGCCGCCCAGATGGCTGGGGAAGCCCAGCCAGATGGGCGGGGTATAAATAATAATAAATTATTATTATTATTATTATTATTATTATTATTATTAGAATGGACCTCCGGAACGAGTTAAGTTTGTAACCAGAGGTGCCACTGTATTACTTATAGTACCTCAGGAGCAGGATTGTTAAAGGGGTGGATAACTGAAATAAAGTATCACCAGAAAAAAGAACCAAACTGAACCAAACCAATAATGCAAAAACAACTGAGGACAAATTTAAAGTGAAATTGCACTGTATTTCTGAACTAACCTAAGTTGAATCCATTTGTGTTATATACTATCTTGCCTTAAATAAATATTTATTGTTTATTTAAAGAAAACCTGTCTGAGACTCCAACTTACTAGTTACCCCTTCACAAATGTCCTCCACAGGATACTCTGGGGCTAGAATTTTTAAGGGAAAGGGAAAGAAACCTTCAGGTAAAGGGTTGTTCAGTGAGGTGGAGACAATATATCTAAGTGAGAGCGGGCCCAACGGCATGAGAGGAAAAAGTGCCGTCGCGTCCATCACATTTTGTCCTCAGCATTTTCTAGCACATGAAAGGAATCAAAAGTGCTGGCTTCCTGCATGTCACATTTTCCAGAGAAGCCAGAAAAAGGGCTGCAGTGATGGAGAGGAGTGGGGGGACCTGGTGCCAGAATATCACAAGTGCCAGGCTCTGCTGATCTGGCAGCCGCCTCCCTCTGAAAAGCGGGGGTAAGCACATTGTCTCAGCCAAAGAATGCTAGAAACAGCCATTTATCCCCTCACGGAGCTACAATTCCTGGCCCCCTTATAGGTCCCAGGATTGTTTTAAAGGACCATTAAATGTATGGTGTGTCTGCAGTCCAGAAGTGTAGGTGGATGGGGCTTGCATGCTTGGGCCATCTGGATTTGTTTCTCATAATGTTACGCGATGCTTTGCACATTTTAAGTATATTGCTATTACTGCAATATAAAGCACAGGGGAAGTTTCAATTTAAATAAATTACTCACAACTGTTTCCCCATGCGTATATTTTCAGAACGTATGTACATGAATGTAAATTACATATTCCCTGGGAGGACATGCATAGTAATTAGTTGCTATTTGACTTTCTATGAGATAAAGAATTACCTGACATTCAGAAGACATCTTAAGGCAGCCCTGTTCAGGGAAGTTTTTAATATGTAATGCTGTACTGTTTTTAACACTGATTGGGAGCCGCCCAGAGTGGCTGGGGAAACTCAGCCAGATGGGCGGGGTATAAATAATAAATTATTATTATTATATTATAAGGCTTGTTGTTGCTGAGCCCAACCAACCTCAACTTCATTCTATTTTCAGAATGTATGTACATGAATGTAAATTACATATTCCCTGGGAGGACATGCATAGTAATTAGTTGCTACTTGACTTTCTATGAGAAGGCTTGTTGTTGCTGAGCCCAACCAACCTCAACTTCATTCTATTTTCAGAATGTATGTACATGAATGTAAATTACATATTCCCTGGGAGGGCATGCATAGTAATTAGTTGCTACTTGACTTTCTATGAGAAGGCTTGTTGTTGCTGAGCCCAACCAACCTCAACTTCATTCTATGCTGTAGTTGTAGCAGAGGGAAACATGCAGCCTTTCTTTTTTAAAAAATAAGGCTCTGTGCTTTAGCCTAATGTGACTTGGTTGATTACTTACTTAATATTAATGATTACTAAATCTATTTCACCTGCCAACAGGAATTAATGACCTACAATGAAATTTTGGAATAAACTTATTAAGTGATTATTTACTTGTGTGTGGAGTGTTAGAGGAGGGTAGTACCTCTGGTGGAGAACACATCATGCTCCTTCTGGGATAGGTTGCTCACCTTTGGTCTCTCCCCCCCCCCCCGCACTCAGCTCTCACCTGTGGCTCCTAGAAGCCGTCAGCATGCGACAGCAGCAACACCCTGGGAATGGCTTTGACTGGCTAGCTGAACCAGGGGAGGGTAGCTGATGGGTCTCAAACCCTTGGTGAGTTAGGGACTTCCCTTGCATGTGGAAACAGTCTCCAGCTGTTTGAGCAGACGAGACCAATAGTGGGTCTTGAAGTTTTGCAAGAGCTGCCTGTTGCAATGTTGCATCTGTGTGGCCATTTTCTTTACCTGAGCAGCATGTTGCAGAGAGGAGCAATCTGTTGGAGCTATCTGAATTTGTTCCCAGAAGATCTGCGTTTAACTAAGAGGAAATGAAGAAATCAGGATAATAGGATTATCATTGCATCAGAATATGAAGGTATAATTTTGAGAGGGATTACAACTTGGCATGAGCATGCAAGTTGCTACATGCAGTGGCCTGATTCTTAGAGTTTTGTGTTTTTTTTACATTCATCAGAGCGAAAAGATTAAAATGTCTTCAGCTGTTGATGCAATGGGACATGCTGTTGATGCAATGCAACACCCACAAATGAGAAAGATTTCCTCCTTGGCTGTTTATTGTTGTTTTTAAGTATACGTATACTTAAGTGCAATTGAAGACACAGTCCTGCAAAAGACTAGTTCTCTAGTCGGAGTAAGAGGGGAATGATATATGAGGGAGAGCAGCTGAAGCATCCCTGAATGAGAGAATGAGCTGTTTAAATCCAGGTTGAGCTAGGCTGTTCTTTCCTTGCTGGTATGCATCCATCCTTCCTTTTAAAAAGTATAAATTCATTATCTGCATTCTGCTGTCAATGTGCATATCTCTTAACTAATAAAACAGCCAGATCTAAGTCCTGCTGAGCTTCCAGTGTACTATTCAGCCCAGGGAAGGAAGGGATGGGATGAGAACTGGGGGGGAACATGCGTCCTTTCTGGAGGGAGAACATGGAACACATCTCCTGGGCT
Organism: Podarcis gaigeae; assembly: GCF_964106915.1. NCBI lineage: Eukaryota > Metazoa > Chordata > Lepidosauria > Squamata > Lacertidae > Podarcis > Podarcis gaigeae. Next base: position 21,083,627 of record NC_139681.1, read on the forward strand.
GCCAATTTCTCCCCCAAGCCTTCTACATGATGATGAATGAGCTGAAGGGACTCACCTGTAGGAATGTTCCCTCTCACTTTGCCTGCTAGGCAGGAGATGTTATAATTTCTCAATACAGTATAAGACAGGGCATTTGCAACTGTTCCCAGCCATTTGCTCCTCTACCTTGTCTTTCACCTGCCCCACTTGAGGAATGCATTGGACTGGGAGCTGTGAGGAGCATCCAAACATTGAGGGGGCCCAACACCTCACTAACAAATATTGTGAGGGGCTCAAATATTTATTTATATCCTGCCCTCCCCAGCCGAAGCCGGGCTCAGGACGGCTAACATCAAATAATCCCACATTTTAAAAACATTCCATTATAAAATTAATTAAAATCAAATTGATGGCAACCGTTAAGCAAAATTCTGTGCAGATTGCAGGAGGAGGGAGTCAGGCTGCGCCCTGACCGAAGGCCTGGTGGAACAGCTCTGTCTTGCAGGCCCTGCGGAAAGATGTCAAGTCCTGCAGGGCCCTAGTCTCTTGTGACAGAGCGTTCCACCAGATTGGAGCCGCAGCCGAGAAGGCCCTGGGGAGCAGAAGGATGGAGGAATGAAAGGAGCAGCATGGAAGGCGAGAGGGGGCAGCCTTCCTCAGAGGCCAGACATGCTAACGCGCTTATCTCGCCTCCTGGGTGGGTCCCCCCTGCGGGGTGGGGTGGGGGGGTCATTGTGTTAAGAGGGAGCGAAGAGGAGACCTAGGGGAGGGGGGGAGAAGCGGGGAGACCAGGGAGAAGGAGGAGGAGGGCGGCCGATGTGACGCCACAGGGGAAGCCGTGGCCAAAGGGCGCCCAGGCAGGACAGGCAGGGGCGCATGCGCAGGGGCGGTTTGGGCGGGAAACGGCACGCGGCGCCAACCTGGATTCTAAGCGGCTAAGCGAGAGGGAGTGGGGGATGGGCGGTCGTTGAGACCAGAAAGAGGAGCGGGAAGGACACCCCTCCCCCCCCCCGTTGCCCCGGCAAGACGTTCGTTATAGCGCTGATGCTGCGGAAAAGTAATAAGGGAAGACAACGCGGAGAGGGAAGCCCTTCAGAGTTATCCGGTAGCCGCTCCCCAGGCGCCACCACAGGGCGCGGCGGCGCCATCTTCCCTCAGGGATGTATATATTTGGCGGCGTATCAGGGTGCAAATCCCTGCACACACACACACACACACACACAATCCCTACAGACACACACTTACACACCCTACTACCAGCCCCGAATCTCACTCGGGTGCCTTTGCGCCTCTCAGGCTGGTCTCCCTCGCGGGGGTCTCGGGGGCTGAGAGGGAAGAAGGAGGTGGGCCGCCTCAATGTCCCAGGGGAAAAGGTGGGGTCCTAGGAGAAAACTCTTGGGCCCAGGTCCCTTGCCCCCCCCTCCCAGTGCTCTAATTGCAATCGACCAGGGCAGGGCTTACCTGACCCCCCCCCCATCTTCTATTCAAGTGGGCGCCCCTGGGTGGGATAGAAATAAGCTCGTGGAACTGAAACTCGGTTTCAGCACCATATGGGTGGAAAGCAGAGGAAAAGCAAACCCTGAACCGCATAAGCACAACTGGTCCCTTGTCTGGTTGTCAGAAGCTCAGCAAGGATTAGCTTGGTTTAAGATTCGGGACAAGAGGAAATACTGAATAATGAAGTGATAATGTGTAGCATTATAAACAGATTGGAATCTTGTAAGGCATTCCCAATACTCTCCAATAGCATCCTCATTTAACACTTTGAATTCCAGGATTTAACCCATGTCTGAGTCACATCATCAAGCTACTGTGGATTTTGATTTGGGTGAACTCTTCCTTCGTGGAAGTTGCCTGCAAAAGCAGAGAGGGGATCCGGCAGACCCAACCCCTTTCTGTATTCAGGCAACATTTCAAAAAGGGAGTGCATTATGTAGCATGACAGGCAGGCAGGGCTCAGAAAAATCCATCCCCCATAGAATCACATGCACAAAAACACACGTATATATCTATATCCATATATGCTTTATTGTTTTCTGCAAAAAGTACAAAAATAGCAAACCAAGAAACCAATAGTAATAATAAAAAATTATAAAAATAATAACAATAATGAACTTAAACCCAAATTAAAGTAACCACCAACCCCAACTAAACATTTAACCCACATCAACCCAACAAAAACAAAAGCAAAATTGGAACATTTTGAAACATTTACCCAATTGTTCTAACCCCAGATTTTGACTTTGGTCCTTATTTGAACAAGTGGCAAATTGTTCAGCTTTTTATTATTATTTCAGTATACAAGTGCTTTTAGCTTGCTTGTGCAAAGGGAAGAGAATGCTTCAGTAAAAGGAAAGCCAGATGATCCCAGACAAAGGCATTAAAATAACAAACTTTATTGAAAAACTTTAAAATGTATTTATATGGATGAGTAACCCTAGAAGGCGTCGGGAGAAGGGAAGATATTGCTTTGCTGCCCATTTTGGTAATCTTCAAGCAACATTTGCAGCTGGATAATTCCCCGTTGCATAAGTGTTCCCCATTGCATGACTGTTCCCCATCGCAGACCAGGGAGTTTTACTGCTTGATGGAGTACAGAAGTTACCAGCCGATGGTGGAGGCTGCCTCATCATCTCTGCATCATAATATGGAACTGGGCAGTGGCTTGCCTGGGAAGTCTCACGAAGCCCAGTTCCACTAACAGTAGCTGGCTGGTAATGAACCGGGTTCAATTCCTGGGAGTTCTGCTGCTGTGCTGCATAGACGTTCTCTCCTAGTTGCGTGGTGCTGAGAGGTGGCTGCCAGAACCCTGCTCCTTCATAGCTTTCGGGATAATGGAAGCTGCGTGGCTGGTAATGTTGCTGCGTCGGACTTCTTGCACTGCTTCTCGGAGTGCTTGGACCTCTTCTGTCAGGGCGGCTATTAGGAGTTGTAGCTCGGTTCCTGATCATTGTTTTGGACACAGTCATCTTCTCGCTCTTCAGTTCTGAAACCAAGTCTGAACAAAAGCTTTCGGGATAATGGAAGCTGCATGGCTGCTTTTTGGGCTGCTCCCCAGGCTGTTTAATGGACTTCTTCTTCTGTCACAGCGGCTATAAGGAGCTGTAGCTCGGTTCCTGATCATTATTTTGGACCCAGTCACCTTTGTTCTCACTCTTCTGTTCTGAAACCAGGTCTGAACAAAAGAAAGGAGAGAACAAAATGCCCATTATTTCCAAATGGATAGGTCATAATTTCACTTTCTAGCTCAGAGGACCGCCGAATATTTGTGCCTTGTGTGGTGTAATTTTTTCAGTGTGGGAGAACTAGGGACTTGCGGGACATTGGCTAGAAAAGCAATGTTGCTTAAGTGTGGTTCCAGCTGAATGCTGCACATTTGGTCTCTCAATGCAAGGTGCTGAAAGCTGCCATCCTAATAGGAATACCCTATGCACACTCCCTTGGGAGTTCGGTCAGGTGGGTCAGGTTATAAAGGCAGCCTAGAAAACCAGATGGTTTTATCCTCAAATTAGGTCTGTTAAGAGTTTTTAGGTCTGTTAAGAGTTTTTACTGTTCAAATAATCTGAGTGGGAAGGAAAAGGAAGCCTTAATCAGGAACCAGGATTTCTGAACAAGTATGGGCACAATTTCTTCCTGCAGTTAAAAAGGAGGCTACACAACGCACCCACCCCTTACAAAAAACCTTTACATCCACGATACAACAGCCCCCCCCCCAATAAATCCCCACAAAAACCCAGGAAAGAGGAAGTTGGCTCTTGAATACGGCACCTTTCGGAGGCATCAGGAAGATCTAACGAAATCGAATGACATCGAAAGAATTATTCTGAGAAATTTAAATTTATCCAGTATTTGCGGTTTAAGGAAATCCTAGAAACCCCCACTATACCTCTTCTTACGTGCACACGATCTTCTTCGATTCCGATGCTCCTTGCCAGCGACTCCCTAGGCTCGTATCCGGGGTACGGTTCCTTTTAGAAGCTCGAGGTAAGATGGGCTAAAAACAGTCCTTTTTCGCCTTTCTCCTCCGACTTTGGGGTGGCTTCCTCCTGGGAAAAGACAAAGAGGCAAATCTGAAGGAAGCGCTCGGCTTCAACTGAAGCGACGCTTGCAGATCTTCCTCCCCACATGGAAAGCTCGGGGCTGCATCGCCTGCACTTGCCCGGGAGCAAGTCCCCCAGAATCGGGCGCTGACTGAGGTTACACTGCGTAAAATGACCCCCGGTAGAGAACGCTTCAGTGGCAATTCTTTCAACCGCCCCGCTGACCACCCACCTGGCAGAGCGCAGAAGGGCAAAGCCTTCGCTTTTTACAGAAAGGCTTTTGTACCTGACATTGATTTCCACGCATTTTGTTGCCTTTAAATAAACCTCCGGTTGCTCGGAGCAAGGCTTGCATGAAAACAAACCAAAGAATTTTCAGTAAGAAGTTTACGCTCTTATTTCTATACCTGCCATCGTTTTCCGCAGCCGATCCTAACCACGTTTCTTGGGAAATTAAATCGCCGTTTATTTGAAAAGGATTTAACGTTCAGGAAAGTGTGTACTGTATAGGATCGCACTTTCCACGCACTAAATGCTTCGTGTTTACGAATAAAGGTGTGCAAAGCAGTTTTGCCTGGGCTTCTTCCCAGGAAATAGTGAGACATGTTTAATCTCTCCCCGGCTACCACAAATGGGTCTTTGAAAGCCTTCCTTACGCCAGGATCCTGACCCAGATGAAACAGAAATCATCTTCCTTCCTACTCATTCCCCTATAAATAATTAGAGCAATGTTGTTGTTTTTTATAGACAGTGAATTAATAATCATTTTTTAAAAAACTTTCTTTTACCTTTGTTCTCTCTCTCTCTTCAATTGGTTTTGCCTTAAAAATGGACACTAAGATCCCTCAGGTTCACTCTGCTATTCTGCTGGCGGTTCGGTCTGGGCATTTATCTCCGGTGGGCGTACCCCACCCTTCCTTTCCAGCTGATAAGAGGGAGTCACGTTTTCTTCCGTCGTTTTGCTAAACTAAGTCAATCCCCTCCCTCCCTCCCTCGCTACCCCTTTGGCAGTTGACACTTCGGCCGCCAGTAACAACCAATTGACTTTGACCTACTTTAGTCTGTGATTTCGTCCTTAGCAGTGGCGTAGCGTGGGTTGTCAGCACCCGGGGCAAGGCAAGTAATTTGTGCCCCCTAACCCGTGGATTTGCGCCCCCTAACCCGTGGATTTGCGCCCCCTAACCCGCGGATTTGCGCCCCCAAACCCTAACCCCCAGATGTTGCGCCCGGTGCGACCGGCCCCCCCCTGCACCCCCCACGCTACGCCACTGGTCCTTAGCCCTTGGTTTTAAGCACCGGTTCCAACTTTAAACTGCTGTTGATTCCAAGAAACGACAGACTAGGTAACGTCGTTTATTGCATTTTAAATTTTATTCATTGCATGTGAAAAAACAATAAAATACATTTTAAAAACCGGCGTTGATATGCTTAATATTTCGCTGTTGGCACGTTTTGACTTGGAGCATTATCCAATGCAGGCAACTGAAGAGAAGAGAATTCAGAAGTGAGGGGAGAGAGAGAGAGGACTTTCCGGCGACTGCTACACATTTTCTTTGCCAAGCCAGTGCAAGTAACTACTCCAGAATTGAATAAAGTGGGGTGTCCCACACCTGCATCGTACAAATACTCTCCTTTTTTTAAAAAAATTGTTGTTGTTCTAAAAAGAAGCAAGTGTAAATTATTTCATATCTACAAAGAAGCTTGGAACAACTTAATTCCAATACCCCTCATAGCATCCCCTCTCGTCTAAATAGATTTGTACATCGCCTTGGATGGAGGCCGTGGCAACGGCCAGGAATCGCATCAAATGCGAATACTACGGTAAATATAACAGCGATGGCAACCGAAGAAAGAAATCTAAGATGAGTAAGCAAACTATATTTTATTAATGGACGGTTAAATTTGCGTTCATTTTACGCTAGGAAAAAGCTTACGTTATTTTAAAAACAGTGCATTGGATACGCAAGCGCAGATCTCCTATGAAACCATTTAATCTTAAAATTCTGGGCGCCAAATCCCAGAGAGGCCGCAGACCAGAATTAATCCACATTTTTAAACATTTTTATTCACACCAGTGACTTTGAGACGTGTGACAACCCAGAACAGAAATTCTAATCAAAATCTTATTTTTTAAATGTGGTGATCTGTCAGGGAACAACCCCGTTGAAGATGACAACAGTGGTTACCCAGAATTCATTGCTAGTTGTGAAGGGGCCCACAGAACAGCTCAAGTTCGGGGCCCCCAAAATGTGGGTCTCTCACTGCTTGGGACTGATGTTGGGAGAACTGTAATAGTTTTAAAATAGCAAACGAGGGCAGGGGAGGGGAGTAGAGATTCAGAACTATTTGTGGTAGAGGGGGAGGGGGATTATTTTGCGGTTATTGTGTTTATAAACACGGGAGGGGAGGTCAGCAATCCTTTGTGATGTACTGCAAAACACGCAGCGTTCTTCCCATCTTCTTCCCACCACTGCCGTGTGAAGGAAACAGCAATTTAGAAGCAATTAGGACTGGAGTGGAGAAGGGATTAGTTGCGCCCCCCCATCCCACCCTATGCATACAAGCAGGTGATGCGTTATCACAGATTTCCAGTTCAGATAATTCAGAAAAGGGCCGGCAGAGTGAAAAAGTGGATGGAACAATGAGGAAAGGTTGGAGCATTCGGGATTATTTAGTTTAGAGAAAAGTTGGATAAGAGGTGGAATGACAGAAATTTATAAAATTTTGCATTGCATGGAGAAAGTGGATAGAGAAAAAATTCTCTCCCACTAATCTACACTTTTGAAAGCTACAATCCTAAAATCATTGAACTTTTCCCCTTTGCAGTTTGCCTTCGCCAAAAATAAAAGAGAACCAAAAACTTCTTTTGCAATTTATATGGATGGCATTACAGAGAGCATAAAGCACCCAAGCTTCAATAAAGAATTAAACCATGTGGGTGAACCAAAAGGTCTTCACTAGATGATTTAGAGAAGAAGGCACCAGGAAAGACTCACTGAGGAGGCTGTTCCATAGCTGGGATTCTACTGCCAATAAAGCTCTCTCTCCCTGATCGACACCCACTTCATCTCATTTCCGTTTCAAATATTAAAATTATTATATTACTCAAATAAGTCCCGTTTGACTGCGGGCAATGTGTAAGCCTGCAGATATCAGAAAAACTGGAGTTGTGTTTTGACAGTTCCTTCAAAAGCTCAATGTATATTTTGAAAGAGCAATCTTTAAATAACCATCTAAGCTCTTTAAATACCCATAAAAAGCAGTACATAAGTAAATGAAATGGTAGGGATTGAGAGGGACGTATTTCTGACTAAATGGATCTGTCATGATTTATAAAAATTAAAAATCATGATCAACCAAAAATAAAAGAGAACAAAAAATTTATATGGATGGCATCACAGAGAGCATAAAACACCCAAGCTTCAATAAAGAATTGAACCATGTGGGTGAACCAAAAGGTCTTCACTAGATGATTTAGAGAAGATGGCACCAGGAAAGACTCACTGAGGAGGCTGTTCCATAGCTGGGGTTCTACTGCCAATAAAGCTCTCTCTCCCTGATCGACACCCACTTCATCTCATTTCCTTTTCAAATGTTAAAATTATTATATTACTCAAATAAGTCCCGTTTGACTGTGGGCAATGTGTAAGCCTGCAGATATCAAAAAAACTGGAGTTGTGTTTTGACATTTCCTTCAAAAGCTCAATGTATATTTTGAAACAGCAATCTTTAAATAACCATCTAAGCTCTTAAAATACCCATAATTCTAAAATACCCTAAAAATTCTTTTCACCATGAGTTATTTTACCAGAAATCATACTTCAATGTGGGTGCTCTTTGGAACGATCTGTAATTAATTAATTAATGTGTGTGAGTGTGTTAATCTGAAGGTTGTTAAACAGTAACTTTGTGGTTTCTGAAGCCTATTGTGAATAGGTTGTTTTTCAGAAAGTGTAGCCTTGATGAAGAAAAGTATAGTGGAAATTTGATTAAACAAAAGAGTGCTGGAACAGAGACATAGCAGACACAGCATTCTTTCAAGGGCTTTATAGTCTAGCTGCAGTTTTCAAACAAATGCCCGCCAACAGTCAGCATTTGGGCAGCAGACTAAGCAGGCATTCAGGTCACCTAAGTACGGTGAGAAGTATTATATTTCTATTTAAATTACAGTAATTGTTTTTAAGTTGCCTTTCGCCATTTGTTTATTTATTTCATTAAATGTATACCCCACTTGATAGTAAACCACTTTGCAGTTTTTTGTTTTACAAACTGATAAAAAAATTAAATTGAGGGGGGTGGGAATCAACAATAATTCCAAATATAGGGATGAATATAACCTTAAATTAGCACAGACCCATTGAATGATACCTGTGTCCTCCTTTTCGACAGTGCTGTGGTGGTCACCATTTACTCTTCCTCCAATGAGTTCTGGAGGCACCTACTGGGCTATCACTCTAGAAACCCTTTCTCTCACCTAAGGAAATCTAACAGGAGCTGGTAGGTGGTTTACTCCCAGGCATGTGCAGAGTGCTCACCCCTCAGCATTTGGCAACTGCCCAGGGAATGCTAGTGTGAGGCCCCTCAGGGCTTTCCTTATGGAGGAGGGAGAGAAACACCAGCCGAATTCCCAGGGCCAGGTTCGGAAAAGGAGGCAAAGATGAAAAGGGGGCACAGGCTTCCGGGTGAAACCCTCCCTGGGTTGCATTTGCCTGAGCTGACGTCCCAGCCACCTTGGCCAGACTTACTCCTGGAGGGGGGTCAGCAGGGCCGGCCCAAGACATTTGGTCACCTGAGACGAGTCCCAAAACTGCCCCCCCTCCCAGGAAGAAGGGAAGAATGGAGATTGTTGGGGGATCAAGATCAAATGGCGAAGAAAGGCGAGAAGAGACCAGTGGCGCCTCCTCTTCCCCTGAGGCTGTAGTAGCGGCAGATTTGTAGTGGGGAAGAAGTGGAAGCTGAGGAAAATCCAGCTCCCAAGCAGAGGCGGATTTAGGGCAGCCCAGCCGGTCCCGCCCCCCGCGCTGAGCCTGGAGGGGCCAGAGGGGAGCAGAAGGATGGAGGAATGAAAGGAGCAGCATGGAAGGCGAGAGGGGGCAGCCTTCCTCAGAGGCCAGACATGCTAATGCGCTTATCTCGCCTCACGGGTGGGTCCCCCCTGCGGGGTGGGGTGGGGGAGTCATTGTGTTGAGAGGGAGCGGAGAGGAGACCGAGGGGACGGGAGGGGGGAGAAGCGGGGAGACCAGGGAGGAGGAGGAGGAAGCGGGTGGCCGGTGTGGCAAAAGGGACAGGCAGGGGCGCATGCGCGGGGGAGGTTTGGGCGGGAAACGTCGCGCGGCGCCAACCTTGAATCTCTGAGGCGAAGCGAGAGGGAGTGGGGGATGGGCGGCCGTTGGGAACAGAAAGAGGAGCGGGAAGGATACCCCTCCCCCCCCTTGTCCCAGCAAGACGTTGGTTATAGCGCTGATGCTGAGGGAACGTAATAAGGGAAGACAATGTCGAGAGGGAAGCCCTTCAGAGTTATCTCGTAGCTGGTCTCCATAGGGCGCCACCATCTTCCCTCAGGCATATACAGTGGTACCTCTAGTTCACAGGCAACCCTCCTATAAAGCTTCATTGAAGGCAGTAGAGCACAAACCTTGAGGGGGGGGGGAATTAAGAGCAAGAAAATAAAATAAAGTGTTCAAAATATCCCCACACAAAGTTTTGAATAGATGTATGTGCTTTAGCCTGCAACATGGGCATTTATAAGTTAAACTTATATGTCTTTAAAGCTTTGGAGAGCAACTTAACACACTCATTGTAGAAAAATCAATTAAACCTTATATCCCCATCTCAAACTTCTGTTTTTTAAAAAATGGAAGACTCATTAATGGAAACCAAACTTATTAACACATGAAAGTGTTACTAAATCTACTTATAGCAGGATCTACAAATATTATTTTGCATACAAAGAAAATATACCAACTTCCCACCATATTTATTGCCACCTACTCTAGCCTCAGATACAGAGACTTAAAAGGGAAAGGAAAGGGGCAGAAAGCCATTGGTGCATTAAAATGTGTCTCAGGAATATTCAGCCATTAGTAGACCTGACCTTTTATCTCTAGAACCACATGTACCTCACAATTGTCTTTTTTCTATGGAAAAATTAAGCTTGCACACAGGAAAGTGAATGTTGTAGTAAATGGGAAATTATATCAAGACTCCAGACAAGCTATTAAAAAAACAAACTTTATTCAAAACATCAGAGTAATACATTAAAAGGCATTAAAAGAGGGAGCTTGTAAAATATGTACAGGATAGCAAGGAAGGAGTGGGGATGCTAATCTGGAAACTGATTTAAAGAGAAAAACTGAGAGTCTGAAGCACTTCCATCAACATTCTGCATTTGTACAGGATTTGTAGCTGAATAATTCCCCGTTGCAGACCAGGGAGTGTAAGTGCTTGATGCCATGAAGAAGTTCCCAGATGGTGGTGGAGGCTGCCTCACCATCTCTGCACCATAATATGGAACTGGGCAGTTGCTCGCCTGGGAAGTCTCAGAAAGCCCAGTTCCACAAAAAGCAGCTTGCTGGTAATAAGCAGGGTTCAATTCCGGGGAGCTCTGCTGTTGCGGGGCACACTCTCCCGGTTGCGTGTTGTTGAGAGGTGGCTGCCACAACCCTGCTCCTCCATAGCTTTCAGCATAATGAAGGTTGTGTGGCTGGTAATTTTGTTGCGTGTGAATATTTTGAATATTTTGGCTGCTTCCTGGACTGCTTCTCGGGCTGCTGTCCACGCTGCTTCTTGGGCAGGTTCTCTCACTGTGGCTATAAGGAGCTGCAGCCTGGTTCCCGATCCTTTTCCTGGAACCGATCCTCTTTGGTGTTCTGGCTCGTCGGTTTTGAAACCAGATCTGAACAGAAGAAAGGAGAGAACCAAATGCCCATTATTTCCAAACGGGTAGGTCATAATTTCACTTTCAGGTACAACAACCAAGCAAAGATTAGTGTATGACAGTGGGAGAACCTACGTTAACTTGTTTTGTATTGTGCTAGTTGGCTGTATTTTGTGTGCATTTGTGCTGGAAGGCAACACTTTATGCCTGGCAATTGTTTTAAAAAATCAATAAACTTAATAAAAGTAATTTTAAATGGCTCACTCAGAAGACCTACCCATTTGTTGTGCCCTGTTTGGGGTCTTCTGCCTCAGCCTCCCAAGTGTCCTGGGGGTAATGGACTAGGCAGGGAAGTGTTTGTATATATATTTGTAAATGCCAATTTCTCTGTAGGAGAGAACTAAGTACTTACTCAACTTTTGCCAGAAAAAGCAATGCAGCTTAACTCGTTTTAGTCTCCCCAGTGCAAGCTGCTTATGGCTGCAGTCCTCTGCACATTACCTTGGGAGTTAGTGTTAAGTGGATCAGGCTGCAAAGGCAGCCTATAAAACCAGATTTAATGTACTTTTAGCACTAAGCCTATCCATTGCAGAAATTAGATTTCTAAGATGGGTCTCTGAAGATTTTTTTTTAATGATTTAAACCCAGAACCCACGATACACCCCCCCCAAAAAAACACACACCAAGAAAGAGGAAGTTAGCTCTTGAACAAGGCGCCTTTCGCGATAAGCTGAGAGGCACCCGGGTGAACTAAGGCCTTCGACTACGCAAGGATTATTCGAAGCCTTTCAAATTGTTCCAGTATGTGCGGTTTAGGGAAGACTTGGGAGCCCCCACCATCCCGATTCTTACGTGCACACGATCTTCCTCGACTCCGATGCACCTCGCCAGCGCCTCCCTGGTCTCGTATCCGGGGTACTGGTTCTTTTCAAACTCCTTCTTTAAAAGCTCGATTTGGGCAGGGGTGAAAACGGTCCTTTTTCGCCTTTCTCCTCCGACTTTGGGGTAGCTTCCTCCTGGGAAAAGACAAAGAGGCAAATCTGAAGGAAGCGCTCGGCTTTAACTGAAGCTACGCTTGCAGATCTTCCTCCCGAAATGGAAAGCTCAGAGCTACATCGCCTGCACTTGTCCGCGCGCTGCCTGAGGTTACACTGCGTAAAACAACCACCAGTATAGAACGCTTCGGTGGCAATTCTTTCTACCGCCCCGCTGACCACCCACCCGGCAGAGCGCAGAAGGGCAAAGCCTTCGCTTTTTACAGAAAGGCTTTTGTACCCGACATTGAAATCCACGCACTTTGTGGCCTTTAAATAAACCTCCGGTTGCTCTGAACAAGGCTTGAATGAAAACAAACCATAGAACTTTAGGTAATACGTTTACGCTCTTATTTCTATGCCTGCCATCATTTTCCGCAGCCGATCCTAACCACGTTTATTGAGAAATTGAATCCCGTTTATGTGAAAGGGATTTAACAGTCAGAAAGTGTGTGTGTAAACGCTTCATGCAGTAAAATGCACTAAATGCTTCATGCTTACAAGTAAAATATGTGCAAACCAATCTTGCGAAATGTTTCCAACCGAAGACATTTGAGCCCCTTTGTAATCCCTCCCTGGCTACCACACATGGGTCTTTCCTACACCCTGATCCTGACCCAGAAACAGAAACAACCTTCCTTTATAAAAACCATCGTTTATGAAACCCTCAATTTATATCAATCATTTGAGCATTTTTTTTATAGACAAGTGAACTAAAAATCTTCTTAACAATCCCCTCTTCTTACCTCGGCTGGTGGTAGTTTTCATCTTGCAAAAGCGCTGCCTCGCTCTCTTCGAACAAAGCTGCTTTTCGCTTCCAAAAATGCCCTTTCTCCTCAAGGCCCGCTCCAGGTTTCTGGAGTTCGGCCTTTATAGCCCCTCCGGGCTGCCAATTGGCCGGCGCGTTTTCCTTGGAGAGAAGCGCTCCAATGGGGAGGCGGCTTTTGGGGAGGAGCGAGTTTCAAGTTCACTTTTCAAACGCTGCTTGACCAATCTAGATGGGCTGGAGCGCACCCTTCCCTTAGCAAAACTGGAAAATAGCCCCATAGGCTTGGAGATTAGTGCGCACAGTTTAAGAGAAGGGAATTGAGAAGACGGGTTGGGCAGCGAGAGAGCCAGACAGAACTGTGTTTTATTTTTAAAAAATATTATTATGAGGCTTTCATTTTACAGACAGAGATGCGCCAAGACTTAGGCATGTTGAAAGGTTTTGCCCAAGAAGCCTAGATGCAGCAAGTACACTCTGAAACCCCCTGCCTTTTGAGATGAAGCCGGCGCCTTCACTGCACCCTTTGCGGCGCCTGCTATAAACTTTGTTTCCTTTACTTTACCTTTACCTGCAAAAAGTTGCTATGCCGTTTAATCGGTGGTTTCAGCTTAACTGTAATTGCATTTTGCATGTTTTTCACTTTGACTTTTATCGATCATGTTCATGTTTCTGTAAGCCGCTTAGAGGTTTTTGTTACGGTTCGGGGGTGCAAAAACTTGAAGGGAAGAATGTGAGTAACACCATTGCAAATAAAGAGAAGGTAAACTCCTCTTGCCAAGAAGTCAGGAGGTCTTTCAAGCCCAAGCGGTTGATGTTAGATGCTCGGAGTATTCAGCCCCGGACAGACGTCGCAACCAAATCCTGAATCTACACAGTCTCAATCCACTATCGCTGGTAACTGCAAGGGGGTTGCATTCTGAGGGAAAGAGAACTTTCCGTTTCCTAGGCTTGCTTCAGACGTTGCTGGTGCTTCCTTTCTTTTTCACTTCAACTATTTCTCTTTCTGTCTTTCTATCCCCACAACTTTCACGTGGCCATATTCCTCTGCCTTTCAGGGACTTGCGGCATCCAAATACCCCGCCGCTCCACCCTGCACCTGGGGCAGGATAGTTCCCTCCGATCCTCAAAGGAACTGAAAACGTTCTGAAACCTTCCAGCGCATACAATGAATGTTCCCAGTCCCTGGCAGTTTGTTAATCAAGAATGGTTCTCTGATGGTACATTCTTTGCTATTTTTGCATAAGATAATTAACACAAGGGACCCTCCCTAGGTGTACCTATAAACCCTAATCCTAAGTATACTGACTCAGAATCGGCAAGGAAATTTTTTTCGAGTAAGAACTACATTTTTTGTGGTGAGCTATGGGAAATTCAATATATTTTTCATTAAAAAAAAAGCAGTTGCAGAGTGTGTTTATGTGTAGATTCCACCCAGGGCAGCCGATAACGCTGCAGTCTTTCCTCATCCACACCAGATGACACACCACCTAGTACCTTTCCTTTCACTAATATTTAGCAGTCTCTCCTGCGTAATGATGCCCTCTGCTCTCCACCACTCAACTCTTTCCCTCATTCAGAGAGATGGATGTGGGGAAATAAATCCCGCACCTTCCACTCCCAGAGAGGCGTGCCTGGCATCACTTTGATGTTTTTGTATGTGTCAGGTGAAGACTTTTAGATCTAGTTGCAGATAGTTGTCCTTATTGTAGGTTTTATCCTCGAACGTTTTGATCTCAACTGGGTGTTGTTTTAATCTTGCCTTTTATCTATTGCATTACATTTATCTCTCTCTCCAGAGCAGTTGTAGCATCTAGATTCCGGCATTTTGCCTATATTATACAGAGAGCAGCTTGGAATCAGGGGCATATCTCCTGCGAAACCAATGAATCTTAAGATTCTGGGCACCTAATAACAGAGGGATTTAGTCCACATGCGTAAACATTTTTATTCACAGCAGTGTCTTTGACACGTGAGACAACCCAGAATAGAAATTCTAATCAAAATCTGATTTTTTAAATGTGGTGATCTGTTGAAGAAGACAACAGTGGTTACCCAGAACTCATTGCTAGTTGTGAAGGGGCCCCCAGAACAGCTCAAGCTACAGGGCCCCAGAAATGTAGGTATGTCACTGCTTGGGACTGATGTTGGGAGAACTGTAATAGTCATATGTTGTTGGGTTTGAAAACAGCAAACGAGGGGAGGGGAGTAGAGATTCAGAACTATTTGTGGCGCTGGAAAAGAGGTGTAAATACCATGCTATTTTATCCATCCAAGTTGCCCACACAGAACTAATATTTGCCCAGTAAGGGGATTGGAAGTCACAGGCACCATGCAGCAAGAGATTTGCTTCCCTCCCTTTAACTAGAACCTAGGATCCAGCAATAAAGAGCTTAGTACAAAAGCCATACACTTAGAATGCAAGAATTATGAGCCCAGGAACTTGTTTTGAGAATCAGAATTAATGGGAGCTCACAGGCTTTCCACACATAAACCCGTTCCTGGTTAACTCAAGTATTCTTCATCTCAGCAGTATAATGTAGTGGGGGAGGGGGATTATTTTGGGGTTACTGTATTTATAAACACGGGAAGGTGAGGTCAGGAATCCTTTCTGATCTACTGCAAAACACGCAGCGTTCTTCCCACCTTCTTCCCACCACTGCCATGCAAAGGAAACAGCAGTTTAGAAGCAATTAGAACTGGAGTGGGGGAGTGGGACAGGGATTAGTTGCGTCCCCCATCCCACCCTATGCATACAAACATGTGATGCGTCATCACAGATCTCCAGTTCAGATAATTCAGAAAAGGATCAGCAGAGTGATCAAGTGAATGGAACAATGAGGAAAGGTTGGAGCATTGGGGACTTTTTGGTTTAGAGAAAAGTTGGATAAGAGGTGGCATTACAGAAATTTATAAAATTTTGCATTGCATGGAGAAAGTGGATAGAGAAAAATTTCTCTCCCACTAAATCCTAAAGGCATTGAACTTTTCCCCCTTGCAACTTTTCCCCCTTGCATTGAACTTGCAGTTTGCCTTTGTTGTTTTATTACATTTTTAATGGATGCTTATTGTTTTGATATATTGATGTAAACCACTTTGTGAGGTTCCTTTCAAAAGCAGTACATAAGTAAATGAAATGGTAGGGATTAAGAGGGACGTATTTCTGACTCAATGGATCTGTCTTGATTTATAATAATTAAAAATCATGATCAACCAAAAATAAAAGAGAACAGAAAACTTCCAAGCAGAGGCGGATTTAGGGCAGCCCAGCCGGTCCCGCCCCCCGCGCTGAGCCTGGAGGGGCCAGAGGGGAGCAGAAGGATGGAGGAATGAAAGGAGCAGCAAGGAAGGCGAGAGGGGGCAGCCTTCCTCAGAGGCCAGACATGCTAATGCGCTTATCTCGCCTCAGGGTGGGTCCCCCCTGCGGGGTGGGGGGTCATTGTGTTGAGAGGGAGCGGAGAGGAGAGGGGGGGGGAGAAGCGGGGAGACCAGGAGGGAGGAGGAGGAGGAGGAGGAGGGCGGCCGGTGTGGCAAAAGGGACAGGCAGGGGCGCATGCGCGGGGGAGGTTTGGGCGGGAAACGGCGCGCGGCGCCAACCTTGAATCTCTGAGGCGAAGCGAGAGGGAGTGGGGGATGGGCCAGAAAGAGGAGCGGGAAGGACACCCCTCCCCCCCCCCCGTTGCCCCAGCAAGACGTTGGTTATGGCGCTGATGCTGCGGGAAAGTAATAAAGGAGGACAATGCCGAGAGGGAAGCCCTTCAGAGTTATCTGGTAGCCGCTCCCCAGGCGCCACCACAGGGCGCGGCAGCGCCATCTTCCCTCAGGCATATATATATTTGAATGGAATGGAAACCAAACTTATTAAAACAGAAAAGTGTTACCAAATCTACTTATACCGGGATCTACAAATATACTTTTGCATACAAGGAAAATGCAGCAACTTCCCAACACATTTATTGCCATATACTCTAGCCTCAGATACAGAGACTTAAAAAGAAAAGGAAAGGGACAGAAAGCCATTGGTGCATTAAAATGTGTCTCAGGAATATTCAGCCATTAGAAGACCTGACCTTTTATCTCTAGAACCACATGTACCGCACAACTGACTTTTTTCTACAGAAAAAATAAGCCCATTTTTATATGCTTGCACACAGCCAAATGAATGTTTCAGTAAATGGAAAGTTAAATGAAGACTCCAGACAAGTTATTAAAAGAACAAACTTTATTCCAAACATTGAAGTCATACATTAAAAGAGGGAGATTGTAAAATAGGTACAGGATAGCAAGGAAGGAGTTGCGGAGTTAAGATGCTAATCTGGAAACTGATTTAAAGAGAAAAACTGAGAGTCCGAAGCACTTCCATCAACATTCTGCATTTGTACAGGATTTGTAGCTGAATAATTCCCCGTTGCAGACCAGGGAGTATAAGTGCTTGATGCCATGAAGAAGTTATCAGATGGTGGTGGAGGCTGCCTCACCATCTCCGCACCATAATATGGAACTGGGCAGTTGCTCGCCTGGGAAGTCTCATAAAGCCCAGTTCCACAAAAGGCAGCTTGCTGGTAATAAGCAGGGTTCAATTCCAGGGAGCTCTGCTGTTGCGGGGCACACTCTCCCGGTTGCGTGTTGTTGAGAGGTGGCTGCCACAACCCTGCTCCTCCATAGCTTTCAGCATAATGAAAGTTCTGTGGTTGGTAATTTTGTTGCGTGTGAATATTTTGGAGGTTTCCTGGACTGCTTCTCGGGCTGCTGTCCAGGCTGCTTCTTGGACGGCTTCTTTCACTCCGGCTATAAGGAGCTGCAGCATGGTTCCCGATCCTTATCCTGGAACCAATGCTCTTTGGTGTTCTGGCCCTTCTGTTTTGAAACCAGACCTGAAGAGTAGAAAGGAGAGAACCAATATAGAAGACATTGTTACCATGAATATGTCTTTTGGATCCAACAGAGAGAATTACATTTAATAAATTATGCTTATTCCTATGGGGTTTCTCTTTAGTTCTCTGCAGCATTTTTCTACTATCTTCAGCTCCACATTCATATATCCCATGTACATAATCTCTAGTTACTGTTAGATATAAAGCTTCTAAATTGGACTGACAAAATACTGCTATTTGGCTGTATTTTGTTCTGCAGTATCAGAAAAAGCCACCTTTAAAAGCTGCACAACTGTACAGTTCCACATGTCTTGCTGTATTGAAGTATATTGTTAATGCCAAGTGGATGGCTGCATACAAGACTTGACATCTCTGTGTGCATTTGTGCTGGAAGGCAACACTTTATGCCTGGCAATTGTTTTACAATTTCCATAAACTTAGTAATAGTAATTTTAAATGGCTCACTCAGAAGACCTACCCATTTGTTGTGCCCTGTTTGGGGTCTTCTGCCTCAGCCTCCCAAGTGTCCTGGGGGTAATGGACTAGGCAGGGAAGTGTATTTATATATTTTCTAAATGCCAATTTCTCTGTAGGAGAGAACTAAGTACTTGCTCAACTTTTGCCAGAAAAAGCAATGCAGCTTAACTCGTTTTAGTCTCCCCAGTGCAAGCTGCTTATGGCTGCAGTCCTCTGCACATTACCTTGGGAGTTAGTGTTAACTGGATCAGGCTGCAAAGGCAGCCTATAAAACCAGATTTAATGTACTTTTAACACTAAGCCCATCCATTGCAGAAATTAGATTTCTAAGCTGGGTCCCTGAATTTTTTTTTAATGATTTAAAGTCAGAATCTGCATCAAATGAATGTGTGCTGTGCATAAATTTACTGGGAAGGAAAAGGAAGCCTTAATCAGGAACCAGGATTTCTGAACAAGTATGCGCACAATTTCTCCCTAAATTTGAAAAGTAGGGAGCACCACCTACCCTTTACAAAAAGCCTTTACATCAACGATACTACCCCCCAAAAAAATAAAAAATCCAAGAAAGAGGAAGTTAGCTCTTGAACAAGGCGCCTTTCGCGATAAGCTGAGAGGCACCCGGTTGAACTAAGGCCTTCGACTACGCAAGGATTATTCGGAGCGTTTCAAATTGTTCCAGTATGGGCGGTTTAGGGAAGTCTTGGGAGCCCCCACCATCCCGATTCTTACGTGCACACGATCTTCTTCGACTCCGATGCACTTCGCCAGCGCCTCCCTGGTCTCGTATCCGGGGTACTGGTTCTCTTCAAAGGACTTTTTAAGGAGCTCGACGTGAGATGGGCTGAAAACAGTCCTTTTCCGCCTTTCTCCTCCGACTTTGGGGTAGCTTCCTCCTGGGAAAAGACAAAGAGGCAAATCTGAAGGAAGCGCTCGGCTTAAACTGAACCGACGCTTGCAGATCTTCCTCCCTGAATTGGTTTTGCCTTAACAACGGACACGAATTTTAAATAAACCTCCGGTCTTTGAAAGCCTTCCCTACACCCCATAATGACCCAGAAACACCCTTCATTTATAAAAACCGTCGCTTATGAAACCCTGAATTTATATCAATCATTTGAGCAATTTTTAAAGACAAGTAAAATAAAAATCTTTTTAACAATCCTCTATTCTTACCTTGTCCTGTAGTTTTCATCTTGCAAATGCGCTGCCTCGCTCTCTTCCAACAAACCTGCTTTTCGCTTACAAAGTCCCCTTGCTCCTCCAGGCCCGCTCCAGGTTTCTGGAGTTCCGCGCCTTTATAGCCCCTCCTGGCTGCCAATTGGCCGGCGCGTTTTCCTTGGAGAGAAGCGCTCCAATGGGGAGGCGGCTTTTGGGGAGGAGCGAGTTTCAAGTTCACTTTTCAAGCGCTGCTTGACCAATCTAGATGGGCTGGAGCGCACCCTTCCCTTAGCATCACCCCTTAGCAAAACTTGAACATAGCCCCATAGGCTTGTGCGCACAGTTGAAGAGAAGGGAATTGAGAAGACGGGTTGGGGAGCGAGAGAGCCAGACAGAACTGTGGTTTCTTTTTTAAAAATATTATTATGAGGCTTTCATTTTACAGACAGAGATGCGCCAAGACTTAGGCATGTTGAAAGGCTTTGCCCAAGAAGCCTAGATGCAGCAAGTACACTCTGAAACCTCCTGCCTTTTGTGATGAAGCAGGCGCCTTCACTGCACCCTTCACTGCCTTCACTGCACCCTTTGCGGCGCCTGCTATAAACTTTGTTTCCTTTCCTTTACCTGCAAAAAGTTGCTATGCCTTTTAATTGGTGGTTTTAGCTTCACTGTACAGTAATTGCATTTGGCATGTTTTTCACTTTGACTTTTATCGATCATGTTCATGCTTTCGTAAACCGCTTAGAGGTTTTGTTACGGTTCGGCTGTGCAAAAACCTGAAGGGAAGAATGTGAGTAACACCATTGCAAATAAAGAGAAGGTAAACTCCTCTTGCCAAGAAGTCAGTAGGTCTTTCAAGCCCAAGCGGTTGATGTTAGATGCTCGGAGTATTCAGCCCCGGACAGACGTCGCAACCAAATCCTGAATCTACACAGTCTCAAGGCACTATCGCTTGTAACTGCAAGGGGGTTACATTCTCTTTCTTTCTTCTTCTTTTATTAAAGATTTTCTTGTTTTACAGAAGTATGTGTAATGTCTCTCGTATTTTTTACATGTAACATTTTTACAAATCCGCTTCATTTGTTGAGACATTAGGGGGAGAAAAAAAGGGGTGGAGGGTGGGGATATGAGTGGGGGTGGCGTGGGTGGCGATGTTTCTATTATGCTTAATTTATGTAGGGTTTGCTGTCAGCGTTGCTTGTGCTGTTCACTTGTGTTCCTTGCATTCTGAGTGAAAGCGAGCTTTCCGTTTCCTAGACTTGCTTCACACGTTGTTGGTGCTTCCTTTCTTGTTCAATTCCACTATTTCCCAGTCCCCGGCAGTATGTTAATCAAGAATGGATCTCTGATGGTACATTCTTTGTTATTTTTGCATAAGATAATTAACACAAGGGACCCTCCCTAAGTGTATCTATAAACCCTAATCATAGGTATGCTGACTCAGAATCGGCAAGGAAACTTTTTTTTCGAGTAAGAACTACATTTTTTACGACTGAAAAAAAAGCTTCCGTGAAGGTTGGGGGCGTTACAAAAAGATGTGGAAACCTCAGCAAACATATCAGTACTGTATCAGGAAAGATTATCCCTGAACAAAAGAGGGCTCACGTTGGGGGTGGGAGTGACACGATTAAATGTCTCCAATTTCTGCCATCATCCTCGCTTAGAAGCTGGGTATATTTTTGCAGAAGGCAATTGATTTAAATATGTATTCCTGTAAGGTACTTACAGTAGGGACTAGCAGAATTTCCTGGAAAACATTTACTTGTATCCTTTGGGATACAATACATTGCAAACTATCTCAGTATATTCTTCATTATAGCGGTGGAACATCTAGAATATAAGGAGGTTCTTATTCGTTCCAGAATATAGAAATGTGTCCAAACTAATATGCTTCAAAATTCTCTTATGTTGGAAGGGAGATTTAGGATGCTGTGCTATCCGAACTTACTTGGGACTTTGGACCTACTTCTGAGTAGGCATGGTTAAGGTTGATCTGTTAATAGCATTCCCAATATTGTGTATTTTGGTGTGGTAGTGAAAAGTTGCAAACTGTACTACATGGGTTACTGTTGTGTGATTTTTATAGTTAAAAGTATAAGACTTATTTGTCTGCTATATGACTTTATGTTTGCTTTCTTGCTTGATTTAGATTCCACCCTTCATCACAATATCTCAGGACAGTTCACTAGACTGATAGATAAAACTTTATTTGCATTAGTGTAGTCTAAAGCCTGAAGCGCCTGTAACATTAAAATCTAGGGATTGCGGCGTGTATTAGCTGTGAAGTAGACTTTTATTTTTGATTCATCAACCTTGGAATCCAAGTATGTCTCTTTATGGTGGTATGTGAAACGGATTCCAGACCATTTATACTTGATCGTAAATATTTCCAGACAAATTGGCCTTGGCTAGGGACATTAATATTCCATTTTTTAGAATAGTACTTCTGTCTCACTTTACAGTCCTGTGAGGCTCCCACAATAAATAAAAAGCTCGCAATCAAGCTGATATCCAAGTCACTTCATCCTCAGTATTAGTTTCATATCTCAAAATGGAACAAATAGATGGTCTTCCCAAAAGGGTTACCAAAACGGCGACTGGGGGTGCAATGGTGAGATTGAGGACTTCCACTGGCTCCCCAAAAACGTCTGAGACACACATCTCCCCTGCTCACTGCCCTCTTCCTCAGCAACTGGGAAACTTTTTCGGATAGAGTAGACCGTCGTTCACGAAAGCATATACCACAATAAATTTGGTAGCCTTTGACGTGTCAAAACACGATTTGCGCTGTTAATTCAACACGTATTTCCGAGCAGAAACGTGAACTCCTGCTCCGTGTGTTTCAGTAGCCATGAAGTTTAACTGTTCATTAAAACAACCACCAGCACAGGGCTAATCTCACATTGACATTGCGGCTGTTCATATTAGGAAGTTACTTTGTGGTGCATTGTGCTTGGAAAGTTGCCAAGTTACAATTTACGCGGTGAAACATTGTGATCTGTGAACCTTGGAGGAGAAAGGGAAATAATGTATAAACGAACTAGTAATACGCGGAAACTTAGCTATGTATCCTCGTCCTCCTACAAATAAACCCAATTCAATGTTCCGGGTTGCTATGTTCTCATGGTATTTATTTACTGAATTTATACGTCGCCCTTCCGAGCCTAGATCGGCAGTAAACACTTGTGTGTGTGTGCAGGGATTTTGTGTGTGTGTGTGTGTGTGTTAATATGCAAGGATTTGATCCCTGCCTGGCCTCAGGCCAAGGCGCTGATACATATATATATGCCCGAGGGAAGATGGCGCGCCCGCGCCCTGTGTGGCGCCTGGGGAGCGGCTACGAGATAACTCTGAAGGGCTTCCCTCTCGGCTTTGTCCTCCCTTATTACGTTCCCTCAGCATCAGCGCTATGACCAACGTCTTGCTGGGACAAGGGGGGGGGGTGTTCTTCCCGCTCCTCTTTCTGGTCCCAACGGCCGCCCATCCCCCACTCCCTCTCGCTTCGGCGCGAAGAATCCGGGTTGGCGCCGCGCGCCGTCTCCCGCCCAAACCGCCCCCGCGCATGCGCCCCCGCCTGTCCAGCCTTGGCACCCTTTGGCCACGGCTTCCTCTGCGGCGTCACACCGGCCGCTCTCCTCCTCCTCCTCCTCCTCCTTCTCCCTGGTCTCCCCTCTTCTCCCCCCTCCCCTAGGTCTCCTCTTCGCTCCCTCTTAACACAATGACCCCCCCACCCCACCCCGCAGGGGGGACCCACCCGTGAGGCGAGATAAGCGCATTAGCATGTCTGGCCTCTGAGGAAGGCTGCCCCCTCTCGCTTTCCATGCTGCTCCTTTCATTCCTCCATCCTTTTGCTCCCCTCTGGCCCCTCCAGGCTCAGCGGGGGGGGGGGTGTCTGGGCTGCCTTAAATCCGCCTCTGCTTGGAAGTTTTTTGTTCTCTTTTATTTTTGGTTGATCATGATTTTTAATTATTATAAATCAAGACAGATCCATTTAGTCAGAAATACGTCCCTCTCAATCGCTACCATTTCATTTACTTATATACTGCTTTTAAAATGAACCTCACAAGCATCCATTAAAAATGTAATAAAACAGCAAAGGCAAAGTGCAAGTGGGAAAAGTTCAATGATTTTAGGATTGTAGCTTTTAAAAGTGTAGTTTAGTGGGAGGTTGGATCTTATTATTTTTTGTTAAATGTGAACCTCATTTTTGTTCCAAATTGTTGCTCTCTAGACCAGTTTCTATTCACCCAGACCAAATGATTCTGCCACCCTGACCAGTTAATACTTAAACTCTTCTGTATTGCTTCATCAATGTGATTACACTATTGACAGAGAACTTTGATCACCATGTTAACATCTATGATGTCATGAATAGCTCTATCTGAATTGAAATTTACATGGATTTGTTGAACATTCAGATGTCTATCTAAATAGTGTGTGAAGTAATCGTAAGAGAATGATAACTTGGGAAACTGCTCTGCTTGGCTGTCCTCCAATTGCATTCAGGATAAGAATAAGACTACAGTGAGGGCAGGCAGATCTCTGAAGCACCAGGTGTGTATCCTTTCTCCTCAAACTACTTGCCAGCTCAAACACTGCACAGAATTTTCCCCACCGATTGATCTACATTGGATTATTCCTGCCTGATTTAGGGATGCAGGAAGAGCATTAATTAATTAATTAAAAACATTTAAAGACAAGAGAGAGAGAGAGAGATTGCACATACTTTTGTAAACCAAGAAAATCTTTAAGAAAGATACATTAAAAAGAAACATTTAAAGACCACTTGATTGTAATAGAATCTCTGTAAACAAAACATTAAAATTACCAATGACTGACAGTTAAAAACAAGTATTTTAAAAATTTGGAATATAATTTAAATCAGCAGTAAGCTAAAAAGATATTAAAACACATTCCATTTCTACATGCCTAGATAGGCTAGCCTAAGCAAAAACAACTTTAGCAGGTGCCGAATATAGTACTTTTTTGTGGTTATTTTTATTTTCTAGTGCTTGCCAGTTTTTGTAGGTCAATGCCAATAAAGATTTGAATAAAAATAACTATTTTGAGAATCATTTCTGAAAATGGCCTCTCTTCATAGTTGTTTAAAAACAAACAAACAAACCAACCAACCAACCAACCAACAACAACAAATAGCTTGTGTCTACTTCAGTTTCATACTTTCCAAATTTCTCAGTTAAAAGAGGGTTTCCTATTCAGTAAAACAATAGTTACTTTAGTGTGAGTGAATATATATGTATAAGTAAACACACACACACACACTTTTATGGGGCCTGGATACATTCATGTCCTGTTAACATAGCATGGAAACATTACTTTCATTCATGTTGCCGTTTGTTTCATTCATGTTGCCTTATCTAGCTATGAATTCAAGAGATGGTCCTAGACAAGTTCTGTCTCTCAACCCTAGCCCCTTGGAATGATAAGGTTGGGCTTGATTGTGTCCATAAAAAAGATAATTATTTAGAGAGTCAACTTCCTTGGTCTGAGCACAAATTATCTATTCAGTTAACTGTGAGAGAATTCCTCATCTGAAAATTAAGATTACAGGATTTCTTTGTATTACAGCCTTATTCCTGGCATGATGAACCATAATTGATCCTGAGATTGATCACTGCCATTGTGTGAGTATGTTTTAACATGCAGCCTGAAAAGAAGAGGAGTTCTGAAGCATGTGGACTACCCCTACTCATTGGCAGAGTTTGCTTGGAAATGTTTTGCTTTGCTGATGGCAGTAAGCCCTTGTGACTTCCAGCAACCTGCCTAGCATATCAGTTTGTATAGAATGCTAAAACCATGGCTTACTAAACTATGGTTTCTTAAACCATGGTTTAGCTGCATTATGTGTGAACCCAGCCCATAACTATGGTTTATTTATTATGGTTAAATATTCTAGCTAGTTTAGAAATGTTAGCTAATGTTAACCATAGCTTAGTGTTACATGTGAACCTAGATACCCTCCTTAGCTATAGTTAAAGTGCCATCGCCCAAAACTTGCAATGTTGTCAATGAAGTGCTGCAAAAAAATTCAAACTGCTCTCAAGATACAACTGCTCTCATTGTGCTTTTAATGATTCTACAATGCATTGAATCAAGATTTAACTGATTATCTGCCTGATGCCTCAGTTGTAACCATGGTTTATTCACTATGGTTAATGTTACTAAGGGGTTAATGTTACGTACAACCAGGCCAATGACATGTTCTAAGATCTGATTAGTAGCTTCAGTAAGAATTTATAAACTAGTTTTTGAAGGTTTTCCTTCTGGTGGTGTTTTATAATTTCTAATGGTAAGATGCCTAAAAGAAAGATCTCTGGTTTTCTTTTAAAGGTGAGTTTGAATAGTTTCTTAAATTCATTATAGATGTTATCCCAGAATTCCCCAATGACCACATATGGTAAAATAACCCCACATCTGTTTTACATCTCCAACAAATCAGTGATCCTCCTTTATACATTTTTGCTAGTTTCAAGGGGGTATGATGCCATCTATATAGCATCTTGGGAAGCGGGTGGCACTGTGGGTTAAACCACAGAGCCTAGGACTTGCCGATCAGAAGGTCAGCGGTTCGAATCCCCATGATGGGGTGAGCTCTGGTTGCTCGGTCCCTGCTGCTCCATCCTTCTGCTCCCCTCTGGCCCCTCCAGGCTCAGCGCGGGGGGGGGGGGGCGGGACCGGCTGGGCTGCCCTAAATCCGCCTCTGCTTGGAAGTTTTTTGTTCTCTTTTATTTTTGGTTGATCATGATTTTTAATTATTATAAATCAAGACAGATCCATTGAGTCAGAAATACGACCCTCTTAATCCCTACCATTTCATTTACTTATGTACTGCTTTTAAAATGAACCTCACAAAGTGGTTTACATCAATATATCAAAACAATAAGCATCCATTAAAAATGTAATAAAACAGCAAAGGCAAACTGCAAGGGGGGAAAGTTCAATGCTTTTAGGATTGTAGCTTTTAAAAGTGTAGTTTAGTGGGAGAGAAATTTTTCTCTATCCACTTTCTCCATGCAATGCAAAATTTTATAACTTTCTGTCATGCCACCTCTTATCCAAATTTTCTCTAAACCAAAAAGTCCCCAATGCTCCAACCTTTCCTCATTCTTCCATCCACTTGATCACTCTGCCGGCCCTTTTCTCAATTATCTGAACTGGAGATCTGTGATAACGCATCACACGCTTGTATGCATAGGGTGGGATGGGGGGCGCAACTAATCCCTGTCCCGCTCCCCCCCTCCGGTCCAAATTGCTTTCTAAATTGCTGTTTCCTTTGCATGGCAGTGGTGGGAAGAAGGTGGGAAGAACGCTGCGTGTTTGCAGTAGATCAGAAAGGATTGCTGACCTCACCTCCCCGTGCTTATAAACACAGTAACCGCAAAATAGACCCCTCCCCCTCTACATTATACTGCTCAGGTGAAGAATACTTGAGTTAACCAGGAACGGGTTTATGTGTGGAAAGCCTGTGAGCTCCCATTAATTCTGATTCTCAAAACAAGTTCCTGGGCTCATAATTCTTGTATTCTAAGTGTATGGCTTTTGTACTAAGCTCTTTATTGCTGGATCCTAGGTTCTAGTTAAAGGGAGGGAAGCAAATATTTTGCTGCATGGTTCCTGTGACTTCCAATCCCCTTACTGGGCAAATATTAGTTCTGTGTGGGCAACTTGGATGGGTAAAATAGCATGGTATTTACACCTCTTCCCCAGCGCCACAAATAGTTCGGAATCTCTACTCCCCTCCCCTCGTTTGCTGTTTTCAAACCCAACAACAGATGACTATTACAGTTCTCCCAACATAAGTCCCAAACAGTGACAGACCTACATTTTGGGGGGCCTGAACTTGAGCTGTTCTGGGGGCCCCATCACAACTAGCAATGAGTTCTGGGTAACCACTGTTGTCTTCTTCAACAGATCACCACATTTAAAAAATCAGACTTTGATTAGAATTTCTGTTCTGGGTTGTCTCACGTGTCAAAGACACTGGTGTGAATAAAAATGTTTACAAATGTGGACTAAATCCATCTGAGATTAAGCACCCAGAATCTTAAGATTCATTTGTTTCGTAGGAGATCTGTCCCTGATTCCAAACTGCTCTCTGGATTACATAGGCAAAATGCCGGAATCTAGATGCTACAACAGCTTTGGAGAGAGAGATAAATGTAATACAATAGATAAAGGTAAGATTAAAACAACTCCCAAATGAGATCAAAAAGCTAAGACTGGAGGATAAAACCTGCAATAAGAACAAGATCCAAAGCTGCAACTAGATCTAAATGTCTTCACCTGACACATACAAAAACATCAAAGTGATGCCAGGCAAGCCTCTCTGGGAGTGGAAGGTGCGGGATTTATTTCCACACATCCGTCTCTCTGAATGAGGGAAAAAGTTGAGTGGTGGAGAACAGAGAGCATCATTACGCAGGAGAGACTGCTAAATCTTAGCGAAAGGAAAGGTACTAGGTGGTGTGTCATCTGGTGTGGATGAGGAAAGACTGCAGCGTTATGGGCTGCCCTGGGTGGAATCTACACATAAAAAACACTCTGCAAATGCTTTAAAAAAAAAATTTGAAAAATATATTGAATTTCCCATAGCTCACCACACCATCTAGTGTCACATTTGTATACTGTAATTTACAACACATTTAAAACATTTCCTTCTCCCGACGCCTTCTAGGGTTACCCATCCATATAAATCCCCCCCCAACTTTTAAATTTTGTATATTTTATAGTTTTTCAACAAAGTTTGTTATTTTAATGCCTTTGTCTGGGATCATCATCTGGCTTTCCTTTTACTGAAGCATTCTCTTCCCTTTGCCCAAGCAAGCTAAATGCACTTCAATACTGAAATCAAAAATAAAAGCTGAACAATTGGCCACTTGTTCAAATAAGGACCAAAGTCAAGATCTGGAGTTAGAACAATTGGGTAAATGTTTCAAAAGGTTCCAATTTTGCTTTTGTTTTTGTCGGGTTGATGTGGGTTAAATGTTTAGTTGGGGTTCTTGG
The DNA here is from genome assembly GCF_964106915.1 of Podarcis gaigeae. Lineage (NCBI taxonomy): Eukaryota > Metazoa > Chordata > Lepidosauria > Squamata > Lacertidae > Podarcis > Podarcis gaigeae. The sequence continues at coordinate 21,111,856 of NC_139681.1, forward strand.
TTATTTTAATATGGGTATAAGTATAAACTGTTCGTTATTATTATCATCATTAGTATTATTTATTATTACTATTGGTTTCTTGGTTTGCTATTTATTTATTTGTTTTGTTTTTTAATGTTTGATGCATTGTGTTGTAAGCACAATATATTTTTGTACTTTTTGCAGAAAACAATAAAGCATATATGGATATAGATATATACGTGTGTTTTTGTGCATGTGATTCTATGGGGGATGGATTTTTCTGAGCCCTGCCTGCCTGCCATGCTGCATAATGCACTCCCTTTTTGAAATGTTGCCTGAATACAGAAAGGGGTTGGTTCTGCCGGATCCCCTCTCTGCTTTTACGTGCAACTTCCACGAAGGAAGAGTTCACCCAAACCAAAATCCACAGTAGCTTGATGATGTGACTCAGACATTGGGTTAAATCCTGGAATTCAAAGTGTTAAATGAGGATGCTATTGGAGAGTATTGGGAATGCCTTACAAGATTCCAATCTGTTTATAATGCTACACATTATCACTTCATCATTCAGTATTTCCTCTTGTCCCTAATCTTAAACCAAGCTAATCCTTGCTGAGCTTCTGATGAGAAAAGGGACCAATTCTGCTTATGCAGTTCAGGGTTTGCTTTCCCTCTGCTTTCCACCCATATGGTTCTGAAACCGAGTTTCAGTTCCACGAGCTTATTTCTCTATTTATATCCCACCCAGGGGCGCCACTTGAATAGAAGATTGGGGGGGGGGAGGCCAGGTAAGCCCTGCCCTGGTCGATTGCAATTAGAGCACTGGGAGGGGGGGGGGACAAGGGACCTGGGGGCAAGAGTTTTCTCCTAGGACCCCACCTTTTCCCCTGGGACATTGAGGCGGCCCACCTCCTTCTCCCCCCTCCGCCCTCTCAGCCCCCGACACCCCCGCGAGGGAGACCAGCCTGGGAGGCGGCGACTGGCTTGCGCCCGAGTGAGCTTTGGGGCTGGTAGTAGGGTGTGTGTGTGCAAGGATTATGGTGTGTGGTTGTGTGTGTGGTTGTGTGTGCAGGGATTGTGGTGTCTGTGTGTCTGTAGGCATTGTGGGGTTTGTGGGTGTGTATGCAAGGATTGGTGTGTGTGTGCAGGGATTGTGGGGTGTGTGTGTGCAGGGATTGAGGTGTGTGTGTGTCTGTAGGCATTGTGCGGTGTGTGTGTGTGCAGGGATTGTGCCGTGTGTGTGGGTGTGCAGGGATTGTGGTGTGTGTGTGCGTGCAGGGATTGTGGTGTGTGTTTGTGTGTGCAGGGATTGTGGTCTGTGTGTGTGTGTGTAGGCATTGTGGTGTGTGTGTGTGTGCAGGGACTGTAGTGTGTGTGCGTGTGCAGGGATTGTAGTGTGTGTGTGAGAGTGCAGGGATTGTGCGGTGTGTGGGCAAGGATTGGTTGTGTGTGTGCAGGGATTGTGGTGTGTGCGTGTGCGTGTGCATGCGCAGGGATTATGGTGTGTGTGTGCGGGGATTGTGGTATGTGTGGGGTGTGTGCAGGGATTGTGGGGTGTGTGTGTGTGAAGGGAATGTGGTGTGTGTGTGTGTGCATGTGCGTGCGTGCGTGCGCAGGGATTATGGTGTGTGTGTGTGTGCGGGGATTATGGTATGTGTGGGGTGTGTGCAAGGATTGGTGTGTGTGTGCGTGCAGGGATTGTGGTGTGTGTGTGCGTGCGTATGCGTGCGCAGGGATTATGGTGTGTGTGTGTGTGCAGGGATTGTGGTGTGTGGTTGTGTGTGCGTTTGTGTGTGCAGGGATTGTGGTGTGTGGTTGTGTGTGCGTTTGTGTGTGCAGGGATTGTGGGGTGTGTGAGAGAGTGCAGGAATTGTGGGGTGTGTGTGTGCAGGAATTGTGGTGTGTGTGTGTGTGTGTGTGTGTGCGCAGGGATTTTGGTGTGTGTGTGCGGGGATTGTGGTATGTGTGGGGTGTGGGGGGGGATTGTGGTATGTGTGGGGGTGTGTGCAGGGATTGTGGGGTGGGTGTGGGGGTATGTAGGGATTTGAACCCTGTCTGGCCTCAGTCCAACATTCTAATACACCGCTAAATATATAAAGTGGTACCTCAGGTTACAGAAACTTCAGGTTATAGACTCTGCTAATCCAGAATATTACCTCGGGTTAAGAACTTTGCTCAGGATGAGAACAGAAATCGCGCTGCGGTGGCAGCCCCGTTAGCTAAAGTGCCACTTTAAGCCCCATTAGCTAAAGTGGTGCGTCAGGTTAAGAAAAGTTTGAGGTTAAAAACGGACCTCCAGAACGAATTAAGTTCTTAACCCGAGGTACCACTGTACTGTCATATACACACTATGGTCTTATCCAGTTTTAATTTGCTATAACTTTTTAAAGGTTTAGCTGATGGCATTGCAATGCTCCCGTTGCTCGGTCCAGCGCCTGCCAACCTGGCAGTTCGAAAGCACCCCCGGGTGCAAGTAGATAAATAGGGACCGCTTACTAGCGGGAGGGTAAACGGTGTTTCCGTGTGTGGCTCTGGCTCACCAGAGTAACTTCGTCACGCTGGCCACGTGACCCGGAAGTGTCTGCGGACAGCGCTGGCTCCCGGCCTCTAGAGTGAGATGAGCGCACAACCCTAGAGTCTGTCAAGACTGGCCGGTACGGGCAGGGGTACCTTTACCTTTACCTTTTATTGCAATTATATGATAATGGGCATAGTAGCCAATTCTTATGGGCCATGATCCCTTTCCCCCCCTAAAATATCTGGGCCCCCCCCCAAGTTGATGGGCATTGCTATTCAAATGGTGTGTATGTGCCATGTCATGTGATAAATTATGTGGGGTGGGCTTGCGTGGGACCTGGAGTGGGGGAGTGGGAAATGGCCCAGCCCTTCAGTAGAAGTAGGGACTTGGCAAAGAACTCTTAAATTCTGTCTCCGCCTAAACTCAAATCCCCCCCCCGGTTTATTATCCCTAGTACTTCAAGACTCCCATAAAAGTGGCTGGCTTAAAACAGTCCATCACAAACTTCCCTCTTGTAGCCTGTCCTCACAACACCTACCCACTATGGGCCCTACTGAAGCAAACAGTCTAATTGGTCAATGTCTCAAAGATATGGAGCATCAGAACAACCTAAGGAAACTCTGCCCTTGGTATATTCATTTTGCACCTCTCCATTTTGATTCTTTGGCCCCATATGTACACAAACTTATTATCCCCAAATACAGACGTGCTTTTACACTTGCAAGACTGGATGTTTTGCCATCTGCGGTACTTGAGGGTCTATTCCAAAAGATCCCGGCTGCCAAACGTCTTTGCCCCTGGAGATGGTAGCACCGAAACAGCAGCACATGTCCTCCTGTCTTGTACTGTCTACAAAGACCTGCGGAACGAGATTATCACCCCACCCGTACTAACCATCCCAGGGCACTCATCCACTGCCACAATGTCCTTTCTTCTATCAGATCAAGATGAGCAGATAACAGCAAAGGTTGCTAGGTTCATAGCTGGGGCAATCAGAATTCAGGACTTTAAATTGTGCTCTTATATCAAATTTCCTTTTCTGTGTATATATACTGTCATGTTTTACTGTTGCTATGGCCATTGTCTAATGCGAATAAAGTTTTATCTATCTATCAGTCTTGTGAACTGTCCTGAGATATTGTGATGAGGGGTGGAATATAAATCAAGCAAGAAAGCAAACAGAAAGTCATATAGCAGACAAATAAGTCTTATACTTTTAACTCTATAAAAATCACACAACAGTAACCCATGTGGTACAGTTTGCAACTTTTCACTACCACACCAAAACACACAATTAACCATGCCTACTCAGAAGTAGGTCCTAAGTCCCAAGTAAGTTAGGCTAGCACAGCAACCTAAATCTCCCTTCCAAAATAACAGAATTTTGAAGCAAATTAGTTTGGACACATTTCTATATTCTGGAACGAATAAGAACCCCCTTATATTTTAGGTAGATGTTCCACCGCTATGATGAAGAATATACTGAGATAGATTGCAATGTATTGTATCCCAAAGGATACAAATAAATGTTTTCCAGGAAATTCTGCCAGTCCCTACTGTAAGTACCTTACAGGAATACATGTTTAAATCAATTGCCTTCTGCAGAAATATACCGAACTTCTAAGCGATGATGATGGCAGAAATTAGACACATTTAACCGTGTCTCTCCCACCCCCAATGTGAGCCCTCTTTTGTTCAGGGAAAATCTTTCCCGAGACGGTACTGATATGTTTGCTGAGGTTTCCACATCTTTCTGTAACGCCCCCAACCTTCATGGAAGCTTCTTTTCCGTCGTAAAAATGTAGTTCTTACTCGAAAAAAAGTTTCCTTGCCGATTCTGAGTCAGCATACCTATGATTAGGGTTTATAGATACACCTAGGGAGGGTCCCTTGTGTTAATTATCTTATGCAAAAATAGCAAAGAATGTACCATCAGAGAACCATTCTTGATTAACAAACTGCCAGGGACTGGGAACATTCATTGTATGAGCTGGAAGGTTGCAGAACGTTTTCAGTTCCTTTGAGGATCGGAGGGAACTATCCTGCCCCGGGTGCAGGGCGGAGCGGCAGGCTATTTGGATGCCGCAAGTCCCTGAAAGGCAGAGGAATATGCCACGTGAAAGTTGTGGGGATAGAAAGACAGAAAGAGAAATAGTGGAAGTGAACAAGAAAGGAAGCACCAGCAACGTGTGAAGCAAGCCTAGGAAACGGAAAACTCGCTTTCACTCAGAATGCAACCCCATTAGGAATACAAGTGAACAGCACAAGCAACGCTGAGAGCAAACCCTACATAAATTAAGCATAATAGAAACATCGCCACCCACGCCACCCCCACTCATATCCCCACCCTCCACCCCTTTTTTTCTCCCCCTAATGTCTCAACAAATGAAACGGATTAGTAAAAATGTTACATGTAAAAAATACGAGACACATTACACATACTTCTGTAAAACAAGAAAATCTTTAATAAAAGAAGAAGAAAGAAAGAGAATGTAACCCCCTTGCAGTTTCAAGCGATAGTGCCTTGAGACTGTGTAGATTCAGGATTTGGTTGCGACGTCTGTCCGGGGCTGAATACTCCGAGCATCTAACATCAACCGCCTGGGCTTGAAAGACCTACTGACTTTTGGCAAGAGGAGTTTGCCTTCCCTTTATAGCAGGCGCCGCAAAGGGTGCAGTGAAGGCGCCTGCTTCATCTCAAAAGGCAGGGGGTTTCAGAGTGTACTTGCTGCATCTCGGCTTCTTGGGCAAAGCCTTTCAACATGCCTAAGTCTTGGCGCATCTCTGTCTGTATAATGAAAGCCTCATAATAATATTTTTTTAAAAAATAAACCACAGTTCTGTCTGGCTCTCTAGCTCCCCAACCCGTCTTCTCAATTCCCTTCTCTTCAACTGTGCGCCCTAATCTCCAAGCCTATGGGGCTATTTTCCAGTTTTGCTAAGGGCTGATGCCAAGGGAAGGGTGCGCTCCGGCCAATCTAGATTCGTCAAGCAGCGCTTGAAAAGTGAACTTGAAACTCGCTCCTCCCCAAAAGCCGCCTCCCCATTGGAGCGCTTCTCTCCAAGGAAAACGCGCCGGCCAATTGGCAGCCAGGAGGGGCTATAAAGGCGCCGAACTCCAGAAACCTGGAGCGGGCCTTGAGGAGCAAGGGCAATTTTGGAAGCGAAAAGCAGCTTTGTTGGAAGAGAGCGAGGCAGCGCATTTGCAAGATGAAAACCACCAGCCGAGGTAAGAATAGTTCACTTGCCTTTAAATTTTTTTTAGTTCACTTGTCTTTACAAAATTGCTCAAATGATTTATATAAATTCAGGGTTTCATAAACGAGGGTTTTTATAAAGTAAGGTTGTTTCTGTTTCTGGGTCAGGATCAGGGTGTAGGAAAGACCCATTTGTGGTAGCCGGGGAGGGATTACACAGGGGCTCAAATGTCTTCGGTTGGAAACATTTCGCAATATTGGTTTACACATATTTTACTTGTAAGCATGAAGCATTTACTGCATGAAGCATTTACACACACACTTTCTGAATGTTAAATCCCTTTCACATAAACGGGATTCAATTTCCCAATAATCGTGGTTAGGATCGGCTACGGAAAACGATGGCAGGCATAGAAATAAGAGCGTAAACTTCTTACTTAAATTTTTTTGGTTTGTTTTCATGCAAGCCTTGTTCAGAGCAACCGGAAGTTTATTTAAAATTAGTGTCCATTGTTAAGGCAAAGCCAATTCAGGGAGGAAGATCTGCAAGCGTCGGTTCAGTTTAAGCCGAGCGCTTCCTTCAGATTTGCCTCTTTGTATTTTCCCAGGAGGAAGCCACCCCAAAGTCGGGGGACATAGGAGAAAAAGGACCGTTTTCACCCCTGCCCAAATCGAGCTTTTAAAGAAGGAATTTGAAAAGAACCAGTACCCCGGATACGAGACCAGGGAGGCGCTGGCGAGGTGCATCGGAGTCGAGGAAGATCGTGTGAACGTAAGAATCGGGATGGTGGGGGCTCCCAAGACTTCCCTAAACCGCACATACTGGAAGAATTTGAAACGCTCCGAATAATCCTTGCGTAGTCGAAGGCCTTAGTTCACCCGGGTGCCTCTCAGCTTATCGCGAAAGGCGCCTTGTTCAAGAGCTAACTTCCTCTTTCTTTGATTTTTTATTTTTTTTTGCGGGGGGGTAATATCGTGGATGTAAAGGCTTTTTGTAAAGGGTAGGTGGTGCTCCCTACTTTTCAAATTTAGGGAGAAATTGTGCGCATACTTGTTCAGAAATCCTGGTTCCTGATTAAGGCTTCCTTTTCCTTCCCAGTAAATTTATGCACAGCACACATTCATTTGATGCAGATTCTGACTTTAAATCATTAAAAAAAAATTCAGGGACCCAGCTTAGAAATCTAATTTCTGCAATGGATGGGCTTAGTGTTAAAAGTACATTAAATCTGGTTTTATAGGCTGCCTTTGCAGCCTGATCCAGTTAACACTAACTCCCAAGGTAAAGTGCAGAGGACTGCAGCCATAAGCAGCTTGCACTGGGGAGACTAAAACGAGTTAAGCTGCATTGCTTTTTCTGGCAAAAGTTGAGCAAGTACTTAGTTCTCTCCTACAGAGAAATTGGCATTTAGAAAATATATAAATACACTTCCCTGCCTAGTCCATTACCCCCAGGACACTTGGGAGGCTGAGGCAGAAGACCCCAAACAGGGCACAACAAATGGGTAGGTCTTCTGAGTGAGCCATTTAAAATTACTATTACTAAGTTTATGGAAATTGTAAAACAATTGCCAGGCATAAAGTGTTGCCTTCCAGCACAAATGCACACAGAGATGTCAAGTCTTGTATGCAGCCATCCACTTGGCATTAACAATATACTTCAATATAGCAAGACTTGTGGAACTGTACACTTGTGCAGCTTTTAAAGGTGGCTTTTTCTGATACTGCAGAACAAAATACAGTCAAAGAGCAGTATTTAGTCATTCCAATTTAGAAGCTTTATATCTAACAGTAACTAGAGATTATGTACATGGGATATATGAATGTGGAGCTGAAGATAGTAGAAAAATGCTGCAGAGAACTAAAGAGAAACCCCAGAGGAATAAGCATAATTTATTAAATGTAATTCTCTCTGTTGGATCCAAAAGACATATTCATGGTAACAATGTCTTCTATACTGGTTCTCTCCTTTCTTCTCTTCAGGTCTGGTTTCAAAACAGAAGGGCCAGAACACCAAAGAGCATTGGTTCCAGGATAAGGATCGGGAACCATGCTGCAGCTCCTTATAGCCGGAGTGAAAGAAGCCATCCAAGAAGCAGCCTGGACAGCAGCCCAAGAAGCAGTCCAGGAAACCTCCAAAATATTCATATGGAACAATATTACCAGCCACAGAACTTTCATTATGCTGAAAGCTATAGAGGAGCAGGGTTGTGGCAGCCACCTCTCGACAACACGCAGCCAGGAGAGTGTGCCCCGGAACAGCAGAGCTCCCCGGAATTGAACCCTGCTTATTACCAGCAAGCTGCCTTTTGTGGAACTGGGCTTTCTGAGACTTCCCAGGCGAGCAACTGCCCAGTTCCATATTACGGTGCGGAGGTGGTGAGGCAGCCTCCACCACCATCTGGGAACTTCTTCGTGGCATCAAGCACTTACACTCCCTGGTCTGCAACGGGGAATTATTCAGCTACAAATCCTGGACAAATGCAGAAAGTTGATGGAAGTGCTTCGGACTCTCAGTTTTTCTCTTTAGGTCAGGTTCCAGATTAGCATCCCAACTCCTTCCTTGCTATCCTGTACATATTTTACAAGCTCCCTCTTTTAATGCATAACTTCAATGCTTTGAATAAAGTTTGTCTGGAGTCTTCCTTTAACTTTCCATTTACTGAAACATTCATTTTGCTGTGTGCAAGCATATAAACATGGGCTTAATTTCCCCATAGAAAAAAGTCAGTTGCGCAGTACATCTGGTTCTAGAGATAAAAGGTCAGGTCTACTAATGGCTGAAAATTCCTGAGACACATTTTAATGCACCAATGGCTTTCTGTCCCTTTCCTTTTCTTTTTAAGTCTCTGTATCTGAGGCTAGAGTAGGTGGCAAGAAATGTGGTGGGAAATTGCTGTATTTTCTTTGTATGCAAAAGTATATTTGTAGATCCTGGTATAAGTAGATTTAGTAACACTTTTCTGTGTTAATAAGTTTGGTTTTCATTAATGAGTCTTCCATTTTTTAAAACACAGAAGTTTGAGATGGGGATATAAGGTTTAATTGATTTTTCTACCATGAGTGTGTTAGGTTGCTCTCCAAAGCTTTAAAGACATCTAAGATTAACTTGTATGTGCCTTAGCCTGCAACATGTGCATTTATATCTATTAAAAACTTTGTGGAGGGATATTTTGAACACTTTATTTCATTTTCTTGCCCTTATTCCCCCCCCCAAAAGGTTTGTGCTCTACTGCCTTCAATGAAGCTTTATAGGAGGGTTGCCGGTGAACTAGATTGTGTCCAATACAGTTTGCCTTCTGTACCGTTCAGCCTTGATTTAGCCAGGTTTAGTCATAATAAAACAAGTCAGTTAATTTTAGATTCTTAATTGGACCCTCTTAGGACAACTAATTTAGAAGTAGTCCCACTGAACTTACTAATACACAACCAGATCAACAACAGCTACAACATGCTCCCCGCCCACCGCCCAGCAAAAACCCTGAAACAACTGAGCCTAAGAGTATAAAGCTATCAAAGCCTAAGACATCTCGAAATGGGTTTTTCAGGGTTTTTCATTTCATTATGTTCCCTGTTTATTTGATTATATATTCAGATCTAAATGGCTCTGCTTATGGGTCAGTGGAAAGTGCGAACAGCAGTGGGGATAGAGGACATCTCTGTTGAATACCTCTACATAATCTGTGTGAGTCTGAATTTACTCCATTCACTGAGATATAGGCTTTAGGCTTGGAATATATTACAAATCCACGTTATAACACCTCACCTGCCCAGTCCACTATATTTCTCAACACTGCACTATGGAATTTAATGGGGCTGGGTGCTAGATTTGGCAGATCAAACTGAATCTAGTGGATTTGTCCTACCCTGCCCTGCCCCTTTAGTCCTACCCTGATGTAGGACCAGATCTGGGTTGGGTGTGACCTAGGTTGGAATAGGGCTGATCTGGGTCCACATCTTAATGTGTGTTTGTGTGTGTGTGTGTGTGTAAGCACAGCCCTGTAATTACTCAAGATGTGATAATGGCTGCCAACCTAGATGGCTTTCTCAAGAGATTAGACAAATTCATGAATGCTAACACTATCAGTGCCTACTAATCGTTATGGATATATGCTATCAGAGGCATATCAATTGCTGGGAAAGAACAGGGTGAAAGGGTACTCACCTGACCTGTGTCCTGCTTTTGGGATTGCATAGTGATATGGTTGGCTACTGTGTGGAGCAGAATGCTTGGAAAACCTGGCATTCTCCTAAAGAGACCTCATATACAGAAAGGTGGTCACATATGCACAAACTAGATGTAATAGAAGAGATCTATGAATAAAATAGCTACAAGTAGTTCTTTAGTTGCCAACTGACCAGATCTTCTTCCTGAATCATTTGCAGTTAAAGAAATAAAAACAAGCATTTAATGCATGCAGTTAAAAAACAAACAAACCATATCCTTGCCTTCAGAAGATGCACTCAGTCTATACTGATTCTGTATGTCCCTCATCCCCCCAAAAAAAGCTGTAAATAAGCTCAATTAAAAGCAAAAGTAGGCATGCTGGCCCATTAGAAAACAACAACAACCACAACTCCACAATCCACAGTAGGGTAATGTGTTTCACAAAGCAGGGGGTGAGGGAGATCAGAGTTTCTTTCTTATTTAAGCACAAAAACATGTTGTAATCATGACCTGCAAGATAAAGACCACAGACTGAGATGCCATTCATTTGAGGCAGTAGAATCTAGCACAAAAGTTGGCACCCATTTCACAATGGCTTTTTCAGATTACCATTTTAATCGGTAAGCAATCATTGTAAAATTGGTGCAGGGGGAATCTTTTCAATCCTGCAAAACCAACAGAAGAGTCTTGTAGCACCTGAAAGATTAACAAATTTATTATGACACACACGATATAATTCACTTCATTGGATGCATAAAGTATTATCCTGAGTTGCAGGGACGCAATTGGTGGGGAGCTTGTAAAAAGATATCAGAGGGAAACTAAATGCTGAATTATACAGTTGAGGATTATGACCTTTAGAACTGCAATGATGCACCAAAAACAGTAGTTGATAACACAGACATCTTTGCACTTGTAAACCAGTTTTTAGCACATCCAGTGTGGTTTTAAAAAATGTAAACCCAGCCCCTATTGTATTGATTCCATCTGCAAATAATAGCACTGGTGCGTTGTAATACAATAGTCTCATGGTTTGAGGTCACTTCATTCAATAATGAAGGTCAGTGACAGAGCATCCTGAGAAGCTGAAATGTTCCCTCATTGGCTTTTCTATACTGCCATTTCAGATTTGTGCTCATTCATTCTTTTGCATAGACCAGCTAGAAGGCAACTGATGGCATATATTACATTGGAAGATGAGCAGGTGAATTAGCCCCTCAGGTTCTATTGACATTCTTAGCTCCTGTAATAATTATGTTAAACTAGATACGGGAACAAAGTTGGTACCTGTCTCTGCCACAGCGTCTGGTCCCTCTTGTCCACAATCCTGTTTTATATGGCCTGTTACTCATAAAGAGGTGTTTTTAGGTTAATGGGCTGTCACCCAAGGCCTGTGATAGGAAAGTGTCACCAATGCATCTCAGATAGAAGAGAGGTTTTCAGTTCTGTAATCACTCTTGTTTTATAACAGATTGAACTAAGGAGGTAATTGACCTGATGTGATCAATCCTCTCCTCTGAACAGGTTAACCAAAATTGGATGATTACCAAAGTCTCAGAGCTGTTTGGAGAGTATCAGAAAGGATAAAATACAACTGAATAAAATAGGCATTCACAGCCACAACTGCAAGGAAAGCTTATTTTTTTATTTCATTTTTTAAATTAAGACTACGATCCTAAACACACCATGGAGTAAGTCCCATTTAATTCAGTGGATTTTATTTCTGTGGCACATGTATGAGAAGGTGTCTATGAGAAGGTGACAGTATACAGGGGGTTTTTAAACCATATAGTGAGAAAATCCCCTTATAAAATATGGGAAAAAATATAAATAAATACTAGAACCTAAGACCCCCTGGTGGACCTCACCAACAGAAGCTGTGGCAGTAAAAAAGAAAAATATGAAAGGAGACTGCCAATGTATAGAACGATATTAGAAGAAAAAAATAACAAATTGACGCTGAAGAAGTTTGAAGAAATTAGGTTGTACCTGACAGATTGGTTACATATTTTCAATTAAATGAAAGAGTAAGTATAGATTAAAAAAAGGATTTGAAAATAAGACATCAGATTTGGAAAAAGAACTAATCCAATCCAAAGGAAAATATATTTCAAAAATGTACAATCTGCATCTTGAGTGGGAGGTAAAAGAAAAGGTAAAAGAAAGGGGTGATGGTGCGTTGGGCCCAAGAACTTGGATATAATATTCACATGAACCAGTGGGAGAAATTATGGAAGGTGGACATGAAGTTTATAGCATGCTATCATCTTAGAGAAAACATCATGAAAATGATATACAGATGACACCTTACCCCGACCAAGTTGTATTAAAATAGATCAGAAGATTGCTGGAGATGCAAAAATGGTAAAGGTTTGTATATGCATATGTGGTGGGAATGCAAGAGCATAAGAGAGTTTTGGGACATCATATATACAGTAATGAATTAAAAAATATATTAAAATTCCCATTTACAAAGAGACCAAAAGCCTTCTTTTTAGGAATAATGTCAACAGAAATTTAAAAAAATAGCAGACCACTTTTCAAGCAATTTTTTTTAAAAAAAAAAATAGCAGACCACGCAACAACAACAGCCAGGATCCTGGTGGCGAAGAATTGGAAAAGTGGAAAGACCCCCAACAAAAACCAAATGGCAGGTTAAAATGATAGAATACTTACAATTGGCAAGGATGACAGGGAGAGTAAGAGGATACCTGATGCAGAAGATCAATAAGGAATGGATAGTATTTAAAGAATATTAAAAAAACTATTGTGATAACAAAAACCTCCTGGCAGATCTCCTGTAATATAAAGGTGTAAACAATAGAACTTCTTTGATAAGATTTTGGAAAAGAGAACAACAATAAGGCACTGTGTGATAAATAACAAAATGAGAAATAGTACAATGAGAATAATCGGAATTATATTTTAATTATTTTAATTTTTTATCTTTACCTTTTTCCTCTTTCTTTGAAAAGTAGTTGTAGATGTAGTGTGTGATGTAAATATTGTATTGTTGTGTGCTGTTATCTAAGTTAATGTTGATTGTTTAATAGTTAATAAAAATCATAATCATAAGGATTACACTGCAAATTTTAATGATAGGGTTGTCACCTGTTCATGATTTTTATGGGTTGCTCATATTTTGAGACCACAAGGAGATAATATTACAGAGTTCGTTGTTTGTTTGGTTTATTATTCTTGTTGCATCCCAACAGTCTTCAATGAGTGTGTTTTCAGTTTCCAAACTATGCATTTAATGGAGGAAATGGTTTCTGATGGTAGGTCTTTTTAAACTACCCATTTGTTGTTTGTAGAAAAACAATAGTATTCTAGCATTGTAGGGGCTTGGGAGAGATGACCCCCAGGGTCCCTGCCAACTTCACCATTTGATGATTCTGCTTCTACACTGTGGAGCAGCTCTCTGGGGTTTCAGGTGGGAGTCTGATCAAGCCCTACTACCTGGGAGACACCAGGACCTGGACCTGGGACATTCTGCATGCAGACAACACGTTCTACCACTACGTTACAGTGTTTCCCATCACTGCAATAAGGTTCTCCCAGCGGCCAGCAATCTGTAGCGGATCTGTTGGCTCTTGCATCAGCTCATTTCCAGCTTCCATCTCTTTGCTTATGCTTGTATCCATATGGAACTCATGAATGGGCAGAAAGCTTTTCTGTCCCACCAAGCCTTTGCAGGCAATTTAAAGCACATTGCCCACAATGGTCTGCTGGTGTTTGTCTCTAATTATTTTGCAAATGTAAACTACTGTGATATATTATATCTCTCTAATTTTGTTTGCTAATTTTTCTGGTACTGCTTCATGCCTTTAGTTCCCTGTCTTGCTGCCATGAAGACGCAGTGATGGGAAGCAATTCACTAGTGACATTTCTGCTAATTGAACACTTGTAAATACAACTGAGCTGCAAGAGAAGTAAAAGGAAACTATTCTGGGAAGTGCAACACCTTCACACATTTTGTGGGATAAATGTCTGTTTCTGTGGTCTGCCGATGTGAACAGGACCCTTGCAATGTTGCAAGCAGCTTCTTGTTCTCTTGATCTCTGTCCATCCAGGCTGCTAAAGCTGACAAGTGTATCCAGGGGCCTGCTCCCTTTGGTCAAGCAGTAGTACATAAATCCCTGAAGAAACCTCTGTGATGAAAAAGTTCGTTTTGCTGGACAAGTTGGATCAACAAGTGTTTCTTTCTTTTTTTTTCTGCCTGCAAATTGTTAATGAATGGCAGCCTCTGATTGGCCGTGGTTCCAGGAGGGAGAGTTTAAAAGGAGAGGTTTTAGAGAGACAGTTAGTTTGAGAGGGTTGGTTGAAGTGGGTTGGAATTGTGGTTGGAGAGGGTGGGAGATAGGTAGGGAGACAGGCTGAGGTATAAAGAGTGAATGGGAGAAAGAGTTGGCTCTGGAAAAAACAACTTCCATTCTAAGCGTATTGTGAAGGAAAGAGTGTGGTGTCGTATAGGAGGAATAGACTGGGAGGCAGAGGTTGAGCCAGGAGAAGTAGGAGCTGGAAAGGAACAGCCTACTTGGGACTCAAATCTAGTCTGGAGGGGAGAGATTCTTCTAAGGAAAAGAAAAAACTCCCAGTCCCAGTGAAGGGAGGGAGTGTGGAGAGCCCTGTGGTCAATTACTTAAAGTACCTCAGGAGCAGGATTGTTAAAGGGGGTGAATAACTGAAAGAAAGTATCAAGGAACCAAACCAATAATGCAAAAACAACTGAGGACAATTTTAAAGTGAAATCGCACTTTATTTCTGAACTAACCTAAGTTGAATCCATTTGTGTTATATACTATCTTGCCTTAAATAAATCTTTATTGTTTATTTAAAGAAAACCTGTCTGAGACTCCAACTTACTAGTTACCCCTTCACAAAGGTCCTTCGTAGCATACTCTGGGGCTAGAATTTTTAAGGGAAAAGGGATAGAAACCTTCATGTAAAGGGTTGTTCATGAAGGCGGGGGCAATTTATCTAAGTGAGAGTAGGCCCAAAGGCATGAAAGGAAAAAGTGTCATTGTGCCCGTTGCAACCTCCTCTTGCACCTTTTTTTGTGCTTTACGACAACCACCATCTGCTTGCAAATATCCCCTTCTTGGGCAACATGGTGAAGAGAGAGGTGGAGGAGCTATTACAGGAGTCTCTGGAGGATGCAGCCCATCTGATCCCTTATATCACAGTTTGATGACTGAGGTTTTCAGGGAAGACATTGGTGGTGCTCCCCCATGGTTCAGATGAACAGCTTGCAATTTACAGATTCTAGGCATTCAATATTATGGGCCCAGACCTGACTGAGTTTAGACAGCTCTCCTGCCTTTTGAACTTCAGACACTTGACAAAACCTTTTCTATTTTGTAGGCATTTTAAGATGGTTTCCTGATTCTCTGATTGGTTAGCAACTTACTGGCCTTGTTAAAATTCTGTGGCTGGCAAGACAAGGAACTCATTTTCAATTCAACCATCACACTTTCCAAAGTGCATAGTCAAATTCTTGCAGCAGTGAAGGTCTTCACAATCAATGCAGAAATGGGATTGTTGATCATACATATTTCAAAAGGAGATTCTTTTCAAATGCACTGCAAGAATCAGATGTGGTAGATTTACGGGCAAGGGATATTAGACATAATATACAGTTGGCATCATGGGAAAAATTATGGAGGGAAGATTTAAAATTTACAACATACTGTATGTTGAAAGAGAATTATATGAAAGTGATGTATCGCTGGTACTGAACTCCTACCAAGTTAGCAAAAATGTATAGAACAGCTACAGATATAGTTTGGAAGTGTAAAGAAAGAAGGCACATTTGACCACACCTGATGGACGTGCAAGAAGACAAAAGGATATTGGGAAATGATTCATAATGATTTGAAAAAGATGTTTAAAATTACTTTTGTGAAAAAACCTGAAGCTTTCTTACTAAGAATTTTAGATCCAGAAATACCTAAGGATGAGAATAGACAATTTATGTATGCTACAACAACTGCTATTTGCCCAAAATGGAAAGAGGACAAAGTACCTACAAAAGAAGAATGGTTGATAAAGATGATGGACTATGCCGAAATGGCAAAAATGACTGGGAAAATCAGAGATCAAGGGGACAATAAATTTAATAAAGAATGGGGAAACTTTATAAGTTACTTAAAAGAACACTGCAAACAATTAAAACATTGGCAGGATTCCAAACAGTTCTTGCAATGTGGTGGGAACTATGGTAAAAACTGTGTTTTAAGAAAATATGGAGAATATTATATGCTGCATTGGAAAAGAAGATCTTGGGAAACCATGGAAAGGTGGAGGGATTCAGAGAATCCAGTGTGTAGAATGACTGTGATTTATGTGAGATGATAATAGCCAAAAGCAAAAATGAATAAAAAAGAATGTAATAGATGTACAATGCATTCTGATTCTTACCATGCTTCTTTTAAAAACTAAACAAAACAAAACTCCTTACTTCTTTACTGAGTAGAGATAAACAACTAATGGCCTGGGAACTCAATCCATGTATTGGGAGTCATTCAAATCTATCATCCTGATGCAAATTCTAAAGCCCACACCTCCATACATTTACTCCATGCACTACTGTATGTGAAATCTACTTCCTACACTAAAAATTGTTTCAGTTACAGATAGGTAGCCATGTTGGTCTGCCATAGTCAAAACAAAAAAAATTCCTTCCAGTAGCACCTTAAAGACCAACTAAGTCAGTTCTTGGTATGAGCTTTCCTGTGCATGCACACTTCTTCAGATACACTGAAACAGAAGTTTCCAGACCCTTCTATTTAGTGAGAAGGTGGGGAGGGGTATTACTCAGAAGGGTGGTTGGAATGGGTGATTGGCAGAAATTGTTTGTCTGTGTTACTCAGAAAGTGACTTGGAACCAAGCCAGACCTAATTTTGTAAGTTTATCTGTAATAAACTCATTTCTTGTTAATTTTAGAAATGGCAAACACAACATGGGGGGGGGGAGCGCAGGTGGTAGTTACGGATTCAGATCTGTTTGCGGTGCTAAGGAATGGGTTTAAAACACCATGCCATTTCACCCAAGTTGCCCCCTCAGAACTAGTATTTGCCCTGCAGGAAGGGTGGAGCTTGCAGGCACCATGCAGCAAATTTGTTCCCCCCCGCCCCATTTTATTTTACTTTTGACTGTATAGAACCTACAATTCTGAATTTAGGGGAGGGGGTTTACTTTGTTGCTGTTATTGATAAACATGGGGAAGTCAGAAATCCTTTCTGATCTACTTAAAATCACCTAGAGCTCATCTACCTTCTGACCATCCCTGCCATGTGAAGAAAATAGAAGCTTGGGAAGCCATTCAGATTGGTGGGGGAAACAGAGCAGAAAGGATTAAAAATCCCCTTTCAAGCGCTTTCTGACTCCACCCACCCCCTCAACTGCAAACATGTGATGCCTTATCACTGATTTCCAGACATTGAGGCTAGATTGATATCAGCTGTCTAGCAAGCCTTTGTTCACATTGGTGGGAGGAGTCAAACTGGGACAACTGTGTTGTTAAGGGATCATAATAAAGACTGCTTAAATACTGATTACTCAGTACTGTCAGGAACTGATAGCAAATGCCTTGTGTGTTAAAATGTCTGGTTTGTTTTGCACAAAATTGTCAAATGTCATGAATTAAAATAAAGCAAAGGCATTCTAATGGGAAAAAAAACTGCCAAGAGTCAAAAGGCTTTGTTAGCATTGTGAAGAAAAACAAAACGTTGTCCCTGAGAAAACTGGAGCACTCTAGTCTCTCAGCACTCTAGAAATGGCAGTGGCAATGGTAACAGAATGTACAGTAGAATGGATATCTATACACATTATGTGAACTCAGAAATCAGGCCCAGTCTTCACAATGTTCTGCATGTTAGAATGTGCTTCCTCTAGGGAAAACACCATGAAGATGCTATGTAAAGTAAAGGGTAAAGGGACCCCTGACCATTAGGTCCAGTTGTGACTAACTCTAGGGTTGCGCTGCTCATCTCGCTTTATTGGCCGAGGGAGCCGGCATACAGCTTCCGGATCATGTGGCCAGCATGACTAAGCCGCTTCTAGTGAACCAGAGTAGCGCACGGAAACGCTGTTTACTTTCCCACCAGTGCAGTACCTATTTATCTACTTGATCTTTGACGTGCTTTCGAACTGCTAGGTTGGCAGCAGCAGGGACCGAGCAACCAGAGCTCACCCCATCATGGGGATTCGAACCGCTGACCTTCTGATCGGCAAGTCCTAGGCTCTGTGGTTTAACCCACAGTGCCACCCGCTTCCCAAGATGCTATATAGATGGCATCATACCCCCTTGAAACTAGCAAAAATGTATAAAGGAGGATCACTGATTTGTTGGAGATGTAAAACAGATGTGGGGTTATTTTACCATATGTGGTCATTGGGGAATTCTGGGATAACATCTATAATGAATTTAAGAAACTATTCAAACTCACCTTTAAAAGAAAACCAGAGATCTTTCTTTTAGGCATCTTACCATTAGAAATTATAAAACACCACCAGAAGGAAAACCTTCAAAAACTAGTTTATAAATTCTTACTGAAGCTACTAATCAGATCTTAGAACATGTCATTGGCCTGGTTGTACGTAACATTAACCCCTTAGTAACATTAACCATAGTGAATAAACCATGGTTACAACTGAGGCATCAGGCAGATAATCAGTTAAATCTTGATTCAATGCATTGTAGAATCATTAAAAGCACAATGAGAGCAGTTGTATCTTGAGAGCAGTTTGAATTTTTTTGCAGCACTTCATTGACAACATTGCAAGTTTTGGGCGATGGCACTTTAACTATAGCTAAGGAGGGTATCTAGGTTCACATGTAACACTAAGCTATGGTTAACATTAGCTAACATTTCTAAACTAGCTAGAATATTTAACCATAATAAATAAACCATAGTTATGGGCTGGGTTCACACATAATGCAGCTAAACCATGGTTTAAGAAACCATAGTTTAGTAAGCCATGGTTTTAGCATTCTATACAAACTGATATGCTAGGCAGGTTGCTGGAAGTCACAAGGGCTTACTGCCATCAGCAAAGCAAAACATTTCCAAGCAAACTCTGCCAATGAGTAGGGGTAGTCCACATGCTTCAGAACTCCTCTTCTTTTCAGGCTGCATGTTAAAACATACTCACACAATGGCAGTGATCAATCTCAGGATCAATTATGGTTCATCATGCCAGGAATAAGGCTGTAATACAAAGAAATCCTGTAATCTTAATTTTCAGATGAGGAATTCTCTCACAGTTAACTGAATAGATAATTTGTGCTCAGACCAAGGAAGTTGACTCTCTAAATAATTATCTTTTTTATGGACACAATCAAGCCCAACCTTATCATTCCAAGGGGCTAGGGTTGAGAGACAGAACTTGTCTAGGACCATCTCTTGAATTCATAGCTAGATAAGGCAACATGAATGAAACAAACGGCAACATGAATGAAAGTAATGTTTCCATGCTATGTTAACAGGACATGAATGTATCCAGGCCCCATAAAAGTGTGTGTGTGTGTGTTTACTTATACATATATATTCACTCACACTAAAGTAACTATTGTTTTACTGAATAGGAAACCCTCTTTTAACTGAGAAATTTGGAAAGTATGAAACTGAAGTAGACACAAGCTATTTGTTGTTGTTGGTTGGTTGGTTGGTTGGTTTGTTTGTTTGTTTTTAAACAACTATGAAGAGAGGCCATTTTCAGAAATGATTCTCAAAATAGTTATTTTTATTCAAATCTTTATTGGCATTGACCTACAAAAACTGGCAAGCACTAGAAAATAAAAATAACCACAAAAAAGTACTATATTCGGCACCTGCTAAAGTTGTTTTTGCTTAGGCTAGCCTATCTAGGCATGTAGAAATGGAATGTGTTTTAATATCTTTTTAGCTTACTGCTGATTTAAATTATATTCCAAATTTTTAAAATACTTGTTTTTAACTGTCAGTCATTGGTAATTTTAATGTTTTGTTTACAGAGATTCTATTACAATCAAGTGGTCTTTAAATGTTTCTTTTTAATGTATCTTTCTTAAAGATTTTCTTGGTTTACAAAAGTATGTGCAATCTCTCTCTCTCTCTCTTGTCTTTAAATGTTTTTAATTAATTAATTAATGCTCTTCCTGCATCCCTAAATCAGGCAGGAATAATCCAATGTAGATCAATCGGTGGGGAAAATTCTGTGCAGTGTTTGAGCTGGCAAGTAGTTTGAGGAGAAAGGATACACACCTGGTGCTTCAGAGATCTGCCTGCCCTCACTGTAGTCTTATTCTTATCCTGAATGCAATTGGAGGACAGCCAAGCAGAGCAGTTTCCCAAGTTATCATTCTCTTACGATTACTTCACACACTATTTAGATAGACATCTGAATGTTCAACAAATCCATGTAAATTTCAATTCAGATAGAGCTATTCATGACATCATAGATGTTAACATGGTGATCAAAGTTCTCTGTCAATAGTGTAATCACATTGATGAAGCAATACAGAAGAGTTTAAGTATTAACTGGTCAGGGTGGCAGAATCATTTGGTCTGGGTGAATAGAAACTGGTCTAGAGAGCAACAATTTGGAACAAAAATGAGGTTCACATTTAACAAAAAATAATAAGATCCAACCTCCCACTAAACTACACTTTTAAAAGCTACAATCCTAAAATCATTGAACTTTTCCCACTTGCACTTTGCCTTTGCTGTTTTATTACATTTTTAATGGATGCTTGTGAGGTTCATTTTAAAAGCAGTATATAAGTAAATGAAATGGTAGCGATTGAGAGGGACGTATTTCTGACTAAATGGATCTGTCTTGATTTATAATAATTAAAAATCATGATCAACCAAAAATAAAAGAGAACAAAAAACTTCCAAGCAGAGGCGGATTTAAGGCAGCCCAGACACCCCCCCCCCCCGCTGAGCCTGGAGGGGCCAGAGGGGAGCAAAAGGATGGAGGAATGAAAGGAGCAGCATGGAAAGCGAGAGGGGGCAGCCTTCCTCAGAGGCCAGACATGCTAATGCGCTTATCTCGCCTCCTGGGTGGGTCCCCCCTGCGGGGTGGGGTGGGGGGTCATTGTGTGAAGAGGGAGCGAAGAGGAGACCGAGGGTAGGGGGGTAGAAGCGGGGAGACCAGGGAGAAGAAAGAGGAGGAGGAGGAGGAGGGCCGCCTCAAGGTCCGACGGGAAAAGGTGGGGTCCTAGGAGAAAACTCTTGCCCCCAGGTCCCTTGACCACCCTCCAGGGCTCTAATGGCAATCGACCAGGTCAGGGCTTACCTGACCCCCCCACCCCCAATCTTCTATCCAAGTCGGCGCCCCTGGGTGGGATATAAATAGAGAAATAAGCTCGTGGAACTGAAATCCGGTTTCAGCACCATTTGGGTGGAAAGCAGAGGGAAAGCAAACCCTGAACCGCATAAGCAGAATTGGTCCCTTTTCTCGTCAGAAGCTCAGCAACGATTAGCTTGGTTTAAGATTAGGGACAAGAGGAAATACTGAATGATGAAGTGATAATGTGTAGCATTATAAACAGATTGGAATCTTGTAAGGCATTCCCAATACTCTCCAATAGCATCCTCATTTAACACTTTGAATTCCAGGATTTAACCCAATGTCTGAGTCACATCATCAAGATACTGTGGATTTTGGTTTGGGTGAACTCTTCCTTCGTGGAAGTTGCACGTAAAAGCAGAGAGGGGATCCGGCAGAACCAACCCCTTTCTGTATTCAGGCAACATTTCAAAAAGGAAGTGCATTATGTAGCATGGCAGGCAGGCAGGGCTCAGAAAAATCTATCCCCATAGAATCACATGCACAAAAACACACGTATATATATATGTCCATGTATGCTTTATTTTCTGCAAAAAAGTACAAAAATACATTGTGCTTACAACACAATACATCAAATATTAAAAAAACAAATAGCAAACCAAGAAACCAATAGTAATAATAAATTATTATAATAATAGCAATAATGAACAGCTTATACTTATACGCAAATTAAAATAACCACCAACCCCAACTAAACATTTAACCCACATCAACCTGACAAAAACAAAAGCAAAATTGTAACCTTTTGAAATATTTTCCCAATTGTTCCAACTCCAGATTTTGACTGTGGCCCTTATTTGAACAAGTGGCCAATTGTTTAGCTTTTATTTTTGATTTCTATTTTTTTAAAAAAAGATATTTATTGCAATTTTCAAACAATACAACAAACCTCAAAAACCAAAAAAAGGAAAGAATAAAAAACACCATCACAATCAAACAAAAACAAAAAGATACAGCACGAAACATAAAAAGCAAAAGAAAAAAGATCTAAAAAGAAACATATAAATCCAGTTTCTTACCCATTATTTTCATATCCTTCTTATCTGACTTCCTCGCATCTCCCTTTTCTGTGTTCCCTTTTTACATAATCATATTCAGCAGTGCCTTACCCTTTTTCAGATCTTATTCTATATTATACCTTTCCACTATTATGTCTCCAATTTTTCCCTTTATAACATTTTGTTTAAGTTTGACATAATGTTATTCTAACTTTTTCACCCTTATTTCTCATAAAACATTTTTACATATTCCTTTCAGCTATGTCACTAATGCCATATTGTCTTTATATCCTGCATCATTTTAACATTCAAACGTTTTGCAATGTTTTTGCAGGTAGTCTTTAAATTTCTTCCAGTCCTCTTCCATTTGCTCTTCTCCCAGGTCTCGGATTCTGCCAGTCATTTCTGCCAATTCCATGTAGTCTATCAGTTGCATCTGCCATTCTTCCAGAGTGGGCAAATCTTGTGTCTTCCAGTACTTTGCGATAAGTATTCTTGCTGCTGTTGTTGCATACATAAAGAAGGTTTATCCTTCTTTGGCACCATTTAGCCGACAATTTATTTTTGATTTCTATATACAAGTGCTTTTAGCTTGCTTGGGCAAAGGGAAGAAAATGCTTCAGTAAAAGGAAAGCCAGACAAAGGCATTAAAATAACTTTATTGAAAAACTTTAAAATATACAAAATTTAAAAGTTAGGGGAGATTTATATGGATGAGTACCCCTAGAAGGTGTTGGGAGAAGGGAAGATAATTGATTTGCTGCCAATTTTGGTAATCTTCAGGCAACATTTGTAGCTCGGTTCCTGATCATTGTTTTGGAACCAGTCATCTTTCTTCTCACTCTTCTGTTCTGAAACCAGTTCTGAACAAAAGAAAGGAGAGAGCAAAATGCCCATTATTTCCAAAGGGATAGGTCATCATTTCACTTTCTAGCTCAGAAGACCGCCAAATATTTGTGCCTCGTGTGGTGTAATTTTTTCAGTGTGGGAGAACTAGGGAAACAACCATACATCAAAACATACAGATTAATATTTCCTTAAATTAGCACAGAGCCATTGAATGATACCTGTGTCCTCCTTTTCGACAGTGCTGTGGTGGTCACCATTTACTCTTCCTCCAATGAGTTCTGGAGGCAACTACTAGGCTATCACTCTAGAAACCCCTTCTCTCGCCTAAGGAAATCTAACAGGAGCTGGTAGATGGTTTACTCCCAGGCATGTGCAGAGTGCTCACCCCTCAGCCCCGAGGCTGCTGTAGAGGCAGATTTGGAGTGGGGTAGAAGTGGAAGTGAGGAAGATCCAGCTCCCAAGCAGAGGCGGATTTAGGGCAGCCCAGCCGGTCCCGTCCCCCCCCGCTGAGCCTGGAGGGGCCAGAGGGGAGCAGAAGGATGGAGGAATGACAGGAGCAGCATGGAAGGCGAGAGGGGGCAGCCTTCCTCAGAGGCCAGACATGCTAATGCGCTTATCTCGCCTCCTGGGTGGGTCCCCCCTGCGGGGTGGGGTGGGGGGGTCATTGTGTTAAGAGGGAGCGAAGAGCAGACCGAGAGGACTGGAGGGAGAAGCGGGGAGACCAGGGAGGAGGAGGAGGAGGAGGAGGAGGAGGAGGAGGGCGGCCGGGGTGACGCCGCAGGGGAAGCCGTGGCCAAAGGGCGCCAAGGCAGGACAGACGGGGGCGCATGCGCGGGGACGGTTTGGGCGGGAAACGGCGCGCGGCGCCAACCTTGAATCTCTGAGGCGAAGGGAGAGGGAGTGGGGGATGGGCGGCCGTTGGGAACAGAAAGAGGAGCGGGAAGGACACACACACCCCCCGTTGCCTCGCAAGACGTTGGTTATAGCGCTGATGCTGCGGGAAAGTAATAAGGGAAGACAACGCGGAGAGGGAAGCCCTTCAGAGTTATCTCGTAGCCGGTCCCCAGGCGCCACACAGGGCGCGGCGGCGCCATCTCCCCTCAGGCATATATATATTTGGCGGCGTATCAGCACCTTGGCCTGAGGCCAGGCAGGGATCAAATCCTTGCAGAAACACACACACACACACACAGGCATATACAGTGGTACCTCTAGTTCACAGGCAACCCTCCTATAAAGCTTCATTGAAGGCAGTAGAGCACAAACCTTGGGGGGGGGGATTAAGAGCAAGAAAATGAAATAAAGTGTTCAAAATATCCCCCCACAAAGTTTTTGATAGATGTATGTGCCCTAGCCTGCAACATGGGCACATACAAGTTAAACTTATATGTCTTTAAAGCTTTGGAGAGCAACAGAACACACTCATGGTAGAAAAATCAATTAAACCTTATATACCCATCTCAAACTTCTGGTGTGTTTTTTTTAAATGGAAGACTCATGAATGGAAACCAAACTTATTAACACAGAAAAGTGTTACTAAATCTACTTATACCAGGATCTACAAATATACTATTGCAGACAAGGAAAATACAGCAACTTCTCACCACATTTATTGCCACCTACTCTAGCCTCAGATACAGAGACTTAAAAAGAAAAGGAAAGGAACAGAAAGCCATTGGTGCATTAAAATGTGTCTCAGGAATATCCAGCCATTAGAAGACCTGACCTTTTATCTCTAGAACCACATGTACCGCACAACGGACTTTTTTTCTATAGAAAAAATAAGCCCATGTTTATATGCTTGTAGGCAGCAAAATGAATGTTGCAGTAAATGGAAAGTTAAATGAAGACTCCAGACAAGCTATTAAAAGAACAAACTTTATTCCAAACATTGAAGTCTTACAAGCTCCCTCTTTTAATGTCTTTTAATGTATAATAGGTACAGGATAGCAAGGAAGGAGCTGCGGAGTTAAGATGCTAATCTGGAAACTGACTTAAAGAGAAAAACTGAGAGTCCGAAGCACTTCCATCAACATTCTGCATTTGTCCAGGATTTGTAGCTGAATAATTCCCCGTTGCAGACCAGGGAGTATAAGTGCTTGATGCCATGAAGAAGTTATCAGATGGTGGTGGAGGCTGCCTCACCATCTCCGCACTGTAATATGGAACTGGGCAGTTGCTCGCCTGGGAAGTCTCATAAAGCCCAGTTCCACAAAAAGCAGCTTGCTGGTAATAAGTATTGTTCAATTCCGGGGCATACTCTCCCGGTTGGGTGTTGTCGAGAGGTGGCTGCCACAACCCTGCTCCTCCATAGCTTTCAGCATAATGAAAGTTCTGTGGCTGATAAAATTGTTCCATATGAATATTTTGGAGGTTTCCTGGACTGCTTCTCGGGCTGCTGTCCAGGCTGCTTCTTGGACGGCTTCTTTCACTCCGGCTATAAGGAGCTGCAGCATGGTTCCCGATCCTTATCCTGGAACCAATGCTCTTTGGTGTTCTGGCCCTTCTGTTTTGAAACCAGACCTGAAGAGAAGAAAGGAGAGAACCAGTATAGAAGACATTGTTACCATGAATATGTCTTTTTGATCCAACAGAGAGAACTACATTTAATAAATTATGCTTATTCCTCTGGGGTTTCTCTTTAGTTCTCTGCAGTGTTTTTCTACTCTCTTCAGCTCTGCATTCATATATCCCATAATCTCCAGTTACTGTTAAATATAAAGCTTCTAAGTTGGAATGACTAAATACTGCTATTTGGCTGTATTTTGTTCTGCAGTATCAGAAAAGCCACCTTTAAAAGCTGCACAAGTGTACAGTTCCACAAGACTTGCTATATTGAAGTATATTGTTAATGCCAAGTGGATGGCTGCATACAAGACTTGACATCTCTGTGTGCATTTGTGCTGGAAAGCAACACTTTATGCCTGGCAATTGTTTTACAATTTCCATAAACTTAGTAATAGTAATTTTAAATGGCTCTCTCAGAAGACCTACCCATTTGTTGTGCCCTGTTTGGGGTCTTCTGCCTCAGCCTCCCAAGTGTCCTGGGGGTGATGGACTAGGCAGGGAAGTGTATTTATATATTTTCTAAATGCCAATTTCTCTGTAGGAGAGAACTAAGTACTTGCTCAACTTTTGCCAGAAAAAGCAATGCAGCTTAACTCGTTTTAGTCTCCCCAGTGCAAGCTGCTTATGGCTGCAGTCCTCTGCACATTACCTTGGGAGTTAGTGTTAACTGGATCAGGCTGCAAAGGCAGCCTATAAAACCAGATTTAATGTACTTTTAGCACTAAGCCTATCCCTTTCAGATTTCTAAGCTGGGTCTCTGAAGATTTTTTAAAAATGATTTAAACCCAGAACCCACGATACCCCCCCCCCAAAAAAAAACCACACCAAGAAAGAGGAACTTAGCTCTTGAACAAGGCGCCTTTCGCGATAAGCTGAGAGGCACCCGGGAGAACTAAGGCCTTCCACTGCGCAAGGATTATTCGGAGCGTTTCAAATTCTTCCAGTATGTGCGGTTTAGGGAAGTCTTGGGAGCCCCCACCATCCCGATTCTTACGTGCACACGATCTTCCTCGACTCCGATGCACCTCGCCAGCGCCTCCCTGGTCTCGTATCCGGGGTACTGGTTCTCTTCAAATGACTTTTTTAGGAGCTCGATTTGGGCAGGGGTGAAAACGGTCCTTTTTCTCCTATGTCCCCCGACTTTGGTGTGGCTTCCTCCTGGGAAAAGACAAAGAGGCAAATCTGAAGGAAGCGCTCGGCTTAAACAGAAGCGACACTTGCAGATCTTCCTCCCGACATGGAAAGCTCAGGGCTGCATCGCCTGAATCCGCAGAATCGGGCGCTGCCTGAGGTTCCACTGCGTAAAACGACCCCCGGTAGAGAAGGCTTCCGTGGCACTTCTTTCAACCGCCCCGCTGACCACCCATCCGGCAGAGCGCAGAATGGCAAATCCTTCGCTTTTTACAGAAAACCTTTTGTACCTGACATTGAAATCCACGCACTTTGTGGCCTTTGAATAAACCTCCGGTTGCTCGCAGCAAGGCTTCATGAAAAGCCGAAGCCTAAGAATTTAATTCTTATTTCTATGCCTGCCATCGTTTGTCTCAACTGATCCCAACCACGTTTATTGGGAAATTTAATCCCGTTTATGTGAAAGGGATTTAACATTCAGAAAGTGTGTGTGTAAATGCAATAAATGCTTCATGCTTACAAGTAAAATACGTGCAAACCAATCTTGCGAAATTTTCCCAACCGAAGACATTTGAGCCCCTGTGTAATCACTCCCTGGCTACCACAAATGGGTCTTTGAAAGCCTTCCCTACATCCTGATCCTGACACAGAAACTACCTTCCTTTTTAAAATCCGTCGTTTATGAAACCCTGAATTTATATCAATCATTTGAGCAATTTTTTAAAGACAAGTGAACTAACAATCCTCTCTTCTTACCTTGTCCTGTAGTTTTCATCTTGCAAAAGCGCTGCCTCGCTCTCTTCCAACAAAGCTGTTTTCGCTTCCAAAATTGCCCTTGCTCCTCAAGGCCCGCTCCTGGTTTCTGGAGTTCGGCGCCTTTATAGCCCCTCCTGGCTGCCAATTGGCCGGCGCGTTTTCCTTGGAGAGAAGCGCTCCAATGGGGAGGCGGCTTTTGGGGAGGAGCGAGTTTCAAGTTCCCTTTTCAAGCGCTGCTTGACCAATCTAGATGGGCTGGAGCGCACCCTTCCCTTAGCATCACCCCTTAGCAAAACTTGAACATAGCCCCATAGGCTTGTGCGCACAGTTGGAGAGAAGGGAATTGAGAAGACGGGTTGGGGAGCGAGAGATGGGAAGCCAGACAGAACTGTGGTTTATTTTTTAAAAATATTATTATGAGGCTTTCATTATACAGACAGAGATGCGCCAAGACTTAGGCATGTTGAAAGGCTTTGCCCAAGAAGCCGAGATGCAGCAAGTACACTCTGAAACCCCCTGCCTTTTGAGATGAAGCAGGCGCCTTCACTGCACCCTTTTCGGCGCCTGCTATAAACTTTGTTTCCTTTCCTTTACCTGCAAAAAGTTGCTATGCCTTTTAAGTGGTGGTTTTAGCTTCACTGTGATTGCATTTTGCATGTTTTTCACTTTGACTTTTATCGATCATGTTCATGCTTTCGTAAGCCGCTTAGAGGTTTTCGTTAAGGTTAGGCTGTGCAAAAACTTGAAGGGAAGAATGTGAGTAACACCATTGCAAATAAAGGGAAGGCAAACTCCTCTTGCCAAGAAGTCAGTAGGTCTTTCAAGCCCAAGCCGTTGATGTTAGATGCTCGGAGTATTCAGCCCCGGACAGACGTCGCAACCAAATCCTGAATCTACACAGTCTCAAGGCACTGTCGCTTGTAACTGCAAGGGGGTTGCATTCCCTTTCTTTCTTCTTCTTTTATTAAAGATTTTCTTGTTTTACAGAAGTATGTGTAATGTCTCTCGTATTTTTTCAACTATTTCTCTTTCTGTCTTTCTATCCCCACAACTTTCACGTGGCATCTTCCTCTGCCTTTCAGGGACTTGCGGCATCCAAATAGCCTGCCGCTCCGCCCTGCACCCGGGGCAGGATAGTTCCCTCCGATCCTCAAAGGAACTGAAAACGTCCTGAAACCTTCCAGCTCATACAATGAATGTTCCCAGTCCCTGGCAGTTTGTTAATCAATAATGCTTCCCCGTTGGTACATTCTTTGTTATTTTTGCATAAGATAATTAACACAAGGGGCCCTCCCTAAGTGTATCTATAAACCCTAATCATAGGTATGCTGACTCAGAATCGGCAAGGAAACTTTTTTTCGAGTAAGAACTACATTTTTACGACGGAAAAGAAGCTTCCATGAAGGTTGGGGGCGTTACAGAAAGATGTGGAAACCTCAGCAAACATATCAGTACTGTCTTGGGAAAGATTTTCCCTGAACAAAAGAGGGCTCACATTGGGGGTGGGAGAGACACGGTTAAATGTCTCTAATTTCTGCCATCATCATCGCTTAGAAGCTCGGTATATTTCTGCAGAAGGCAATTGATTTAAACATGTATTCCTGTAAGGTACTTACAGTAGGGACTAGCAGAATTTCCTGGAAAACATTTATTTGTATCCTTTGGGATACAATACATTGCAATCTATCTCAGTATATTCTTCATCATAGCGGTGGAACATCTACCTAAAACATAAGGGGGTTCTTATTCGTTACAGAATATAGAAATGTGTCCAAACTAATTTGCTTCAAAATTCTCTTATTTTGGAAGGGAGATTTAGGATGCTGTGCTAGCCTAACTTACTTGGGACTTTGGACCTACTTCTGAGTAGGCATGGTTAATTGTGTATTTTGGTGTGGTAGTGAAAAGTTGCAAACTGTACTACATGGGTTACTGTTGTGTGATTTTTATAGAGTTAAAATTATAAGACTTTTTTTGTCTGCTATCTGACTTTCTTTTTGCTTTCTTGCTTGATTTATATTCCAGCCCTCATCACAATATCTCAGGACAGTTCACAAGACTGATAGATAGATAAAACTTTATTCGCATTAGACAATGGCCATAGCAACAGTAAAACATGACAGTATACGCAGAAAAGGAAATTTGATATAAGAGCACAGTTTAAAGTCCTGAATTCTGATTGCCCCAGCTATGAACCTAGCAACCTTTGCTGTTATCTGTTCATTTTGATCTGATAGAAGAAAGGACATTGTGGCAGTGGATGAGTGCCCTGGGATGGTTAGTACGGGTGGGGTGATAATCTCGTTCCGCAGGTCTTTGTAGACAGTACAAGACAGGAGGACATGTGCCGCTGTTTCGGTGCTACCATCCCCAAAGGGGCAAAAACGTTTCGCAGCCGGGATCTTTTGGAATAGACCCTCAAGTACCGCAGATGGCAAAACATCCAGTCTTGCAAGTGTAAAAGCACGTCTGTATTTGAGGATAATAACTTTGTGCAGATATGGGGCCAAAGAATCAAAATGGAGAGGTGTAAAATGAATATACCAAGGGCAGAGTTTCCTTAGGTTGTTCTGATGCTCCATATCTTTGAGACATTGACCAATTAGACTGTTTAATTCAGTAGGGCCCATAGTTGGTAGATGTTGTGAGGACAGGCTACAAGAGGGAAGTTTGTGATAGACTGTTTTCAGACAGCCACTTTTATGGGAGTCTTGAAGTACTAGAGATAGTAAAACGGGGGGGGGGGGATTTGAGTTTAGGCGGAGACAGAAGTTAAGAGTTCTTTGCCAAGTCCCTACTTCTACTGAAGGGCTGGGCCATTTCCCACTCCCCCACTCCAGGTCCCAGGCAAGCCCACCCCATTTGTCACATGACATGCACATACACACCATTTGAATAGCAATGCCCATCAACTTGGGGGGGGCAGATATTTTTTGGGGGGAGGGATCTTGGCCCATAAGAATTGGCTACTATGCCCATTATCATATAATTGCAATAAGAGGTAAATAAATCCCTGCACACACACCAATCCTTGCACACACACACACACACACACCCCACAACCCCTGCACACACACCCCACACACCACAATCCCTGCACACAAACACACACCACAATCCCTGCACACACACCAATCCTTGCACACACACACACACCCCACATTCCCTGCACACACACCCCACAATCCCTGCACACACCCCACACATACCACAATCCCGGCACACACACACCAATCCTGGCACACACACACACACCCCACAATCCCTTCACACACACACACCCCACAATCCCTGCACACACACACACACACACCACAATCCCTGCACACACAAACGCACACACAACCACACCCCACAATCCCTGCACACACAAACACACACACAACCACACACCACAATCCCTGCACAAATACACACACCATAATCCCTGCGCACGCATACGCACGCACACACACACCTCAATCCCTGCATGCACACACACCAATCCTTGCACACACACCCACAAACCCCACAATCCCTGCACACACACACCACACTTCAGCAAAAAGGACAAAAATACATTGTGCTTACAACACAATGCTTCAGACATTAAAAACAACAACAAATAAATAGCAAACAAAGAAACCAATAGTAATAATAAATAATTATAATAATAACAATAATAAACAGTTTATACTTATACCCATATTAAAATAACCAAGAACCCCAACTAAACATTTAACCCACATCAACCCGAAAATAGCAAAAGCAAAACTGGAACCTTTTGAAACATATACCCAGTTGTTCCAACCCCAGATTTTGACCGTAGCCCTTATTTGAACAAGTGGCCAATTGTTCAGCTTTTATTTTTGATTTCAGTATTGAAGTGCATTTAGCTTGCTTGGGCAAAGGGAAGAGAATGCTTCAGTAAAAGGAAAGCCAGATGATGATCTCAGACAAAGGCATTAAAATAACAAACTTTGTTGAAAAACTATAAAATATACAAAATTTAAAAGTGTGGGGGGGATTTATATGGATGGGTAACCCTAGAAGGCGTCGGGAGAAGGAAATGTTTTAAATGTGTTGTAAATTAAGGTATACAAATGTGACACTAGATGGTGTGGTGAGCTATGGGAAATTCAATATATTTTTCAAAATGTTTTTTTTTAAAAAGCATTTGCAGAGTGTTTTTTATGTGTAGATTCCACCCAGGGCAGCCCATAACGCTGCAGTCTTTCCTCATCCACACCAGATGACACACCACCTAGTACCTTTCCTTTCGCTAATATTTAGCAGTCTCTCCTGCGTAATGATGCCCTCTGCTCTCCACCACTCAACTCTTTCCCTCTTTCAGAGAGACGGATGTGGGGAAATAAATCCCGCACCTTCCACTCCCAGAGAGGCTTGCCTGGCATCACTTTGATGTTTTCGTATGTGTCAGGTGAAGACATTTAGATCTACTTGCAGCTAGTTGTGCTTATTGCAGGTTGGTTGGCGGATCAAGATCAAATGGCGAAGAAAGACGGGAAGAGACCAGTGGCGTGGTACCTCTAGTTCACTGGCAACCCTCCTATAAAGCTTCATTGAAGGCAGTAGAGCACAAACCTTGCGGGGGGGGGGGAGGGATTAAGAGCAAGAAAATGAAATAAAGTGTTCAAAATATCCCCCACAAAGTTTTTAATAGATATAAATGCCCATGTTGCAGGCTAAGGCACATACAAGTTAAACTTACATTTCTTTAAAGCTTTGGAGAGCAACTTAACACACTCATGGTAGGAAAAACAATTAAACCTTATATCCCCATCTCAAACTTCTGTTTTTTAAAAAATGGAAGACTCATTAATGGAAACCAAACTTATTAACAAATCTACTTATACCAGGATCTACAAATATACTTTTGCATACAAGGAAAATGCAGCAACTTCCCACCACATTTATTGCCACCTACTCTAGCCTCAGATACAGAGACTTAAAAAGAAAAGGAAAGGGACAGAAAGCCATTGGTGCATTAAAATGTGTCTCAGGAATATTCAGCCATTAGAAAACCTGACCTTTTATCTCTAGAACCACATGTACCGCGCAACTGACTTTTTTCTACGGGAAAATTAAGCCCATGTTTATATGCTTGCACACAGGAAAGTGAATGTTGCAGTAAATGGAAAGTTAAAGGAAGACTCCAGACAAGCTAGTAAAAGAACAACCTTTATTCCATACATTGAAGTCATACATTAAAAGACATTAAAAGAGGGAGCTTGTAAAATATGTACAGGATAGCAAGGAAGGAGTTGGGATGCTAATCTGGAAACTGATTTAAAGAGAAAAACTGAGAGTCCGAAGACGTCCATCAACGTTCTGCTTTTGTACAGGATTTGTAGCTGAATAATTCCCCGTTGCAGACCAGGGAGTATAAGTGCTTGATGCAATGAAGAAGTTATCAGATGATGGTGGAGGCTGCCTCACCATCTCCGCACCATAATATGGAACTGGGCAGTTGCTCGCCTGGGAAGTCTCATAAAGCCCAGTTCCACAAAAAGCAGCTTGCTGGTAATAAGCAAGGTTCAATTCCAGGGAGCTCTGCTGTTGCGGGGCACACTCTCCCGGCTGCGTGTTGTTGAGAGGTGGCTGCCACAACCCTGCTCCTCCATAGCTTTCAGCATAATGAAGGTTGTGTGGCTGGTAATTTTGTTGCGTGTGAATATTTTGAATATTTTGGCTGCTTCCTGGACTGCTTCTCGGGCTGCTGTCCACGCTGCTTCTTGGACAGGTTCTCTCACTGTAGGTATAAGGAGCTGCAGCCTGGTTCCCGATCCTTTTCCTGGAACCGATCCTCTTTGGTGTTCTGGCTCGTCGGTTTTGAAACCAGATCTGAACAGAAGAAAGGAGAGAACCAAATGCCCATTATTTCCAAACCGGTAGGTCATTATTTCACTTTCAGGTACAACAACCAAACAAAGATTAGTGTATTAGTGGGAGAACCTACGTTAACTTGTTTTGTGTTGTGCGAAAGGCATATAGGCATTATGTTCAAAAGCCTTTATATCCACGATACACCCCCCAAAAAAAACACACACCAAGAAAGAGGAAGTTAGCTCTTGAACAAGGCGCCTTTCGCGATAAGCTGAGAGGCACCCGGGTGAACTAAGGCCTTCGACTACGCAAGGATTATTCGGAGCGTTTCAAATTGTTCCAGTATGTGCGGTTTAGGGAGGTTTTGGGAGCCCCCATCATCCCGATTCTTACGTGCACACGATCTTCTTCGACTCCGATGCACCTCGCCAGCGCCTCCCTGGTCTCGTATCCGGGGTACTTGTTCTTTTCAAACTCCTTCTTTAAAAGCTCGATTTGGGCAGGGGTGAACACGGTCCTTTTTCTCCTATCTCCTCCCACTTTGGGGTAGCTTCCTCCTGGGAAAAGACAAAGAGGCAAATGTGAAGGAAGCGCTCGGCTTAAACAGAAGCGAGACTTGCAGATCTTCCTCCCGACATGGAAAGCTCAGGGCTGCATCGCCTGCACTTGCTGGGGACCCCCGGCTTCAGTGGCAATTCTTTCAACCGCCCCGCTGA
Source organism: Podarcis gaigeae (assembly GCF_964106915.1). Lineage (NCBI taxonomy): Eukaryota > Metazoa > Chordata > Lepidosauria > Squamata > Lacertidae > Podarcis > Podarcis gaigeae. The sequence continues at coordinate 21,145,882 of NC_139681.1, forward strand.
CCACCCACCCGGCAGAGCGCAGAAGGGCAAAGCCTTCGCTTTTTACAGAAAGGCTTTTGTACCCGACATTGAAATCCACGCACTTTGTGGCCTTTAAATAAACCTCTGGTTGCTCGGAGCAAGGCTTGAATGAAAACAAACCATAGAATTTTAGGTAACACGTTTACGCTCTTATTTCTATGCCTGCCATCGTTTTCCGCAGCCGATCCAAACCACGTTTATTGGGAAATCTAATCCCGTTTATGTGAAAGGGATTTAACAATCAGAAAATGTGTGTGTAAATGCTTCATGCAGTAAAATGCACTAAATGCTTCATGCTTACAAGTAAAATATGTGCAAACCAATCTTGCGAAATGTTTCCAAATGGGGCTTTCTTACACCCTGATCCTGACCCAGAAACAGAAACAACCTTCCTTGATAAAAACCATCGTTTATGAAACCCTGAATTTATATCAATCATTTGAGCAAATTTTTATAGACAAGTGATCTAAAAATCTTCTTAACAATCCTCTCTTCTTACCTTGTCCTGTAGTTTTCATCTTTCAAAATCGCTGTCTCGCTCTCTTCCAACAAAGCTGCTTTTCGCTTCCAAAATTGCCCTTGCTCCTCAAGGCCCGCTCCAGGTTTCTGGAGTTCGGCGCCTTTATAGCCCCTCCGGGCTGCCAATTGGCCGGCGCGTTTTCCTTGGAGAGAAGCGCTCCAATAGGGAGGCGGCTTTTGGGGAGGAGCGAGTTTCAAGTTCACTTTTCAAGCGCTGCTTGACCAATCTAGATGGGCTGGAGCGCACCCTTCCCTTAGCATCACCCCTTAGCAAAACTTGAACATAGCCCCCTAGGCTTCGGCGCACAGTTGGAGAGAAGGGAATTGAGAAGACGGGATGGGGAGCGAGAGAGCCAAAGAGAACTGTGGTTTATTTTTTAAAAATATTATTATGAGGCTTTCATTATACAGACAGAGATGCGCCAAGACTTAGGCATGTTGAAAGGCTTTGCCCAAGAAGCCTAGATGCAGCAAGTACACTCTGAAACCCCCTGCCTTTTGAGATGAAGCAGGCGCCTTCACTGCACCCTTTTCGGCTCCTGCTATAAACTTTGTTTCCTTTCCTTTACCTGCAAAATGTTGCTATGCCTTTTAATCGGTGGTTTTAGCTTCACTGTAATTGAGATTTGCTTCCCTCCCTAGAGGGAGGGAACTAGAACCTAGGATCCAGCAAAAAAGACCTTAGTACAAAAGCCATACACTTAGAATACAAGAATTATGAGCCCAGGAACTTGTTTTGAGAATCAGAATTAATGGGAGCTCACAGGCTTTCCAAACGTAAATCCGTTCCCGGTTAACTCAAGTATTCTTCATCTCAGCAGTATAATGTAGAGGGGGAGGGGGATTATTTTGGGGTTACTGTATTTATAAGCACGGGGAGGGGAGATCAGCAATCCTTTCCGATCTACTTCAAAACACGCAGCGTTCTTCCCACCTTCTTCCCACCACTGCCATGCAAAGGAAACAGCAATTTAGAAAGCTATTAGGACCGGAGGGGGGGAGCGGGACAGGGATTAGTTGCGCCCCCCATCCCATCCTATGCATACAAGCATGTGATGCGTTATCACAGATCTCCAGTTCAGATAATTGAGAAAAGTGACGGCAGAGTGATCAAGTGGATGGAAGAATGAGGAAAGGTTGGAACATTGGGGACTTTTTGGTTTAGAGAAAAGTTGAATAAGCCCAAGAAGCCTAGATGCAGCAAGTACACTCTGAAACCCTCTGCCTTTTGAGATGAAGCAGGGGCCTTCACTGCACCCTTTGCGGCGCCGGCTATAAACTTTGTTTCCTTTCCTTTACCTGCAAAAAGTTGCTATGCCTTTTAATCGGTGGTTTTAGCTTCACTGTAATTACATTTTGCATGTTTTTCACTTTGAGTTTTATCGATCATGTTAAGGCTTTCGTAAGCCGCTTAGAGGTTTTCGTTACGGTTAGGCGGTGCCAAAACTTGAAGGGAAGAATGCGAGTTGCAAATAAAAGGAAGGCAAACTCCTCTTGCCAAGAAGTCAGTAGGTCTTTCAAGCCCAAGCGGTTGATGTTAGATGCTCAGAGTATTCAGCCCCGGACAGACGTCGCAACCAAATCCTGAATCTACACAGTCTCAAGGCACTATCGGTTGTAACTGCAAGGGGGTTGCATTCTGAGTGGAAGGGGGCTTTCCGTTGCTTCAAACGCTGCTGGTGCTTCCTTTCTTGTTCCCTTCCACTATTTCTCTTTCTGGCTTTCTATCCCCACATCTTTCACGTGGCATATTCCTCTGCCTTTCAGGGACTTGCGGCATCCAAATAGCCTGCCGCTACACCCTGCACCCGGGGCAGGATAGTTTCCTCCGATCATCAAAGGAACTGAAAACGTTCTGAAACCTTCCAGCTCATACAATGAATGTTCCCAGTCCCTGGCAGTTTGTTAATCAAGAATGGATCTCTGATGGTACATTCTTTGTTATTTTTGCATAAGATAATTAACACAAGGGACCCTCCCTAAGTGTATCTATAAACCCTAATCATAGGTATGCTGACTCAGAATCGGCAAGGAAACTTTTTTCCCAGTAAGAACTACATTTTTTACTACTGAAAAGAAGCTTCCGTGAAGGTTGGGGGTGTTACAGAAAGATGTGGAAACCTCAGCAACCATATCAGTACTGTCTCAGGAAAGATTATCCCTGAACAAAAGAGGGCTCACATTGGGGGTGGGAGAGACACGGTTAAATGTCTCTAATTTCTACCATCATCATCGCTTAGAAGCTCGGTATATTTCTGCAGAAGGCAATTGATTTAAATATGTATTCCTGTAAGGTACTTACAGTAGGGACTACTGTAGCAGAATTTCCTGGAAAACATTTATTTGTATCCTTTGGGATACAATACGTTGCAATTTATCTCCATATATTCTTCATTATAGCGGTGGAACATCTACCTAGAATATAAGGGGGTTCTTATTCGTTCCATAATGTATAGAAATGTGTCCAAACTAATTTGCTTCAAAATTCTCTTATTTTGGAAGGGAGATTTAGAATGCTGTGCTAGCCTAACTTACTTGGGACTTTGGACCTACTTCTGAGTAGGCATGGTTAAGGTTGCTCTGTTAATAGCATTCCCAATATTGTGTATTTTGGTGTGGTAGTGAAAAGTTGCAAACTTTGCAAACAGTAACATGGGTTACTGTTGTGTGATTTTTATAGAGTTAAAATTATAAGACTTATTTGTCTGCTATATGACTTTCTGTTTGCTTTCTTGCTTGATTTATATGCCACCCCTCATCACAATATCTCAGGACAGTTCACAACTTTATTCGCATTAGACAATGGCCATAGCAACAATAAAACATGACAGTATACGCAAAAAAGGAAATTTGATATAAGAGCACAATTTAAAGTCCTGAATTCTGATTGCCCCAGCTATGAACCTAGCAACCTTTGCTGTTATCTGTTCATTTTGATCTGATAGAAGAAAGGACATTGTGGCAGTGGATGAGTGCCCTGGGATGGTTAGTACGGGTGGGGTGATAATCTCGTTCCGCAGGTCTTTGTAGACAGTACAAGACAGGAGGACATGTGCCGCTGTTTCGGTGCTACCATCCCCAAAGGGGCAAAAACGTTTCGCAGCCGGGATCTTTTGGAATAGACCCTCAAGTACCGCAGATGGCAAAACATCCAGTCTTGCAAGTGTAAAAGCACGTCTGTATTTGGGGATAATAGGTTTGTGTAGATATGGGGCCAAAGAATCAAAATGGAGAGGTGCAAAATGAATATACCAAGGGCAGAGTTTCCTTAGGTTGTTCTGATGCTCCATATCTTTGAGACGTTGACCAATTAGACTGTTTGCTTCAGTAGGGCCCATAGTGGGTAGGTGTTGTGAGGACAGGCTACAAGAGGGAAGTTTGTGATAGACTGTTTTAAGCCAGCCACTTTTATGGGAATGCTGAAGTACTAGGGATAGTAAACTGGGGGGGGGGGGGGATTTGAGTTTAGGCTGAGACAGGAGAGTTCTTTGCCAAGTCCCTACTTCTCCTGAAGGGCTGGGCCATTTCCCACTCCCCCACTCCAGGTCCCAGGCAAGCCCACCCCACATAATTTGTCACATGACATGCCACATACACACCATTTGAATAGCAATGCCCCTCAACTTGGGGGGGGGCCCAGATATTTTTTGGGGGGAGGGATCTTGGCCCATAAGAATTGGCTACTATGCCCATTATCATATAATTGCAATAAAAGGTAAAGGTAAAGGTACCCCTGCCCGTACGGGCCAGTCATCATAGACTCCAGGGTTGTGCGCTCATCTCACTCTAGAGGCCGGGAGCCAGCGCTGTCCGCACACACTTCCGGGTCACGTGGCCAGCGTGACGAAGCTACTCTGGCGAGCCAGAGCCACACACGGAAACACCGTTTACCCTCCCGCTAGTAAGCGGTCCCTATTTATCTACTTGCACCCGGGGGTGCTTTCGAACTGCTAGGTTGGCAGGCGCTGGGACCGAGCAACAGGAGCATTGCAATGCCATCAGCTAAACCTTTAAAAAGTTATAGCAAATTAAAACTGGATAAGACCATAGTGTGTATATGACAGTACAGTGGTACCTCGGGTTAAGAACTTAATTCGTTCTGGAGGTCCGTTCTTAACCTCAAACTGTTCTTAACCTGACGTACCACTTTAGCTAATGAGGCCTCCTCCCGCTGCCACCGCAGCGCGATTTCTGTTCTCATCTTGAAGCAAAGTTCTTAACCGGAGGTAATATTCTGGATTAGCAGACTCTATAACCTGAGGTACCACTTTATATATTTTATATATTTTATATATATTATATATATAGTGTCTGTAACCTGAGGTACCACTTTATATATTTGGCGGTGTATTAGCATGTTGGCCTGAGGCCAGACAGGGTTCAAATCCCTACATACCCAAACACAAACCCCACAATCCCTGCACACATACCCCACACATACCACAGTCCCCGCACACACACACCATAATCCCTGCACACGCACGCACACGCACACACACCACAATCCCTGAACACACACCAATTCTTGTGCACGGAAACACTGTTTACCGTCCCACCAGAGCAGTACCTATTTATCTACTTGATCTTTGACGTGCTTTCGAACTGCTAGGTTGGCAGCAGCAGGGACCGAGCATCGAGAGCTCACCCCATCATGGGGGATTCGAACCGCTGACCTTCTGATCGGCAAGTCCTAGGCTCTGTGGTTTAACCCACAGTGCCACCCGCTTCCCAAGATGCTATATAGATGGCATCATACCCCCTTGAAACTAGCAAAAATGTATAAAGGAGGATCACCGATTTGTTGGAGATGTAAAACAGATGTGGGGTTATTTTACCATATGTGGTCATTGGGGAATTCTGGGATAACATCTATAATGAATTTAAGAAACTATTCAAACTCACCTTTTAAAAAAACCCAGAGGTCTTTCTTTTAGGCATCTTACCATTAGAAATTATAAAACACCACCAGAAGGAAAACCTTCAGAAACTAGTTTATAAATTCTTACTGAAGCTACTGATCAGATCTTAGAACATGTCATTGGCCTGGTTGTACGTAACACTAACCCCTTAGTAACATTAACCATAGTGAATAAACCATGGTTACAACTGAGGCATCAGGCAGATAATCAGTTAAATCTTGATTCAATGCATTGTAGAATCATTAAAAGCACAATGAGAGCAGTTGTATCTTGAGAGCAGTTTGAATTTTTTTGCAGCACTTCATTGACAACATTGCAAGTTTTGGGCGATGGCACTTTAACTATAGCTAAGGAGGGTATCTAGGTTCACATGTAACACTAAGCTATGGTTAACATTAGCTAACATTTCTAAACTAGCTAGAATATTTAACCATAATAAATAAACCATGGTTATGGGCTGGGTTCACACATAATGCAGCTAAACCATGGTTTAAGAAACCATAGTTGAGTAAGCCATGGTTTTAGCATTCTATACAAACTGATATGCTAGGCAGGTTGCTGGAAGTCACAAGGGCTTACTGCCATCAGCAAAGCAAAACATTTCCAAGCAAACTCTGCCAATGAGTAGGGGTAGTCCACATGCTTCAGAACTCCTCTTCTTTTCAGGCTGCATGTTGAAACATACTCACACAATGGCAGTGATCAATCTCAGGATCAATTATGGTTCATTATGCCAGGAATAAGGCTGTAATACAAAGAAATCCTGTAATCTTAATTTTCAGATGAGGAATTCTGTCACAGTTAACTGAATAGATGATTTGTGCTCAGACCAAGGAAGTTGACTCTCTAAATAATTATCTTTTTTATGGACACGATCAAGCCCAACCTTATCATTCCAAGGGGCTAGGGTTGAGAGACAGAACTTGTCTAGGACCATCTCTTGAATTCATAGCTAGATAAGGCAACATGAATGAAACAAAAGGCAACATGAATGAAAGTAATGTTTCCATGCTATGTTAACAGGACATGAATGTATCCAGGCCCCATAAAAGTGTGTGTGTGTGTATGTTTACTTATACATATATATTCAGTCACACTAAAGTAACTATTGTTTTACTGAATAGGAAACCCTCTTTTAACTGAGAAATTTGGAAAGTATGAAACTGAAGTAGACACAAGCTATTTGTTGTTGTTGGTTGGTTGGTTGGTTGGTTTTTAAACAACTATGAAGAGAGGCCATTTTCAGAAATGATTCTCAAAATAGTAATTTTTATTCAAATCTTTATTGGCATTGACCTACAAAAACTGGCAAGCACTAGAAAATAAAAATAACCACAAAAAGTACTATATTCGGAACCTGCTAAAGTTGTTTTTGCTTAGCTAGCCTATCTAGGCATGTAGAAATGGAATGTGTTTTAATATCTTTTTAGCTTACTGCTGATTTAAATTATATTCCAAATTTTTAAAATACTTGTTTTTAACTGTCAGTCATTGGTAATTTTAATGTTTTGTTTACAGAGATTCTATTCCAATCAAGTGGTCTTTAAATGTTTCTTTTTAATGTATCTTTCTTAAAGATTTTCTTGGTTTACAAAAGTATGTGCAATCTCTCTCTCTCTCTTGTCTTTAAATGTTTTTAATTAATTAATTGTTTTTAAAACCCTCCTAAAACTAGACAAATAGAACAAATCAGGAGCTCTTCCTGCATCCCTAAATCAGGCAGGAATAATCCAATGTAGATCAATCGGTGGTGAAAATTCTGTGCAGTGTTTGAGCTGGCAAGTAGTTTGAGGAGAAAGGATACACACCTGGTGCTTCAGGGATCTGCCTGCCCTCACTGTAGTCTTATTCTTATCCTGAATGCAACTGGAGGACAGTTTCCCAAGTTATCATTCTCTTACGATTACTTCACACACTATTTAGATAGACATCTGAATGTTCAACAAATCCATGTAAATTTCAATTCAGATAGAGCTATTCATGACATCATAGATGTTAACATGGTGATCAAAGTTCTCTGTCAATAGTGTAATCACATTGATGAAGCAATACAGAAGAGTTTAAGTATTAACTGGTCAGGGTGGCAGAATCATTTGGTCTGGGTGAATAGAAACTGGTCTAGAGAGCAACAATTTGGAACAAAAATGAGGTTCACATTTAACAAAAAATAATAAGATCCAACCTCCCACTAAACTACACTTTTAAAAGCTACAATCCTGAAATCATTGAACTTTCCCCCCTTGCACTTTGCCTTTGCTGTTTTATTACATTTTTAATGGATGCTTGTGAGGTTCATTTTAAAAGCAGTATATAAGTAAATGAAATGGTAGCGATTGAGAGGGACGTATTTCTGACTAAATGGATCTGTCTTGATTTATAATAATTAAAAATCATGATCAACCAAAAACAAAAGTGAACAAAAAACTTCCAAGCAGAGGCGGATTTAAGGCAGCCCAGACCCCCCCCCCCGCTGAGCCTGGAGGGGCCAGAGGGGAGCAGAAGGATGGAGGAATGAAAGGAGCAGCATGGAAAGCGAGAGGGGGCAGCCTTCCTCAGAGGCCAGACATGCTAATGCGCTTATCTCGCCTCCTCGGTGGGTCCCCCCTGCGGGGTGGGGTGGGGGGGTCATTGTGTTAAGAGGGAGTGAAGAGGAGACCGAGGGTAGGGGGTAGAAGCGGGGAGACCAGGGAGAAGAAAGAGGAGGAGGAGGGCGGCCGGTGTGACGCCGCAGGGGAAGGCGTAGCCAAAGGGCGCCAAGGCAGGACAGGCGGGGGCGCATGCGCGGGGGCGGTTTGGGCGGGAAACGGCGCGCGGCGCCAACCTTGAATCTCTGAGGCGAAGCGAGAGGGAGTGGGGGATGGGCGGCCGTTGGGACCAGAAAGAGGAGCGGGAAGGACACCCCTCCCGTTGCCAACGCAAGACGTTGGTCATAGCGCTGATGCTGAGGGAAAGTAATAAGGGAAGACAATGTCTAGAGGGAAGCCCTTCAGAGGTATCTCATAGCTGGTCTCCATAGGGCGCCATGTTCCCTCAGGCATGTATATATTTGGCGGCGTATCAGCGTGTTGGCGTGAGGCAGGCAGGGTTCAAATCCCTGCACACAGACACACAACCACACACCACAATCCCCGCGCACACACACACCCTACTACCAGCCCCAAAGCTCACTAGGGTGCCTTTGCGCCAGTCGCCGCCTCTCAGGCTGGTCTCCCTCGCGGGGGTGTCGGGGGCTGAGAGGGAAGAAGGAGGTGGGCCGGCTCAATGTCCCAGGGGAAAAGGTGGGGTCCGAGGAGAAAACTCTTGGGCCCAGGTCCCTTGCCCCCCCAATCTTCTAATGGCAATCCACCAGGGCAGGGCTTACCTGACCCCCCCCCCATCTTCTATTCAAGTGGGCGCCCCTGGGTGGGATAGAAATAAGCTCGTGGAACTGAAACTCGGTTTCAGCACCATTTGGGTGGAAAGCAGAGGGAAAGCAAACCCTGAACCGCATAATCAGAATTGGTCCCTTCTCTGGTTGTCAGAAGCTCAGCAAGGATTAGCTTGGTTTAAGATTAGGGACAAGAGGAAATACTGAATGATGAAGTGATAATGTGTAGCATTATAAATAGATTGGAATCTTGTAAGGCATTCCCAATACTCTCCAATAGCATCCTCATTTAACACTTTGAATTCCAGGATTTAACCCATGTCTGAGTCACATCATCAAGCTACTGTGGATTTTGGTTTGGGTGAACTCTTCCTTCGTGGAAGTTGCACGTAAAAGCAGAGAGGGGATCCGGCAGAACCAACCCCTTTCTGTATTCAGGCAACATTTCAAAAAGGAAGTGCATTATGTAGCATGGCAGGCAGGCAGGGCTCAGAAAAATCCATCCCCATAGAATCACATGCACAAACACACACACACACACACACACACACATATATGTCCATGTATGCTTTATTTTCTGCAAAAAGTACAAAAATACATTGTGCTTACAACACAATACATCAAATATTAAAAAAAAACAAATAGCAAACCAAGAAACCAATAGTAATAAAAATTATTATAATAATAGCAATAATGAACAGCTTATACTTATACCCAAATTAAAATAACCACCAACCCCAACTAAACATTTAACCCACATCAACCTGACAAAAACAAAAGCAAAATTGAAACCTTTTGAAATATTTTCCCAATTGTTCCAACCCCAGATTTTGACTGTGGCCCTTATTTAAACAAGTGGCCAATTGTTCAGCTTTTATTTTTGATTTCTATATACAAGTGCTTTTAGCTTGCTTGGGCAAAGGGAAGAAAATGCTTCAGTAAAAGGAAAGCCAGACAAAGGCATTAAAATAACTTTATTGAAAAACTTTACAATATACAAAATTTAAAAGTTAGGGGGGATTTATATGGATGAGTACCCCCTAGAAGGTGTTGGGAGAAGGGAAGATAATTGATTTGCTGCCAATTTTGGTAATCTTCAGGCAACATTTGTAGCTCGGTTCCTGATCATTGTTTTGGAACCAGTCATCTTTCTTCTCACTCTTCTGTTCTGAAACCAGTTCTGAACAAAAGAAAGGAGAGAACAAAATGCCCATTATTTCCAAAGGCATAGGTCATCATTTCACTTTCTAGCTCAGAAGACCGCCAAATATTTGTGCCTCGTGTGGTGTAATTTTTTCAGTGTGGGAGAACCAGGGATTTGCGGGACATTGGCTAGAAATCAATGTTGCTTAAGTGTGGTTCCAGCTGAATGCTGCGCATTTGGTCTCTCAAGGCAAGGTGCTGAATGCTGCAATCCTAATAGGAGTATACTATGCACACTCCCTTGGGAGTTCGGTCAGGTGGATCAGGCTATAAAGGCAGCCTAGAAAACCAGATGGTTTTAGCCTCAAATTAGAGTTGAAACCAGGTCTGTTAAGATTTTTTACTGTTCAAACCCAGAACCTTTCATATTTGAAAGTATGTGCCACCAATAATTTTACTGGGAAGGAAAAGGAAGCCTTCATCAGGAACCAGGATTTCTGAACAAGTATGGGCACAATTTCTTCCTACAGTTGAAAAGGAGGGGACACAACGCACCCACCCCTTACAAAAAGCCTTTACATCAATGGTACAACAGCCCCCCCCCGCAATAACACCCCACAAAAACCCAGGAAAGAGGAAGTTGGCTCTTGAATAAGGCACCTTTCACGTTAAGATAGGAGGCACCAGGAAGAGCTAAGGCATTCGAATGACAACGAAAGAATTATTGTGAGCGATTTAAATTTATCCAGTATTTGCGGTTTAAGGAAGTATTATATCTTTATTTAAATTACAGTAATAGTTTTTAAGTTACCTTTGGCCATTTGTTTATTTATTTCATTAAATGTATACACCACTTGATTGTAAAAGAAAAACTGCAACGTGGTTTACTAACAGATAAAATAATAAAATTGAGGGATTGGGGGTGGGAAACAACCATACATCAAAACATACAGATTTATATTTCCTTAAATTAGCACAAACCCATTGAATGATATCTGTGTCATCCTTTTCGACAGTGCTGTGGTGGTCACCATTTAGTCTTCCTCCAATGAGTTCTGGGAGGCAACTACTAGGCTATCACTCTAGAAACCCTTTCTCTCACCTAAGGGAATCTAACAGGAGCTGGTAGATGGTTTACTCCTAGGCATGTGCAGAGTGCTCACCCATCAGCATCTAGCAACCGCCCAGGGAATGCTAGTGCTCAGGGCCCTCAGGGCTTTCCTTATGGAGGAGGGAGAGAAACACCAGCCGAATTCCCAGGGGCAGGTTCAGAAAAGGAGGCAAAGATGAAAAAGTGGGCATTTGCCTGAGCTGACGACCCAGCCCCATTGGGCAGACTTACTCCTGCAGGGGGGTCAGCAGGGCCGGCCCAAGACATTTGGTCCCCTGAGACGAGTCCCAAAACTGCCCCCCCAGGGAAGAATGGAGATTGTTGGCGGATCAAGATGGCGAAGAAAGGCGGGAAGAGACCAGTGGCGCCTCCTCTTTGCCCCGAGGCTGCTGTAGAGGCAGATTTGGAGTGGGGAAGAAGTGGAAGTGAGGAAGATCCAGCTCCCAAGCAGAGGGCGGATTCAGGGCAGCCCAGCCAGCCCCCCCCCCCCCCGCTGAGCCTGGAGGGGCCACAGGAGAGCAGAAGGATGGAGGAATGAAAGGAGCAGCATGGAAGGCGAGAGGGGGCAGCCTTCCTCAGAGGCCAGACATGCTAATACGCTTATCTCTTTTTTTCTGCATAATTTTTATTGTTTTTTAAATTCTAATGCGCTTATCTCGCCTCCTGGGTGGGTCCCCCATGCGGGGTGGGGTGGGGGGGTCATTGTGTGAAGAGGGAGCGAAGAGGAGACCGAGGGGAGGGGGGGAGAAGCGGGGAGACCAGGGAGGAGGAGGAGGTGGGCGGCCGCTGTGACGCCGCAGGGGAAGCCGTGACCAAAGGGCGCCAAGGCTGGACAGGCGGGGGCGCATGCGCGGGGGCGGTTTGGGCGGGAAACGGCGCGCAGCGCCAACCTTGAATCTCTGAGGCGAAGCGAGAGGGAGTGGGGGATGGGCGGCATTTGGGACCAGAAAGAGGAGCGGGAAGGACAACCCTCCCCCCGTTGCCCCAGGAAAACGTTCCTTATAGCGCTGATGCTGCGGGAAAGTAATAAGGGAAGACAACGCCGAGAGGGAAGCCCCTCAATTTATCTCGTAGCCGGTCCCGAGGCGCCACACAGGGCGCAGCAGCGCCATCTTCCCTCGGGCATATATATATTTGGCTTTGGAGAGCAACTTAACACCCTCATGGTAGAAAAACCAGTTAAACCTTATATCCCCATCTCAAACTTCTGTTTTTTAAAAAATGGAAGATTCATGAATGGAAACCAAACTTATTAACAAATCTACTTATACCAGGATCTACAAATATACTTTTGCATACAAAGAAAATACAGCAACTTCCCACCACATTTATTGCCACCTACTCTAGCCTCAGATACAGAGACTTAAAAAGAAAACGAAAGGGACAGAAAGCCATTGGTGCATTAAAATGTGTCTCAGGAATATTCAGCCATTAGTAGACCTGACCTTTTATCTCTATCTGAAGAAGTGTGCATGCACACGAAAGCTCATACCAAGAACTGACTTAGTTGGTCTTTAAGGTGCTACTGGAAGGAAATTTTTTTTTTGTTTTGTTTTCACTGTGGCAGACCAACACGGCTACCTATCTGTAACTTTTATCTCTAGAACCACATGTACCGCACAACTGACTTTTTTCTACGGGAAAATTAAGTCCATGTTTATATGCTTGCACACAGGAAAGTGAATGTTGCAGTAAATGGAAAGTTAAAAGACAACTCCAGACAAGCTATTAAAAGAACAAACTTTATTCCAAACATTGAAGTCATACATTAAAAGGCATTAAAAGAGGGAGCTTGTAAAATATGTACAGGATAGCAAGGAAGGAGTTGGGATGCTAATCTGGAACCTGACTTAAAGATAAAAACTGAGAGTCCGAAGCACTTCCATCAACATTCTGCATTTGTCCAGGATTTGTAGCTGAATAATTCCCCGTTGCAGACCAGGGAGTATAAGTGCTTGATGCCATGAAGAAGTTCCCAGCTGATGGTGGAGGCTGCCTCACCATCTCCGCACCATAATATGGAACTGGGCAGTTGCTTGCCTGGGAAGTCTCACAAAGCCCAGTTCCACAAAAAGCAGCTTGCTGGCAATAAACAGGGTTCAATTCCAGGGAGCTCTGCTGTTGCGGGGCACACTCTCCCGGTTGCGTGTTGTTGAGAGGTGGCTGCCACAACCCTGCTCCTCCATAGCTTTCAGCATAATGAAAGTTGTGTGGCTGGTAATTTTGTTGCGTGTGAGTATTTTGGCTGCTTCCTGGACTGCTTCTCGGGCTGCTGTCCAGGCTGCTTCTTGGACAGGTTCTCTCACTGTAGGTATAAGGAGCTGCAGCCTGGTTCCCGATCCTTTTCCTGGAACCGATCCTCTTTGGTGTTCTGGCTCGTCGGTTTTGAAACCAGATCTGAACAGAAGAAAGGAGAGAACCAAATGCCCATTATTTCCAAACGGGTGGGTCATAATTTCACTTTCAGGTACAACAACCAAGCAAAGATTAGTGTATTAGTGGGAAAACCTACGTTAACTTGTTTTGTGTTGTGCGAAAGGCATATAGGCATTATGTTCAAAAGCCTTTATATTCACGATACACCCCCCCCCCCCAAAAAAAAGAACCAAGAAAGACGAACTTAGCTCTTAAACAAGGCGCCTTTCGCGATAAGCTGAGAGGCACCCGGGTGAACTAAGGCCTTCGACTACGCAAGGATTATTCGGAGCGTTTCAAATTGTTCCAGTATGTGCGGTTTAGGGAAGTCTTGGGAGCCCCCACCATCCCGATTCTTACGTGCACACGATCTTCTTCGACTCCGATGCACCTCGCCAGCGCCTCCCTGGTCTCGTATCCGGGGTACTGGTTCTTTTCAAACTCCTTCTTTAAAAGCTCGATTTGGGCAGGGGTGAAAACGGTCCTTTTTCTCCTATGTCCCCCGACTTTGGGGTGGCTTCCTCCTGGTAAAAGACAAAGAGGCAAATCTGAAGGAAGCGCTCGACTTCAATTAAAGCGAGGCTTGCAGATCTTCCTCCCGACTTGGAAAGCTCAGGGCTGCATCGCCTGCACTTGCCCGGGAGCAAGTCCCCCAGAATCGGGCGCTGACTGAGGTTCCACTGCGTAAAACTACCCCCGGTAGAGAACGCTTCAGTGGCCATTCTTTCAACCGCCCCGCTGACCACCCACCCGGCAGAGCGCAGAAGGGCAAAGCCTTCGCTTTTTACAGGAAGGCTTTTGTACCTAAAATTGAAATCCACGCACTTTGTGGCCTTTAAATAAACTTCCGGTTGCTCGGAGCAAGGCTTGAATGAAAACAAACCATAGAATTTTAAGTAATACGTTTACGCTCTTATTTCTATGCCTGCCATCGTTTTCCGCAGCCGATCCTAACCACGATTATTGGGAAATTTAATCCCGTTTATCTGAAAGGGATTTAACAATCAGAAAATGTGTGTGTAAATGCTTCATGCAGTAAAATGCACTAAATGATTCATGCTTACAAGTAAAATATGTGCAAACCAATCTTGCGAAAGGTTTCCAACCGAAGACATTTGAGCCCCTGTGTACTCCCTCCCTGGCTACTACAAATGGGGCTTTCTTACACCCTGATCCTGACCCAGAAACAGAAACAACCTTCCTTTATAAAAACCATCGTTTATGAAACCCTGAATTTATATCAATCATTTGAGCAATTTTTTTAAGACAAGTGAACTAAAGATCTTCTTAACAATCCTCTCTTCTTACCTCGGTTGGTAGTTTTCATCTTGCAAATGCGCTGCCTCGCTCTCTTCCAACAAAGCTGCTTTTCGCTTCCAAAATTGCCCTTGCTCCTCAAGGCCCGCTCCAGGTTTCTGGAGTTCGGCGCCTTTATAGCCCCTCCGGGCTGCCAATTGGCCGGCGCGTTTTCCTTGGAGAGAAGCGCTCCAATGGGGAGGCGGCTTTTGGGGAGGAGCGAGTTTCAAGTTCACTTTTCAAGCGCTGCTTGACCAATCTAGATTGGCCGGAGCGCACCCTTCCCTTGGCATCAGCCCTTAGCAAAACTGGAAAATAGCCCCCTAGGCTTGGAGATTAGGGCGCACAGTTGAAGAGAAGGGAATTGAGAAGACGGGTTGGGGAGCGAGAGAGCCAAAGAGAACTGTGGTTTATTTTTAAAAAATATTATTATGAGGCTTTCATTTTACAGACAGAGATGCGCCAAGACTTAGGCATGTTGAAAGCCTTTGTCAAAGAAGTCTAGACGCAACAAGTACACTCTGAAACCCCCTGCCTTTTGAGATGAAGCAGGCGCCTTCACTGCACCCTTTTCGGCGCCTGCTATAAACTTTGTTTCCTTTCCTTTACCTGCAAAAAGTTGCTATGCCTTTTAATCGGTGGTTTTAGCTTCACTGCAATTGCATTTTGCATGTTTTTCACTTTGACTTTTGTCGATCGTGTTCATGCTTTCGTAAGCCGCTTAGAGGTTTTCGTTAAGGTTAGGCGTTGCAAAAACTTGAAGGGAAGAATGTGAGTAACACCATTGCAAATAAAGGGGAGGCAAACTCCTCTTGCCAAGAAGTCAGTAGGTCTTTCAAGCCCAAGCGGTTCATGTTAGATTCAGCCCCGGACAGACGTCGCAACCAAATCCTGAATCTACACAGTCTCAAGGCACTGTCGCTTGAAACTGCAAGGGGGTTGCATTATCTTTCTTTCTTCTTCTTTTATTAAAGATTTTCTTGTTTTACAGAAGTATGTGTAATGTCTCTCGTATTTTTTCAACTATTTCTCTTTCTGTCTTTCTATCCCCACAACTTTCACGTGGCATATTCCTCTGCCTTTCAGGGACTTGCGGCATCCAAATAGCCTGCCGCTCCGCCCTGCACCCGGGGCAGGATAGTTCCCTCCGATCCTCAAAGGAACTGAAAACGTTCTGAAACCTTCCAGCTCATACAATGAATGTTCCCAGTCCCTGGCAGTTTGTTAATCAATAATGCTTCCCCGTTGGTACATTCTTTGCTATTTTTGCTTAAGAAAATTAACACAAGGGACCCTCCCTTGGTGTACCTATAAACCCTAATCCTAAGTATGCTGACTCAGAATCGGCAAGGAAACTTTTTTTCCAGTAAGAACTACATTTTTTTCTGGTGAGCTATGGGAAATTCAATATATTTTTCAAAATGTTTTTTTTCTTTTTCCGAAATGTTTTTTAGAAGCATTTGCAGAGTGTGTTTTATGTGTAGATTCCACCCAGGGCAGCCGATAACGCTGCAGTCTTTCCTCATCCACACCAGATGACACACCACCTAGTACCTTTCCTTTCACTAAGATTTAGCACTCTCTCCTGCGTAACGATCCCCTCTGTTCTCCACCACTCAACTCTTTCCCTCATTCAGAGAGACGGATGTGGGGAAATAAATCCCGCACCTTCCACTCCCAGAGAGGTTTGCCTGGGATCACTTTGATGTGTTTGTATGTGTCAGGTGAAGACATTTAGATCTACTTGCAGCTAGTTGTCCTTATTGCAGGTTTTATCCTCCAACATTAGCTTTTTGCTCTCAATTGGGTATTGTTTTAATCTTGCCTTTTATCTATTCTTTACATTTATCTCTCTCTCCAGAACTGCTCTAGCATCTCGATTCTGGCGTTTTCCCTATGTTATACAGAGAGCAGCTTGGAATCAGGGGCAGATCTCCTAGGGCACCAATGAATCTTAAGATTCTGGGCACCTACTCTCATGCGTAAACATTTTTACTCACAGCAGTGTCTTTGACACGTGAGACAAACCAGAACAGAAATTCTAATCAAAATCTGCTTTTTTAAATGTGGTGATCTGTTGAAGAAGACAACAGTGGTTACCCAGAACTGATTGCTAGTTGTGATGGGGCCCCTAGAACAGCTCAAGTTCAGGGCCCCCAAAATGTGGGTCTGTCACTGCTTGGGACTGATGTTGGGAGAATTGTAATAGTCATCTGTTGTTGCGTTTGAAAACAGCAAACGAGGGGAGGGGAGTAGAGATTCAGAACTATTTGTGGCGCTGGGGAAGAGTTGTAAATACCATGCTATTTTACCCATCCAAGTTGCCCACTCAGAACTAATATTTGCCCAATAAGTGGGTTGGAAGACACAGGCACCATGCAGCAAGAGATTTGCTTCCCTCCCTTTAACCAGAACCTAGGATCCAGCAAGAAAGAGCTTAGTACAAAAGCCATACACTTAGAATACAAGAATTATGAGCCCAGGAACTTGTTTTGAGAATCAGAATTAATTGGAGCTCACAGGCTTTCCACACGTAAATCCGTTCCCGCTTAATTCAAGTATTCTTCATCTCAGCAGTATAATGTAGAGGGGGAGGGGATTATTTTGGGGTTACAGTATTTATAAACACGGGGAGGCGAGGTCAGCAATCCTTTCTGATCTACTGCAAAACACGCAGCGTTCTTCCCACCTTCTTCCCACCACTGCCATGCAAAGGAAACAGCAATTTAGAAAGCTATTAGGACCGGAGGGGGGGAGCGGGACAGGGATCAGTTGCGCCCCCAATTCCATCCTATGCATACAAGCATGTGATGCGTTATCACGGATCTCCAGTTCTGATAATTGAGAAAAGTGACGGCAGAGTGATCAAGTGGATGGAAGAATGAGGAAAGGTTGGAACATTGGGGACTTTTCGGTTTAGAGAAAAGTTGAATAAGCGGTGGCATGACAGAAATTTATAAAATTTTGCATTGCATGGAGAAAGTGGATAGAGAAAAATTTCTCTCCCACTAAACTACACTTTTAAAAGCTACACTCCCAAAAGCATTTAACTTTCCCCCCTTGCAGTTTGCCTTTGCTGTTTTATTACATTTTTAATGGATGCTTATTGTTTTGATATATTGATGTAAACCACTTTGTGAGGTTTCTTTCAAAAGCAGTACAAAAGTAAATGAAATGGTAGGGATTGAGAGGGACGTATTTCTGACTCAATGGATCTGTCTCGATTTATAATAATTAAAAATCATGATCAACCAAAAATAAAAGACAACAGAAAACCTCCAAGCAGAGGCGGATTTAGGGCAGCCCAGTTGGTTCCCCCCACGCTCTGAGTCTGGAGGGGCCAGAGGGGAGCAGAAGGATGGAGGAATGACAGGAGCAGCATGGAAGGCGAGAGGGGGCAGCCTTCCTCAGAGGCCAGACATGCTAATGCCCTTATCTGGCCTCTTGGGTGGGTCCCCCCTGCGGGGTGGGGCGGGGGGGTCATTGTGTTAAGAGGGAGCGAAGGGGAGGGGGGGAGAAGCGGGGAGACCAGAGAGAAGGAGGAGGAGGAGGGCGGCCGCTGTGACGTCGCAGGGGAAGCCGTGGCCAAAGGGCGCCAAGGCAGGGGAGGCGGGGGCGCATGCGCGGGGGCGGTTTGGGCGGGAAACAGCGCCAAGGCAACCTGGATTCTCAGCGGCGAAGCGAGAGGGAGTGGGGGATGGGCGGCCGCTGGGACCAGAAAGAGGAGCGGGAAGGACACCCCTCCCCCCCCGTTGCCCCAGCAAGACGTTGGTTATGGCGCTGATGCTGCGGGAACGTAATAAGGGAAGACAATGTCGAGAGGGAAGCCCTTCAGAGTTACCTCGTAGCCGCTCCCCAGGCGCCACCACAGGGCGCGGTCGCGCCATCTTCCCTCGGGCATATATATATTTGGCGGAGTATCTGCGTGTTGGCCTGAACACAAAAAATACACCACAATCTCTGCAGCCATTAGAAGACGTGACCTTTTATCTCTAGAACCACATGTACCGCACAACGGACTTTTTTCTATAGAAAAAATAAGCCCATGTTTATATGCTTGTAGGCAGCAAAATGAATGTTTCAGTAAATGGAAAGTTAAATGAAGACTCCAGACAAGCTCTTAAAAGAACAAACTTTATTCCAAACATTGAAGTCATACATTAAAAGAGGGAGCTTGTAAAATAGGTACAGGATAGCAAGGAAGGAGTTGCGGAGTTAAGATGCTAATCTGGAAACTGAATTAAAGAGAAAAACTGAGAGTCCGAAGCACTTCCATCAACATTCTGCATTTGTCCAGGATTTGTAGCTGAATAATTCCCCGTTGCAGACCAGGGAGTGTAACTGCTTGATGCCATGAAGAAGTTACCAGATGGTGGTGGAGGCTGCCTCACCATCTCCGCACCGTAATATGGAACTGGGCAGTTGCTCGCCTGGGAAGTCTCAGAAAGCCCAGTTCCACAAAAAGCAGCTTGCTGGTAATAAGCAGGGTTCAATTCCAGGGAGCTCGGCTGTTGCGGGGCACACTCTCCCGGTTGCGTGTTGTTGAGAGGTGGCTGCCACAACCCTGCTCCTCTATAGCTTTCAGCATAATGAAAGTTCTGTGGCTGATAATTTTGTTGCGTGTGAATATTCTGGAGGTTTCCTGGACTGCTTCTTGGGCTGCTGTCCAGGCTGCTTCTTGGACGGCTTCTTTCACTCCGGCTATAAGGAGCTGCAGCATGGTTCCCGATCCTTATCCTGGAACCAATGCTCTTTGGTGTTCTGGCCCTTCTGTTTTGAAACCAGACCTGAACAGAAGGAGAGAACCAATATAGAAGACATTGTTACCATGAATATGTCTTTTTGATCCAACAGAGAGAGTTACATTTAATAAATTATGCTTATTCCTCTGGGGTTTCTCTTTAGTTCTCTGCAGCATTTTTCTACTATCTTCAGCTCCACATTCATATATCCCATGTGCATAATCTCCAGTTACTGTTAAATATAAAGCTTCTAAGTTGGAATGACTAAATACTGCTATTTGGCTGTATTTTGTTCTGCAGTATCAGAAAAAGCCACCTTTAAAAGCTGCACAACTGTACAGTTCCACAAGTCTTGCTATATTGAAGTATATTGTTAATGCCAAGTGGATGGCTGCATACAAGGCTTAACATCTCTGTGTGCATTTGTGCTGGAAGGCAACACTTTATGCCTGGCAATTGTTTTACAATTTCCATAAATTTAGTAATAGTAATTTTAAATGGCTCACTCAGAAGACCTACCCATTTGTTGTGCCCTGTTTGGGGTCTTCTGCCTCAGTCTCCCAAGTGTCCTGGGGGTAATGGACTAGGCAGGGAAGTGTATTTATATATTTTCTAAATGCCAATTTCTCTGTAGCAGAGAACTAAGTACTTGCTCAACTTTTGCCAGAAAAAGCAATGCAGCTTAACTCGTTTTAGTCTCCCCAGTGCAAGCTGCTTATGGCTGCAGTCCTCTGCACATTACTTTGGGAGTTAGTGTTAACTGGATCAAGCTGCAAAGGCAGCCTATAAAACCAGATTTAATGTACTTTTAGCACTAAGCCTATCCCTTTCAGATTTCTAAGCTGGGTCTCTGATGATTTTTTTTAAATGATTTAAACCCAGAACCCACGATACACCCCCCCAAAAAAAAACCACACCAAGAAAGAGGAAGTTAGCTCTTGAACAAGGCGCCTTTCGCGATAAGCTGAGAGGCACCCGGGTGCAGCGGCCTAGCGTGGGCTGTCAGCACCCGGGGCAAGGGAAGTAATTTGCGCCCCCTAACCCGGGGCAAGGGAAGTAATTTGCGCCCCCTAACCCGGGGCAAGGGAAGTAATTTGCGCCCCACGCCGTGGCGCCCCCCCCCCAGCCTCTATATTCTGCGCTTGTCAGGCTTGGCTGCTGGCCCTCCGTGGCCTGGCAACGGACTCAAGAGACCGGCCGTGGCGGCGCTGGAGGGCTGGTTTGGGGCCCGAGAGAAGCCTCGGAGAGTTCTCGCTGGGTTGACCTCGCAGCCTGGGTTACCCTGCGGGGCTGTTGTGAAAGGCGAAGGCGAGCGGCAGCGTGGCTTGCAGCGGAGCAAAGGGCACGACCACGGCGCCGGGACGTGCCCTTTGCTTGTGCCCCTTTGCTGGGGAGGCTGAGAAGGGCGCCCCTTTGCTGCGCTCCCCCAGGAGGTCCCCCGGGAGCAGAGCCCGCTGCCTGCGCTGGCAAGGAGGATGAGCCCAGCTGGCAGGCCGGCCAGAGAGGAGCCTCGCAGGCAGCGAGTGGCTGGCTCCTTGCGGGCGGCGGCGGCAGCGCAACTCCCTCCTGCCGCGAGAGGCGGCAGCAGCCGGGCCTCGGACCTGCAGCCAGGAGCGCTGCCTCTTCCTGCGCCCCGAGGGCTCCCCGCGCCCAGCAACCCGGGGAAAGCGCCGCACTTCCACCACTGGCCCTGCTTCCACCACTGGCCCCTGAACCCCAAGGCTGAGGCTCATGGCGCGCACCCCGGCTTGCAGCTCCTCCGCCGCCCTTCCAATGGGGCAGCGGCCCGCAGGGAAGAGCAGGCGCGCTCTCTGTCCCCAGCTGAAGCCGAGGAGGGCTTCTGGTAGCCCCGGGGTGGGAGGCGGAGGGGGGTCGCTGGCTGCAGCCGCCTCGCCTCGCCTCCGTTCTCCTCTTAAATCAGACACAGACGGCTGCTGACAGAGAGGAGAAGGGGCGGGGGCGGAGAAGCGCAGCGTGGGCAGCGGGAGGCGGCTGGGGGTGGCTCGCAAGAGAAGCGAGCCCCGCGGGACTGAACCAGGTTCCTCTTCCCGCTCCCGCAAAGCGACGTGCCCGTCTTGTGCTCTCCGCAAAAGGCGCCAGATCAAAGCGGCAAACGGTACAGATCCACACCACGCCCCCCGCGGAACAGTCGTGCCCTCCACATCACAGGCAGCTCAGAGTTAAACTCTGCGCCGGAGGCTCTTCGGCAACTCCGGAGGCGGCGAGTGCGCCCCCCCCAGATATTGCGCCCGGTGCGGCGGCACCCCTTGCTCCTCCCACGCTACGCCACTGCCCGGGTGAACTAAGGCCTTCGACTACGCAAGGATTATTCGGAGCGTTTCAAATTGTTCCAGCATGTGCGGTTTAGGGAAGTCTTGGGAGCCCCCACCATCCCGATTCTTACGTGCACACGATCTTCTTCGACTCCGATGCACCTCGCCAGCGCCTCCCTGGTCTCGTATCCGGGGTACTTGTTCTTTTCAAACTCCTTCTTTAAAAGCTCGATTTGGGCAGGGGTGAAAACGGTCCTTTTTCTCCTATCTCCTCCCACTTTGGGGTAGCTTCCTCCTGGGAAAAGACAAAGAGGCAAATGTGAAGGAAGCGCTCGGCTTAAACAGAAGCGACGCTTGCAGATCTTCCTCCCGACATGGAAAGCTCAGGGCTGCAACGCCTGCACTTGCTGGGGACCCCCGGCTTCAGTGGCAATTCTTTCAACCGCCCCGCTGACCACCCACCCGGCAGAGCGCAGAAGGGCAAAGCCTTCGCTTTTTACAGGAAGGGCAAAGCCTTCGCTTTTTACAGGAAGGCTTTTGTACCTGACATTCAAATCCACGCACTTTGTGGCCTTTAAATAAACTTCGGTTGCTCGGAGCAAGGCTTGAATGAAAACAAACCATAGAATTTTAGGTAATACGTTTACGCTCTTATTTCTATGCCTGCCATCGTTTCCGTAGCCGATCCTAACCACGATTATTGGGAAATTGAATCCCGTTTATGTGAAAGGGATTTAACAATCAGAAAATGTGTGTGTAAATGCTTCATGCAGTAAAATGCACTAAATGCTTCATGCTTACAAGTAAAATATGTGCAAACCAATCTTGCGAAATGTTTCCAACCGAAGACATTTGAGCCCCTGTGTAATCCCTCCCCGGCTACTACAAATGGGGCTTTCTTACACCCTGATCCTGACCCAGAAACAGAAACAACCTTCCTTTATAAAAACCATCGTTTATGAAACCCTGAATTTATATCAATCATTTGAGCAATTTTTTAAAGAGAAGTAAACTAAAAATCTTCTTAACAATCCTCTATTCTTACCTTGTCCTGTAGTTTTCATCTTGCAAATGCGCTGCCTCGCTCTCTTCCAACAAAGCTGCTTTTCGCTTCCAAAATTGCCCTTGCTCCTCAAGGCCCGCTCCAGGTTTCTGGAGTTCGGCGCCTTTATAGCCCCTCCTGGCTGCCAATTGGCCGGCGCGTTTTCCTTGGAGAGAAGCGCTCCAATGGGGAGGCGGCTTTTGGGGAGGAGCGAGTTTCAAGTTCACTTTTCAAGCGCTGCTTGACCAATCTAGATGGGCCGAAGCGCACCCTTCCCTTAGCATCACCCCTTAGCAAAACTTGAACATAGCCCCCTAGGCTTCGGCGCACAGTTGGAGAGAAGGGAATTGAGAAGACGGGTTGGGGAGCGAGAGAGCCAGACAGAACTGTGATTTATTTATTTTTTAATATTATTATGAGGCTTTCATTTTACAGACAGAGATGCGCCAAGACTTAGGCATGTTGAAAGGCTTTGCCCAAGAAGCCTAGATGCAGCAAGTACACTCTGAAACCCCCTGCCTTTTGAGATGAAGCAGGCGCCTTCACTGCACCCTTTTCGGCGCCTGCTATAAACTTTGTTTCCTTTACTTTATTTTTACCAGCAAATGTTGCTATGCCTTTTAAGTGGTGGTTTTAGCTTAACTGTAATTGCATTTTGCATGTTTTTCACTTTGACTTTTATCGATCATGTTTCTGTTTTCGTAAGCCGCTTAGAGATTTTCGTTAAGGTTAGGCGGTGCAAAAACTTGAAGGGAAGAATGTGAGTAACACCATTGCAAATAAAGGGAAGGCAAACTCTTCTTGCCAAGAAGTCAGTAGGTCTTTCAAGCCCAAGCGGTTGATGTTAGATGCTCAGAGTATGTATTCAGCCCCGGACAGACGTCGCAACCAAATCCTGAATCTACGCAGTCGCAATGCACTATCGCTTGAAACTGCAAGGGGGTTACATTCTCTTTCTTTTTTCTTCTTTTATTAAAGATTTTCTTGTTTTACAGAAGTATGTGTAATGTCTCTCGTATTTTTTACATGTAACATTTTTACAAATCCGCTTCATTTGTTGAGACATTAGGGGGAGAAAAAAAGGGGTGGAGGGTGGGGATATGAGTGGGGGTGGCGTGGGTGGCGATGTTTCTATTATGCTTAATTTATGTAGGGTTTGCTGTCAGCGTTGCTTGTGCTGTTCACTTGTATTCCTAACGGGGTTGCATTCTGAGTGAAAGCGAGTTTTCCGTTTCCTAGGCTTGCTTCACACGTTGTTGGTGCTTCCTTTCTTGTTCACTTCCACTATTTCCCAGTCCCTGGCAGTTTGTTAATCAAGAATGGTTCTCTGATGGTACATTCTTTGTTGTTTTTGCATAAGATAATTAACACAAGGGACCCTCCCTAAGTGTATCTATAAACCCTAATCATAGGTATGCTGACTCAGAATCGCCAAGGAAACTTTTTTTCGAGTAAGAACTACATTTTTTACGACTGAAAAAAAAGCTTCCGTGATGGTTGGGGGCGTTACAGAAAGATGTGGAAACCTCAGCAAACATATCAGTACTGTCTCGGGAAAGATTATCCCTGAACAAAAGAGGGCTCACATTGGGGGTGGGAGAGACACAATTAAATGTCTCCAATTTCTGCCATCATCCTCGCTTAGAAGCTCGGTATATTTCTGCAGAAGGCAATTGATTTAAATATGTATTCGTGTAAGGTACTTACAGTAGGGACTAGCAGAATTTCCTGGAAAACATTTACTTGTATCCTTTGGGATACAATACGTTGCAATCTATCTCAATATACCTTATTCTTCATGATAGCGGTGGGACATCTACCTAGAATATAAGGGGGTTCTTATTCGTTCCAGAATATAGAAATGTGTCCAAACTAATTTGCTTCAAAATTCTCTTATTTTGGAAGGGAGATTTAGAATGCTGTGCTAGCCTAACTTACTTGTTAAGTCTTGTATGCAGCCATCCACTTGGCATTAACAATATACTTCAATATAGCAAGTCTTGTGGAACTGTACACTTGTGCAGCTTTTAAAGGTGGCTTTTTCTGATACTGCAGAACAAAATACAGCCCAATAGCAGTATTTAGTCATGCCAACTGAGAAGCTTTATATTTAACAGTAACTAGAGATTATGAACATGGGATATTTGAATGCGGAGCTGAAGAGAGTAGAAAAATGCTGCAGAGAACTAAAGAGAGACCCCAGAGGAATAAGCATAATTTATTAAATGTAACTCTCTCTGTTGGATCCAAAAGACATATTCATGGTAACAATGTCTTCTATATTGGTTCTCTCCTTTCTTCTCTTCAGATCTGGTTTCAAAACAGAAGGGCCAGAACACCAAAGAGCATTGGTTCCAGGATAAGGATCGGGAACCATGCTGCAGCTCCTTATAGCCGGAGTGAAAGAAGCCGTTCAAGAAGCAGCCTGGACAGCAGCCCGAGAAGCAGTCCAGCAAGCAGCCAAAATATTCACACGCAACAAAATTACCAACCACAGAACTTGCATAATGCTGAAAGCTATGGAGGAGCAGGGTTGTGGCAGCCACCTCTCAACAACACGCAGCCAGGAGAGTGCAGAGATGGTGCAGAGATGGTGAGGCAGCCTCCACCATCAGCTGGGTACTTCTTTATGGCATCAAGCACTTATACTCCCTGGTCTGCAACGGGGAATTATTCAGCTACAAATCCTGTACAAATGCAGAATGTTGATGGAAGTGCTTCAGACTCTCAGTTTTTCTCTTTAAATCAGTTTCCAGATTAGCATCCCCACTCCTTCCTTGTTATCCTGTACATATTTTACAAGCTCCCTCTTTTAATGCCTTTTAATGTATAACTTAGATGTTTGTTCTTTTAATAGCTTGTCTGGAGTTGTCTTTTAACTTTCCATTTTTCCCCATAGAAAAATGTCAGTTGTGTGGTACATGTGGTTCTAGAGATAAAAGGACACGTCTTCTAATGGCTGAATATTCCTGAGACACATTTTAATGCACCAATGGCTTTCTGTCCCTTTCCTTTTCTTTTTAAGTCTCTGTATCTGAGGCTAGAGTAGGTGGCAATAAATGTGGTGGGAAGTTGCTGTATTTTCCTTGTATGCAAAAGTATATTTGTAGATCCTGGTATAAGTAGATTTGTTAATAAGTTTGGTTTCCATTCATGAGTCTTCCATTTTTTAAAACACAGAAGTTTGAGATGGGGATATAAGGTTTAATTGATTTTCCTACCATGAGTGGGTTAAGTTGCTCTCCAAAGCTTTAAAGACATATAAGTTTAACTTGTATGTGCCTTAGCCTGCAACACGGGTATTTATTTCTATTAAAAACTTTGTGGGGGGATATTTTGAACACTTTATTTCATTTTCTTGCCCTTATCCCCCCCCCCAAAGGTTTGTGCTCTACTGCCTTCAATGAAGCTTTATAGGGGGGGTTGCCTGTGAACTAGAGGTACAAATGCATATGCCGGAAGGAAGATGGTGGCGCCCTATGGGGACCGGCTACGAGATAACTCTGAGGGGCTTCCCTCTCTACATTGTCTTCCCTTATTCAACACGTATTCCCAAGCAGAAACTTGACATCCCCATGCGTGTGTTTCAGTATACATGCAGTTTATTTCATTTTCTTGCCCTTATTCCCCCCCCCCAAGGTTTGTGCTCTACTGCCTTCAATGAAGCTTTATGGGAGGGTTGCCTGTGAACTAGATTGTGTCCAATACAGTTTGCCTTCTGTGCCGTTCAGCCTTGATTTAACCAGGTTTGGTCATAATAAAACAAGTCAGTTAATTTTAGAGTCTAAATTGGACCCTCTTAGGACAACTAATTTAGAAGTAGTCCCACTGAACTTACTAATACACAACCAAATCAACAACAGCTGCAACATGCTCCCCGTCCGCCTCCTAGCAAAAACCCTGAAACAACTGAGCCTAAGAGTATAAATCTATCAAAGCCTAAGACATATCCAAATGTTTTTTTCATGGCTTTTCACAAATAATGCCACATTATTGGCATATCATTATGTTCCCTGTTCATTTGATTATATCTAAATGGTTCTGCTAATGGGTCAAGTTCTGCTAACAGTGGAAAGTGCGAACAGCAGTGGAGATAGAGGACATCTCTGTTTAGTACCTCTACATAATCTGCGTGAGTCTGAATTTACTCCATTCACTGAGATATAGGCTTTGGGCTTGGAATATATGACAAATCCATATCATAAAACCTCACCTGCCCAGTCCGCTATATTTCTCAACACTGCACTATGGAATTTAATGGGGCTGGGTGCTAGATTTGGCAGATCAAACTGAATCTAGTGGATTTGTCCTGCCCTGCCCTGCCCCTGATATAGGACCAGATCTGGGTTGGGTGTGACCTAGGTTGGGATAGGGCTGATCTGGGTCCACATCTTAATGTGTGTGTGAAAGAGAGAGAGTGTGTGTGTATGTGTGTAAGCACAGCCCTGGAATTACTCAAGATGTGATTATGGCTGCCAACCTAGATGGCTTTCTCAAGAGATTAGGCAAATTCATGAATGCTAAGACTATCAGTGGCTAATAATCCGTTATGGATATATGCTATCAGAGGCATATCAATTGCTGGGAAAGAACAGGGCGAAAGGGTACTCACCTGACCTGTGTCCTGCTTTTGGGATTGCATCGTGATATGGTTGGCTACTGTGTAGAGCAGAATGCTTGGAAAACCTGGCATTCTCCTAAAGAGACCTCATATACAGAAATGTGGTTACATATGCACAAATTAGATGTGATACAAGAGATCTATGAATAAAATAGCTACAAGTAGTTCTTTAGTTGCCAACTGACCAGATCTTCTTCCAGAATCATTTGCAGTTAAAGAAATAAAAACAAGCATTTAATGCATGCAATTAAAAAACAAACAAACCATATCCTTGACTTCAGAAGATGCACTCAGCCTATACTGATTCTGTATGTCCCTCATCCCTGAAAAAAAGAACAAAAAAAGCTGCTTTCTCTTTTAGAGGTGAAGGGTACTCTATCCATTGTAAATAAGCTCAATTAAAAGCAAAATTAGGCATGCTGGCCCATTAGAAAACAACAACAACAACAACTCCACAATCCACAGTAGGGTAATGTGTTTATTGAAACCAACAGGAATGCTAAACAAGTATGGCAAGCTCTCCAGAACTCTTCACCAGACAAGGTGTTTCACAAAGCAGGCGGTGAGGGAGAGTTGTAATCAGATGTAATCAGGACCTGCAAGATAAAGACCACAGGCTGAAATGCCATTCATTTGAGGCAGTAGAATCTAGCACAAAAGTTGGCACCCATTTCACAATGGCTTTTTCAGATTACCATTTCAATCTGTAAGCAATCATTGTAAAATTGGTGCAGGGGGAATCTTTTCAATCCTGCAAAACCAACAGAAGAGTCTTGTAGCACCTGAAAGATTAACAGATTTATTATAGTTACGGATAGGTAGCCGTGTTGGTCTGCCATAGTCAAAACAAAACAAAATTCCTTCCAGTAGCACCTTAAAGACCAACTAAGTTAGTACTTGGTATGAGCTTTCGTGTGCATGCACACTTCTGTATCTGAAGAAGTGTGCATGCACACGAAAGCTCATACCAAGAACTAACTTAGTTGGTCTTTAAGGTGCTACTGGAAGGAATCTTTTTTGTTTCAAATTTATTATGACACACACAATATAATTCACTTCATTGGATGCATAAAGTATTATCCTGAGTTGCAGGGACACAATTGGTGGGGAGCTTGTAAAAAGATACCAGAGGGAAACTAAATGCTGAATTATACAGTTGAGGATAATGACCTTTTAAACTGCAATGATGAACCAAAAACAGTAGTTGATAACACAGACATCCTTGCACTGGTAAGTCAGTTTTTGGCACAACCAGTGTGGTTTTAAAAAACATAAACCCAGCACCTATTGTATTGATTCCATCTGCAAATAATAGCACTGGTGCATTGTAATACAATGGTCTCATGGTTTGAGGTCACTTCATTCAATAATGAACACCTTAAGGTCAGTGACAGAGCATCCTGAGAAGCTGAAATGTTCCCTCATTGGCTTTTCTATACTGCCATTTCAGATTTGTGCTCATTCATTCTTTTGCAGACTAGCTAGAAGGCCATTGCATAGATCAGCTAGAGGGCAACTGATGGCATATATTACGTTGGAAGATGAGCAGGTGAATTAGCCCCTCAGGTTCTATTGACATTCTTAGTTCCTGTAATAATTATGTTAAACTAGATATGGGAATAGAGTTGGTATCTGGCTCTGCCACAGCATCTGGTCCCTTGTGTTCACAATCCTGTTATATGGCCTGTTACTCATGAAGAGGTGTTTTTAGGTTAATGGGCTGTCACCCAAGGCCTGTGACAGGAAAGTGTCACCAATGCATCTCAGATAGAAGAGAGGCTTTCAGTTCTGTAGTCACTTTTGTTTTATAACAGATTGAACTAAATAGGTAATTGACCTGATGTGATCAATCCTCTCCTGTGAACAGGTTAACCAAAACTGGATGATTACCAAAGTCTCAGAGCTGTTTGGAGAGTATCTGAAAAGGATAAAATACAACTGAATAAAATAGGCATTCACAGCCACAACTGCAAGGAAACCTTATTTTTTATTTCATTTCTAAAATTAAGATTACAATCCTAAACACACTATGGAGTAAGTCCCATTTAATTCAGTGAATTTTATTTCTGTGGCACACGTATTTAGTCTATAAGAAGGTGACGGTACACAGGGTTTTTAAAAACCATATAGTGAGAAAATCCCCTTATAAAATATGGGAGAATATATAAAGAAATACTAGAACCTAAGACCTCACTGACAGAAGTCATGGCAGTAAAAAAGAAAAATATGAAAGGAGACTGGCCAATGTATAGAATATTAGAAGAAAACAATAACAAATTGACGCTGAAGAAGTTTGAAGAAATTAGGTTGTACCTGATGGATTAGTTACAATATTTTCAATTAAATGAAAGATTAAGTATAGATTAAAAAAAGGATTTGAAAATAAGACATGAGATTTGGAAAAAGAACTAATCCAATCCAAAGGGAAATATATTTCAAAAATGTACAATCTATATCTTGAGTTGGAGGTAAAAGAAAAGGTAAAAGTAAGAGGTGATGGTGTGTTGGGCCCAAGAACATGGATCTAATATTCACATGAACCAGTGGGAGAAATTATGGAAGGTGGACATGAAGTTTACAGCATGCTATCATCTTAGAGAAAACATCATGAAAATGATATACAGATGACACCTTACCCCGACCAAGTTGTATTAAAATAGATCAGAAGATTGCTGGAGATGCAAAAATGGTAAAGGTTTGTATATGCATATGTGGTGGGAATGCAAGAGCATAAGAGAGTTTGGGGACATCATATATACAGTAATGAATTTAAAAATATATTAAAATTCCCATTTACAAAATGACCAAAAGCCTTCTTTTTAGGAATAATGTCAGAAAATTTAAAAAATAGCAGACCACTCTTCAAGCAATTTAATTTTTTTTAAAAAAATAGCAGACCACGCAACAACAACAGCCAGGATCCTGGTGGCGAAGAATTGGAAAAGTGAAAAGACCCCCCACAAAAACTGAATGGCAGGTTAAAATGATAGAATACTTACAATTGGCAAGGATGACAAGGAGAGTAAGAGGATACCCGATGCAGAATATCAATAAGGAATGAATAGTATTTAAAGAATATTAAAAAAACTATTGTGATAACAAAAACCTCCTGGCAGATCTTGAGTGACTCTTGTAATATAAAGGTGTAAACAATAGAACTTCTTTGATAAGATTTTGGAAAAGAGAACAACAATAAGGCACTGTGTGATAAATAACAAAATGAGAAATAGTACAATGAGAATAATCGGAATTATATTTTAATTACTTTAATTTTTTATCTTTACCTTTTTCCTCTTTCTTTGAAAAGTAGTTGTAGATGTAGTGTGTGATGTAAATATTGTATTGTTGTGTGCTGTTATCTAAGTTAATGTTGATTGTTTAATAGTTAATAAAAATCATAATCATAAGGATTACACTGCAAATTTTAATGATAGGGTTGTCACCTGTTCATGATTTTTATGGGTTGCTCATATTTTGAGACCACAAGGAGATAATATTACAGAGTTCGTTGTTTGTTTGGTTTATTATTCTTGTTGCATCCCAACAGTCTTCAATGAGTGTGTTTTCAGTTTCCAAACTATGCATTTAATGGAGGAAATGGTTTCTGATGGTAGGTCTTTTTAAACTACCCATTTGTTGTTTGTAGAAAAACAATAGTATTCTAGCATTGTAGGGGCTTGGGAGAGATGACCCCCAGGGTCCCTGCCAACTTCACCATTTGATGATTCTGCTTCTACACTGTGGAGCAGCTCTCTGGGGTTTCAGGTGGGAGTCTGATCAAGCCCTACTACCTGGGAGACACCAGGACCTGGACCTGGGACATTCTGCATGCAGACAACACGTTCTACCACTACGTTACAGTGTTTCCCATCACTGCAATAAGGTTCTCCCAGCGGCCAGCAATCTGTAGCGGATCTGTTGGCTCTTGCATCAGCTCATTTCCAGCTTCCATCTCTTTGCTTATGCTTGTATCCATATGGAACTCATGAATGGGCAGAAAGCTTTTCTGTCCCACCAAGCCTTTGCAGGCAATTTAAAGCACATTGCCCACAATGGTCTGCTGGTGTTTGTCTCTAATTATTTTGCAAATGTAAACTACTGTGATATATTATATCTCTCTAATTTTGTTTGCTAATTTTTCTGGTACTGCTTCATGCCTTTAGTTCCCTGTCTTGCTGCCATGAAGATGCAGTGATGGGAAGCAATTCACTGGTGACATTTCTGCTAATTGAACACTTGTAAATACAACTGAGCTGCAAGAGAAGTAAAAGGAAACTATTCTGGGAAGTGCAACACCTTCACACATTTTGTGGGATAAATGTCTGTTTCTGTGGTCTGCCGATGTGAACAGGACCCTTGCAATGTTGCAAGCAGCTTCTTGTTCTCTTGATCTCTGTCCATCCAGGCTGCTAAAGCTGACAAGTGTATCCAGGGGCCTGCTCCCTTTGGTCAAGCAGTAGTACATAAATCCCTGAAGAAACCTCTGTGATGAAAAAGTTCGTTTTGCTGGACAGGTTGGATCAACAAGTGTTTCTTTTTTTTTTTTCCTGCCTGCAAATTGTTAATGAATGGCAGCCTCTGATTGGCCGTGGTTCCAGGAGGGAGAGTTTAAAAGGAGAGGTTTTGGAGAGACAGTTAGTTTGAGAGGGTTGGTTGAAGTGGGTTGGAATTGTGGTTGGAGAGGGTGGGAGATAGGTAGGGAGACAGGCTGAGGTATAAAGAGTGAATGGGAGAAAGAGTTGGCTCTGGAAAAAACAACTTCCATTCTAAGCGTATTGTGAAGAAAAGAGTGTGGTGTCGTATAGGAGGAATAGACTGGGAGGCAGAGGTTGAGCCAGGAGAAGTAGGAGCTGGAAAGGAACAGCCTACTTGGGACTCAAATCTAGTCTGGAGGGGAGAGATTCTTCTAAGGAAAAGAAGAAACTCCCAGTCCCAGTGAAGGGAGGGAGTGTGGAGAGCCCTGTGGTCAATTACTTAAAGTACCTAAGGAGCAGGATTGTTAAAGGGGGTGGATAACTGAAAGAAAGTATCAAGGAACCAAACCAATAATGCAAAAACAACTGAGGACAAATTTAAAGTGAAATCGCACTTTATTTCTGAACTAACCTAAGTTGAATCCATTTGTGTTATATACTATCTTGCCTTAAATAAATCTTTATTGTTTATTTAAAGAAAACCTGTCTGAGACTCCAACTTACTAGTTACCCCTTCACAAAGGTCCTTCGTAGCATACTCTGGGGCTAGAATTTTTAAGGAAAAAGGGATAGAAACCTTCATGTAAAGGGTTGTTCATGAAGGCGGGGGCAATTTATCTAAGTGAGAGTAGGCCCAAAGGCATGAAAGGAAAAAGTGTCATTGTGCCCGTTGCAACCTCCTCTTGCACCTTTTTTGTGCTTTACGACAACCACCATCTGCTTGCAAATATCCCCTTCTTGGGCAACATGGTGAAGAGAGAGGTGGAGGAGCTATTACAGGAGTCTCTGGAGGATGCAGCCCATCTGATCCCTTATATCACAGTTTGATGACTGAGGTTTTCAGGGAAGACCTTGGTGGTGGTCCCCCATGGTTCAGATGAACAGCTTGCAATTTACAGATTCTAGGCATTCAATATTATGGGCCCAGACCTGACTGAGTTTAGACAGCTCTCCTGCCTTTTGAACTTCAGACACTTGACAAAACCTTTTCTATTTTGTAGGCATTTTAAGATGGTTTCCTGATTCTCTGATTGGTTAGCAACTTGCTGGCCTTGTTAAAATTCTGTGGCTGGCAAGACAAGGAACTCATTTTCAATTCAACCATCACACTTTCCAAAGTGCATAGTCAAATTCTTGCAGCAGTGAAGGTCTTCACGATCAATGCAGAAATGGGATTGTTGATCATACATATTTCAAAAGGAGATTCTTTTAAAATGCACTGCAAGAATCAGATGTGGTAGATTTACGGGCAAGGGATATTAGACATAATATACAATTGGCATCATGGGAAAAATTATGGAGGGAAGATTTAAAATTTACAACATACTGTATGTTGAAAGAGAATTATATGAAAGTGATGTATCGCTGGTACTGAACTCCTACCAAATTAGCAAAAATGTATAGAACAGCTACAGATATAGGTTGGAAGGGTAAAGAGAAAAAAGGCACATTTGACCACACCTGATGTACATGCAAGAAGACAAAAGGATATTGGGAAGTGATTTATAATGAGTTGAAAAAGATGTTTAAAATTACTTTTGTGAAAAAACCTGAAGCTTTCTTACTAAGAATTTTAGATCCAGAAATACCTAAGGATGAGAATAGACAATTTATGTATGCTACAACAACTGCTATTTGCCCAAAATGGAAAGAGGACAAAGTACCTACAAAAGAAGAATGGTTGATAAAGATGATGGACTATGCCGAAATGGCAAAAATGACTGGGAAAATCAGAGATCAAGGGGACAATAAATTTAATAAAGAATGGGGAAACTTTATAAGTTACTTAAAAGAACACTGCAAACAATTAAAACATTGGCAGGATTCCAAACAGTTCTTGCAATGTGGTGGGAACTATGGTAAAAACTGTGTTTTAAGAAAATATGGAGAATATTATATGCTGCATTGGAAAAGAAGATCTTGGGAAACCATGGAAAGGTGGAGGGATTCAGAGAATCCTGTGTGTAGAATGACTGTGATTTATGTGAGATGATAATTGTCAAAAGCAAAAATGAATAAAAAAGAATGCAATAGATGTACAATGCATTCTGATTCTTACCATGCTTCTTTTAAAAACTAAACAAAACAAAACTCCTTACTTCTATACTGAGTAGAGATAAACAACTAATGGCCTGGGAACTCAATCCATGTATTGGGAGTCATTCAAATCTATCATCCTAATGCAAATTCTAAAGCCCACACCTCCATACATTTACTCCATGCACTACTGTATGTGAAATCTACTTCCTACACTAAAAATTGTTTCAGTTACAGATAGGTAGCCGTGTTGGTCTGCCATAGTCAAAACAAAAAAAATTCCTTCCAGTAGCACCTTAAAGACCAACTAAGTCAGTTCTTGGTATGAGCTTTCCTGTGCATGCACACTTCTTCAGATACACTGAAACAGAAGTTTCCAGACCCTTCTATTTAGTGAGAAGGTGGGGAGGGGTATTACTCAGAAGGGTGGTTGGAATGGGTGATTGGCAGAAATTGTTTGTCTGTGTTACTCAGAAAGTGACTTGGAACCAAGCCAGACCTAATTTTGTAAGTTTATCTGTAATAAACTCATTTCTTGTTAATTTTAGAAATGGCAAAAACAACATTGGGGGGGGAGCGCAGGTGGTAGTTACGGATTCAGATCTGTTTGCGGTGCTAAGGAATGGGTTTAAAACACCATGCCATTTCACCCAAGTTGCCCCCTCAGAACTAGTATTTGCCCAGCAGGAAGGGTGGAGCTTGCAGGCACCATGCAGCAAATTTGTTCCCCCCCGCCCCATTTTATTTTACTTTTGACTGTATAGAACCTACAATTCTGAATTTAGGGGAGGGGGGTTACTTTGTTGCTGTTATTGATAAACATGGGGAAGTCAGAAATCCTTTCTGATCTACTTAAAATCACCTAGAGCTCATCTACCTTCTGACCATCCCTGCCATGTGAAGAAAATAGAAGTTGGGAAGCCATTCAGATTGGTGGGGGGAACAAAGCAGAAAGGATTAAAAATCCCCTTTCAAGCGCTTTCTGACTCCACCCACCCCCTCAGCTGCAAACATGTGATGCCTTATCACTGATTTCCAGACATTGAGGCTAGATTGATATCAGCTGTCTAGCAAGCCTTTGTTCACATTGGTGGGAGGAGTCAAACTGGGACAACTGTGTTGTTAAGGGATAATAATAAAGACTGCTTAAATACTGATTACTCAGTACTGTCAGGAACTGATAGCAAATGCCTTGTGTGTTAAAATGTCTGGTTTGTTTTG
The DNA here is from genome assembly GCF_964106915.1 of Podarcis gaigeae. Lineage (NCBI taxonomy): Eukaryota > Metazoa > Chordata > Lepidosauria > Squamata > Lacertidae > Podarcis > Podarcis gaigeae. The sequence goes on from NC_139681.1 coordinate 21,181,303, forward strand.
CACAAAATTGTCAAATGTCATGAATTAAAATAAAGCAAAGGCATTTTAAGGGGAAAAACAAAAAACTGCCAAGAGTCAAAAGGCTTTGTTAGTATTGTGAAGAAAAACAAAACGTTGTTCCTGAGAAAACTGGAGCACTCTAGTCTCTCAGCACTCTAGAAATGGCAGTGGCAATGGTAACAGAATGTACAGTAGAATGGATATCTATACACATTATGTGAACTCAGAAATCAGGCCCAGTCTTCACAATGTTCTGCATGTTAGAATGTGCTTCCTCTAGGGAAAACACCATGAAGATGCTATGTAAAGTAAAGGGTAAAGGGACCCCTGACCATTAGGTCCAGTTGTGACTAACTCTGGGGTTGCGCTGCTCATCTCGCTTTATTGGCCGAGGGAGCCGGCATACAGCTTCCGGATCATGTGGCCAGCATGACTAAGCCGCTTCTAGTGAACCAGAGTAGCGCACGGAAACGCTGTTTACTTTCCCACCAGTGCAGTACCGATTTATCTACTTGATCTTTGACGTGCTTTCGAACTGCTAGGTTGGCAGCAGCAGGGACCGAGCATCGAGAGCTCACCCCATCATGGGGATTCGAACCGCTGACCTTCTGATCGGCAAGTCCTAGGCTCTGTGGTTTAACCCACAGTGCCACCCACTTCCCAAGATGCTATATAGATGGCATCATACCCCCTTGAAACTAGCAAAAATGTATAAAGGAGGATCACCGATTTGTTGGAGATGTAAAACAGATGTGGGGTTATTTTACCATATGTGGTCATTGGGGAATTCTGGGATAACATCTATAATGAATTTAAGAAACTATTCAAACTCACCTTTAAAAGAAAACCAGAGATCTTTCTTTTAGGCATCTTACCATTAGAAATTATAAAACACCACCAGAAGGAAAACCTTCAGAAACTAGTTTATAAATTCTTACTGAAGCTACTAATCAGATCTTAGAACATGTCATTGGCCTGGTTGTATGTAACATTAACCCCTTAGTAACATTAACCATAGTTAATTAATTAATTAATTAATTAATTAATTAACCATGGTTACAACTGAGGCATCAGGCAGATAATCAGTTAAATCTTGATTCAATGCATTGTAGAATCATTAAAAGCACAATGAGAGCAGTTGTATCTTGAGAGCAGTTTGAATTTTTTTGCAGCACTTCATTGACAACATTGCAAGTTTTGGGAGATGGCACTTTAACTATAGCAAAGGAGGGTATCTAGGTTCACATGTAACACTAAGCTATGGTTAACATTAGCTAAGATTTCTAAACTAGCTAGAATATTTAACCATAATAAATAAACCATAGTTATGGGCTGGGTTCACACATAATGCAGCTAAACCATGGTTTAAGAAACCATAGTTGAGTAAGCCATGGTTTTAGCATTCTATACAAACTGATATGCTAGGCAGGTTGCTGGAAGTCACAAGGGCTTACTGCCATCAGCAAAGGAAAACATTTCCAAGCAAACTCTGCCAATGATTAGGGGTAGTCCACATGCTTCAGAACTCCTCTTCTTTTCAGGCTGCATGTTAAAACATACTCACACAATGGCAGTGATCAATCTCAGGATCAATTATGGTTCATCATGCCAGGAATAAGGCTGTAATACAAAGAAATCCTGTAATCTTAATTTTCAGATGAGGAATTCTGTCACAGTTAACTGAATAGATGATTTGTGCTCAGACCAAGGAAGTTGACTCTCTAAATAATTATCTTTTTTATGGACACAATCAAGCCCAACCTTATCATTCCAAGGGGCTAGGGTTGAGAGACAGAACTTGTCTAGGACCATCTCTTGAATTCATAGCTAGATAAGGCAACATGAATGAAACAAAAGGCAACATGAATGAAAGTAATGTTTCCATGCTATGTTAACAGGACATGAATGTATCCAGGCCCCATAAAAGTGTGTGTGTTTACTTATACATATATATTCACTTACACTAAAGTAACCATTGTTTTACTGAATAGGAAACCCTCTTTTAACTGAGAAATTTGGAAAGTATGAAACTGAAGTAGACACAAGCTATTTGTTGTTGTTGGTTTGTTTGTTTGTTTGTTTTTAAACAACTATGAAGAGAGGCCATTTTCAGAAATGATTCTCAAAATAGTTATTTTTATTCAAATCTTTATTGGCATTGACCTACAAAAACTGGCAAGCACTAGAAAATAAAAATAACCACAAAAAGTACTATATTCGGCACCTGCTAAAGTTGTTTTTGCTTAGGCTAGCCTATCTAGGCATGTAGAAATGGAATGTGTTTTAATATCTTTTTAGCTTACTGCTGATTTAAATTATATTCCAAATTTTTAAAATACTTGTTTTTAACTGTCAGTCATTGGTAATTTTAATGTTTTGTTTACAGAGATTCTATTCCAATCAAGTGGTCTTTAAATGTTTCTTTTTAATGTATCTTTCTTAAAGATTTTCTTGGTTTACAAAAGTATGTGCAATCTCTCTCTCTCTCTTGTCTTTAAATGTTTTTAATTAATTAATTTGGATCCCTTCCAGTCGGGATTCAGGCCTCATCATGGGACTGAAACTGCCTTGGTCGCACTGGTTGATGATCTCCGGCGGGCTAGGGACAAAGGTGAGAGCTGTTTCCTAGTTCTGCTGGATCTCTCAGCGGCGTTTGATACCATCGACCATAACATCCTTCTGGACCGTCTTGAGGGGCTGGGAGCTGGGGGCACTGTCCTACAGTGGTTCCGCTCCTTCCTCCTGGGCCGTGTTCAGAAAGTGGTGGTGGGGGATGAGTGTTCAGACCCCTGGGCTCTCACTTGTGGGGTGCCTCAGGGTTCTGTCCTCTCCCCCATGCTTTTCAACATTTACATGCGGCCGCTGGGAGGGATCATCAGGAGGTTTGGGTTGGGTGTTCATCAGTATGCAGATGATACCCAGCTCTACCTCTCTTTTAAATCAGAACCAGTGAGGGCGGTGAAGGTCCTGTGTGAGTGTCTGGAGGCGGTTGGAGGATGGATGGCGGCTAACAGATTGAGGTTGAATCCTGACAAGACAGAAGTACTGTTTCTGGGGGACAGGAGGCGGGCAGGTGTGGAGGATTCCCTGGTCCTGAATAGGGTAACTGTGCCCCTGAAGGACCAGGTGTGCAGCCTGGGAGTCATTTTGGACTCACAGCTGTCCATGGAGGCACAGGTCAAATCTGTGTCCAGGGCAGCTGTTTACCAGCTCCATCTGGTACGTAGGCTGAGACCCTATCTGCCTGCGGACTGTCTCGCCAGAGTGGTGCATGCTCTGGTTATCTCCCGCTTGGACTACTGCAATGCACTCTATGTGGGGCTACCTTTGAAGGTGACTCGGAAACTACAACTAATCCAGAATGCGGCAGCTAGACTGGTGACTGGGAGCGGCCGCCGAGACCATATAAGACCGGTCTTGAAAGACCTACATTGGCTCCCAGTATGTTTCTGAGCACAATTCAAAGTGTTGGTGCTGACCTTTAAAGCCCTAAACGGCCTTGGTCCAGTATACCTGAAGGAGCGTCTCCACCCCCATCATTCTGCCCGGACGCTGAGGTCCAGCGCCGAGGGCCTTCTCGCGGTTCCCTCATTGCGAGAAGCAAAGTTACAGGGAACCAGGCAGAGGGCCTTCTCGGTAGTGGCGCCCACCCTGTGGAACGCCCTTCCAGCATATGTCAAAGCGATAAACAACTACCTGACATTCAGAAGACATCTTAAGGCAGCCCTGTTCAGGGAAGTTTTTAACGTGTGATATTTTACTGTATTTTTGGTTTTTATGTAAGCTGCCCAGAGTGGCTGGGGAGGCCCAGCCAGATGGGCGGGGTATAAATAATAAATTATTATTATTATTATTATTATTATTATTATTATTATTATTATTAATTGTTTTTAAAACCCTCCTAAAACTAGACAAATAGAACAAATCAGAAGCTCTTCCTGCATCCCTAAATCAGGCAGGAATAATCCAATGTAGATCAATCAGTGGGGAAAATTCTGTGCAGTGTTTGAGCTGGCAAGTAGTTTGAGGAGAAAGGATACACACCTGGTGCTTCAGAGATCTGCCTGCCCTCACTGTAGTCTTATTCTTATCCTGAATGCAACTGGAGGACAGCCAAGCAGAGCAGTTTCCCAAGTTATCATTCTCTTACGATTACTTCACACACTATTTAGATAGACATCTGAATGTTCAACAAATCCATGTAAATTTCAATTCAGATAGAGCTATTCATGACATCATAGATGTTAACATGGTGATCAAAGTTCTCTGTCAATAGTGTAATCACATTGATGAAGCAATACAGAAGAGTTTAAGTATTAACTGGTCAGGGTGGCAGAATCATTTGGTCTGGGTGAATAGAAACTGGTCTAGAGAGCAACAATTTGGAACAAAAATGAGGTTCACATTTAACAAAAAATAATAAGATCCAACCTCCCACTAAACTACACTTTTAAAAGCTACAATCCTAAAATCATTGAACTTTTCCCACTTGCACTTTGCCTTTGCTGTTTTATTACATTTTTAATGGATGCTTGTGAGGTTCATTTTAAAAGCAGTATATAAGTAAATGAAATGGTAGCGATTGAGAGGGACGTATTTCTGACTAAATGGATCTGTCTTGATTTATAATAATTAAAAATCATGATCAACCAAAAATAAAAGAGAACAAAATACTTCCAAGCAGAGGCGGATTTAAGGCAGCCCAGACCCCCCCCCCCCCGCTGAGCCTGGAGGGGCCAGAGGGGAGCAAAAGGATGGAGGAATGAAAGGAGCAGCATGGAAGGCGAGAGGGGGCAGCCTTCCTCAGAGGCCAGACATGCTAATGCGCTTATCTCGCCTCCTGGGTGGGTCTCCCCTGCGGGGTGCGGTATCATTGTGTGAAGAGGGAGCGAAGAGGCGACCGAGGGGAGGGGGGGAGAAGCGGGGAGACCAGGGAGAGGAAAGAGGAGGAGGAGGTGGGCCACCTCAAGGTCCGACGGGAAAAGGTGGGGTCCTAGGAGCCAACTCTTGCCCCCAGGTCCCTTGCCCCCCCCCCCCAGTGCTCTAATGGCAATCGACCAGGGCAGGGCTTACCTGACCCCCCACCCCACCCCCAATCTTCTATCCAAGTCGGCGCCCCTGGGTGGGATATAAATAGAGAAATAAGCTCGTGGAACTGAAATCCGGTTTCAGCACCATTTGGGTGGAAAGCAGAGGGAAAGCAAACCCTGAACCGCATAAGCACAACTGGTCCCTTGTCTGGTTGTCAGAAGCTCAGCAAGGATTAGCTTGGTTTAAGATTAGGGACAAGAGGAAATACTGAATGATGAAGTGATGATGTGTAGCATTATAAACAGATTGGAATCATGTAAGGCATTCCCAATACTCTCCAATAGCATCCTCATTTAACACTTTGAATTCCAGGATTTAACCCAATGTCTGAGTCACATCATCAAGATACTGTGGATTTTGGTTTGGGTGAACTCTTCCTTCGTGGAAGTTGCACGTAAAAGCAGAGAGGGGATCCGGCAGAACCAATCCCTTTCTGTATTCAGGCAACATTTCAAAAAGGAAGTGCATTATGTAGCATGGCAGGCAGGCAGGGCTCAGAAAAATCCATCCCCATAGAATCCCAATTGTTCCAACCCCAGATTTTGACTGTGGCCCTTATTTGAACAAGTGGCCAATTATTCAGCTTTTATTTTTGATTTCTATATACAAGTGCTTTTAGCTTGCTTGGGCAAAGGGAAGAAAATGCTTCAGTAAAAGGAAAGCCAGACAAAGGCATTAAAATAACTTTATTGAAAAACTTTACAATATACAAAATTTAAAAGTTAGGGGGGGTTTATATGGATGAGTACCCCCTAGAAGGTGTTGGGAGAAGGGAAGATAATTGATTTGCTGCCAATTTTGGTAATCTTCAGGCAACATTTGTAGCTCGGTTCCTGATCATTGTTTTGGAACCAGTCATCTTTCTTCTCACTCTTCTGTTCTGAAACCAGTTCTGAACAAAAGAAAGGAGAGAACAAAATGCCCATTATTTCCAAAGGCATAGGTCATCATTTCACTTTCTAGCTCAGAAGACCGCCAAATATTTGTGCCTCGTGTGGTGTAATTTTTTCAGTGTGGGAGAACCAGGGATTTGCGGGACATTGGCTAGAAATCAATGTTGCTTAAGTGTGGTTCCAGCTGAATGCTGCGCATTTGGTCTCTCAAGGCAAGGTGCTGAATGCTGCAATCCTAATAGGAGTATACTATGCACACTCCCTTGGGAGTTCGGTCAGGTGGATCAGGCTATAAAGGCAGCCTAGAAAACCAGATGGTTTTAGCCTCAAATTAGAGTTGAAACCAGGTCTGTTAAGATTTTTTACTGTTCAAACCCAGAACCTTTCATATTTGAAAGTATGTGCCACCAATAATTTTACTGGGAAGGAAAAGGAAGCCTTCATCAGGAACCAGGATTTCTGAACAAGTATGGGCACAATTTCTTCCTACAGTTGAAAAGGAGGGGACACAACGCACCCACCCCTTACAAAAAGCCTTTACATCAATGGTACAACAGCCCCCCCCCGCAATAACACCCCACAAAAACCCAGGAAAGAGGAAGTTGGCTCTTGAATAAGGCACCTTTCACGTTAAGATAGGAGGCACCAGGAAGAGCTAAGGCATTCGAATGACAACGAAAGAATTATTGTGAGCGATTTAAATTTATCCAGTATTTGCGGTTTAAGGAAGTATTATATCTTTATTTAAATTACAGTAATAGTTTTTAAGTTACCTTTGGCCATTTGTTTATTTATTTCATTAAATGTATACACCACTTGATTGTAAAAGAAAAACTGCAACGTGGTTTACTAACAGATAAAATAATAAAATTGAGGGATTGGGGGTGGGAAACAACCATACATCAAAACATACAGATTTATATTTCCTTAAATTAGCACAAACCCATTGAATGATATCTGTGTCATCCTTTTCGACAGTGCTGTGGTGGTCACCATTTAGTCTTCCTCCAATGAGTTCTGGGAGGCAACTACTAGGCTATCACTCTAGAAACCCTTTCTCTCACCTAAGGGAATCTAACAGGAGCTGGTAGATGGTTTACTCCTAGGCATGTGCAGAGTGCTCACCCATCAGCATCTAGCAACCGCCCAGGGAATGCTAGTGCTCAGGGCCCTCAGGGCTTTCCTTATGGAGGAGGGAGAGAAACACCAGCCGAATTCCCAGGGGCAGGTTCAGAAAAGGAGGCAAAGATGAAAAAGTGGGCATTTGCCTGAGCTGACGTCCCAGCCCCATTGGGCAGACTTACTCCTGCAGGGGGGTCAGCAGGGCCGGCCCAAGACATTTGGTCCCCTGAGACGAGTCCCAAAACTGCCCCCCCCCCAGGGAAGAATGGAGATTGTTGGCGGATCAAGATGGCGAAGAAAGGCGGGAAGAGACCAGTGGCGCCTCCTCTTTGCCCCGAGGCTGCTGTAGAGGCAGATTTGGAGTGGGGAAGAAGTGGAAGTGAGGAAGATCCAGCTCCCAAGCAGAGGGCGGATTCAGGGCAGCCCAGCCAGCCCCCCCCCCCCCGCTGAGCCTGGAGGGGCCACAGGAGAGCAGAAGGATGGAGGAATGAAAGGAGCAGCATGGAAGGCGAGAGGGGGCAGCCTTCCTCAGAGGCCAGACATGCTAATACGCTTATCTCTTTTTTTCTGCATAATTTTTATTGTTTTTTAAATTCTAATGCGCTTATCTCGCCTCCTGGGTGGGTCCCCCCTGCGGGGTGGGGTGTGGGGGTCATTGTGTGAAGAGGGAGCGAAGAGGAGACCGAGGGGAGGGGGGGAGAAGCGGGGAGACCAGGGAGGAGGAGGAGGAGGTGGGCGGCCGCTGTGACGCCGCAGGGGAAGCCGTGACCAAAGGGCGCCAAGGCTGGACAGGCGGGGGCGCATGCGCGGGGACGGTTTGGGCGGGAAACGGCGCGCGGCGCCAACCTTGAATCTCTGAGGCGAAGCGAGAGGGAGTGGGGGATGGGCGGCCGTTGGGACCAGAAAGAGGAGCGGGAAGGACACCCCTCCCCCCGTTGCCCCAGGAAAACGTTCCTTATAGCGCTGATGCTGCGGGAAAGTAATAAGGGAAGACAACGCCGAGAGGGAAGCCCCTCAATTTATCTCGTAGCCGGTCCCGAGGCGCCACACAGGGCGCAGCAGCGCCATCTTCCCTCGGGCATATATATATTTGGCTTTGGAGAGCAACTTAACACCCTCATGGTAGAAAAACCAGTTAAACCTTATATCCCCATCTCAAACTTCTGTTTTTTAAAAAATGGAAGATTCATGAATGGAAACCAAACTTATTAACAAATCTACTTATACCAGGATCTACAAATATACTTTTGCATACAAAGAAAATACAGCAACTTCCCACCACATTTATTGCCACCTACTCTAGCCTCAGATACAGAGACTTAAAAAGAAAACGAAAGGGACAGAAAGCCATTGGTGCATTAAAATGTGTCTCAGGAATTTTCAGCCATTAGTAGACCTGACCTTTTATCTCTATCTGAAGAAGTGTGCATGCACACGAAAGCTCATACCAAGAACTGACTTAGTTGGTCTTTAAGGTGCTACTGGAAGGAATTTTTTTGTTTTGTTTTGTTTTGACTATGGCAGACCAACACGGCTACCTATCTGTAACTTTTATCTCTAGAACCACATGTACCGCACAACTGACTTTTTTCTACGGGAAAATTAAGTCCATGTTTATATGCTTGCACACAGGAAAGTGAATGTTGCAGTAAATGGAAAGTTAAAAGACAACTCCGGACAAGCTATTAAAAGAACAAACTTTATTCCAAACATTGAAGTCATACATTAAAAGGCATTAAAAGAGGGAGCTTGTAAAATATGTACAGGATAGCAAGGAAGGAGTTGGGATGCTAATCTGGAACCTGACTTAAAGATAAAAACTGAGAGTCCGAAGCACTTCCATCAACATTCTGCATTTGTCCAGGATTTGTAGCTGAATAATTTCCGGTTGCAGACCAGGGAGTGTAAGTGCTTGATGCCATGAAGAAGTTCCCAGCTGATGATGGAGGCTGCCTCACCATCTCCGCACCGTAATATGGAACTGGGCAGTTGCTTGCCTGGGAAGTCTCATAAAGCCCAGTTCCACAAAAAGCAGCTTGCTGGTAATAAGCAAGGTTCAATTCCGGGGAGCTCTGCTGTTGCGGGGCACACTCTCCCGGTTGCGTGTTGTTGAGAGGTGGCTGCCACAACCCTGCTCCTCCATAGCTTTCAGCATAATGAAAGTTGTGTGGCTGATAAAATTGTTCCGTATGAATATTTTGGAGGTTTCCTGGACTGCTTCTTGGGCTGCTGTCCAGGCTGCTTCTTGGACAGGTTCTCTCACTGTGGCTATAATTAGCTGCAGCCTGGTTCCCGATCCTTTTCCTGGAACCAATGCTCTTTGGTGTTCTGGCTCGTCGGTTTTGAAACCAGATCTGAACAGAAGAAAGGAGAGAACCAAATGCCCATTATTTCCAAACGGGAAGGTCATAATTTCACTTTCAGGTACAACAACCAAGCAAAGATTAGTGTATTAGTGGGAAAACCTACGTTAACTTGTTTTGTGTTGTGCGAAAGGCATATAGGCATTATGTTCAAAAGCCTTTATATCCACGATACACCCCCCCCCCAAAAAAAAAAGAACCAAGAAAGACGAACTTAGCTCTTAAACAAGGCGCCTTTCGCGATAAGCTGAGAGGCACCCGGGTGAACTAAGGCCTTCGACTACGCAAGGATTATTCGGAGAGTTTCAAATTGTTCCAGCATGTGCGGTTTAGGGAAGTCTTGGGAGCCCCCACCATCCCGATTCTTACGTGCACACGATCTTCTTCGACTCCGATGCACCTCGCCAGCGCCTCCCTGGTCTCGTATCCGGGGTACTGGTTCTTTTCAAACTCCTTCTTTAAAAGCTCGATTTGGGCAGGGGTGAAAACGGTCCTTTTTCTCCTATGTCCCCCGACTTTGGGGTAGCTTCCTCCTGGGAAAAGACAAAGAGGCAAATGTGAAGGAAGCGCTCGGCTTAAACAGAAGCGAGACTTGCAGATCTTCCTCCCGACATGGAAAGCTCAGGGCTGCATCGCCTGCACTTGCTGGGGACCCCCGGCTTCAGTGGCAATTCTTTCAACCGCCCCGCTGACCACCCACCCGGCAGAGCGCAGAAGGGCAAAGCCTTCGCTTTTTACAGGAAGGCTTTTGTACCTAAAATTGAAATCCACGCACTTTGTGGCCTTTAAATAAACTTCCGGTTGCTCGGAGCAAGGCTTGAATGAAAACAAACCATAGAATTTTAAGTAATACGTTTACGCTCTTATTTCTATGCCTGCCATCGTTTTCCGCAGCCGATCCTAACCACGATTATTGGGAAATTTAATCCCGTTTATCTGAAAGGGATTTAACAATCAGAAAATGTGTGTGTAAATGCTTCATGCAGTAAAATGCACTAAATGATTCATGCTTACAAGTAAAATATGTGCAAACCAATCTTGCGAAAGGTTTCCAACCGAAGACATTTGAGCCCCTGTGTACTCCCTCCCTGGCTACTACAAATGGGGCTTTCTTACACCCTGATCCTGACCCAGAAACAGAAACAACCTTCCTTTATAAAAACCATCGTTTATGAAACCCTGAATTTATATCAATCATTTGAGCAATTTTTTTAAGACAAGTGAACTAAAGATCTTCTTAACAATCCTCTCTTCTTACCTCGGTTGGTAGTTTTCATCTTGCAAATGCGCTGCCTCGCTCTCTTCCAACAAAGCTGCTTTTCGCTTCCAAAATTGCCCTTGCTCCTCAAGGCCCGCTCCAGGTTTCTGGAGTTCGGCGCCTTTATAGCCCCTCCGGGCTGCCAATTGGCCGGCGCGTTTTCCTTGGAGAGAAGCGCTCCAATGGGGAGGCGGCTTTTGGGGAGGAGCGAGTTTCAAGTTCACTTTTCAAGCGCTGCTTGACCAATCTAGATTGGCCGGAGCGCACCCTTCCCTTGGCATCAGCCCTTAGCAAAACTGGAAAATAGCCCCCTAGGCTTGGAGATTAGGGCGCACAGTTGAAGAGAAGGGAATTGAGAAGACGGGTTGGGGAGCGAGAGAGCCAAAGAGAACTGTGGTTTATTTTTAAAAAATATTATTATGAGGCTTTCATTTTACAGACAGAGATGCGCCAAGACTTAGGCATGTTGAAAGCCTTTGTCAAAGAAGTCTAGACGCAACAAGTACACTCTGAAACCCCCTGCCTTTTGAGATGAAGCAGGCGCCTTCACTGCACCCTTTTCGGCGCCTGCTATAAACTTTGTTTCCTTTCCTTTACCTGCAAAAAGTTGCTATGCCTTTTAATCGGTGGTTTTAGCTTCACTGCAATTGCATTTTGCATGTTTTTCACTTTGACTTTTGTCGATCGTGTTCATGCTTTCGTAAGCCGCTTAGAGGTTTTCGTTAAGGTTAGGCGTTGCAAAAACTTGAAGGGAAGAATGTGAGTAACACCATTGCAAATAAAGGGGAGGCAAACTCCTCTTGCCAAGAAGTCAGTAGGTCTTTCAAGCCCAAGCGGTTCATGTTAGATTCAGCCCCGGACAGACGTCGCAACCAAATCCTGAATCTACACAGTCTCAAGGCACTGTCGCTTGAAACTGCAAGGGGGTTGCATTATCTTTCTTTCTTCTTCTTTTATTAAAGATTTTCTTGTTTTACAGAAGTATGTGTAATGTCTCTCGTATTTTTTCAACTATTTCTCTTTCTGTCTTTCTATCCCCACAACTTTCACGTGGCATATTCCTCTGCCTTTCAGGGACTTGCGGCATCCAAATAGCCTGCCGCTCCGCCCTGCACCCGGGGCAGGATAGTTCCCTCCGATCCTCAAAGGAACTGAAAACGTTCTGAAACCTTCCAGCTCATACAATGAATGTTCCCAGTCCCTGGCAGTTTGTTAATCAATAATGCTTCCCCGTTGGTACATTCTTTGCTATTTTTGCTTAAGAAAATTAACACAAGGGACCCTCCCTTGGTGTACCTATAAACCCTAATCCTAAGTATGCTGACTCAGAATCGGCAAGGAAACTTTTTTTCCAGTAAGAACTACATTTTTTTCTGGTGAGCTATGGGAAATTCAATATATTTTTCAAAATGTTTTTTTTCTTTTTCCGAAATGTTTTTTAGAAGCATTTGCAGAGTGTGTTTTATGTGTAGATTCCACCCAGGGCAGCCGATAACGCTGCAGTCTTTCCTCATCCACACCAGATGACACACCACCTAGTACCTTTCCTTTCACTAAGATTTAGCACTCTCTCCTGCGTAACGATCCCCTCTGTTCTCCACCACTCAACTCTTTCCCTCATTCAGAGAGACGGATGTGGGGAAATAAATCCCGCACCTTCCACTCCCAGAGAGGTTTGCCTGGGATCACTTTGATGTGTTTGTATGTGTCAGGTGAAGACATTTAGATCTACTTGCAGCTAGTTGTCCTTATTGCAGGTTTTATCCTCCAACATTAGCTTTTTGCTCTCAATTGGGTATTGTTTTAATCTTGCCTTTTATCTATTCTTTACATTTATCTCTCTCTCCAGAACTGCTCTAGCATCTCGATTCTGGCGTTTTCCCTATGTTATACAGAGAGCAGCTTGGAATCAGGGGCAGATCTCCTAGGGCACCAATGAATCTTAAGATTCTGGGCACCTACTCTCATGCGTAAACATTTTTACTCACAGCAGTGTCTTTGACACGTGAGACAAACCAGAACAGAAATTCTAATCAAAATCTGCTTTTTTAAATGTGGTGATCTGTTGAAGAAGACAACAGTGGTTACCCAGAACTGATTGCTAGTTGTGATGGGGCCCCTAGAACAGCTCAAGTTCAGGGCCCCCAAAATGTGGGTCTGTCACTGCTTGGGACTGATGTTGGGAGAATTGTAATAGTCATCTGTTGTTGCGTTTGAAAACAGCAAACGAGGGGAGGGGAGTAGAGATTCAGAACTATTTGTGGCGCTGGGGAAGAGTTGTAAATACCATGCTATTTTACCCATCCAAGTTGCCCACTCAGAACTAATATTTGCCCAATAAGTGGGTTGGAAGACACAGGCACCATGCAGCAAGAGATTTGCTTCCCTCCCTTTAACCAGAACCTAGGATCCAGCAAGAAAGAGCTTAGTACAAAAGCCATACACTTAGAATACAAGAATTATGAGCCCAGGAACTTGTTTTGAGAATCAGAATTAATTGGAGCTCACAGGCTTTCCACACGTAAATCCGTTCCCGCTTAATTCAAGTATTCTTCATCTCAGCAGTATAATGTAGAGGGGGAGGGGATTATTTTGGGGTTACAGTATTTATAAACACGGGGAGGCGAGGTCAGCAATCCTTTCTGATCTACTGCAAAACACGCAGCGTTCTTCCCACCTTCTTCCCACCACTGCCATGCAAAGGAAACAGCAATTTAGAAAGCTATTAGGACCGGAGGGGGGGAGCGGGACAGGGATCAGTTGCGCCCCCAATTCCATCCTATGCATACAAGCATGTGATGCGTTATCACGGATCTCCAGTTCTGATAATTGAGAAAAGTGACGGCAGAGTGATCAAGTGGATGGAAGAATGAGGAAAGGTTGGAACATTGGGGACTTTTCGGTTTAGAGAAAAGTTGAATAAGCGGTGGCATGACAGAAATTTATAAAATTTTGCATTGCATGGAGAAAGTGGATAGAGAAAAATTTCTCTCCCACTAAACTACACTTTTAAAAGCTACACTCCCAAAAGCATTTAACTTTCCCCCCTTGCAGTTTGCCTTTGCTGTTTTATTACATTTTTAATGGATGCTTATTGTTTTGATATATTGATGTAAACCACTTTGTGAGGTTTCTTTCAAAAGCAGTACAAAAGTAAATGAAATGGTAGGGATTGAGAGGGACGTATTTCTGACTCAATGGATCTGTCTCGATTTATAATAATTAAAAATCATGATCAACCAAAAATAAAAGACAACAGAAAACCTCCAAGCAGAGGCGGATTTAGGGCAGCCCAGTTGGTTCCCCCCACGCTCTGAGTCTGGAGGGGCCAGAGGGGAGCAGAAGGATGGAGGAATGACAGGAGCAGCATGGAAGGCGAGAGGGGGCAGCCTTCCTCAGAGGCCAGACATGCTAATGCCCTTATCTGGCCTCTTGGGTGGGTCCCCCCTGCGGGGTGGGGCGGGGGGGTCATTGTGTTAAGAGGGAGCGAAGGGGAGGGGGGGAGAAGCGGGGAGACCAGAGAGAAGGAGGAGGAGGAGGGCGGCCGCTGTGACGTCGCAGGGGAAGCCGTGGCCAAAGGGCGCCAAGGCAGGGGAGGCGGGGGCGCATGCGCGGGGGCGGTTTGGGCGGGAAACAGCGCCAAGGCAACCTGGATTCTCAGCGGCGAAGCGAGAGGGAGTGGGGGATGGGCGGCCGCTGGGACCAGAAAGAGGAGCGGGAAGGACACCCCTCCCCCCCCGTTGCCCCAGCAAGACGTTGGTTATGGCGCTGATGCTGCGGGAACGTAATAAGGGAAGACAATGTCGAGAGGGAAGCCCTTCAGAGTTACCTCGTAGCCGCTCCCCAGGCGCCACCACAGGGCGCGGTCGCGCCATCTTCCCTCGGGCATATATATATTTGGCGGAGTATCTGCGTGTTGGCCTGAACACAAAAAATACACCACAATCTCTGCAGCCATTAGAAGACGTGACCTTTTATCTCTAGAACCACATGTACCGCACAACGGACTTTTTTCTATAGAAAAAATAAGCCCATGTTTATATGCTTGTAGGCAGCAAAATGAATGTTTCAGTAAATGGAAAGTTAAATGAAGACTCCAGACAAGCTCTTAAAAGAACAAACTTTATTCCAAACATTGAAGTCATACATTAAAAGAGGGAGCTTGTAAAATAGGTACAGGATAGCAAGGAAGGAGTTGCGGAGTTAAGATGCTAATCTGGAAACTGAATTAAAGAGAAAAACTGAGAGTCCGAAGCACTTCCATCAACATTCTGCATTTGTCCAGGATTTGTAGCTGAATAATTCCCCGTTGCAGACCAGGGAGTGTAACTGCTTGATGCCATGAAGAAGTTACCAGATGGTGGTGGAGGCTGCCTCACCATCTCCGCACCGTAATATGGAACTGGGCAGTTGCTCGCCTGGGAAGTCTCAGAAAGCCCAGTTCCACAAAAAGCAGCTTGCTGGTAATAAGCAGGGTTCAATTCCAGGGAGCTCGGCTGTTGCGGGGCACACTCTCCCGGTTGCGTGTTGTTGAGAGGTGGCTGCCACAACCCTGCTCCTCTATAGCTTTCAGCATAATGAAAGTTCTGTGGCTGATAATTTTGTTGCGTGTGAATATTCTGGAGGTTTCCTGGACTGCTTCTTGGGCTGCTGTCCAGGCTGCTTCTTGGACGGCTTCTTTCACTCCGGCTATAAGGAGCTGCAGCATGGTTCCCGATCCTTATCCTGGAACCAATGCTCTTTGGTGTTCTGGCCCTTCTGTTTTGAAACCAGACCTGAACAGAAGGAGAGAACCAATATAGAAGACATTGTTACCATGAATATGTCTTTTTGATCCAACAGAGAGAGTTACATTTAATAAATTATGCTTATTCCTCTGGGGTTTCTCTTTAGTTCTCTGCAGCATTTTTCTACTATCTTCAGCTCCACATTCATATATCCCATGTGCATAATCTCCAGTTACTGTTAAATATAAAGCTTCTAAGTTGGAATGACTAAATACTGCTATTTGGCTGTATTTTGTTCTGCAGTATCAGAAAAAGCCACCTTTAAAAGCTGCACAACTGTACAGTTCCACAAGTCTTGCTATATTGAAGTATATTGTTAATGCCAAGTGGATGGCTGCATACAAGGCTTAACATCTCTGTGTGCATTTGTGCTGGAAGGCAACACTTTATGCCTGGCAATTGTTTTACAATTTCCATAAATTTAGTAATAGTAATTTTAAATGGCTCACTCAGAAGACCTACCCATTTGTTGTGCCCTGTTTGGGGTCTTCTGCCTCAGTCTCCCAAGTGTCCTGGGGGTAATGGACTAGGCAGGGAAGTGTATTTATATATTTTCTAAATGCCAATTTCTCTGTAGCAGAGAACTAAGTACTTGCTCAACTTTTGCCAGAAAAAGCAATGCAGCTTAACTCGTTTTAGTCTCCCCAGTGCAAGCTGCTTATGGCTGCAGTCCTCTGCACATTACTTTGGGAGTTAGTGTTAACTGGATCAAGCTGCAAAGGCAGCCTATAAAACCAGATTTAATGTACTTTTAGCACTAAGCCTATCCCTTTCAGATTTCTAAGCTGGGTCTCTGATGATTTTTTTTAAATGATTTAAACCCAGAACC
The DNA here is from genome assembly GCF_964106915.1 of Podarcis gaigeae. Taxonomy (NCBI): domain Eukaryota; kingdom Metazoa; phylum Chordata; class Lepidosauria; order Squamata; family Lacertidae; genus Podarcis; species Podarcis gaigeae. The sequence continues at coordinate 21,197,646 of NC_139681.1, forward strand.
CACGATACACCCCCCCAAAAAAAAACCACACCAAGAAAGAGGAAGTTAGCTCTTGAACAAGGCGCCTTTCGCGATAAGCTGAGAGGCACCCGGGTGCAGCGGCCTAGCGTGGGCTGTCAGCACCCGGGGCAAGGGAAGTAATTTGCGCCCCCTAACCCGGGGCAAGGGAAGTAATTTGCGCCCCCTAACCCGGGGCAAGGGAAGTAATTTGCGCCCCACGCCGTGGCGCCCCCCCCCCCAGCCTCTATATTCTGCGCTTGTCAGGCTTGGCTGCTGGCCCTCCGTGGCCTGGCAACGGACTCAAGAGACCGGCCGTGGCGGCGCTGGAGGGCTGGTTTGGGGCCCGAGAGAAGCCTCGGAGAGTTCTCGCTGGGTTGACCTCGCAGCCTGGGTTACCCTGCGGGGCTGTTGTGAAAGGCGAAGGCGAGCGGCAGCGTGGCTTGCAGCGGAGCAAAGGGCACGACCACGGCGCCGGGACGTGCCCTTTGCTTGTGCCCCTTTGCTGGGGAGGCTGAGAAGGGCGCCCCTTTGCTGCGCTCCCCCAGGAGGTCCCCCGGGAGCAGAGCCCGCTGCCTGCGCTGGCAAGGAGGATGAGCCCAGCTGGCAGGCCGGCCAGAGAGGAGCCTCGCAGGCAGCGAGTGGCTGGCTCCTTGCGGGCGGCGGCGGCAGCGCAACTCCCTCCTGCCGCGAGAGGCGGCAGCAGCCGGGCCTCGGACCTGCAGCCAGGAGCGCTGCCTCTTCCTGCGCCCCGAGGGCTCCCCGCGCCCAGCAACCCGGGGAAAGCGCCGCACTTCCACCACTGGCCCTGCTTCCACCACTGGCCCCTGAACCCCAAGGCTGAGGCTCATGGCGCGCACCCCGGCTTGCAGCTCCTCCGCCGCCCTTCCAATGGGGCAGCGGCCCGCAGGGAAGAGCAGGCGCGCTCTCTGTCCCCAGCTGAAGCCGAGGAGGGCTTCTGGTAGCCCCGGGGTGGGAGGCGGAGGGGGGTCGCTGGCTGCAGCCGCCTCGCCTCGCCTCCGTTCTCCTCTTAAATCAGACACAGACGGCTGCTGACAGAGAGGAGAAGGGGCGGGGGCGGAGAAGCGCAGCGTGGGCAGCGGGAGGCGGCTGGGGGTGGCTCGCAAGAGAAGCGAGCCCCGCGGGACTGAACCAGGTTCCTCTTCCCGCTCCCGCAAAGCGACGTGCCCGTCTTGTGCTCTCCGCAAAAGGCGCCAGATCAAAGCGGCAAACGGTACAGATCCACACCACGCCCCCCGCGGAACAGTCGTGCCCTCCACATCACAGGCAGCTCAGAGTTAAACTCTGCGCCGGAGGCTCTTCGGCAACTCCGGAGGCGGCGAGTGCGCCCCCCCCAGATATTGCGCCCGGTGCGGCGGCACCCCTTGCTCCTCCCACGCTACGCCACTGCCCGGGTGAACTAAGGCCTTCGACTACGCAAGGATTATTCGGAGCGTTTCAAATTGTTCCAGCATGTGCGGTTTAGGGAAGTCTTGGGAGCCCCCACCATCCCGATTCTTACGTGCACACGATCTTCTTCGACTCCGATGCACCTCGCCAGCGCCTCCCTGGTCTCGTATCCGGGGTACTTGTTCTTTTCAAACTCCTTCTTTAAAAGCTCGATTTGGGCAGGGGTGAAAACGGTCCTTTTTCTCCTATCTCCTCCCACTTTGGGGTAGCTTCCTCCTGGGAAAAGACAAAGAGGCAAATGTGAAGGAAGCGCTCGGCTTAAACAGAAGCGACGCTTGCAGATCTTCCTCCCGACATGGAAAGCTCAGGGCTGCAACGCCTGCACTTGCTGGGGACCCCCGGCTTCAGTGGCAATTCTTTCAACCGCCCCGCTGACCACCCACCCGGCAGAGCGCAGAAGGGCAAAGCCTTCGCTTTTTACAGGAAGGGCAAAGCCTTCGCTTTTTACAGGAAGGCTTTTGTACCTGACATTCAAATCCACGCACTTTGTGGCCTTTAAATAAACTTCGGTTGCTCGGAGCAAGGCTTGAATGAAAACAAACCATAGAATTTTAGGTAATACGTTTACGCTCTTATTTCTATGCCTGCCATCGTTTCCGTAGCCGATCCTAACCACGATTATTGGGAAATTGAATCCCGTTTATGTGAAAGGGATTTAACAATCAGAAAATGTGTGTGTAAATGCTTCATGCAGTAAAATGCACTAAATGCTTCATGCTTACAAGTAAAATATGTGCAAACCAATCTTGCGAAATGTTTCCAACCGAAGACATTTGAGCCCCTGTGTAATCCCTCCCCGGCTACTACAAATGGGGCTTTCTTACACCCTGATCCTGACCCAGAAACAGAAACAACCTTCCTTTATAAAAACCATCGTTTATGAAACCCTGAATTTATATCAATCATTTGAGCAATTTTTTAAAGAGAAGTAAACTAAAAATCTTCTTAACAATCCTCTATTCTTACCTTGTCCTGTAGTTTTCATCTTGCAAATGCGCTGCCTCGCTCTCTTCCAACAAAGCTGCTTTTCGCTTCCAAAATTGCCCTTGCTCCTCAAGGCCCGCTCCAGGTTTCTGGAGTTCGGCGCCTTTATAGCCCCTCCTGGCTGCCAATTGGCCGGCGCGTTTTCCTTGGAGAGAAGCGCTCCAATGGGGAGGCGGCTTTTGGGGAGGAGCGAGTTTCAAGTTCACTTTTCAAGCGCTGCTTGACCAATCTAGATGGGCCGAAGCGCACCCTTCCCTTAGCATCACCCCTTAGCAAAACTTGAACATAGCCCCCTAGGCTTCGGCGCACAGTTGGAGAGAAGGGAATTGAGAAGACGGGTTGGGGAGCGAGAGAGCCAGACAGAACTGTGATTTATTTATTTTTTAATATTATTATGAGGCTTTCATTTTACAGACAGAGATGCGCCAAGACTTAGGCATGTTGAAAGGCTTTGCCCAAGAAGCCTAGATGCAGCAAGTACACTCTGAAACCCCCTGCCTTTTGAGATGAAGCAGGCGCCTTCACTGCACCCTTTTCGGCGCCTGCTATAAACTTTGTTTCCTTTACTTTATTTTTACCAGCAAATGTTGCTATGCCTTTTAAGTGGTGGTTTTAGCTTAACTGTAATTGCATTTTGCATGTTTTTCACTTTGACTTTTATCGATCATGTTTCTGTTTTCGTAAGCCGCTTAGAGATTTTCGTTAAGGTTAGGCGGTGCAAAAACTTGAAGGGAAGAATGTGAGTAACACCATTGCAAATAAAGGGAAGGCAAACTCTTCTTGCCAAGAAGTCAGTAGGTCTTTCAAGCCCAAGCGGTTGATGTTAGATGCTCAGAGTATGTATTCAGCCCCGGACAGACGTCGCAACCAAATCCTGAATCTACGCAGTCGCAATGCACTATCGCTTGAAACTGCAAGGGGGTTACATTCTCTTTCTTTCTTCTTCTTTTATTAAAGATTTTCTTGTTTTACAGAAGTATGTGTAATGTCTCTCGTATTTTTTACATGTAACATTTTTACAAATCCGCTTCATTTGTTGAGACATTAGGGGGAGAAAAAAAGGGGTGGAGGGTGGGGATATGAGTGGGGGTGGCGTGGGTGGCGATGTTTCTATTATGCTTAATTTATGTAGGGTTTGCTGTCAGCGTTGCTTGTGCTGTTCACTTGTATTCCTAACGGGGTTGCATTCTGAGTGAAAGCGAGTTTTCCGTTTCCTAGGCTTGCTTCACACGTTGTTGGTGCTTCCTTTCTTGTTCACTTCCACTATTTCCCAGTCCCTGGCAGTTTGTTAATCAAGAATGGTTCTCTGATGGTACATTCTTTGTTGTTTTTGCATAAGATAATTAACACAAGGGACCCTCCCTAAGTGTATCTATAAACCCTAATCATAGGTATGCTGACTCAGAATCGCCAAGGAAACTTTTTTTCGAGTAAGAACTACATTTTTTACGACTGAAAAAAAAGCTTCCGTGATGGTTGGGGGCGTTACAGAAAGATGTGGAAACCTCAGCAAACATATCAGTACTGTCTCAGGAAAGATTATCCCTGAACAAAAGAGGGCTCACATTGGGGGTGGGAGAGACACAATTAAATGTCTCCAATTTCTGCCATCATCCTCGCTTAGAAGCTCGGTATATTTCTGCAGAAGGCAATTGATTTAAATATGTATTCGTGTAAGGTACTTACAGTAGGGACTAGCAGAATTTCCTGGAAAACATTTACTTGTATCCTTTGGGATACAATACGTTGCAATCTATCTCAATATACCTTATTCTTCATGATAGCGGTGGGACATCTACCTAGAATATAAGGGGGTTCTTATTCGTTCCAGAATATAGAAATGTGTCCAAACTAATTTGCTTCAAAATTCTCTTATTTTGGAAGGGAGATTTAGAATGCTGTGCTAGCCTAACTTACTTGTTAAGTCTTGTATGCAGCCATCCACTTGGCATTAACAATATACTTCAATATAGCAAGTCTTGTGGAACTGTACACTTGTGCAGCTTTTAAAGGTGGCTTTTTCTGATACTGCAGAACAAAATACAGCCCAATAGCAGTATTTAGTCATGCCAACTGAGAAGCTTTATATTTAACAGTAACTAGAGATTATGAACATGGGATATTTGAATGCGGAGCTGAAGAGAGTAGAAAAATGCTGCAGAGAACTAAAGAGAGACCCCAGAGGAATAAGCATAATTTATTAAATGTAACTCTCTCTGTTGGATCCAAAAGACATATTCATGGTAACAATGTCTTCTATATTGGTTCTCTCCTTTCTTCTCTTCAGATCTGGTTTCAAAACAGAAGGGCCAGAACACCAAAGAGCATTGGTTCCAGGATAAGGATCGGGAACCATGCTGCAGCTCCTTATAGCCGGAGTGAAAGAAGCCGTTCAAGAAGCAGCCTGGACAGCAGCCCGAGAAGCAGTCCAGCAAGCAGCCAAAATATTCACACGCAACAAAATTACCAACCACAGAACTTGCATAATGCTGAAAGCTATGGAGGAGCAGGGTTGTGGCAGCCACCTCTCAACAACACGCAGCCAGGAGAGTGCAGAGATGGTGCAGAGATGGTGAGGCAGCCTCCACCATCAGCTGGGTACTTCTTTATGGCATCAAGCACTTATACTCCCTGGTCTGCAACGGGGAATTATTCAGCTACAAATCCTGTACAAATGCAGAATGTTGATGGAAGTGCTTCAGACTCTCAGTTTTTCTCTTTAAATCAGTTTCCAGATTAGCATCCCCACTCCTTCCTTGTTATCCTGTACATATTTTACAAGCTCCCTCTTTTAATGCCTTTTAATGTATAACTTAGATGTTTGTTCTTTTAATAGCTTGTCTGGAGTTGTCTTTTAACTTTCCATTTTTCCCCATAGAAAAATGTCAGTTGTGTGGTACATGTGGTTCTAGAGATAAAAGGACACGTCTTCTAATGGCTGAATATTCCTGAGACACATTTTAATGCACCAATGGCTTTCTGTCCCTTTCCTTTTCTTTTTAAGTCTCTGTATCTGAGGCTAGAGTAGGTGGCAATAAATGTGGTGGGAAGTTGCTGTATTTTCCTTGTATGCAAAAGTATATTTGTAGATCCTGGTATAAGTAGATTTGTTAATAAGTTTGGTTTCCATTCATGAGTCTTCCATTTTTTAAAACACAGAAGTTTGAGATGGGGATATAAGGTTTAATTGATTTTCCTACCATGAGTGGGTTAAGTTGCTCTCCAAAGCTTTAAAGACATATAAGTTTAACTTGTATGTGCCTTAGCCTGCAACACGGGTATTTATTTCTATTAAAAACTTTGTGGGGGGATATTTTGAACACTTTATTTCATTTTCTTGCCCTTATCCCCCCCCCCAAAGGTTTGTGCTCTACTGCCTTCAATGAAGCTTTATAGGGGGGGTTGCCTGTGAACTAGAGGTACAAATGCATATGCCGGAAGGAAGATGGTGGCGCCCTATGGGGACCGGCTACGAGATAACTCTGAGGGGCTTCCCTCTCTACATTGTCTTCCCTTATTCAACACGTATTCCCAAGCAGAAACTTGACATCCCCATGCGTGTGTTTCAGTATACATGCAGTTTATTTCATTTTCTTGCCCTTATTCCCCCCCCCCAAGGTTTGTGCTCTACTGCCTTCAATGAAGCTTTATGGGAGGGTTGCCTGTGAACTAGATTGTGTCCAATACAGTTTGCCTTCTGTGCCGTTCAGCCTTGATTTAACCAGGTTTGGTCATAATAAAACAAGTCAGTTAATTTTAGAGTCTAAATTGGACCCTCTTAGGACAACTAATTTAGAAGTAGTCCCACTGAACTTACTAATACACAACCAAATCAACAACAGCTGCAACATGCTCCCCGTCCGCCTCCTAGCAAAAACCCTGAAACAACTGAGCCTAAGAGTATAAATCTATCAAAGCCTAAGACATATCCAAATGTTTTTTTCATGGCTTTTCACAAATAATGCCACATTATTGGCATATCATTATGTTCCCTGTTCATTTGATTATATCTAAATGGTTCTGCTAATGGGTCAAGTTCTGCTAACAGTGGAAAGTGCGAACAGCAGTGGAGATAGAGGACATCTCTGTTTAGTACCTCTACATAATCTGCGTGAGTCTGAATTTACTCCATTCACTGAGATATAGGCTTTGGGCTTGGAATATATGACAAATCCATATCATAAAACCTCACCTGCCCAGTCCGCTATATTTCTCAACACTGCACTATGGAATTTAATGGGGCTGGGTGCTAGATTTGGCAGATCAAACTGAATCTAGTGGATTTGTCCTGCCCTGCCCTGCCCCTGATATAGGACCAGATCTGGGTTGGGTGTGACCTAGGTTGGGATAGGGCTGATCTGGGTCCACATCTTAATGTGTGTGTGAAAGAGAGAGAGTGTGTGTGTATGTGTGTAAGCACAGCCCTGGAATTACTCAAGATGTGATTATGGCTGCCAACCTAGATGGCTTTCTCAAGAGATTAGGCAAATTCATGAATGCTAAGACTATCAGTGGCTAATAATCCGTTATGGATATATGCTATCAGAGGCATATCAATTGCTGGGAAAGAACAGGGCGAAAGGGTACTCACCTGACCTGTGTCCTGCTTTTGGGATTGCATCGTGATATGGTTGGCTACTGTGTAGAGCAGAATGCTTGGAAAACCTGGCATTCTCCTAAAGAGACCTCATATACAGAAATGTGGTTACATATGCACAAATTAGATGTGATACAAGAGATCTATGAATAAAATAGCTACAAGTAGTTCTTTAGTTGCCAACTGACCAGATCTTCTTCCAGAATCATTTGCAGTTAAAGAAATAAAAACAAGCATTTAATGCATGCAATTAAAAAACAAACAAACCATATCCTTGACTTCAGAAGATGCACTCAGCCTATACTGATTCTGTATGTCCCTCATCCCTGAAAAAAAGAACAAAAAAAGCTGCTTTCTCTTTTAGAGGTGAAGGGTACTCTATCCATTGTAAATAAGCTCAATTAAAAGCAAAATTAGGCATGCTGGCCCATTAGAAAACAACAACAACAACAACTCCACAATCCACAGTAGGGTAATGTGTTTATTGAAACCAACAGGAATGCTAAACAAGTATGGCAAGCTCTCCAGAACTCTTCACCAGACAAGGTGTTTCACAAAGCAGGCGGTGAGGGAGAGTTGTAATCAGATGTAATCAGGACCTGCAAGATAAAGACCACAGGCTGAAATGCCATTCATTTGAGGCAGTAGAATCTAGCACAAAAGTTGGCACCCATTTCACAATGGCTTTTTCAGATTACCATTTCAATCTGTAAGCAATCATTGTAAAATTGGTGCAGGGGGAATCTTTTCAATCCTGCAAAACCAACAGAAGAGTCTTGTAGCACCTGAAAGATTAACAGATTTATTATAGTTACGGATAGGTAGCCGTGTTGGTCTGCCATAGTCAAAACAAAACAAAATTCCTTCCAGTAGCACCTTAAAGACCAACTAAGTTAGTACTTGGTATGAGCTTTCGTGTGCATGCACACTTCTGTATCTGAAGAAGTGTGCATGCACACGAAAGCTCATACCAAGAACTAACTTAGTTGGTCTTTAAGGTGCTACTGGAAGGAATCTTTTTTGTTTCAAATTTATTATGACACACACAATATAATTCACTTCATTGGATGCATAAAGTATTATCCTGAGTTGCAGGGACACAATTGGTGGGGAGCTTGTAAAAAGATACCAGAGGGAAACTAAATGCTGAATTATACAGTTGAGGATAATGACCTTTTAAACTGCAATGATGAACCAAAAACAGTAGTTGATAACACAGACATCCTTGCACTGGTAAGTCAGTTTTTGGCACAACCAGTGTGGTTTTAAAAAACATAAACCCAGCACCTATTGTATTGATTCCATCTGCAAATAATAGCACTGGTGCATTGTAATACAATGGTCTCATGGTTTGAGGTCACTTCATTCAATAATGAACACCTTAAGGTCAGTGACAGAGCATCCTGAGAAGCTGAAATGTTCCCTCATTGGCTTTTCTATACTGCCATTTCAGATTTGTGCTCATTCATTCTTTTGCAGACTAGCTAGAAGGCCATTGCATAGATCAGCTAGAGGGCAACTGATGGCATATATTACGTTGGAAGATGAGCAGGTGAATTAGCCCCTCAGGTTCTATTGACATTCTTAGTTCCTGTAATAATTATGTTAAACTAGATATGGGAATAGAGTTGGTATCTGGCTCTGCCACAGCATCTGGTCCCTTGTGTTCACAATCCTGTTATATGGCCTGTTACTCATGAAGAGGTGTTTTTAGGTTAATGGGCTGTCACCCAAGGCCTGTGACAGGAAAGTGTCACCAATGCATCTCAGATAGAAGAGAGGCTTTCAGTTCTGTAGTCACTTTTGTTTTATAACAGATTGAACTAAATAGGTAATTGACCTGATGTGATCAATCCTCTCCTGTGAACAGGTTAACCAAAACTGGATGATTACCAAAGTCTCAGAGCTGTTTGGAGAGTATCTGAAAAGGATAAAATACAACTGAATAAAATAGGCATTCACAGCCACAACTGCAAGGAAACCTTATTTTTTATTTCATTTCTAAAATTAAGATTACAATCCTAAACACACTATGGAGTAAGTCCCATTTAATTCAGTGAATTTTATTTCTGTGGCACACGTATTTAGTCTATAAGAAGGTGACGGTACACAGGGTTTTTAAAAACCATATAGTGAGAAAATCCCCTTATAAAATATGGGAGAATATATAAAGAAATACTAGAACCTAAGACCTCACTGACAGAAGTCATGGCAGTAAAAAAGAAAAATATGAAAGGAGACTGGCCAATGTATAGAATATTAGAAGAAAACAATAACAAATTGACGCTGAAGAAGTTTGAAGAAATTAGGTTGTACCTGATGGATTAGTTACAATATTTTCAATTAAATGAAAGATTAAGTATAGATTAAAAAAAGGATTTGAAAATAAGACATGAGATTTGGAAAAAGAACTAATCCAATCCAAAGGGAAATATATTTCAAAAATGTACAATCTATATCTTGAGTTGGAGGTAAAAGAAAAGGTAAAAGTAAGAGGTGATGGTGTGTTGGGCCCAAGAACATGGATCTAATATTCACATGAACCAGTGGGAGAAATTATGGAAGGTGGACATGAAGTTTACAGCATGCTATCATCTTAGAGAAAACATCATGAAAATGATATACAGATGACACCTTACCCCGACCAAGTTGTATTAAAATAGATCAGAAGATTGCTGGAGATGCAAAAATGGTAAAGGTTTGTATATGCATATGTGGTGGGAATGCAAGAGCATAAGAGAGTTTGGGGACATCATATATACAGTAATGAATTTAAAAATATATTAAAATTCCCATTTACAAAATGACCAAAAGCCTTCTTTTTAGGAATAATGTCAGAAAATTTAAAAAATAGCAGACCACTCTTCAAGCAATTTAATTTTTTTAAAAAAAATAGCAGACCACGCAACAACAACAGCCAGGATCCTGGTGGCGAAGAATTGGAAAAGTGAAAAGACCCCCCACAAAAACTGAATGGCAGGTTAAAATGATAGAATACTTACAATTGGCAAGGATGACAAGGAGAGTAAGAGGATACCCGATGCAGAATATCAATAAGGAATGAATAGTATTTAAAGAATATTAAAAAAACTATTGTGATAACAAAAACCTCCTGGCAGATCTTGAGTGACTCTTGTAATATAAAGGTGTAAACAATAGAACTTCTTTGATAAGATTTTGGAAAAGAGAACAACAATAAGGCACTGTGTGATAAATAACAAAATGAGAAATAGTACAATGAGAATAATCGGAATTATATTTTAATTACTTTAATTTTTTATCTTTACCTTTTTCCTCTTTCTTTGAAAAGTAGTTGTAGATGTAGTGTGTGATGTAAATATTGTATTGTTGTGTGCTGTTATCTAAGTTAATGTTGATTGTTTAATAGTTAATAAAAATCATAATCATAAGGATTACACTGCAAATTTTAATGATAGGGTTGTCACCTGTTCATGATTTTTATGGGTTGCTCATATTTTGAGACCACAAGGAGATAATATTACAGAGTTCGTTGTTTGTTTGGTTTATTATTCTTGTTGCATCCCAACAGTCTTCAATGAGTGTGTTTTCAGTTTCCAAACTATGCATTTAATGGAGGAAATGGTTTCTGATGGTAGGTCTTTTTAAACTACCCATTTGTTGTTTGTAGAAAAACAATAGTATTCTAGCATTGTAGGGGCTTGGGAGAGATGACCCCCAGGGTCCCTGCCAACTTCACCATTTGATGATTCTGCTTCTACACTGTGGAGCAGCTCTCTGGGGTTTCAGGTGGGAGTCTGATCAAGCCCTACTACCTGGGAGACACCAGGACCTGGACCTGGGACATTCTGCATGCAGACAACACGTTCTACCACTACGTTACAGTGTTTCCCATCACTGCAATAAGGTTCTCCCAGCGGCCAGCAATCTGTAGCGGATCTGTTGGCTCTTGCATCAGCTCATTTCCAGCTTCCATCTCTTTGCTTATGCTTGTATCCATATGGAACTCATGAATGGGCAGAAAGCTTTTCTGTCCCACCAAGCCTTTGCAGGCAATTTAAAGCACATTGCCCACAATGGTCTGCTGGTGTTTGTCTCTAATTATTTTGCAAATGTAAACTACTGTGATATATTATATCTCTCTAATTTTGTTTGCTAATTTTTCTGGTACTGCTTCATGCCTTTAGTTCCCTGTCTTGCTGCCATGAAGATGCAGTGATGGGAAGCAATTCACTGGTGACATTTCTGCTAATTGAACACTTGTAAATACAACTGAGCTGCAAGAGAAGTAAAAGGAAACTATTCTGGGAAGTGCAACACCTTCACACATTTTGTGGGATAAATGTCTGTTTCTGTGGTCTGCCGATGTGAACAGGACCCTTGCAATGTTGCAAGCAGCTTCTTGTTCTCTTGATCTCTGTCCATCCAGGCTGCTAAAGCTGACAAGTGTATCCAGGGGCCTGCTCCCTTTGGTCAAGCAGTAGTACATAAATCCCTGAAGAAACCTCTGTGATGAAAAAGTTCGTTTTGCTGGACAGGTTGGATCAACAAGTGTTTCTTTTTTTTTTTTCCTGCCTGCAAATTGTTAATGAATGGCAGCCTCTGATTGGCCGTGGTTCCAGGAGGGAGAGTTTAAAAGGAGAGGTTTTGGAGAGACAGTTAGTTTGAGAGGGTTGGTTGAAGTGGGTTGGAATTGTGGTTGGAGAGGGTGGGAGATAGGTAGGGAGACAGGCTGAGGTATAAAGAGTGAATGGGAGAAAGAGTTGGCTCTGGAAAAAACAACTTCCATTCTAAGCGTATTGTGAAGAAAAGAGTGTGGTGTCGTATAGGAGGAATAGACTGGGAGGCAGAGGTTGAGCCAGGAGAAGTAGGAGCTGGAAAGGAACAGCCTACTTGGGACTCAAATCTAGTCTGGAGGGGAGAGATTCTTCTAAGGAAAAGAAGAAACTCCCAGTCCCAGTGAAGGGAGGGAGTGTGGAGAGCCCTGTGGTCAATTACTTAAAGTACCTAAGGAGCAGGATTGTTAAAGGGGGTGGATAACTGAAAGAAAGTATCAAGGAACCAAACCAATAATGCAAAAACAACTGAGGACAAATTTAAAGTGAAATCGCACTTTATTTCTGAACTAACCTAAGTTGAATCCATTTGTGTTATATACTATCTTGCCTTAAATAAATCTTTATTGTTTATTTAAAGAAAACCTGTCTGAGACTCCAACTTACTAGTTACCCCTTCACAAAGGTCCTTCGTAGCATACTCTGGGGCTAGAATTTTTAAGGAAAAAGGGATAGAAACCTTCATGTAAAGGGTTGTTCATGAAGGCGGGGGCAATTTATCTAAGTGAGAGTAGGCCCAAAGGCATGAAAGGAAAAAGTGTCATTGTGCCCGTTGCAACCTCCTCTTGCACCTTTTTTGTGCTTTACGACAACCACCATCTGCTTGCAAATATCCCCTTCTTGGGCAACATGGTGAAGAGAGAGGTGGAGGAGCTATTACAGGAGTCTCTGGAGGATGCAGCCCATCTGATCCCTTATATCACAGTTTGATGACTGAGGTTTTCAGGGAAGACCTTGGTGGTGGTCCCCCATGGTTCAGATGAACAGCTTGCAATTTACAGATTCTAGGCATTCAATATTATGGGCCCAGACCTGACTGAGTTTAGACAGCTCTCCTGCCTTTTGAACTTCAGACACTTGACAAAACCTTTTCTATTTTGTAGGCATTTTAAGATGGTTTCCTGATTCTCTGATTGGTTAGCAACTTGCTGGCCTTGTTAAAATTCTGTGGCTGGCAAGACAAGGAACTCATTTTCAATTCAACCATCACACTTTCCAAAGTGCATAGTCAAATTCTTGCAGCAGTGAAGGTCTTCACGATCAATGCAGAAATGGGATTGTTGATCATACATATTTCAAAAGGAGATTCTTTTAAAATGCACTGCAAGAATCAGATGTGGTAGATTTACGGGCAAGGGATATTAGACATAATATACAATTGGCATCATGGGAAAAATTATGGAGGGAAGATTTAAAATTTACAACATACTGTATGTTGAAAGAGAATTATATGAAAGTGATGTATCGCTGGTACTGAACTCCTACCAAATTAGCAAAAATGTATAGAACAGCTACAGATATAGGTTGGAAGGGTAAAGAGAAAAAAGGCACATTTGACCACACCTGATGTACATGCAAGAAGACAAAAGGATATTGGGAAGTGATTTATAATGAGTTGAAAAAGATGTTTAAAATTACTTTTGTGAAAAAACCTGAAGCTTTCTTACTAAGAATTTTAGATCCAGAAATACCTAAGGATGAGAATAGACAATTTATGTATGCTACAACAACTGCTATTTGCCCAAAATGGAAAGAGGACAAAGTACCTACAAAAGAAGAATGGTTGATAAAGATGATGGACTATGCCGAAATGGCAAAAATGACTGGGAAAATCAGAGATCAAGGGGACAATAAATTTAATAAAGAATGGGGAAACTTTATAAGTTACTTAAAAGAACACTGCAAACAATTAAAACATTGGCAGGATTCCAAACAGTTCTTGCAATGTGGTGGGAACTATGGTAAAAACTGTGTTTTAAGAAAATATGGAGAATATTATATGCTGCATTGGAAAAGAAGATCTTGGGAAACCATGGAAAGGTGGAGGGATTCAGAGAATCCTGTGTGTAGAATGACTGTGATTTATGTGAGATGATAATTGTCAAAAGCAAAAATGAATAAAAAAGAATGCAATAGATGTACAATGCATTCTGATTCTTACCATGCTTCTTTTAAAAACTAAACAAAACAAAACTCCTTACTTCTATACTGAGTAGAGATAAACAACTAATGGCCTGGGAACTCAATCCATGTATTGGGAGTCATTCAAATCTATCATCCTAATGCAAATTCTAAAGCCCACACCTCCATACATTTACTCCATGCACTACTGTATGTGAAATCTACTTCCTACACTAAAAATTGTTTCAGTTACAGATAGGTAGCCGTGTTGGTCTGCCATAGTCAAAACAAAAAAAATTCCTTCCAGTAGCACCTTAAAGACCAACTAAGTCAGTTCTTGGTATGAGCTTTCCTGTGCATGCACACTTCTTCAGATACACTGAAACAGAAGTTTCCAGACCCTTCTATTTAGTGAGAAGGTGGGGAGGGGTATTACTCAGAAGGGTGGTTGGAATGGGTGATTGGCAGAAATTGTTTGTCTGTGTTACTCAGAAAGTGACTTGGAACCAAGCCAGACCTAATTTTGTAAGTTTATCTGTAATAAACTCATTTCTTGTTAATTTTAGAAATGGCAAACACAACATTGGGGGGGGAGCGCAGGTGGTAGTTACGGATTCAGATCTGTTTGCGGTGCTAAGGAATGGGTTTAAAACACCATGCCATTTCACCCAAGTTGCCCCCTCAGAACTAGTATTTGCCCAGCAGGAAGGGTGGAGCTTGCAGGCACCATGCAGCAAATTTGTTCCCCCCCGCCCCATTTTATTTTACTTTTGACTGTATAGAACCTACAATTCTGAATTTAGGGGAGGGGGGTTACTTTGTTGCTGTTATTGATAAACATGGGGAAGTCAGAAATCCTTTCTGATCTACTTAAAATCACCTAGAGCTCATCTACCTTCTGACCATCCCTGCCATGTGAAGAAAATAGAAGTTGGGAAGCCATTCAGATTGGTGGGGGGAACAAAGCAGAAAGGATTAAAAATCCCCTTTCAAGCGCTTTCTGACTCCACCCACCCCCTCAGCTGCAAACATGTGATGCCTTATCACTGATTTCCAGACATTGAGGCTAGATTGATATCAGCTGTCTAGCAAGCCTTTGTTCACATTGGTGGGAGGAGTCAAACTGGGACAACTGTGTTGTTAAGGGATAATAATAAAGACTGCTTAAATACTGATTACTCAGTACTGTCAGGAACTGATAGCAAATGCCTTGTGTGTTAAAATGTCTGGTTTGTTTTGCACAAAATTGTCAAATGTCATGAATTAAAATAAAGCAAAGGCATTTTAAGGGGAAAAACAAAAAACTGCCAAGAGTCAAAAGGCTTTGTTAGTATTGTGAAGAAAAACAAAACGTTGTTCCTGAGAAAACTGGAGCACTCTAGTCTCTCAGCACTCTAGAAATGGCAGTGGCAATGGTAACAGAATGTACAGTAGAATGGATATCTATACACATTATGTGAACTCAGAAATCAGGCCCAGTCTTCACAATGTTCTGCATGTTAGAATGTGCTTCCTCTAGGGAAAACACCATGAAGATGCTATGTAAAGTAAAGGGTAAAGGGACCCCTGACCATTAGGTCCAGTTGTGACTAACTCTGGGGTTGCGCTGCTCATCTCGCTTTATTGGCCGAGGGAGCCGGCATACAGCTTCCGGATCATGTGGCCAGCATGACTAAGCCGCTTCTAGTGAACCAGAGTAGCGCACGGAAACGCTGTTTACTTTCCCACCAGTGCAGTACCGATTTATCTACTTGATCTTTGACGTGCTTTCGAACTGCTAGGTTGGCAGCAGCAGGGACCGAGCATCGAGAGCTCACCCCATCATGGGGATTCGAACCGCTGACCTTCTGATCGGCAAGTCCTAGGCTCTGTGGTTTAACCCACAGTGCCACCCACTTCCCAAGATGCTATATAGATGGCATCATACCCCCTTGAAACTAGCAAAAATGTATAAAGGAGGATCACCGATTTGTTGGAGATGTAAAACAGATGTGGGGTTATTTTACCATATGTGGTCATTGGGGAATTCTGGGATAACATCTATAATGAATTTAAGAAACTATTCAAACTCACCTTTAAAAGAAAACCAGAGATCTTTCTTTTAGGCATCTTACCATTAGAAATTATAAAACACCACCAGAAGGAAAACCTTCAGAAACTAGTTTATAAATTCTTACTGAAGCTACTAATCAGATCTTAGAACATGTCATTGGCCTGGTTGTATGTAACATTAACCCCTTAGTAACATTAACCATAGTTAATTAATTAATTAATTAATTAATTAATTAACCATGGTTACAACTGAGGCATCAGGCAGATAATCAGTTAAATCTTGATTCAATGCATTGTAGAATCATTAAAAGCACAATGAGAGCAGTTGTATCTTGAGAGCAGTTTGAATTTTTTTGCAGCACTTCATTGACAACATTGCAAGTTTTGGGAGATGGCACTTTAACTATAGCAAAGGAGGGTATCTAGGTTCACATGTAACACTAAGCTATGGTTAACATTAGCTAAGATTTCTAAACTAGCTAGAATATTTAACCATAATAAATAAACCATAGTTATGGGCTGGGTTCACACATAATGCAGCTAAACCATGGTTTAAGAAACCATAGTTGAGTAAGCCATGGTTTTAGCATTCTATACAAACTGATATGCTAGGCAGGTTGCTGGAAGTCACAAGGGCTTACTGCCATCAGCAAAGGAAAACATTTCCAAGC
Organism: Podarcis gaigeae; assembly: GCF_964106915.1. NCBI lineage: Eukaryota > Metazoa > Chordata > Lepidosauria > Squamata > Lacertidae > Podarcis > Podarcis gaigeae. Next base: position 21,214,133 of record NC_139681.1, read on the forward strand.
AAACTCTGCCAATGATTAGGGGTAGTCCACATGCTTCAGAACTCCTCTTCTTTTCAGGCTGCATGTTAAAACATACTCACACAATGGCAGTGATCAATCTCAGGATCAATTATGGTTCATCATGCCAGGAATAAGGCTGTAATACAAAGAAATCCTGTAATCTTAATTTTCAGATGAGGAATTCTGTCACAGTTAACTGAATAGATGATTTGTGCTCAGACCAAGGAAGTTGACTCTCTAAATAATTATCTTTTTTATGGACACAATCAAGCCCAACCTTATCATTCCAAGGGGCTAGGGTTGAGAGACAGAACTTGTCTAGGACCATCTCTTGAATTCATAGCTAGATAAGGCAACATGAATGAAACAAAAGGCAACATGAATGAAAGTAATGTTTCCATGCTATGTTAACAGGACATGAATGTATCCAGGCCCCATAAAAGTGTGTGTGTGTGTGTGTTTACTTATACATATATATTCACTTACACTAAAGTAACCATTGTTTTACTGAATAGGAAACCCTCTTTTAACTGAGAAATTTGGAAAGTATGAAACTGAAGTAGACACAAGCTATTTGTTGTTGTTGGTTTGTTTGTTTGTTTGTTTTTAAACAACTATGAAGAGAGGCCATTTTCAGAAATGATTCTCAAAATAGTTATTTTTATTCAAATCTTTATTGGCATTGACCTACAAAAACTGGCAAGCACTAGAAAATAAAAATAACCACAAAAAGTACTATATTCGGCACCTGCTAAAGTTGTTTTTGCTTAGGCTAGCCTATCTAGGCATGTAGAAATGGAATGTGTTTTAATATCTTTTTAGCTTACTGCTGATTTAAATTATATTCCAAATTTTTAAAATACTTGTTTTTAACTGTCAGTCATTGGTAATTTTAATGTTTTGTTTACAGAGATTCTATTCCAATCAAGTGGTCTTTAAATGTTTCTTTTTAATGTATCTTTCTTAAAGATTTTCTTGGTTTACAAAAGTATGTGCAATCTCTCTCTCTCTCTTGTCTTTAAATGTTTTTAATTAATTAATTTGGATCCCTTCCAGTCGGGATTCAGGCCTCATCATGGGACTGAAACTGCCTTGGTCGCACTGGTTGATGATCTCCGGCGGGCTAGGGACAAAGGTGAGAGCTGTTTCCTAGTTCTGCTGGATCTCTCAGCGGCGTTTGATACCATCGACCATAACATCCTTCTGGACCGTCTTGAGGGGCTGGGAGCTGGGGGCACTGTCCTACAGTGGTTCCGCTCCTTCCTCCTGGGCCGTGTTCAGAAAGTGGTGGTGGGGGATGAGTGTTCAGACCCCTGGGCTCTCACTTGTGGGGTGCCTCAGGGTTCTGTCCTCTCCCCCATGCTTTTCAACATTTACATGCGGCCGCTGGGAGGGATCATCAGGAGGTTTGGGTTGGGTGTTCATCAGTATGCAGATGATACCCAGCTCTACCTCTCTTTTAAATCAGAACCAGTGAGGGCGGTGAAGGTCCTGTGTGAGTGTCTGGAGGCGGTTGGAGGATGGATGGCGGCTAACAGATTGAGGTTGAATCCTGACAAGACAGAAGTACTGTTTCTGGGGGACAGGAGGCGGGCAGGTGTGGAGGATTCCCTGGTCCTGAATGGGGTAACTGTGCCCCTGAAGGACCAGGTGTGCAGCCTGGGAGTCATTTTGGACTCACAGCTGTCCATGGAGGCACAGGTCAAATCTGTGTCCAGGGCAGCTGTTTACCAGCTCCATCTGGTACGTAGGCTGAGACCCTATCTGCCTGCGGACTGTCTCGCCAGAGTGGTGCATGCTCTGGTTATCTCCCGCTTGGACTACTGCAATGCACTCTATGTGGGGCTACCTTTGAAGGTGACTCGGAAACTACAACTAATCCAGAATGCGGCAGCTAGACTGGTGACTGGGAGCGGCCGCCGAGACCATATAAGACCGGTCTTGAAAGACCTACATTGGCTCCCAGTATGTTTCTGAGCACAATTCAAAGTGTTGGTGCTGACCTTTAAAGCCCTAAACGGCCTTGGTCCAGTATACCTGAAGGAGCGTCTCCACCCCCATCATTCTGCCCGGACGCTGAGGTCCAGCGCCGAGGGCCTTCTCGCGGTTCCCTCATTGCGAGAAGCAAAGTTACAGGGAACCAGGCAGAGGGCCTTCTCGGTAGTGGCGCCCACCCTGTGGAACGCCCTTCCAGCATATGTCAAAGCGATAAACAACTACCTGACATTCAGAAGACATCTTAAGGCAGCCCTGTTCAGGGAAGTTTTTAACGTGTGATATTTTACTGTATTTTTGGTTTTTATGTAAGCTGCCCAGAGTGGCTGGGGAGGCCCAGCCAGATGGGCGGGGTATAAATAATAAATTATTATTATTATTATTATTATTATTATTATTATTATTATTAATTGTTTTTAAAACCCTCCTAAAACTAGACAAATAGAACAAATCAGGAGCTCTTCCTGCATCCCTAAATCAGGCAGGAATAATCCAATGTAGATCAATCAGTGGGGAAAATTCTGTGCAGTGTTTGAGCTGGCAAGTAGTTTGAGGAGAAAGGATACACACCTGGTGCTTCAGAGATCTGCCTGCCCTCACTGTAGTCTTATTCTTATCCTGAATGCAACTGGAGGACAGCCAAGCAGAGCAGTTTCCCAAGTTATCATTCTCTTACGATTACTTCACACACTATTTAGATAGACATCTGAATGTTCAACAAATCCATGTAAATTTCAATTCAGATAGAGCTATTCATGACATCATAGATGTTAACATGGTGATCAAAGTTCTCTGTCAATAGTGTAATCACATTGATGAAGCAATACAGAAGAGTTTAAGTATTAACTGGTCAGGGTGGCAGAATCATTTGGTCTGGGTGAATAGAAACTGGTCTAGAGAGCAACAATTTGGAACAAAAATGAGGTTCACATTTAACAAAAAATAATAAGATCCAACCTCCCACTAAACTACACTTTTAAAAGCTACAATCCTAAAATCATTGAACTTTTCCCACTTGCACTTTGCCTTTGCTGTTTTATTACATTTTTAATGGATGCTTGTGAGGTTCATTTTAAAAGCAGTATATAAGTAAATGAAATGGTAGCGATTGAGAGGGACGTATTTCTGACTAAATGGATCTGTCTTGATTTATAATAATTAAAAATCATGATCAACCAAAAATAAAAGAGAACAAAATACTTCCAAGCAGAGGCGGATTTAAGGCAGCCCAGACCCCCCCCCCCGCTGAGCCTGGAGGGGCCAGAGGGGAGCAAAAGGATGGAGGAATGAAAGGAGCAGCATGGAAGGCGAGAGGGGGCAGCCTTCCTCAGAGGCCAGACATGCTAATGCGCTTATCTCGCCTCCTGGGTGGGTCTCCCCTGCGGGGTGCGGTATCATTGTGTGAAGAGGGAGCGAAGAGGCGACCGAGGGGAGGGGGGGAGAAGCGGGGAGACCAGGGAGAGGAAAGAGGAGGAGGAGGTGGGCCACCTCAAGGTCCGACGGGAAAAGGTGGGGTCCTAGGAGCCAACTCTTGCCCCCAGGTCCCTTGCCCCCCCCCCCCAGTGCTCTAATGGCAATCGACCAGGGCAGGGCTTACCTGACCCCCCACCCCACCCCCAATCTTCTATCCAAGTCGGCGCCCCTGGGTGGGATATAAATAGAGAAATAAGCTCGTGGAACTGAAATCCGGTTTCAGCACCATTTGGGTGGAAAGCAGAGGGAAAGCAAACCCTGAACCGCATAAGCACAACTGGTCCCTTGTCTGGTTGTCAGAAGCTCAGCAAGGATTAGCTTGGTTTAAGATTAGGGACAAGAGGAAATACTGAATGATGAAGTGATGATGTGTAGCATTATAAACAGATTGGAATCATGTAAGGCATTCCCAATACTCTCCAATAGCATCCTCATTTAACACTTTGAATTCCAGGATTTAACCCAATGTCTGAGTCACATCATCAAGATACTGTGGATTTTGGTTTGGGTGAACTCTTCCTTCGTGGAAGTTGCACGTAAAAGCAGAGAGGGGATCCGGCAGAACCAATCCCTTTCTGTATTCAGGCAACATTTCAAAAAGGAAGTGCATTAAGGAAGTCCCCATAGAATCCCAATTGTTCCAACCCCAGATTTTGACTGTGGCCCTTATTTGAACAAGTGGCCAATTATTCAGCTTTTATTTTTGATTTCTATATACAAGTGCTTTTAGCTTGCTTGGGCAAAGGGAAGAAAATGCTTCAGTAAAAGGAAAGCCAGACAAAGGCATTAAAATAACTTTATTGAAAAACTTTACAATATACAAAATTTAAAAGTTAGGGGGGGTTTATATGGATGAGTACCCCCTAGAAGGTGTTGGGAGAAGGGAAGATAATTGATTTGCTGCCAATTTTGGTAATCTTCAGGCAACATTTGTAGCTCGGTTCCTGATCATTGTTTTGGAACCAGTCATCTTTCTTCTCACTCTTCTGTTCTGAAACCAGTTCTGAACAAAAGAAAGGAGAGAACAAAATGCCCATTATTTCCAAAGGCATAGGTCATCATTTCACTTTCTAGCTCAGAAGACCGCCAAATATTTGTGCCTCGTGTGGTGTAATTTTTTCAGTGTGGGAGAACCAGGGATTTGCGGGACATTGGCTAGAAATCAATGTTGCTTAAGTGTGGTTCCAGCTGAATGCTGCGCATTTGGTCTCTCAAGGCAAGGTGCTGAATGCTGCAATCCTAATAGGAGTATACTATGCACACTCCCTTGGGAGTTCGGTCAGGTGGATCAGGCTATAAAGGCAGCCTAGAAAACCAGATGGTTTTAGCCTCAAATTAGAGTTGAAACCAGGTCTGTTAAGAGTTTTTACTGTTCAAACCCAGAACCTTTCATATTTGAAAGTATGTGCCACCAATAATTTTACTGGGAAGGAAAAGGAAGCCTTCATCAGGAACCAGGATTTCTGAACAAGTATGGGCACAATTTCTTCCTACAGTTGAAAAGGAGGGGACACAACGCACCCACCCCTTACAAAAAGCCTTTACATCAATGGTACAACAGCCCCCCCCCCGCAATAACACCCCACAAAAACCCAGGAAAGAGGAAGTTGGCTCTTGAATAAGGCACCTTTCACGTTAAGATAGGAGGCACCAGGAAGAGCTAAGGCATTCGAATGACAACGAAAGAATTATTGTGAGCGATTTAAATTTATCCAGTATTTGCGGTTTAAGGAAGTATTATATCTTTATTTAAATTACAGTAATAGTTTTTAAGTTACCTTTGGCCATTTGTTTATTTATTTCATTAAATGTATACACCACTTGATTGTAAAAGAAAAACTGCAACGTGGTTTACTAACAGATAAAATAATAAAATTGAGGGATTGGGGGTGGGAAACAACCATACATCAAAACATACAGATTTATATTTCCTTAAATTAGCACAAACCCATTGAATGATATCTGTGTCATCCTTTTCGACAGTGCTGTGGTGGTCACCATTTAGTCTTCCTCCAATGAGTTCTGGGAGGCAACTACTAGGCTATCACTCTAGAAACCCTTTCTCTCACCTAAGGGAATCTAACAGGAGCTGGTAGATGGTTTACTCCTAGGCATGTGCAGAGTGCTCACCCATCAGCATCTAGCAACCGCCCAGGGAATGCTAGTGCTCAGGGCCCTCAGGGCTTTCCTTATGGAGGAGGGAGAGAAACACCAGCCGAATTCCCAGGGGCAGGTTCAGAAAAGGAGGCAAAGATGAAAAAGTGGGCATTTGCCTGAGCTGACGTCCCAGCCCCATTGGGCAGACTTACTCCTGCAGGGGGGTCAGCAGGGCCGGCCCAAGACATTTGGTCCCCTGAGACGAGTCCCAAAACTGCCCCCCCAGGGAAGAATGGAGATTGTTGGCGGATCAAGATGGCGAAGAAAGGCGGGAAGAGACCAGTGGCGCCTCCTCTTTGCCCCGAGGCTGCTGTAGAGGCAGATTTGGAGTGGGGAAGAAGTGGAAGTGAGGAAGATCCAGCTCCCAAGCAGAGGGCGGATTCAGGGCAGCCCAGCCAGCCCCCCCCCCCCGCTGAGCCTGGAGGGGCCACAGGAGAGCAGAAGGATGGAGGAATGAAAGGAGCAGCATGGAAGGCGAGAGGGGGCAGCCTTCCTCAGAGGCCAGACATGCTAATACGCTTATCTCTTTTTTTCTGCATAATTTTTATTGTTTTTTAAATTCTAATGCGCTTATCTCGCCTCCTGGGTGGGTCCCCCCTGCGGGGTGGGGTGGGGGGGTCATTGTGTGAAGAGGGAGCGAAGAGGAGACCGAGGGGAGGGGGGGAGAAGCGGGGAGACCAGGGAGGAGGAGGAGGTGGGCGGCCGCTGTGACGCCGCAGGGGAAGCCGTGACCAAAGGGCGCCAAGGCTGGACAGGCGGGGGCGCATGCGCGGGGACGGTTTGGGCGGGAAACGGCGCGCGGCGCCAACCTTGAATCTCTGAGGCGAAGCGAGAGGGAGTGGGGGATGGGCGGCCGTTGGGACCAGAAAGAGGAGCGGGAAGGACACCCCTCCCCCCCTTGTCCCAGCAAGACGTTGGTTATAGCGCTGATGCTGCGGGAAAGTAATAAGGGAAGACAACGCCGAGAGGGAAGCCCCTCAATTTATCTCGTAGCCGGTCCCGAGGCGCCACACAGGGCGCAGCAGCGCCATCTTCCCTCGGGCATATATATATTTGGCTTTGGAGAGCAACTTAACACCCTCATGGTAGAAAAACCAGTTAAACCTTATATCCCCATCTCAAACTTCTGTTTTTTAAAAAACGGAAGATTCATGAATGGAAACCAAACTTATTAACAAATCTACTTATACCAGGATCTACAAATATACTTTTGCATACAAAGAAAATACAGCAACTTCCCACCACATTTATTGCCACCTACTCTAGCCTCAGATACAGAGACTTAAAAAGAAAAGGAAAGGGACAGAAAGCCATTGGTGCATTAAAATGTGTCTCAGGAATTTTCAGCCATTAGTAGACCTGACCTTTTATCTCTATCTGAAGAAGTGTGCATGCACACGAAAGCTCATACCAAGAACTGACTTAGTTGGTCTTTAAGGTGCTACTGGAAGGAATTTTTTTGTTTTGTTTTGTTTTGACTATGGCAGACCAACACGGCTACCTATCTGTAACTTTTATCTCTAGAACCACATGTACCGCACAACTGACTTTTTTTCTACGGGAAAATTAAGTCCATGTTTATATGCTTGCACACAGGAAAGTGAATGTTGCAGTAAATGGAAAGTTAAAAGACAACTCCAGACAAGCTATTAAAAGAACAAACTTTATTCCAAACATTAAAGTCATACATTAAAAGGCATTACAAGAGGGAGCTTGTAAAATATGTACAGGATAGCAAGGAAGGAGTTGGGATGCTAATCTGGAACCTGATTTAAAGAGAAAAACTGAGAGTCCGAAGCACTTCCATCAACATTCTGCATTTGTACAGGATTTGTAGCTGAATAATTTCCCGTTGCAGACCAGGGAGTATAAGTGCTTGATGCCATGAAGAAGTTATCAGATGGTGGTGGAGGCTGCCTCACCATCGCCGCACCATAATATGGAACTGGGCAGTTGCTTGCCTGGGAAGTCTCACAAAGCCCAGTTCCACAAAAAGCAGCTTGCTGGCAATAAGCAGGGTTCAATTCCAGGGAGCTCTGCTGTTGCGGGGCACACTCTCCCGGTTGCGTGTTGTTGAGAGGTGGCTGCCACAACCCTGCTCCTCCATAGCTTTCAGCATAATGCAAGTTGTGTGGCTGATAAAATTGTTCCGTATGAATATTTTGGAGGTTTCCTGGACTGCTTCTTGGGCTGCTGTCCAGGCTGCTTCTTGGATGGCTTCTTTCACTCCGGCTATAAGGAGCTGCAGCATGGTTCCCGATCCTTATCCTGGAACCAATGCTCTTTGGTGTTCTGGCCCTTCTGTTTTGAAACCAGACCTGAAGAGAAGAAAGGAGAGAACCAGTATAGAAGACATTGTTACCATGAATATGTCTTTTGGATCCAACAGAGCGAATTACATTTAATAAATTATGCTTATTCCTCTGGGGTTTCTCTTTAGTTCTCTGCAGCATTTTTCTACTATCTTCAGCTCCACATTCATATATCCCATGTACATAATCTCTAGTTACTGTTAGATATAAAGCTTCTAAATTGGAATGACTAAATACTGCTTTTTGGCTGTATTTTGTTCTGCAGTATCAGAAAAAGCCACCTTTAAAAGCTGCACAAGTGTACAGTTCCACAAGTCTTGCTATATTGAAGTATATTGTTAATGCCAAGTGGATGGCTGCATACAAGACTTGACATCTCTGTGTGCATTTGTGCTGGAAGGCAACACTTTATGCCTGGCAATTGTTTTACAAATTCCATAAACTTAGTAATAGTAATTTTAAATGGCTCTCTCAGAAGACCTACCCATTTGTTGTGCCCTGTTTGGGGTCTTCTGCCTCAGCCTCCCAAGTGTCCTGGGGGTAATGGACTAGGCAGGGAAGTGTATTTATATATTTTCTAAATGCCAATTTCTCTGTAGGAGAGAACTAAGTACTTGCTCAACTTTTGCCAGAAAAAGCAATGCAGCTTAACTCGTTTTAGTCTCCCCAGTGCAAGCTGCTTATGGCTGCAGTCCTCTGCACTTTACCTTGGGAGTTAGTGTTAACTGGATCAGGCTGCAAAGGCAGCCTATAAAACCAGATTTAATATACTTTTAACACTAAGCCCATCCATTGCAGAAATTAGATTTCTAAGCTGGGTCCCTGAATTTTTTTTTTAAATGATTTAAAGTCAGAATCTGCATCAAATGAATGTGTGCTGTGCATAAATTTACTGGGAAGGAAAAGGAAGCCTTAATCAGGAACCAGGATTTCTGAACAAGTATGCGCACAATTTCTCCCTAAATTTGAAAAGTAGGGAGCACCACCTACCCTTTACAAAAAGCCTTTACATCCACGATACTACCCCCCCGCCAAAAAAATAAAAAATCCAAGAAAGAGGAAGTTAGCTCTTGAACAAGGCGCCTTTCGCGATAAGCTGAGAGGCACCCGGGTGAACTAAGGCCTTCGACTACGCAAGGATTATTCGGAGCGTTTCAAATTCTTCCAGTATGTGCGGTTTAGGGAAGTCTTGGGAGCCCCCACCATCCCGATTCTTACGTGCACACGATCTTCTTCAATTCCGATGCACCTCGCCAGCGCCTCCCTGGTCTCGTATCCGGGGTACTGGTTCTCTTCAAAGGACTTTTTTAGGAGCTCGACGTGAGAAGGGCTGAAAACAGTCCTTTTTCGCCTTCCTCCTCCGACTTTGGGGTGGCTTCCTCCTGGGAAAAGACAAAGAGGCAAATCTGAAGGAAGCGCTCGGCTTAAACTGAACCGACGCTTGCAGATCTTCCTCCCTGAATTGGCTTTGCCTTAACAATGGACACTAATTTTAAATAAACTTCCGGTTGCTCTGAACAAGGCTTGCATGAAAACAAACCAAAAAAATTTAAGTAAGAAGTTTACGCTCTTATTTCTATGCCTGCCATCGTTTTCCGTAGCCGATCCTAACCACGATTATTGGGAAATTGAATCCCGTTTATGTGAAAGGGATTTAACATTCAGAAAGTGTGTGTGTAAATGCTTCATGCAGTAAATGCTTCATGCTTACAAGTAAAATATGTGCAAACCAATCTTGCGAAATGTTTCCAACCGAAGACATTTGAGCCCCTGTGTAATCCCTCCCCGGCTACCACAAATGGGTCTTTCCTACACCCTGATCCTGACCCAGAAACAGAAACAACCTTACTTTATAAAAACCCTCGTTTATGAAACCCTGAATTTATATAAATCATTTGAGCAATTTTGTAAAGACAAGTGAACTAAAAAAAATTTAAAGGCAAGTGAACTATTCTTACCTCGGCTGGTGGTTTTCATCTTGCAAATGCGCTGCCTCGCTCTCTTCCAACAAAGCTGCTTTTCGCTTCCAAAATTGCCCTTGCTCCTCAAGGCCCGCTCCAGGTTTCTGGAGTTCGGCGCCTTTATAGCCCCTCCGGGCTGCCAATTGGCCGGCGCGTTTTCCTTGGAGAGAAGCGCTCCAATGGGGAGGCGGCTTTTGGGGAGGAGCGAGTTTCAAGTTCACTTTTCAAGCGCTGCTTGACGAATCTAGATTGGCCGGAGCGCACCCTTCCCTTGGCATCAGCCCTTAGCAAAACTGGAAAATAGCCCCATAGGCTTGGAGATTAGGGCGCACAGTTGAAGAGAAGGGAATTGAGAAGACGGGTTGGGGAGCGAGAGATGGGGAGCCAGACAGAACTGTGGTTTATTTTTTAAAAAAATATTATTATGAGGCTTTCATTATACAGACAGAGATGCGCCAAGACTTAGGCATGTTGAAAGGCTTTGCCCAAGAAGCCGAGATGCAGCAAGTACACTCTGAAACCCCCTGCCTTTTGAGATGAAGCAGGCGCCTTCACTGCACCCTTTTCGGCGCCTGCTATAAAGGGAAGGCAAACTCCTCTTGCCAAAAGTCAGTAGGTCTTTCAAGCCCAAGCCGTTGATGTTAGATGCTCGGAGCATTCAGCCCCGGACAGACGTCGCAACCAAATCCTGAATCTACACAGTCTCAAGGCACTGTCGCTTGTAACTGCAAGGGGGTTGCATTCTCTTTCTTTCTTCTTCTTTTATTAAAGATTTTCTTGTTTTACAGAAGTATGTGTAATGTGCCTCGTATTTTTTACATGTAACATTTTTACTAATCCGTTTCATTTGTTGAGACATTAGGGGGAGAAAAAAAGGGGTGGAGGGTGGGGATATGAGTGGGGGTGGCGTGGGTGGCGATGTTTCTATTATGCTTAATTTATGTAGGGTTTGCTCTCAGCGTTGCTTGTGCTGTTCACTTGTATTCCTAACGGGGTTGCATTCTGAGTGAAAGCGAGTTTTCCGTTTCCTAGGCTTGCTTCACACGTTGCTGGTGCTTCCTTTCTTGTTCACTTCCACTATTTCTCTTTCTGTCTTTCTATCCCCACAACTTTCACGTGGCCATATTCCTCTGCCTTTCAGGGACTTGCGGCATCCAAATAGCCTGCCGCTCCACCCTGCACCCGGGGCAGGATAGTTCCCTCCGATCCTCAAAGGAACTGAAAACGTTCTGCAACCTTCCAGCTCATACAATGAATGTTCCCAGTCCCTGGCAGTTTGTTAATCAAGAATGGTTCCCTGTTGGTACATTCTTTGTTATTTTTGCATAAGATAATTAACACAAGGGGCCCTCCCTAGGTGTATCTATAAACCCTAATCATAGGTATGCTGACTCAGAATCGGCAAGGAAACTTTTTTTCGAGTAAGAACTACATTTTTACGACGGAAAAGAAGCTTCCATGAAGGTTGGGGGCGTTACAGAAAGATGTGGAAACCTCAGCAAACATATCAGTACCGTCTCGGGAAAGATTTTCCCTGAACAAAAGAGGGCTCACATTGGGGGTGGGAGAGACACGGTTAAATGTGTCTAATTTCTGCCATCATCATCGCTTAGAAGCTCGGTATATTTCTGCAGAAGGCAATTGATTTAAACATGTATTCCTGTAAGGTACTTACAGTAGGGACTGGCAGAATTTCCTGGAAAACATTTATTTGTATCCTTTGGGATACAATACATTGCAATCTATCTCAGTATATTCTTCATCATAGCGGTGGAACATCTACCTAAAATATAAGGGGGTTCTTATTCGTTCCAGAATATAGAAATGTGTCCAAACTAATTTGCTTCAAAATTCTGTTATTTTGGAAGGGAGATTTAGGTTGCTGTGCTAGCCTAACTTACTTGGGACTTAGGACCTACTTCTGAGTAGGCATGGTTAATTGTGTGTTTTGGTGTGGTAGTGAAAAGTTGCAAACTGTACCACATGGGTTACTGTTGTCTGATTTTTATAGAGTTAAAAGTATAAGACTTATTTGTCTGCTATATGACTTTCTGTTTGCTTTCTTGCTTGATTTATATTCCACCCCTCATCACAATATCTCAGGACAGTTCACAAGACTGATAGATAGATAAAACTTTATTCGCATTAGACAATGGCCATAGCAACAGTAAAACATGACAGTATACACAGAAAAGGAAATTTGATATAAGAGCACAATTTAAAGTCCTGAATTCTGATTGCCCCAGCTATGAACCTAGCAACCTTTGCTGTTATCTGCTCATCTTGATCTGATAGAAGAAAGGACATTGTGGCAGTGGATGAGTGCCCTGGGATGGTTAGTACGGGTGGGGTGATAATCTCGTTCCGCAGGTCTTTGTAGACAGTACAAGACAGGAGGACATGTGCTGCTGTTTCGGTGCTACCATCTCCACAGGGGCAAAGACGTTTGGCAGCCGGGATCTTTTGGAATAGACCCTCAAGTACCGCAGATGGCAAAACATCCAGTCTTGCAAGTGTAAAAGCACGTCTGTATTTGGGGATAATAAGTTTGTGTACATATGGGGCCAAAGAATCAAAATGGAGAGGTGCAAAATGAATATACCAAGGGCAGAGTTTCCTTAGGTTGTTCTGATGCTCCATATCTTTGAGACATTGACCAATTAGACTGTTTGCTTCAGTAGGGCCCATAGTGGGTAGGTGTTGTGAGGACAGGCTACAAGAGGGAAGTTTGTGATAGACTGTTTTAAGCCAGCCACTTTTATGGGAGTCTTGAAGTACTAGGGATAATAAACCGGGGGGGGGGGATTTGAGTTTAGGCGGAGACAGAATTTAAGAGTTCTTTGCCAAGTCCCTACTTCTACTGAAGGGCTGGGCCATTTCCCACTCCCCCACTCCAGGTCCCACGCAAGCCCACCCCACATAATTTATCACATGACATGGCACATACACACCATTTGAATAGCAATGCCCATCAACTTGGGGGGGCCCCAGATATTTTAGGGGGGGAAAGGGATCTTGGCCCATAAGAATTGGCTACTATGCCCATTATCATATAATTGCAATAAAAGGTAAAGGTAAAGGTACCCCTGCCCGTACCGGCCAGTCTTGACAGACTCTAGGGTTGTGCGCTCATCTCACTCTAGAGGCCGGGAGCCAGCGCTGTCCGCAGACACTTCCGGGTCACGTGGCCAGCGTGACGAAGTTACTCTGGTGAGCCAGAGCCACACACGGAAACACCGTTTACCCTCCCGCTAGTAAGCGGTCCCTATTTATCTACTTGCACCCGGGGGTGCTTTCGAACTGCCAGGTTGGCAGGCGCTGGACCGAGCAACGGGAGCATTGCAATGCCATCAGCTAAACCTTTAAAAAGTTATAGCAAATTAAAACTGGATAAGACCATAGTGTGTATATGACAGTACAGTGGTACCTCGGGTTAAGAACTCAATTCGTTCTGGAGGTCCGTTTTTAACCTCAAACTGTTCTTAACCTGACGCACCACTTTAGCTAATGGGGCTTAAAGTGGCACTTTAGCTAACGGGGCTGCCACCGCAGCGCGATTTCTGTTCTCATCCTGAGCAAAGTTCTTAACCCGAGGTAATATTCTGGATTAGCAGAGTCTATAACCTGAAGTTTCTGTAACCTGAGGTACCACTTTATATATTTAGCGGTGTATTAGAATGTTGGACTGAGGCCAGACAGGGTTCAAATCCCTACATACCCCCCCACCCACCCCACAATCCCTGCACACACCCCCACACATACCACAATCCCCCACACACACCATAATCCCTGCACACACACCCCACACATACCACAATCCCCGCACACACACACCAAAATCCTTGCGCGCGCGCACACACACACACACACACACCACAATTCCTGCACACACACACCCCACAATTCCTGCACTCTCACACACACCCCACAATCCCTGCACACACAAACGCACACACAACCACACACCACAATCCCTGCACACACAAACGCACACACAACCACACACCACAATCCCTGCACACACACACACACCATAATCCCTGCGCACGCATACGCACGCACACACACACCTCAATCCCTGCACGCACACACACACCAATCCTTGCACACACCCCACACATACCACAATCCCCGCACACACACACACACCATAATCCCTGCGCACGCACGCACGCACATGCACACACACACACCACATTCCCTTCACACACACACACACCACAATCCCTGCACACACCCCACACATACCACAATCCCCGCACACACACACCATAATCCCTGCGCACGCACACGCACACGCACACACCACAATCCCTGCACACACACAACCAATCCTTGCCCACACACCACACAATCCCTGCACTCTCACACACACACTACAATCCCTGCACACACACACACACCACAATTCCTGCACACACACACCCCACAATTCCTGCACTCTCACACACACCCCACAATCCCTGCACACACAAACGCACACACAACCACACACCACAATCCCTGCACACACAAACGCACACACAACCACACACCACAATCCCTGCACACACACACACACCATAATCCCTGCGCACGCATACGCACGCACACACACACCTCAATCCCTGCACGCACACACACACCAATCCTTGCACACACCCCACACATACCACAATCCCCGCACACACACACACACCATAATCCCTGCGCACGCACGCACGCACATGCACACACACACACCACATTCCCTTCACACACACACACACCACAATCCCTGCACACACCCCACACATACCACAATCCCCGCACACACACACCATAATCCCTGCGCACGCACACGCACACGCACACACCACAATCCCTGCACACACACAACCAATCCTTGCCCACACACCACACAATCCCTGCACTCTCACACACACACTACAATCCCTGCACACGCACACACACTACAGTCCCTGCACACACACACACACCACAATGCCTACAGACACACACACAGACCACAATCCCTGCACACACAAACACACACCACAATCCCTGCACGCACACGCACACCACAATCCCTGCACACCCACACACACGGCACAATCCCTGCACACACACACACCGCACAATGCCTACAGACAGACACACACCTCAATCCCTGCACACACACACCCCACAATCCCTGCACACACACACCAATCCTTGCATACACACCCACAAACCCCACAATGCCTACAGACACACAGACACCACAATCCCTGCACACACAACCACACACCACAATCCTTGCACACACACACCCTACTACCAGCCCCAAAGCTCACTCGGGCGCAAGCCAGTCGCCGCCTCCCAGGCTGGTCTCCCTCGCGGGGGTGTCGGGGGCTGAGAGGGCGGAGGGGGGAGAAGGAGGTGGGCTACCTATCTGTAACTTTTATCTCTAGAACCACATGTACCGCACAACTGACTTTTTTTCTACGGGAAAATTAAGTCCATGTTTATATGCTTGCACACAGGAAAGTGAATGTTGCAGTAAATGGAAAGTTAAAAGACAACTCCAGACAAGCTATTAAAAGAACAAACTTTATTCCAAACATTAAAGTCATACATTAAAAGGCATTACAAGAGGGAGCTTGTAAAATATGTACAGGATAGCAAGGAAGGAGTTGGGATGCTAATCTGGAACCTGATTTAAAGAGAAAAACTGAGAGTCCGAAGCACTTCCATCAACATTCTGCATTTGTACAGGATTTGTAGCTGAATAATTTCCCGTTGCAGACCAGGGAGTATAAGTGCTTGATGCCATGAAGAAGTTATCAGATGGTGGTGGAGGCTGCCTCACCATCTCTGCACCATAATATGGAACTGGGCAGTTGCTCGCCTGGGAAGTCTCAGAAAGCCCAGTTCCACTAAAAGCAGCTTGCTGATAAGCAGGGTTCAATTCCAGGGAGCTCTGCTGTTGCGGGGCACACTCTCCCGGTTGCGTGTTGTTGAGAGGTGGCTGCCACAACCCTGCTCCTCCATAGCTTTCAGCATAATGCAAGTTCTGTGGTTGGTAATTTTGTTGTGTGTGAATATTCTGGAGGTTTCCTGGACTGCTTCTTGGGCTGCTGTCCAGGCTGCTTCTTGGACAGGTTCTCTCATTGTGGCTATAATTAGCTGCAGCCTGGTTCCCGATCCTTTTCCTGGAACCAATGCTCTTTGGTGTTCTGGCTCGTCGGTTTTGAAACCAGATCTGAACAGAAGAAAGGAGAGAACCAAATGCCCATTATTTCCAAACGGGTAGGTCATAATTTCACTTTCAGGTACAACAACCAAGCAAAGATTAGTGTATTAGTGGGAAAACCTACGTTAACTTGTTTTGTGTTGTGCGAAAGGCATATAGGCATTATGTTCAAAAGCCTTTATATCCACGATACACCCCCCCCCCAAAAAAAGAACCAAGAAAGACGAACTTAGCTCTTAAACAAGGCGCCTTTCGCGATAAGCTGAGAGGCACCCGGGTGAACTAAGGCCTTCGACTACGCAAGGATTATTCGGAGCGTTTCAAATTGTTCCAGTATGTGCGGTTTAGGGAAGTATTGGGAGCCCCCACCATCCCGATTCTTACGTGCACACGATCTTCCTCGACTCCGATGCACCTCGCCAGGGCCTCCCTGGTCTCGTATCCGGGGTACTGGTTCTTTTCAAACTCCTTCTTTAAAAGCTCGATTTGGGCAGGGGTGAAAACGGTCCTTTTTCTCCTATGTCCCCCGACTTTGGGGTGGCTTCCTCCTGGTAAAAGACAAAGAGGCAAATCTGAAGGAAGCGCTCGACTTCAATTAAAGCGAGGCTTGCAGATCTTCCTCCCGACTTGGAAAGCTCAGGGCTGCATCGCCTGCACTTGCCCGGGAACAAGTCCCCCAGAATCGGGCGCTGACTGAGGTTCCACTGCGTAAAACTACCCCCGGTAGAGAACGCTTCAGTGGCCATTCTTTCAACCGCCCCGCTGACCACCCACCCGGCAGAGCGCAGAAGGGCAAAGCCTTCGCTTTTTACAGGAAGGCTTTTGTACCTAAAATTGAAATCCACGCACTTTGTGGCCTTTAAATAAACTTCCGGTTGCTCGGAGCAAGGCTTGAATGAAAACAAACCATAGAATTTTAGGTAATACGTTTACGCTCTTATTTCTATGCCTGCCATCGTTTTCCGCAGCCGATCCTAACCACGTTTATTGGGAAATTTAATCCCGTTTATGTGAAAGGGATTTAACAATCAGAAAATGTGTGTGTAAATGCTTCATGCAGTAAAATGCACTAAATGCTTCATGCTTACAAGTAAAATATGTGCAAACCAATCTTGCGAAATGTTTCCAACCGAAGACATTTGAGCCCCTGTGTAATCCCTCCCCGGCTACTACAAATGGGGCTTTCTTACACCCTGATCCTGACCCAGAAACAGAAACAACCTTCCTTTATAAAAACCATCGTTTATGAAACCCTGAATTTATATCAATCATTTGAGCAATTTTTTAAAGAGAAGTGAACTAAAAATCTTCTTAACAATCCTCTATTCTTACCTCGGCCGGTAGCTTTCATCTTGCAAATGCGCTGCCTCGCTCTCTTCCAACAAAGCTGCTTTTGCCCTTGCTCCTCCAGGCCCGCTCCAGGTTTCTGGAGTTCGGCGCCTTTATAGCCCCTCCGGGCTGCCAATTGGCCGGCGCGTTTTCCTTGGAGAGAAGCGCTCCAATGGGGAGGCGGCTTTTGGGGAGGAGCGAGTTTCAAGTTCACTTTTCAAGCGCTGCTTGACGAATCTAGATTGGCTGGAGCGCACCCTTCCCTTAGCATCACCCCTTAGCAAAACTTGAAAATAGCCGCATAGGCTTGGAGATTAGGGCGCACAGTTGAAGAGAAGGGAATTGAGAAGACGGGTTGGGGAGCGAGAGAGCCAAAGAGAACTGTGGTTTATTTTTAAAAAATATTATAATGAGGCTTTCATTTTACAGACAGAGATGCGCCAAGACTTAGGCATGTTGAAAGCCTTTGTCAAAGAAGTCTAGATGCAGCAAGTACACTCTGAAACCCCCTGCCTTTTGAGATGAAGGAGGCGCTTCACTGCACCCTTTGCGGCTCCTGCTATAAACTTTCTTTCCTTTCCTTTACCTGCAAAAAGTTGGTATGCCTTTTAATCGGTGGTTTTAGCTTCACTGCAATTGCATTTTGCATGTTTTTCACTTTGACTTTTGTCGATCGTGTTCATGCTTTCGTAAGCCGCTTAGAGGTTTTCGTTAAGGTCAGGCGTTGCAAAAACTTGAAGGGAAGAATGTGAGTAACACCATTGCAAATAAAGGGAAGGCAAACTCCTCTTGCCAAGAAGTCAGTAGGTCTTTCAAGCCCAAGCGGTTCATGTTAGATGCTCAGAGTATTCAGCCCCGGACAGTATGTGTAATGTCAAAGGGGGCTTTCCGTTTCCTGGGCTTGCTTCACACGTTGCTGGTGCTTCCTTTCTTGTTCACTTCCACTATTTCTCTTTCTGTCTTTCTATCCCCACAACTTTCACGTGGCCATATTCCTCTGCCTTTCAGGGACTTGCGGCATCCAAATAGCCTGCCGCTCCGCCCTACACCCGGGGCAGGATAGTTCCCTCCGATCCTCAAAGGAACTGAAAACGTTCTGAAACCTTCCAGCTCATACAATGAATGTTCCCAGTCCCTGGCAGTTTGTTAATCAATAATGCTTCCCCGTTGGTACATTCTTTGCTATTTTTGCTTAAGAAAATTAACACAAGGGACCCTCCCTTGGTGTACCTATAAACCCTAATCCTAAGTATGCTGACTCAGAATCGGCAAGGAAACTTTTTTTCGAGTAAGAACTACATTTTTTTGTGGTGAGCTATGGGAAATTCAATATATTTTTCAAAATGTTTTTTTTTTCTTTTTCCAAAATGTTTTTTAAAAGCATTTGCAGAGTGTGTTTTATGTGTACATTCCACCCAGGGCAGCCGATAACGCTGCAGTCTTTCCTCATCCACACCAGATGACACACCACCTAGTACCTTTCCTTTCACTAAGATTTAGCACTCTCTCCTGCGTAACGATCCCCTCTGTTCTCCACCACTCAACTCTTTCCCTCATTCAGAGAGACGGATGTGGGGAAATAAATCCCGCACCTTCCACTCCCAGAGAGGTTTGCCTGGGATCACTTTGATGTGTTTGTATGTGTCAGGTGAAGACATTTAGATCTACTTGCAGCTAGTTGTCCTTATTGCAGGTTTTATCCTCCAACATTAGCTTTTTGCTCTCAATTGGGTATTGTTTTAATCTTGCCTTTTATCTATTCTTTACATTTATCTCTCTCTCCAGAACTGCTCTAGCATCTCGATTCTGGCGTTTTCCCTATGTTATACAGAGAGCAGCTTGGAATCAGGGGCAGATCTCCTAGGGCACCAATGAATCTTAAGATTCTGGGCACCTACTCTCATGCGTAAACATTTTTACTCACAGAAGTGTCTTTGACACGTGAGACAACCCAGAACAGAAATTCTAATCAAAATCTGATTTTTTAAATGTGGTGATCTGTTGAAGAAGACAACAGTGGTTACCCAGAACTGATTGCTAGTTGTGATGGGGCCCCCAGAACAGCTCAAGTTCAGGGCCCCCAAAATGTGGGTCTGTCACTGCTTGGGACTGATGTTGGGAGAATTGTAATAGTCATCTGTTGTTGCGTTTGAAAACAGCAAACGAGGGGAGGGAAGTAGAGATTCAGAACTATTTGTGGCGCTGGGGAAGAGTTGTAAATACCATGCTATTTTATCCATCCAAGTTGCCCACTCAGAACTAATATTTGCCCAATAAGTGGGTTGGAAGACACAGGCACCATGCAGCAAGAGATTTGCTTCCCTCCCTTTAACTAGAACCTAGGATCCAGCAAGAAAGAGCTTAGTACAAAAGCCATACACTTAGAATACAAGAATTATGAGCCCAGGAACTTGTTTTGAGAATCAGAATTAATGGGAGCTCACAGGCTTTCCACACGTAAATCCGTTCCCGCTTAACTCAAGTATTCTTCATCTCAGCAGTATAATGTAGAGGGGGAGGGGGATTATTTTGGGGTTACTGTATTTATAAACACGGGGAGGTGAGGTCAGCAATCCTTTCCGATCTACTGCAAAACACGCAGCGTTCTTCCCACCTTCTTCCCACCACTGCCATGCAAAGGAAACAGCAATTTAGAAAGCTATTAGGACCGGAGGGGGGGGGGAGCGGGACAGGGATTAGTTGCGCCCCCCATCCCATCCTATGCATACAAGCATGTGATGCGTTATCACGGATCTCCAGTTCTGATAATTGAGAAAAGTGACGGCAGAGTGATCAAGTGGATGGAAGAATGAGGAAAGGTTGGAACATTGGGGACTTTTTGGTTTAGAGAAAAGTTGAATAAGCGGTGGCATGACAGAAATTTATAAAATTTTGCATTGCATGTAGAAAGTGGATAGAGAAAAATTTCTCTCCCACTAAACTACACTTTTAAAAGCTACAATTCTAAAAGCATTTAACTTTCCCCCCTTGCAGTTTGCCTTTGCTGTTTTATTTCATTTTTAATGGATGCTTATTGTTTTGATATATTGATGTAAACCACTTTGTGAGGTTTCTTTCAAAAGCAGTACATAAATAAATGAAATGGTAGGGATTGAGAGGGACGTATTTCTGACTCAATGGATCTGTCTCGATTTATAATAATTAAAAATCATGATCAACCAAAAATAAAAGACAACAGAAAACCTCCAAGCAGAGGCGGATTTAGGGCAGCCCAGACCCCCCCCCCGCGCTGAGTCTGGAGGGGCCGGAGGGGAGCAGAAGGATGGAGGAAGGAAAGGAGCAGCATGGAAGGCGAGAGGGGGCAGCCTTCCTCAGAGGCCAGACATGCTAATGCGCTTATCTCGCCTTATGGGTGGGTCCCCCCTGCGGGGTGGGGGGGGGGTCATTGTGTTAAGAGGGAGCGAAGGGGGGGGGGGAGAAGCGGGGAGACCAGGGAGGAGGAGGAGGAGGAGGGCGGCCGCTGTGACGTCGCAGGGGAAGGCGTGGCCAAAGGGCGCCAAGGCAGGACAGGCGGGGGTGCATGCGCGGGGGCGGTGTGGGCGGGAAACAGCGCCAAGGCAACCTGGATTCTAAGCGGCGACGCGAGAGGGAGTGGGGGATGGGCGGCCGTTGGGACCAAAAAGATGAGCGGGAAGGACACCCCTCCCCCCCCTTGCCCCAGCAAGACGTTGGTTATGGCGCTGATGCTGAGGGAAAGTAATAAGGGAAGACAATGTCGAGAGGGAAGCCCTTCAGAGTTACCTCGTAGCCGGCCCCCAGGCGCCACACATGGCGCGGCAGCGCCATCTCCCCTCAGGCATATATATACAGTGGTGCCTCGCAAGACGAAATTAATTCGTTCCGCAAGTCTTTTGGTCTTGGAGTTTTTCGTCTTGCGAAGCACGGTTTCCCATAGGAATGCATTGAAAATCAATCAATGCGTTCCTATGGAAACCGCCTTCAGACCAGGTTTGGGGACAGTCTGTCCCCCGACCTCTTCTGAAGGCCGACGTGGGGGGGCGAAAGTCTTTGCTTCCCCCCCCCTTCCCGGGACAGCGGAGACTTCTCCGCTGTCCGGGGCGATCTTAAAATGCTGGCGGGCGGCAGCGCTGCCGCCCGCCAGCATTTTAAAATCCCCCGGGAAGGCAGGCAGGGGGGACAAAGACTTTTGCCCCCCACCCGCCTTCAGAAGAGGTCCAGAGGGCTCTCCAAGCTGCGGATAGCAGCCTGCTGCCCCGCGCGAGGGGCAGACATTCGCAGCTTGGGGAGCCCTGCAGGACTTCCCCGCAGGGCTCTCCAAGCGGCGAATGTCGGCCCGCGCGAGGGGCGCTCTGCTTAAGAGCGCCCCTCGCGGGGCAGCAGGCTGCGCACCTTCCCCTCTGTTCCCGGACCTGTCCTGAAGGCTTGCAGTGGGAGGAGGGCTTTCCTCCCCACCGCCAACATTCAGAATGCTGTTCTGAATGTTGGCGGTGGGGAGGAAAAACCCTCCTCCCACCGCAAGCCCCGGGAACAGAGGAGAAGCCCTTCGCTTCCCCTCTGTTCCCGGACCTCCCACCGCAAGCCTTAGGACAGGTCCGGGAACAGAGGAGAAGGCGCGCTGCGCTTCCCCACTGTCCCCGGAGATTTCCCTATGGGCTTTCGTCTTGCGGGGCACCACTGTATTTGGCGGAGTATCTGCGTGTTGGCCTGAACACACAAAAACACCACAATCTCTGCAGCCATTAGAAGACGTGACCTTTTATCTCTAGAACCACATGTACCGCACAACGGACTTTTTTCTATAGAAAAAATAAGCCCATGTTTATATGCTTGCAGGCAGCAAAATGAATGTTTCAGTAAATGGAAAGTTAAATGAAGACTCCAGACAAGCTATTAAAAGAACAAACTTTATTCCAAACATTGAAGTCATACATTAAAAGAGGGAGCTTGTAAAATAGGTACAGGATAGCAAGGAAGGAGTTGCGGAGTTGAGATGCTAATCTGGAAACTGATTTAAAGAGAAAAACTGAGAGTCCGAAGCACTTCCATCAACATTCTGCATTTGTCCAGGATTTGTAGCTGAATAATTCCCCGTTGCAGACCAGGGAGTATAAGTGCTTGATGCCACGAAGAAGTTACCAGATGGTGGTGGAGGCTGCCTCACCATCTCCGCACCATAATATGGAACTGGGCAGTTGCTCGCCTGGGAAGTCTCGGAAAGCCCAGTTCCACAAAAAGCAGCTTGATAAGCAGGGTTCAATTCCGGGGAGCTCTGCTGTTGCGGGGCACACTCTCCTGGCTGCGTGTTGTTGAGAGGTGGCTGCCACAACCCTGCTCCTCTATAGCTTTCAGCATAATGAAAGTTCTGTGGTTGGTAATTTTCTTGCGTGTGAATATTCTGGAGGTTTCCTGGACTGCTTCTTGGGCTGCTGTCCAGGCTGCTTCTTGGACGGCTTCTTTCACTCCGGCTATAAGGAGCTGCAGCATGGTTCCCGATCCTTATCCTGGAACCAATGCTCTTTGGTGTTCTGGCCCTTCTGTTTTGAAACCAGACCTGAACAGAAGGAGAGAACCAATATAGAAGTCATTGTTACCATGAATATGTCTTTTTGATCCAACAGAGAGAGTTACATTTAATAAATTATGCTTATTCCTCTGGAGTTTCTCTTTAGTTCTCTGCAGCATTTTTCTACTATCTTCAGCTCCACATTCATATATCCCATGTACATAATCTCCAGTTACTGTTAAATATAAAGCTTCTAAGTTGGAATGACTAAATACTGCTATTTGGCTGTATTTTGTTCTGCAGTATCAGAAAAAGCCACCTTTAAAAGCTGCACAAGTGTACAGTTCCACAAGACTTGCTATATTGAAGTATTGGGAAGGAAAAGGAAGCCTTAATCAGGAACCAGGATTTCTGAACAAGTATGCGCACAATTTCTCCCTAAATTTGAAAAGTAGGGAGCACCACCTACCCTTTACAAAAAGCCTTTACATCCACGATACAACCCCCCCCCCAAAAAAAAAATAATCCAAGAAATAGGAAGTTAGCTCTTGAACAAGGCGACTTTCGCGATAAGCTGAGAGGCACCCGGGTGAACCAAGGCCTTCGACTAAAGGTAAAGGTAAAGGTACCCCTGCCCATACGGGCCAGTCTTGACAGACTCTGGGGTTGTGCGCCCATCTCACTCAAGAGGCCAGGGGCCAGCGCTGTCCGGAGACACTTCCGGGTCACGTGGCCAGCGTGACATCGCTGCTCTGGCGAGCCAGAGCCGCACACGGAAACGCCGTTTACCTTCCCGCTGGTAAGCGGTCCCTATTTATCTACTTGCACCTGGGGGTGCTTTCGAACTGCTAGGTTGGCAGGAGCTGGGACCGAGCAGCGGGAGCGCACCCCGCCGCAGGGATTCGAACCGCCGACCTTTCGATCGGCAAGTCCTAGGCACTGGGCTTTAACCCACAGCGCCACCTGCGTCCCAAGGCCTTCGACTACGCAAGGATTATTCGGAGCGTTTCAAATTGTTCCAGTATGTGCGGTTTAGGGAAGTCTTGGGAGCCCCCACCATCCCGATTCTTACGTGCACACGATCTTCCTCGACTCCGATGCACCTCGCCAGCGCCTCCCTGGTCTCGTATCCGGGGTACTGGTTCTTTTCAAATTCCTTCTTTAAAAGCTCGATTTGGGCAGGGGTGAAAACGGTCCTTTTTCTCCTATGTCCCCCGACTTTGGGGTGGCTTCCTCCTGGGAAAATACAAAGAGGCAAATCTGAAGGAAGCGCTCGGCTTAAACTTGAAGCGACGCGTGCAGATCTTCCTCCCTGAATTGGTTTTGCCTTAACAATGGACACTAATTTTAAATAAACTTCCGGTTGCTTTGAACAAGGCTTGCATGCAAACAAACCAAAGAATTTTAAGTAAGAAGTTTACGCTCTTATTTCTATGCCTGCCATCGTTTTCCGTAGCCGATCCTAACCACGATTATTGGGAAATCGAATCCCGTTTATGTGAGAGGGATTTAACATTCAGAAAGTGTGTGTGTAAATGCTTCATGCAGTAAAATGCACTAAATGCTTCATGCTTACAAGTAAAGATGGGCAAACCAATCTTGCGAAATGTTTCCATCCGAAGACACTTGAGCCCCGGTGTAATCCCTCCCCGGCTACCACAAATGGGTCTTTGAAAGCCTTCCCTACACCCCGATCCTGACCCAGAAACACCCTTCATTTATAAAAACCGTCGTTTATGAAACCCTGAATTTATATCAATCATTTGAGCAATTTTTAAAAGACAAGTAAACTAAAAATCTTCTTAACAATCCTCTATTCTTACCTTGTCCTGTAGTTTTCATCTTGCAAATGCGCTGCCTCGCTCTCTTCCAACAAAGCTGCTTTTCGCTTTCAAAATTGCCCTTGCTCCTCCAGGCCCGCTCCAGGTTTCTGGAGTTCGGCGCCTTTATAGCCCCTCCGGGCTGCCAATTGGCCGGCGCGTTTTCCTTGGAGAGAAGCGCTCCAATGGGGAGGCGGCGTTTGGGGAGGAGCGAGTTTCAAGTTCACTTTTCAAGCGCTGCTTGACCAATCTAGATGGGCTAGAGCGCACCCTTCTCTTAGCATCACCCCTTAGCAAAACTGGAAAATAGCCCCATAGGCTTGTGCGCACAGAGAGAAGGGAATTGAGAAGACGAGTTGGGGAGCGAGAGAGCCAGACAGAACTGTGGTTTATTTTTTAAAAATATTATTTTGAGGCTTTCATTTTACAGACAGAGATGCGCCAAGACTTAGGCATGTTGAAAGGCTTTGCCCAAGAAGCCGAGATGCAGCAAGTACACTCTGAAACCCCCTGCCTTTTGAGATGAAGCAGGCGCCTTCACTGCACCCTTTGCGGCGCCTGCTATAAACTTTGTTTCCTTTCCATTACTTTTACCTGCTATGCCTTTTAATCGGTGGTTTTAGCTTCACTGTAATTACATTTTGCATGTTTTTCACTTTGACTTTTATCGATCATGTTTCTGCTTTCGTAAGCCGCTTAGAGGTTTTCGTTAAGGTTAGGCGGTGCAAAAACTTGAAGGGAAGAATGTGAGTAACACCATTGCAAATAAAGGGGAGGCAAACTCCTCTTGCCAAGAAGTCAGTAGGTCTTTCAAGCCCAAGCGGTTGATGTTAGATGCTCAGAGTATTCAGCCCCGGACAGACGTCGCAACCAAATCCTGAATCTACGCAGTCGCAATGCACTATCGCTTGAAACTGCAAGGGGGTTACATTCTCTTTCTTTCTTCTTCTTCTTTTATTAAAGATTTTCTTGTTTTACAGAAGTATGTGTAATGTCTCTCGTATTTTTTACATGTAACATTTTTACAAATCCGCTTCATTTGTTGAGACATTAGGGGGAGAAAAAAAGGGGTGGAGGGTGGGGATATGAGTGGGGGTGGCGTGGGTGGCGATGTTTCTATTATGCTTAATTTATGTAGGGTTTGCTCTCAGCGTTGCTTGTGCTGTTCACTTGTGTTCCTTGCATTCTGAGTGAAAGCGAGTTTTCCGTTTCCTAGACTTGCTTCACACGTTGTTGGTGCTTCCTTTCTTGTTCACTTCCACTATTTCCCAGTCCCTGGCAGTTTGTTAATCAAGAATGGTTCTCTGATGGTACATTCTTTGTTATTTTTGCATAAGATAATTAACACAAGGGACCCTCCCTAAGTGTATCTAATCATAGGTATGCTGACTCAGAATCGCCAAGGAAACTTTTTTTCGAGTAAGAACTACATTTTTTACTACTGAAAAAAAGCTTCCGTGAAGGTTGGGGGTGTTATAGAAAGATGTGGAAACCTCAGCAACCATATCAGTACTGTCTCAGGAAAGATTATCCCTGAACAAAAGAGGGCTCACATTGGGGGTGGGAGAGACACGATTAAATGTCTCCAATTTCTGCCATCATCATCGCTTAGAAGCTCGGTATATTTCTGCAGAAGGCAATTGATTTAAATATGTATTCCTGTAAGGTACTTACAGTAGGGACTACTATAGCAGAATTTCCTGGAAAACATTTATTTGTATCCTTTGGGATACAATACGTTGCAATTTATCTCAATATATTCTTCATTACAGCGGTGGAACATCTACCTAGAATATAAGGGGGTTCTTATTCGTTCCAGAATATAGAAATGTGTCCAAACTAATTTGCTTCAAAATTCTCTTATGTTGGAAGGGAGATTTAGGATGCTGTGCTAGCCTAACTTACTTGGGACTTTGGACCTACTTCTGAGTAGGCATGGTTAAGGTTGCTCTGTTAATAGCTTTCCCAATATTGTTTATTTTGGTGTGGTAGTGAAAAGTTGCAAACTGTACTACATGGGTTACTGTTGTGTGATTTTTATAGCGTTAAAATTATAAGACTTACTTGTCTGCTATATTACAGATAGGTAGCCGTGTTGGTCTGCCATAGTCAAAACAAAAAAAATTCCTTCCAGTAGCACCTTAAAGACCAACTAAGTTAGTTCTTGGTATGAGCTTTCGTGTGCATGCACACTTCTTGTCTGCTATATGACTTTCTGTTTCCTTTCTTGCTTGATTTAGATTCCACCCTTCATCACAATATCTCAGGACAGTTCACAAGACTGAGAGATAAAACTTTATTCGCATTAGTGGAGTCTATAACCTGAAGCGCCTGTAACATTAAAATCTAGGGATTGCGGCGTGTATTAGCTGTGAAGTAGACTTTTATTTTTGATTCATCAACCTTGGAATCCAAGTATGTCTGTTTATGGTGGTATGTGAAACGGATTCCAGACCATTTATACTTGATCGTAAATATTTCCAGACAATTTGGCCTTGGCTAGGGACATTAATATTCCATTCTTGAGAATAGTACTTCTATCTCACTTTACAGTCCTGTGAGGCTCCCACAATAAATAAAAAGCTCACAATCAAGCTGATATCCAAGTCACGTCATCCTCAGTATTAGTTTCATATCTTAAAATGGGACAAATAGATTGTCTTCCCAAAAGGGTTACCAAAACGGGGACTGGGGGTGCAATGGTGCGATTGAGGACTTCCACTGACTCCCCAAAAACGTCTGAGACACACATCTCCCCTGCTCACTGCCCTCTTCCTCAGCAACTGGGAAACTTTTTCGGATAGAGTAGACCGTCGTTCACGAAAGCATATGCCACAATAAATTCGGTAGCCTTTGAGGTGTCAAAACACGGTTTGCGCTGTTAGTTCAACTAGTATTTCTGAGCAGAAACTTGACCTCCTGGTCCGTGTGTGAAGTTTAACTGTTCATTAAAACAACCACCAGCACAGGGCTACTCTCACATCACATTGCTGCTGTTCATATTAGGAAGTTACTTTGTGGTACATTGTGCTTGGAAAGTTGCCAAGTTACAATTTACGCGATGAAACATTGTGATCTTTGAACCTTGGAGGAGAAAGGGAAATAATGTATAAACGAACTAGTAATACGCGGGAACTTAGCTATGTATCCTCGTCCTCCTACAAATAAACCCAATTCAATGTTCCGGGTTGCTATGTTCTCATGGTATTTATTTACTGAATTTATACGTCGCCCTTCCGAGCCTAGATCGGCAGTAAACACTTTGTGTGTGTGTGCAGGGATTTTGTGTGTGTGTGTGTGTTTCTGCAAGGATTTGATCCCTGCCTGGCCTCAGGCCAAGGCGCTGATACGCCGCCAAATATTTATATGCCTGAGGGAAGATGGCGCCGCCGCGCCCTGTGGTGGCGCCTGGGGAGCGGCTACCGGCTAACTCTGAAGGGCTTCCCTCTAGACCTTGTCTTCCCTTATTACTTTCCCGCAGCATCAGCGCCACAACCTACGTCTTGCCGTGGCAACGGGGGGGGGAGGGGTGTCCTTCCCGCTCCTCTTTCTGGTCCCAACGGCCGCCCATCCCCCACTCCCTCTCGCTTCGCCTCAGAGATTCAAGGGGGCTGGGACGTCAGCTCAGGCAAATGCCCACTTTTTCATCTTTGCCTCCTTTTCTGAACCTGCCCCTGGGAATTCGGCTGGTGTTGCTCTCCCTCCTCCATAAGGAAAGCCCTGAGCACCAGCATTCCCTGGGCGGTTGCCAAATGCTGAGGGGTGAGCACTCTGCACATGCCTGGCAGTAAACCACCTACCAGCTCCTCTTAGATTTCCTTAGGTGAGAGAAAGGGTTTCTAGAGTGATAGCCCAGTAGGTGCCTCCAGAACTCATTGGAGGAAGAGTAAATGGTGACCACCACAGCACTGTCGAAAAGGAGGACACAGGTATCATTCAATGGCTCTGTGCTAATGTAGGTAATATTAATCTGTATGTTTTGAAGTATGGTTGATTCCCACCCCCAATCCCTCAATTTTATTATTTTATCTGTTAGTAAAACAAAAAACTGCAA
This sequence comes from Podarcis gaigeae, assembly GCF_964106915.1. NCBI lineage: Eukaryota > Metazoa > Chordata > Lepidosauria > Squamata > Lacertidae > Podarcis > Podarcis gaigeae. Next base: position 21,242,912 of record NC_139681.1, read on the forward strand.
AGTGGTTTACTATCAAGTGGGGTATACATTTAATGAAATAAATAAACAAATGGCCAAAAACAACTTAAAAACAATTACTGTAATTTAAATAGAAATATAATACTTCTCACCGTATTTAGGTGACCTGAATGCCTGCTTAGTCTGCTGTCCAAATGCTGACTTTTGGTGGGCATTTGTTTGAAAACTGCAGTTAGACTATAAAGCCCTTGAAAGAATGCTGTGTCTCCTATGTCTCTGTTCCAGCACTCTTTTGTTTAATCAAATTTCCACTATACTTTTCTTCAACAAGGCTACACTTTCTGAAAAACAACCTATTCACAATAGGCTTCAGAAACCACAAAGTTACCGTCTAACAACCTGCAAATTAACACACTCACACACATTAATTAATTAATTACAGATCGTTCCAAAGAGCACCCACATTGAAGTTTGATTTCTGGTAAAATAACTTATGGTGAAAAGAATTTTTAGGGTATTTTAGAATTATGGGTATTTAAAGAGCTTAGATGGTTATTTAAAGATTGCTCTTTCAAAATATACATTGAGCTGTTGAAGCAAATGTCGACACAGGTCCACTTTTTCTGATATCTGCAGGCATAACACATTGCTCGCAGTCAGATTGGACGTATTTGGGTAATATAATAATTTTAATATTTGAAACTGAAATGAGATGAAGTGGGTGTTGATTAGGGAGAGAGAGCTTTATTGACAGTAGAACCCCAGCTATGGAACAGCCTCCTCCGTGAGACTTTCCTGGTGCCTTCTTTATCTTCTCTAAATCATCTAGTGAAGACCTTTTGGTTCACCCACATGGTTTAATTCTTTATTGAAGCTTGGGTGTTTTATGCTCTCTGTGATGCCATCCATATAAGTTTTTTGTTCTCTTTTATTTTTGGTTGATCATGATTTTTAATTATTATAAATCAAGACAGATCCATTGAGTCAGAAATACGACCCTCTTAATCCCTACCATTTCATTTACTTATGTACTGCTTTTGAAAGGAACCTCACAAAGTGGTTTACATCAATATATCAAAACAATAAGCATCCTTTAAAAATGTAATAAAACAGCAAAAGCAAACTGCAATGGGGAAAAGTTCAATGCCTTTAGGATTGTAGCTTTTAAAAGTGTAGTTTAGTGGGAGAGAAATTTTTCTCTATCCACTTTCTCCATGCAATGCAAAATTTTATAAATTTCTGTCATGCCACCTCTTACTCAACTTTTCTCTAAACCAAAAAGTCCCCAATGCTCCAGCCTTTCCTCATTGTTCCATCCACTTGATCACTCTGCCGTCACTTTTCTCAATTATCAGAACTGGAGATCCGTGATAACGCATCACATGCTTGTATGCATAGGGTGGGATGGGGGGTGCAACTAATCCCTGTCCCGGTCCCACCCCCTCCGGTCCTAATTGCTTTCTAAATTGCTGTTTCCTTTGCATGGCAGTGGTGGGAAGAAGGTGGGAAGAACGCTGCGTGTTTTCCAGTAGATCAGAAAGGATTGCTGACCTCACCTCCCGGTGCTTATAAACACAGTAACCGCAAAATAGACCCCTCCCCTACTACATTATACTGCTGAGATGAAGAATACTTGAGTTAACCAGGAACGGGTTTATGTGTGGAAAGCCTGTGAGCTCCCATTAATTCTGATTCTCAAAACAAGTTCCTGGGCTCATAATTATTGTATTCTAAGTGTATGGCTTTTGTACTAAGCTCTTTATTGCTGGATCCTAGGTTCTAGTTAAAGGGATGGAAGCAAATCTCATGCTGCATGGTGCCTGTGACTTCCAATCCTCTTACTGGGCAAATATTAGTTCTGTGTGGGCAACTTGGATGGGTAAAATAGCATGGTATTTACACCTCTTCCCCAGCGCCACAAATAGTTCTGAATCTCTACTCTACTCCCCTCCCCTCGTTTGCTGTTTTCAAACCCAACAACAGATGATTATTACAGTTCTCCCAACACCAGTCCCAAACAGTGACAGACCTACATTTTGGGGGCCCTGAACTTGAGCTGTTCTGGGGGCCTCTTCACAATTAGCAATGAGTTCTGGGTAACCACTGTTGTCTTCTTCAACAGATCACCACATTTAAAAAATCAGACTTTGATTAGAATTTCTGTTCTGGGTTGTCTCACGTGTCAAAGACACTGGTGTGAATAAAAATGTTTACAAATGTGGACTAAATCCATCTGAGATTAAGCACCCAGAATCTTAAGATTCATTTGTTTCGTAGGAGATCTGTCCCTGATTCCAAGCTGCTCTCTGTTTAACATAGGCAAAATACCGGACTCTTGATGCTACAACAGCTCTGGAGAGAGAGATAAATGTAATACAATAGATAAAAGGCAAGATTAAAATAACACCCAAATGAGATCAAAAAGCTAAGGTTGGAGGATAAAACCTACAATAAGGATAACTAGCTGCAAGTAGATCTAAATGTCTTCACCTGACACATACAAAAACATCAAAGGGATGACAGACAAGCCTCTCTGGGAGTGGAAGGTGCGGGATTTATTTCCCCACATCCGTCTCTCTGAAAGAGGGAAAGAGTTGAGTGGTGGAGAGCAGAGGGCATCATTACGCAGGAGAGACTGCTAAATCTTAGCGAAAGGAAAGGTACTAGGTGGTGTGTCATCTGGTGTGGATGAGGAAAGACTGCAGCGTTATGGGCTGCCCTGGGTGGAATCTACACATAAAAAACCCTCTGCAACTGCTTTAAAAAAAAACACCACACATTTTGAAAAATATATTGAATTTCCCATAGCTCACCACACCATCTAGTGTCACATTTGTATACCGTAATTTACAACACATTTAAAACATTTCCTTCTCCCGACGCCTTCTAGGGTTACCCATCCATATAAATCCCCCCCCAACTTTTAAATTTTGTATATTTTATAGTTTTTCAACAAAGTTTGTTATTTTAATGCCTTTGTCTGGGATCATCATATGGCTTTCCTTTTACTGAAGCATTCTCTTCCCTTTGGCCAAGCAAGCTAAAAGCACTTCAATACTGAAATCAAAAATAAAAGCTGAACAATTGGCCACTTGTTCAAATAAAGGCCACAGTCAAAATCTGGAGTTAGAACAATTGGGTAAATGTTTCAAAAGGTTCCAATTTTGCTTTTGCTATTTTCGGGTTGATGTGGGTTAAATGTTTAGCTGGGGTTCTTGGTTATTTTAATATGGGTATAAGTATAAACTGTTCATTATTGCTATTATTATAATTATTTATTACTGTATTACTATTGGTTTCTTGGTTTGCTATTTATTTGTTGTTGTTTTTAATGTTTGATGTATTGTGTTGTAAGCACAATGTATTTTTGTACTTTTTGCAGAAAACAATAAAGCATATATGGATATAGATATATACGTGTGTTTTTGTGCATGTGATTCTATGGGGATGGATTTTTCTGAGCCCTGCCTGCCTGCCATGCTACATACTGCACTCCCTTTTCTGCTTTTACGTGCAACTTCCACGAAGGAAGAGTTCACCCAAACCAAAATCCACAGTATCTTGATGATGTGACTCAGACATTGGGTTAAATCCTGGAATTCAAAGTGTTAAATGAGGATGCTATTGGAGAGTATTGGGAATGCCTTACAAGATTCCAATCTGTTTATAATGCTACACATTATCACTTCATCATTCAGTATTTCCTCTTGTCCCTAATCTTAAACCAAGCTAATCCTTGCTGAGCTTCTGACAACCAGACAAGGGACCAATTCTGATTATGCGGTTCAGGGTTTGCTTTCCCTCTGCTTTCCACCCAAATGGTGCTGAAACCGAGTTTCAGTACCACGAGCTTATTTCTCTATTTATATCCCACCCAGGGGCCCCACGTGAATAGAAGATGGGGGGGTCAGGTAAGCCCTGCCCTGGTCGATTGCCATTAGAGCACTGGGAGGGGGGGGACAAGGGACCTGGGGGCAAGAGTTTTCTCCTAGGACCCCACCTTTCCCCCTGGGACATTGAGGCGGCCCACCTCCTTCTCCCCCCTCCGCCCTCTCAGCCCTGGACACCCCCGCGAGGGAGACCAGCCTGAGAGGCGGCGACTGGCTTGCGCCCGAGTGAGCTTTGGGGCTGGTAGTAGGGTGTGTGTGTGTGTGTGCAGGGATTGTGGTGTGTGGTTGTGTGTGTGGTTGTGTGTGCAGGGATTGTGGTGTCTGTGTGTCTGTAAGCATTGTGGGGTGTGTGTGTGTGTGCAGGGATTGTGCCGTGTGTGGGGGGGTATGTAGGGATTTGAACCCTGTCTGGCCTCAGGCGGGAGGAGGCCCCATTAGCTAAAGTGGTACGTCAGGTTAAGAACAGTTTCAGGTTAAGAACGGACCTCCAGAACGAATTAAGTTCTTAACCCGAGGTACCACTGTACTGTCATATACACACTATGGTCTTATCCAGTTTTAATTTGCTATAACTTTTTAAAGGTTTAGCTGATGGCATTGCAATGCTCCCGTTGCTCGGTCCCAGCGCCTGCCAACCTAGCAGTTTGAAAGCACCCCCGGGTGCAAGTAGATAAATAGGGACCGCTTACTAGCGGGAAGGTAAACGGTGTTTCGTCACACTGGCCACGTGACCCGGAAGTGTCTGCGGACAGCGCTTGCTCCCGGCCTCTAGAGTGAGATGAGCGCACAACCCTAGAGTCTGTCAAGACTGGCCCGTACGGGCAGGGGTACCTTTACCTTTACCTTTTATTGCAATTATATGATAATGGGCATAGTAGCCAATTCTTATGGGCCAAGATCCCTCCCCCCAAAAAATATCTGAGCCCCCCCCCCCAAGTTGATGGGCATTGCTATTCAAATGGTGTGTATGTGCCATGTCATGTGATAAATTATGTGGGGTGGGGTTGCATGGGACCTGGAGTGGGGGAGTGGGAAATGGCCCAGCTCTTTAGTAGAAGTAGGGACTTGGCAAAGAACTCTTCTGTCTCCGCCTAAACTCAAATCCCCCCCGGGTTTACTATCCCTAGTACTTCAAGATTCCCATAAAAGTGGCTGGCTTAAAACAGTCTATCACAAACTTCCCTCTTGTAGCCTGTCCTCACAACACCTACCCACTATGGGCCCTACTGAAGCAAACAGTCTAACTGGTCAATGTCTCAAAGATATGGAGCATCAGAACAACCTAAGGAAACTCTGCCCTTGGTATATTCATTTTGCACCTCTCCATTTTGATACTTTGGCCCCATATCTGCACAAACTTATTATCCCCAAATACAGACGTGCTTTTACACTTGCAAGACTGGATGTTTTGCCATCTGCGGTACTTGAGGGTCTATTCCAAAAGATCCCGGCTGCCAAACGTCTTTGCCCCTGTGGAGATGGTAGCACCGAAACAGCGGCACATGTCCTCCTTTCTTGTACTGTCTACAAAGACCTGCGGAACGAGATGATCACCCCACCTGCAGTGGCGTAGCGTGGGGGTGCAGGGGGGCCGGCCGCACGGGGGGAACATCTGGGGGTTAGGGTAAGGGGGCGCAAATCCACGGGTTAGGGGGCCCAAATTACTTGCCTTGCCCCGGGTGCTGACAACCCACGCTACGCCACTGCCCACCCGTACTAACCATCCCTGGGCACTCATCCACTCATCCACTGCCACAATGTCCTTTCTTCTATCGGATCAAGATGAGCAGATAACAGCAAAGGTTGCTAGGTTCATAGCTGGGGCAATCAGAATTCAGGACTTTAAATTGTGCTCTTATATCAAATTTCCTTTTCTGCGTATACTGTCATGTTTTACTGTTGCTATGGCCATTGTCTAATGCGAATAAAGTTTTATCTATCTATCAGTCTTGTTAACTCTCCTGAGATATTGTGATGAGGGGTGGAATATAAATCAAGCAAGAAAGCAAACAGAAAGTCATATAGCAGACAAATAAGTCTTATAATTTTAACTCTATAAAAATCACACAACAGTAACCCATGTAGTACAGTTTGAAACTTTTCACTACTACACCAAAATACACAATATTGGGAATGCTATTAACAGAGCAACCTTAACCATGCCTACTCAGAAGTAGGTCCTAAGTCCCAAGTAAGTTAGGCTAGCACAGCATCCTAAATCTCCCTTCCAAAATAAGAGAATTTTGAAGCAAATTAGTTTGGACACATTTCTATATTCTGGAACGAATAAGAACCCCCTTATATTCTAGGTAGATGTTCCACAGCTATAATGAAGAATATATTGAGATAAATTGCAACGTATTGTATCCCAAAGGATACAAGTAAATGTTTTCCAGGAAATTCTGCTACAGTAGTCCCTACTGTAAGTACCTTACAGGAATACATATTTAAATCAATTGCCTTCTGCAGAAATATACCCAGCTTCTAAGCGAGGATGATGGCAGAAATTAGAGACATTTAATCGTGTCTCTCCCACCCCCAATGTGAGCCCTCTTTTGTTCAGGGATAATCTTTCCCGAGACAGTACTGATATGGTTGCTGAGGTTTCCAAATCTTTCTGTAACGCCCCCAACCTTCCCGGTAAGCTTTTTTTCAGTAGTAAAAAATGTAGTTCTTACTCGAAAAAAAAGTTTCCTTGCCGATTCTGAGTCAGCATACCTATGATTAGGGTTTATAGATACACTTAGGGAGGGTCCCTTGTGTTAATTATCTTATCCAAAAATAACAAAGAATGTACCATCAGATAACCATTATTGATTAACAAATTGCCAGGGACTGGGAAATAGTGGAAGTGAACAAGAAAGGAAGCACCAACAACGTGTGAAGCAAGTCTAGGAAACGGAAAACTCGCTTTCACTCAGAATGCAACCCCGTTAGGAATACAAGTGAACAGCACAAGCAACGCTGAGAGCAAACCCTACATAAATTAAGCATAATAGAAACATCGCCACCCACGCCACCCCCACTCATATCCCCACCCTCCACCCCTTTTTTTCTCCCCCTAATGTCTCAACAAATGAAGCGGATTTGTAAAAATGTTACATGTAAAAAATACGAGAGACATTACACATACTTCTGTAAAACAAGAAAATCTTTAATAAAAGAAGAAGAAAGAAAGAGAATGTAACCCCCTTGCAGTTTCAAGCGATAGTGCATTGCGACTGCGTAGATTCAGGATTTGGTTGCGACGTCTGTCCGGGGCTGAATACTCTGAGCATCTAACATCAACCGCTTGGGCTTGAAAGACCTACTGACTTTTGGCAAGAGGAGTTTGCCTCCCCTTTATTTGCAATGGTGTTACTCACATTCTTCCCTTCAAGTTTTTGCACCGCCTAACCTTAACGAAAACCTCTAAGCGGCTTACGAAAGCAGAAACATGATCGATAAAAGTCAAAGTGAAAAACATGCAAAATGCAATTACAGTGAAGCTAAAACCGCCGAGTAAAAGGCATAGCAGGTAAAGGTAAAGTAAAGGAAACAAAGTTTATAGCAGGCGCCGAAAAGGGTGCAGTGAAGGCGCCTGCTTCATCTCAAAAGGCAGGGGGTTTCAGAGTGTACTTGCTGCATCTCGGCTTCTTGGGCAAAGCCTTTCAACATGCCTAAGTCTTGGCGCATCTCTCTGTAAAATGAAAGCCTCATAATAATATTTTTTAAAAATAAACCACAGTTCTGTCTGGCTCTCTCGCTCCCCAACCCGTCTTCTCAATTCCCTTCTCTCCAACTGTGCGCAGAAGCCTCTGGGGCTATTTTCAAGTTTTGCTAAGAGAAGGGTGCGCTCCAGCCCATCTAGATTGGTCAAGCAGCGCTTGAAAAGTGAACTTGAAACTCGCTCCTCCCCAAAAGCCGCCTCCCCATTGGAGCGCTTCTCTCCAAGGAAAACGCGCCGGCCAATTGGCAGCCAGGAGGGGCTATAAAGGCGCCGAACTCCAGAAACCTGGAGCGGGCCTGGAGGAGCAAGGGCAATTTTGGAAGCGAAAAGCAGCTTTGTTGGAAGAGAGCGAGGCAGCGCATTTGCAAGATGAAAACTACAGGACAAGGTAAGAATAGAGGATTGTTAAGAAGAGTTTTAGTTTACTTGTCTTTTAAAAATTGCTCAAATGATTGATATAAATTCAGGGTTTCATAAACGACGGTTTTTATAAATGAAGGGTGTTTCTGGGTCAGGATGTAGGGAAGGCTTTCAAAGACCCATTTGTGGTAGCCGGGGAGGGATTACACCGGGGCTCAAGTGTCTTCGGATGGAAACATTTCGCAAGATTGGTTTGCCCATCTTTACTTGTAAGCATGAAGCATTTAGTGCATTTTACTGCATGAAGCATTTACACACACACTTTCTGAATGTTAAATCCCTCTCACATAAACGGGATTCGATTTCCCAATAATCGGGGTTAGGATCGGCTACGGAAAACGATGGCAGGCATAGAAATAAGAGCGTAAACTTCTTACTTAAAATTCTTTGGTTTGTTTGCATGCAAGCCTTGTTCAAAGCAACCGGAAGTTTATTTAAAATTAGTGTCCATTGTTAAGGCAAAACCAATTCAGGGAGGAAGATCTGCAAGGGTCGCTTCTGTTTAAGCCGAGCGCTTCCTTCAGATTTGCCTCTTTGTATTTTCCCAGGAGGAAGCCACCCCAAAGTCGGAGGAGAAAGGCGAAAAAGGACTGTTTTCAGCCCATCTCACGTCGAGCTCCTAAAAAAGTCCTTTGAAGAGAACCAGTACCCCGGATACGAGACCAGGGAGGCGCTGGCGAGGTGCATCGGAGTCGAGGAAGATCGTGTGCACGTAAGAATCGGGATGGTGGGGGCTACCAAGACTTCCCTAAACCGCACATACTGGAAGAATTTGAAACGCTCCGAATAATCCTTGCGTAGTCGAAGGCCTTAGTTCTCCCGGGTGCCTCTCAGCTTATCGCGAAAGGCGCCTTGTTCAAGAGCTAACTTCCTCTTTCTTGGATTTTTTTTTGGGGGGGGGGGGCGGGTTGTATCGTGGATGTAAAGGCTTTTTGTAAAGGGTAGGTGGTGCTCCCTACTTTTCAAATTTAGGGAGAAATTGTGTGCATACTTGTTCAGAAATCCTGGTTCCTGATTAAGGCTTCCTTTTCCTTCCCAGTAAATTTATGCACAGCACACATTCATTTGATGCAGATTCTGACTTTAAATCATTAAAAAAAAAATTCAGGGACCCAGCTTAGAAATCTAATTTCTGCAATGGATGGGCTTAGTGTTAAAAGTACATTAAATCTGGTTTTATAGGCTGCCTTTGCAGCCTGATCCAGTTAACACTAACTCCCAAGGTAATGTGCAGAGGACTGCAGCCATAAGCAGCTTGCACTGGGGAGACTAAAACGAGTTAAGCTGCATTGCTTTTTCTGGCAAAAGTTGAGCAAGTACTTAGTTCTCTCCTACAGAGAAATTGGCATTTAGAAAATATATAAATACACTTCCCTGCCTAGTCCATTACCCCCAGGACACTTGGGAGGCTGAGGCAGAAGACCCCAAACAGGGCACAACAAATGGGTAGGTCTTCTGAGTGAGCCATTTAAAATTACTATTACTAAGTTTATGGAAATTGTAAAACAATTGCCAGGCATAAAGTGTTGCCTTCCAGCACAAATGTACACAGAGATGTCAAGTCTTGTATGCAGCCATCCACTTGGCATTAACAATATACTTCAATATAGCAAGACTTGTGGAACTGTACACTTGTGCAGCTTTTAAAGGTGGCTTTTTCTGATACTGCAGAACAAAATACAGTCAAAGAGCAGTATTTAGTCATTCCAACTTAGAAGCTTTATATTTAACAGTAACTGGAGATTATGAACATGGGATATTTGAATGCGGAGCTGAAGAGAGTAGAAAAATGCTGCAGAGAACTAAAGAGAAACCCCAGAGGAATAAGCATAATTTATTAAATGTAATTCTCTCTGTTGGATCAAAAAGACATATACATGGTAACAATGTCTTCTATACTGGCTCTCTCCTTTCTTCTCTTCAGGTCTGGTTTCAAAACAGAAGGGCCAGAACACCAAAGAGCATTGGTTCCAGGATAAGGATCGGGAACCATGCTGCAGCTCCTTATAGCCGGAGTGAAAGAAGCCGTCCAAGAAGCAGCCTGGACAGCAGCCCGAGAAGCAGTCCAGGAAACCTCCAGAATATTCACACACAACAAAATTACCAACCACAGAACTTTCATTATGCTGAAAGCTATAGAGGAGCAGTGTTGTGGCAGCCACCTCTCAACAACACGCAACCGGGAGAGTGTGCCCCGCAACAGCAGAGCTCCCCGGAATTGAACCCTGCTTATTACCAGCAAGCTGCCTTTTGTGGAACTGGGCTTTCTGAGACTTCCCAGGCGAGCAACTGCCCAGTTCCATATTACGGTGCAGAGATGGTGAGGCAGCCTCCACCATCATCTGGGAACTTCTTCATGGCATCAAGCACTTATACTCCCTGGTCTGCAACGGGGAATTATTCAGCTACAAATCCTGGACAAATGCAGAATGTTGATGGAAGTGCTTCGGACTCTCAGTTTTTCTCTTTAGGTCAGGTTCCAGATTAGCATCCCAACTCCTTCCTTGCTATCCTGTACATATTTTCCAAGCTCCCTCTTTTAATGCCTTTTAATGTATAACTTCGATGCTTTGAATAAAGTTTGTTCTTTTAATAGCTTGTCTGGAGTCGTCTTTTAACTTTCCATTTACTGAAACATTCACTTTCCTGTGTGCAAGCTTAATTTTTCCACATGCGGTACATGTGGTTCTAGAGATAAAAGGTCAGGTCTTCTAATGGCTGAACATTCCTGAGACACATTTTAATGCACCAATGGCTTTCTGTCCCTTTCCTTTTCTTTTCAAGTCTCTGTATCTGAGGCTAGAGTAGGTGGCAATAAATGTGGTGAGAAGTTGCTGTATTTTCTTTGTATGCAAAAGTATATTTGTAGATCCTGGTATAAGTAGATTTGTTAACAAGTTTGGTTTCCATTAATGAGTCTTCCATTTTTTAAAACACAGAAGTTTGAGATGGGGATATAAGGTTTAATTGATTTTTCTACCATGAGTGTGTTAAGTTGCTCTCCAAAGCTTTAAAGACATATAAGATTAACTTGTATGTGTCTTAGCCTGCAACATGGGCATTTATATCTATTAAAAACTTTGTGGGGGGATATTTTGAACACTTTATTTCATTTTCTTGCCCTTATTCCCCCCCCCCCCCAGGTTTGTGCTCTACTGCCTTCAATGAAGCTTTATAGGAGGGTTGCCTGTGAACTAGATTGTGCCCAATACAGTTTGCCTTCTGTGCCGTTCAGCCTTGATTTAGCCAGGTTTAGTCATAATAAAACAAGTCAGTTAATTTTAGATTCTTAATTGGACCCTCTTAGGACAACTAATTTAGAAGTAGTCCCACTGAACTTACTAATACACAACCAAATCAACAACAGCTGCAACATGCTCCCCGCCTGCCGCCCAGCAAAAACCCTGAAACAACTGACCCCAAGAGTATAAAGCTATCAAAGCCTAAGACATCTCCAAATGGTTTTTTCAGGGTTTTTCACAAATAATGCTACATTATTGGCATATCATTATGTTCCCTGTTCATTTGATTATATATTCAGATCTAAATGGGTCTGCTTATGAGTCAGTGGAAAGTGCGAACAGCAGTGGGGATAGAGGACATCTCTGTTGAATACCTCTACATAATCTGTGTGAGTCTGAATTTACTCCATTCACTGAGATATAGGCTTTGGGCTTGGAATATATGACAAATCCACGTCATAACACCTCACCTGCCCAGTCCACTATATTTCTCAACACTGCACTATGGAACTTAATGGGGCTGGGTGCTAGATTGGGCAGATCAAATTGAATCTAGTGGATTTGTCCTACCCTGCCCTGCCTTTAGTCCTACCCTGATATAGGACCAGATCTGGGTTGGGTGTGACCTAGGTTGGAATAGGGCTGATCTGGGTCCACATCTTAATGTGTGTGTGTGTGAGAGAGTGTGTGTATGTGTGTAAGCACAGCCCTGGAATTACTCAAGATGTGATTATGGCTGCCAACCTAGATGGCTTTCTCAAGAGATTAGACAAATTCATGAATGCTAAGACTATCAGTGGCTACTAATCGTTATGGATATATGCTATCAGAGGCATATCAATTGCTGGGAAAGAACAGGGCGAAAGGGTACTCACCTGACCTGTGTCCTGCTTTTGGGATTGCATAGTGATATGGTTGGCTACTGTGTGGAGCAGAATGCTTGGAAAACCTGGCATTTCTTGGAAAACCTGGCATTCTCCTAAAGAGACCTCATATACAGAAAGGTGGTCACATATGCCAAAATCAGATGTGATACAAGAGATCTATGAATAAAATAGCTACAAGTAGTTCTTTAGTTGCCAACTGACCAGATCTTCTTCCTGAATCATTTGCAGTTAAAGAAATAAAAACAAGCATTTAATGCATGCAGTTAAAAAACAAACAAACCATATCCTTGCCTTCAGAAGATGCACTCAGTCTATACTGATTCTGTATGTCCCTCATCCCCCCCAAAAAAGCTGTAAATAAGCTCAATTAAAAGCAGGAGTGGGCATGCTGGCCCATTAGAAAACAACAACAACCACAACTCCACAATCCACAGTAGGGTAATGTATTTCACAAAGCAGGGGGTGAGGGAGATCAGAGTTTCTTTCTTATTTAAGCACAAAAAGATGTTGTAATCATGACCTGCAAGATAAAGACCACAGACTGAGATGCCATTCATTTGAGGCAGTAGAATCTAGCACAAAAGTTAGCACCCATTTCACAATGGCTTTTTCAGATTACCATTTCAATCCTCAAGCAATCATTGTAAAATTGGTGCAGGGGGAATCTTTTCAATTCTGCAAAACCAACAGAAGAGTCTTGTAGCACCTGAAAGATTAACAAATTTATTATGACACACACAATATAATTCACTTCATTGGATGCATAAAGTATTATCCTGAGTTGCAGGGACACAATTGGTGGGATATCAGAGGGAAACTAAATGCTGAATTATACAGTTGAGGATTATGACCTTTAAAACTGTAATGATGCACCAAAAACAGTAGTTGATAACAGACATCTTTGCACTGGTAAACCAGTTTTTAGCACATCCAGTGTGGTTTTAAAAAATGTAAACCCAGCCCCTATTGTATTGATTCCATCTGCAAATAATAGCACTGGTACGTTGTAATACAATGGTCTCATGGTTTGAGGTCACTTCATTCAATAATGAAGGTCAGTGACAGAGCATCCTGAGAAGCTGAAATGTTCCCTCATTGGCTTTTCTATACTGCCATTTCAGATTTGTGCTCATTCATTCTTTTGCATAGACCAGCTAGAAGGCAACTGATGGCATATATTACATTGGAAGATGAGCAGGTGAATTAGCCCCTCAGGTTCTATTGACATTCTTAGCTCCTGTAATAATTATGTTAAACTAGATATGGGAATAGAGTTGGTATCTGGCTCTGCCACAGCGTCTGGTCCCTCTTGTTCACAATCCTATTATATGGCCTGTTACTCATAAAGAGGTGTTTTTAGGTTAATGGGCTGTCACCCAAGGCTTGTGATAGGAAAGTGTCACCAATGCATCTCAGATAGAAGAGAGGCTTTCAGTTCTGTAGTCACTCTTGTTTTATAACAGATTGAACTAAGTAGGTAATTGACCTGATGTGATCAATCCTCTCCTCTGAACAGGTTAACCAAAACTGGACGATTACCAAAGTCTCAGAGCTGTTTGGAGAGTATCCGAAAAGGATAAAATACAACTGAATAAAATAGGCATTCACAGCCATAACTGCAAGGAAACCTTATTTTTTATTTCATTTTTAAAATTAAGATTACAATCCTAAACACACTATGGAGTACGTCCCATTTAATTCAGTGGATTTTATTTCTGTCGCACATGTATTTAGTCTATAAGAAAGTGACGGTACACAGGGTTTTTAAAAACCATATAGTGAGAATATCCCCTTATAAAATATGGGAGAATATATAAAGAAATACTAGAACCCAAGACCTCACCGACAGAAGCCATGGCAGTAAAAAAGAAAAATATGAAAGGAGACTGGCCAATGTATAGAATATTAGAAGAAAACAATAACAAATTGACGCTGAAGAAGTTTGAAGAAATAAGGTTGTACCTGACGGATTTGTTACAATATTTTCAATTAAATGAAAGATTAAGTATAGATTAAAAAATGGATTTGAAAATAAGACATCAGATTTGGAAAAAGAACTAATCCAATCCAAAGGAAAATATATTTCAAAAATGTACAATCTATGTCTTTTTTAAAAATATATTTATTAAAGTTTCAAAAGTTATATAAAACAATAATACAAACAAAACACAAACAAAAACAAGTATAATTTCAATCCCCTATTTTCTTATAACTTACTTCCCCGACCTCCTCATACCTCCCCTTTCTGTATTCCAATTTCTAATTATTTAGTTCAGCAAATCCTCTCCCTTCATTTTCATTTAATTTTTAACCTTACTTTTCTTTTTACTTAATCATTATAGCTGGAAACCACTTAATTTCTAAACCAACATCGTTCTAACATTCATTAATTTTGCAATGTTTCCTAAGATAGTCCTTAAATTTCTTCCAATCTTCTTCCGCTGTCTCTCTTCCCTGGTCTCGGATTCTGCCCGTCATTTCTGCCAGTCCCATATAGTCTATCACCTTCATCTGCCATTCTTTCAAGGTGGGTAGATCTTGTGTCTTCCAATACTTTGCGATGAGTATTCTTGCTGCTGTTGTAGCATACATAAAGAATGTTCTATCCTCCTTTGGCACCAATTGGCCGACCATACCCAGGAGAAAGGCCTCTGGTTTCTTCAGGAAGGTATATTTAAATACCTTTTTCATTTCATTATATATCATTTCCCAGAAAGCCTTAATCTTTGGGCATGTCCACCAAAGGTGAAAGAATGTACCTTCAGTCTCTTTACATTTCCAGCATTTATTATCAGGCAAGTGGTAAATTTTTGCAAGCTTGACTGGGGTCATGTACCACCTATAAATCATTTTCATAATATTTTCTTTTAAGGCATTACATGCCGTAAATTTCATACCGGTGGTTCACAACTTTTCCCAGTCAGCAAACATAATGTTATGACCAATATCTTGTGCCCACTTGATCAGAGCTGATTTAACCGTTTCATCCTGTGTATTCCATTTCATCAGCAAGTTATACATTTTTGACAGATTCTTAGTTGTGGGTTCTAACAATTCTGTTTCTAATTTTGATTTTTCCACCTGGAAGCCAATTTTCCTGTCCAACTTGTAAGCCTCCATTATTTGATAATAATGAAGCTAGTCTCGCACTTTATCTTTTAATTTCTCAAAACTCTGCAATTTCAATTTATCCCCTTCTTGTTCCAGAATTTCCCAATATTTCGGCCATTTGGACTCCATATTGAGTCTTTTCCCAGCCTTTGCCTCCATTGGCGACAACCACCTTGGGGTTTTATTTTCCAACAAATCTTTATATTTAATCCAGACATTATACAATGCTTTCCTGACAATATGGTTTTTAAAAGCTTTATGAGCTTTAACCTTGTCTACAATCTATGTCTTGAGTGGGAGGTAAAAGAAAAGGTAAAAGAAAGGGGTGATGGTGTGTTGGGCCCAAGAACAAGGGTAAAGGTTCGTATATGCATATGTGGTGGGAATTATACAGTAATGAATTAAAAAAAGATACTAAAATTCCCATTTACAAAGAGACCAGACCAGAAGCCTTCTTTTTAGGAATAATGTCAACAGAAATTTTTAAAAAATAGCAGACCACTCTTCATGTAGGCAACAACAGCACAGCAGCCATGATCCTGGTGGCAAAGAATTGGAAAAGTGAAAAGACCCCTCACAAAAACTGAATGGCAGGTTAAAATGGTACAATACTTATAACTGGCAAGGATGACAGTGAGAGTTAGAGGATACCCAATGCAGAATATCAATAAGGAATGAATAGTATTTAAAGAATATTTAAAAAACTATTGTGATAACAAAAACCTCCTGGCAGATCTTGAGTGACTCTTGTAATATAAAGGTGAAAAACAATAGAACTTCTTCGATAAGATTTTGGAAAACAGAACAACAATAAGGTACTGTGTGATAAATAACAAAATGAGAAATAGTACAATGAGAATAATCGGAATAATATTTTAATTACTTTAATTTTTTATCTTTACCTTTTTCTTTAATTTCCTTTTTCCTCTTTCTTTGAAAAGTAGTTGTAGATTGTAAGGATGTAGTGTGTGATGTAAATATTTTATTGTTGTGTGTTGTTATGTAGGTTAATGTTGATTGTTTAATAGTTAATAATCATAATAATAAGGATTACACTGTAAATTTTAATGATACGGTTGTCACCTGTTCATGATTTTTATGGGTTGCTCATATTTTGAGACCACAAGGAAATAATATTACAGAGTTCGTTGTTTGTTTGGTTTATCATTCTTGTTGCGTCCCAACAGTCTTCAATGAGTGTGTTTTCATAGATTTCCAAACTATGCATTTAATGGAGGAAGTGGTTTCTGATGGTAGGGTCTTTTTAAACTACCCATTTGTTGCTTATAGAAAAACAATAGGATTCTAGCGTTGCAGAGGCTTGGAAGAGATGACCCTCATGGTACCTTCAAACTTCTACGATTCTATAATACCGGCATTATTTTGGCAGACCTACTTTGAAAAAAGAAAATTGCTGTGAAGAATATCATGGTGTTATGACCATTAATCAATGATTACCTTTGTTTCCAAGTTCTTATTTAAAACAGCTATGACTCAGGAAGTCCATGGTTCAATACTAATGTCTGCTAAAAGCTCACTAATGTCACAATCCAATGCACACACTGCTCTCAGAGTAAACCCCATAAGACACAGGCTATGTAGACATTAGTGGATTAAAACACATTGAGGTCATGCCCCCCTGCTGTGTTTCACATCATTTTAGCACATTGCTGTACATACCAGATAAAGGGTTTAGGTCTGATGTCTTCATCTGATGTGAATTACCTGTTTGGTTTCCCCTTGCCTGCAACTCCTATCCACAAAGCTGTCATCTGCTCAAGTGCAACAACTGTCTCAAATGCACACACCTCAGCTTAACTGAAAAGTGAATGTGGATTATGTTTTTGACATGGTGGGAAACTGGTTTCAGGGCAAATGTATGAAACAGCAGCATTTCTCAATAAACTTTGGAATAGATATGGATTGTGGGAAGTGTCATGCGTACACGAGGTGGGAATGCTCTGGAGCCACAGTAAATGGTAATGTGTACACAGCCAAAGATAAGTCTGGGATGTAAGCTGTAGGTGGCCTTGAGCAAGACCTCCTGCCCCCCCCCCCCCCGACCTTTGCAGCTGAGATAATGCTGATCTATCTTACAGGGTTGTTTAAGGATTGCAGAAAGGTATTTTTGCTCAAATGCAATAAATTAGAATCTTCATAATCATAACCTGATCGTAATCAGCCTCCTGATGTGACTTCTTGGCATGCCCACAACTTGTCAAGGTTAAAAAGTGATAACTTTACATTTGAGAAAAGCTTGTACATCAGATTCTAAAACAAAAACCAACTTCTTATAATTGCAACAGTAGAAGTTGGCCTTCTCCCAAGCTGGTGCCCTTCAGTTGGACTACAACTGGTTTGCTGGCTGCGGCTGATGTGAGCTCCAGTCCAAAACATCTGGAGGGCACCAGCTTGGGAAAGCCTGAGACGAGTAGTGACTGCCAACAGAAAGTTGTGGTGTTCCAGTGAGCCTTAATTAGGAACCACATAGTGGTCTTTGGAGTGCACAGGAGTACAGGGTGGCAGGGTGCACCTTTACCCTCTACTCTTTGAAATTACTATTATTATTTATTGCATTTATATTCCCACAAATGTCAGTTCCTAGTTTTTAAGGCTTCACCGCCCTGCGGCTCCAGTCAATACACTTTGCCATAGTTGAAGGACGCTGTTGCAGCATCCCCTATGAGCAGAGAGCTTGCTCATGGGGATGTGGTGTGTCTTGAGGGTTTATCCCTCTACAATGCCGGCTCACCCATGAGGTGAGGTGACTGCCGGGCGACAGGATCCACCGCCCTATTCCTGATGTAAATCTTCCCGGGGGGGAGGTGCCATTTTGGGGTCCGCTTCAGGTGCCAAAATGTCTTGGCCTGGCCCCGCCCCACTCCTTGCCGGTTTGCCCAATCTATTCAAGGACTCCAGCAGCCTTATTCAATTATTTAAAACTCCCAGGGGGGAGATAGATTGGGTATTCCGTTAACTTTTTATTACGGGACAGCCCTCCCGGACACCTCTGAAAAATTGGCCTGTTTTGCCAAAGAGCAGCAACTTTGAGGAGAAATGACTGTGGAGATGAGACGGCAAGTTACATTCTTCAGGGAAGCAAACTATCCATCTGACAGAACGTCTGGTTTCAATGATTATTTTATCCTTGTAATGTATTTTATTCCGCCTTGATTTTCTCTTCTGCGTTTTATCTTTTGTAATGGCTTTGGGCTGACAAAATTAATAAGTGATGAATAACAACAACAACAACAACAACATAGTCTTTTGTCCCTGTTCTGACAGGGGAAAGGGGTGCTGGAAGGGGTGTCACCCTCAGGGCCGGATTTAGGTTGATGAGGCCCTAAGCTACTGAAGGTAACAGGGCCCTTTATATGTCCAGCTGTCCTTTGTCAATAACAAACTGTCACTGTTTTTTTGTGTTGAATATATGCTATATGGTAATTTATGGACCTAATAGGAATCTAAAGCCATTTGAACATAACAAAATATGCAGAATGTAGGCACCCTACATATTGCTGTTGTTGTTGTTTAGTCATGTCCGACTCTTCGTGACCCCATGGACCAGGCACTCCTATCTTCCACTGCCTCCCACCATTTGGTCAAACTCATGCTGGTAGCTTTGAGAACACTGTCCAACCATCTCGTCCTCTGTCGTCCCCTTCTCCTTGTGCCCTCAATCTTTCCCAACATCAGGGTCTTTTCCAGGGAGTCTTCTCTTCTCATGAGGTGGCCAAAATATTGGAGCCTCAGCTTCACGATCTGTCCTTCCAGTGAGCACTCAGGGCTGATTTCCTTCAGAATGGATGGTTTTGATCTTCTTGCAGTCCATGGGACTCTCAAGAGTCTCCTCCAGCACCATAATTCCAAAGCATCAATTCTTTGGCAATCAGCCTTCTTTATGGTCCGGCTCTCACTTCCAAACATCAGTACTGGGAAAACCATGGTTTTAACTATATGGACCTTTGTCGGCAAGGTGATGTCTCTGCTTTTTAAGTTGCTGTCTAGGTTTGTCTCATATATATATATATATATAACCATATATAGGACCCTATATATAGAAATGAGCAAACCAGTGATATTTTAGGGATCGGGCTAGCAGGCGGGCCCCATTACTTACACAACACAAAACACTGTTGCTGTATCTAAGTTTATTTTTATTTTATCTGTTTTTTATCTTATATTTTGGAAATGTACAACCAGTTTTTCCCCTTTATTTTTTTGCGGGGGGGCCCGCAAGAGAGTGGAGCCCTAAGCTATAGCTTCTTTAGCTTAAACGTAAATCCGGCACTGACTCACCCTATAGCTGCGTCTGAAATGCTTTCTATTGCTCAGGGTAGGAAGGGCTGAGGCTGGTTTGGACTCATAACACCCAAAAATCCCCTGTGCAAAACACTCCTCGGGGTAACCTGGGCGCCAACCACCGACCCGTTTCAAATATCCCGGCTGCTATGGTTTCCGCCCACCTCCCTCAGGTGCCTCAGGCATTGCCTTCCTTTCCTCTCTCCCTCAGCTCCCGGTCCTCCCCGGAACAAATGGTCGCGCGCCTTTGTTTCCGGGAGGAGCCAGGAGAAGTGAGCACCGGCAACCCCACGCTTCTTCCGTCTGGGCTGCCCATGAGGAGGAAGGAGTCGTCTGGTAAGCCGAGCTCGGTGGTTTCTGTCCCGGGAATTATTGCTGTTGTCCGAGAAATCCTGACCCTCCCCCCGCGGTAGAAGCGATTTCTCGGAACCATAAGCCGTAAGAAAAGCGCTTCTAGGAATAGTAGGAGAAATACTAAGGCAGAGTATTTAAAAACGCGGATCATATCCGGGATGGCGAGCAAAGCGCTCATCCACGTGTAAGGCTAAGAAAATCAATGCTGCTCCCGAACGAAGCACCTCTTCCAAGGCTTGCGAGTTTCTGGCTCTCGCTTCCCCGCACGGTTCATTAATAAAGTGCTGCCCCTATTTTGTCTTCTGGGAAGAGGTGCTGAATCAATACTGGCTAGAAATCGGACCTGCGTGGTGCTACTCGGTTTGCCATTCTTCAGGTTTCACCTCCGCCTTCCAGCTGGCAAAAGAATAGCTGTTAGTGGGGAATGTTGCTTGAGCACCTAGGGTTCTGTTTACCTGCGATTATTTATTATGCTATTTAATACACACAATCCCTGGTTTACATGAGATGCTTTAACCAAGATACAAGTACTATTCCAATATATATTTTTTAAAAAAATTAAAAAAAAAATTGTAGTAAAACTTGATAATCTTGGGGACCCTTGCATAAAAAGGTACGGTTTCCAGAGGTGTCTTAAGTCCTGTTTTCTACTCGCTAATTGCATTTGGGACAGTGTTCCAGAGGGAGGCTGCCCTCACCCAGAATGCTTCCTAGATATTATAAAGTGGCAGTCCACTGATTGTAGTACAGTGGCGTAGCGTGGGTTGTCAGCACCCGGGGCAAGGCAAGTAATTTGCGCCCCCTAACCCGTGGATTTGTGCCCCCTAACCCTAACCCCCAGATGTTGCGCCCAGTGCAGCCGCCCCCCCCCTGCACTCCCACGCTACGCCACTGATTGTAGTACAGTGGTACCTTGGGTTACAGATGCTTCAGGTTACAGACTCCGCCAACCCAGAAATAGTACCTTGGGTTACGAACTTTGCTTCAGGATGAGAACAGAAATCGCGTGGCAGCGGCAGGCCCCATTAGCTAAAGTGGTACCTCAGGTTAAGAACAGTTTCAGGTTAACAATGGGCCTCCAGAACAAATTAAGTTCTTAAACCAAGGTACCACTGTACAGCTAGCAATGCTGCCTCCTGAAGAACTTAATGATTGGTTGGAAGCACAGAAGGGGAGGCAATATAAGGGGAAGCAGACTACTTGTTTCAAGTTATTTAGGGTTTTATATGGCAATAGCAAGACCTTGAACATGGGTTTGGAGCTAACCTCCCCTGATGAGTGCAGTGGGATTTAATTCCAAGTAAACATGGGTGGTGGTGTTCAGACCACACTTTGTGTGGAAGCTAGTATTTTACTAGCTAAAGTGAGCAAACATTCTCTTCCACTTTTATTCCACCCAAGTGGATATACAAAGGGAAAACAGTCAGTTGCCACCTACTGAAAGTTGGGAATTAGGTCATTTTATTTTATCATCTTTGTTTTAGACAGTTGTTGAAGCACCTTCACTTCTCACCCAATGAATGATGCATATTATACATAGTACATTTGTTTGTTTATCTTAACATTACATTGGTAAAAACAGGTATTTTGCCCTGAGTGATAGAACACCAAGAAAAGCGATGGAGGAAAACGATAAGAAACATCACCGCAAGAGACATAGTGGGCCAAAGGCTGGCAAGAAAAGGAAGCGTCATTTGAAAGATTTAGGGCTTGAAGATGAGGAGGATGCCCGGAAAAGAAACCCAAAGGCCTTTGCGGTCCAATCTGCAGTCAAGATGGCCAGAACTTTCCACAGGTATGGAACTGCTAGACTTCGTTAGCATACTGGTTTACTCCTCCCTGTTAGAATGCTTTATTCTTACATTTAGCATTTTCAGCTGCAGGTTGTGTTTTTCAGCTTAGAATTTGTAACTGTATAACACTGAGCTGTCTTCATATATATTCACATGATAGATCTCTCTCCATTTTGGTATGATGTGTTTTTTCTTAATCAATATCCTGTTCTTTAGGGAAACCAGCTTTTTAGCCTCACAATAATCTTATGAGAACGATTACGCTGAGTAACTAGCTGATGACTGTCCACATCTAGGTCCACGAGTTGCAGCCAATCTTTTAGTTCTCATAGTGCTGTATGGGACTCCCAAATCATTTCCATGTAATTTTATGGGACTCAATGCAATCCTGATGCGAATGGATGTAATTAGATGGCATGAGATAATTTCCTTGGATTCTAGGCTGTGGTGGTACATGCAGGGTGGGGGGAGGAATTTGAGGATGGGTGAATCTTTGGTCTGAACAACTGGTGTTATTCTTGTTTTTCTGTGTGGCAGGGCACTTGTTCTGTCTACTTTGTAGCTTACAGTAAACATTATTATTAAAAACAGGACCCAGGATTTGAAGACGAAAAAACATCACATTCCAGTGGTTGACCGCACTCCATTAGATCCTCCTCCTGTGGTTGTGGTTGTAGTTGGCCCTCCGAAAGTTGGAAAGAGCACCTTGATAAAATGTCTTATTAAGAATTTCACCAGGCAGAAGTTAGTTGAAATCCGGGGTCCTGTAACAATTGTGTCAGGTAAGAACTGACGCACATAAACAAAAGCTTATGTACATGTCTGTGTTTAGTTTATGTTTAAAACAATCCTCAGTTCAGACCTACTAACAGATGGATGTTTTTAAGTACTGTTGATTTTCATGGAAGAAAATGGAAGTGCTTACTGAGTTCTGCTGTTTTGAAATAATTGTGGCTTTAAAGTACATTACTTTGACTGGACCATGCCCTACATAAAAAAATCTATACTTAAAAGCTTGGGAGAATGGTACAGCTTTTATCTAGTGCCTGAAAGTTAGACTGGTTGAGTGTTCTTGGGGAGTGTCCACAAATGGGGTGCCACCACAGAGAAGGCCCATTGGCCCTTTGCCTCCTGCTGCATTTTGGATGGGAAGAAGTACTTGGAGCCAGGGCATCCAATGATCATGAATAGACAGGTGGTCCATATTTGTCTGAAAAGCAAGAACATAATTAGAGGTGTGAAGTGTGCTGTACATAATCATATGTGCTATAAGAAAATTTGAATAAACTAAAATCAGCCAAAATCACTTTAATTTCCCTGCTGGCCTATCTGATTTTGACAGGAAACCAATTATCACAGGGTAATGTGATCTGATGTTCTCAATCAATGAGCTGAAAAGTATTGTCACACTTTTAATGGTAGTACTAAAATCTGTCATGTTTTGCTCTTCACCTTTGTTTACAGGCAAAAAGCGTAGGCTTACCATAATTGAATGTGGATGTGATATTAATACAATGATTGATCTAGCTAAAGTTGCCGATCTGGTGAGTTGTATCAGTATATGACGAGCTTTTCTTGCTATAAAACAACATATGCTAATTATAAACTTGGGAAAACATCATACACTAATTACAAGATGGATACAAGTCAAACTGTATATTTCTCTAGAGCTGAGCTCTATAAGTAGTAGTTATACACTGCAATTCTATGTTTGTGCTTAGAAAAAATACCTATTCAGTGAATAAATTGGACTGATATACTGGATTAAGCATATTTTATTTGAAAGAAGGAAAATGTTGTTTACTATGCAACATGCACTTTATTTTATTCAGGTGACCCATTGTTGATAGTTGGATCATTATACAAATTCTTTTCTTTATTAAATTATCAATATATGCTAGTAATGCTCTGAAAAAAGTAAATTGAGAATTTAATTTATCCTGAGCATTAACTTTTTCCAGCTCATTGTTGATCTGCATGTTTCCCCCCTGACAGTTTTCTTTCCATTTCTTAGGTTTTAATGCTCATTGATGCCAGCTTCGGATTTGAAATGGAAACATTTGAATTTTTAAACATTTGCCAGGTACATGGCTTCCCCAAAATTATGGGTGTTCTTACGCACTTGGATACCTTCAAGAATAACAAACAGCTCAAGAAGACTAAAAAGAGATTGAAGCACAGATTCTGGACAGAGGTTTATCAGGTATGATATTGCATCAGTGGCTCACCCTGTGAGTTGAATGTAAAACATTTAGAGTTGTAGGTAGTGAAGCTAGAAGGCTGCATTGTACCTCTTCAGTGTGTTTCTGTTACAATTTCCTTTGGATCCTTCCTGAAAATTTGTCCTTTATATAGTTCCATATCTATTCATGGTTAAAGTCACAAATTTGGATTTGGATTTTAATCTGGAAGATAATTATCTACAGTTTTGTGTAATGAGCTTTCCACAGTTCAAATGAGTTTTCAAACCCAGTACAGATTTTGGTACTTGTATGACTTTGCTGTAGGTGCACTCTTTGTATAGCATTTTAGTCTTACCAGTAATCTTGATGCAAGGCTGCAGTGCACTGAAAAACATGGCAAGATAACCTGTGCTGCAGTTTGTATAAATTGTGCTTTCCAGAGAGTGCAGGCCAAGTGTATGGATCACAGGTGGGGAAACACACAATGTGATATCCAGAAACATTAGGGGGAAGGAGATTGTAATTCAACTTGGGGATGCAGTCCTGGTGGCAATCCTGCTGGTTATAATGGCCATAGGTTAGCATAACATGCTTGATATGCAGTTGGGCTTCTCTTTCTCCTCCTGGGGGGACTTCAGAGGTGCATTTTTTTGCTTTAGTTAGCCATTGTTCATTTGGTCATCTGGCATGACATACTGTGGCCAATACATAGCTCTCCCTGAAATTCTCAGGAAGCTGAATTCCCCCGTCAATATACTTGAGGTGCTTTTTCTTCTTATTGTGCAAAACTGCATCATGTATACAACTCTGTGTTTATTTTCAGAGGAAATCGCGCTCATGCTAGAGGAACAGTGAAGTGTAGTGTGTTGCTTCAGTTGTTCTGTGAATTATTCTCTTAATTTGTCAATTTAGGGTGCCAAATTGTTCTATCTCTCTGGGATGGTACATGGAGAATATCAGAAACAGGAAATTCACAACCTGGGGCGCTTTATTTCCGTAATGAAATTCCGTCCCCTTATGTGGCAGACATCTCATCCTTACGTACTAGCAGACAGGTAATTCCATACCACACACCCCTCTTTTCCCCTGTTTCCCCCCCAACACTCTGCAATGTTGTTAGATGACTTTTTATTTATTTATGTGAAAGTACTGTGGATCTTTCCTTATATTCTGTAGGATGGAAGACTTGACAAACCCAGAAGATATCAGAGTTAATCCAAAGTGTGACAGGAAGGTTTCACTTTATGGTTACTTAAGAGGAACGCACTTGAAAAACAAAAGTCAAATACATATGCCAGGTTGGATGCCACCACTTATTTCTTATTTTTTAGTTCTTGCAGCACTGTGTCTTGTTAACAAAGGACAGCCTTGTATTAAGAATAATACAATTTGCACATACATTGTTCCAATGAAGTGTACATGGAGCCCTTTTTAAAAGACTATGTTCCTGCAAACAGCTGTCTTCCAATCAGCAATATTTTAGGGCTTAAACATTGCCCCCATATTGCAGATTGGAAGACTGAGGCTGTAATCCTATACACACTTTCCTGGGAATACTTGTTGAACCGGAAGTCAGGCATTTGGTGTTGCCAGACCATTGCTGTGAAACTCTCCTCCAGAAGAGATTTGGCAGTCATCCTTGCTTTTGACTTTCAGGTGTTTCTTGAAGACTTTTTTTATGCTTACAGGCCTATGCAGTTGTTTAAATTTTTTACTGAGTAGCCTGTTACTTTAATTAATATTCTATATTGCTTTTAAAGTTGTATTGTAACCTGCTATTTAAGTAAATATAGAAAATACAGAAAAGTAAAAAACAAATGTGGGAGATATATAATTAAAAATTGGGGTTTGTTCATATAGGCATTTTGCCAGCTGGGCTCATTTTGCCAGTCTCTCTTCATGAGATTCCTGTACCTTAACAATAAAAAAAAATGTGGTAGGAAGTCTCATCCAAACACTACTTCATTGACATAAGATCACTAACACAGTGAAATCACTGTGGTCATTTCGCTGCATGCGTGGTTAGTTTTTAGCAATTCCTACTTGGACCCCGTTTTGATTTTCTGTGCTTCTTCTCATCCAGGCGTTGGGGATTTCACAGTGAGTGATATCAGTTTCCTGCCAGATCCCTGTGCGCTTCCTGAACACCAGAAGAAGCGTTCCTTAAATGAGAAGGAGAAGCTTATTTATGCACCACTGTCAGGTGTTGGGGGCTTAGTTTATGATAAAGATGCAGTTTATATCGACCTTGGAGGAAGTCACACACATAAAGAAGAAGAGGTGAGGGTTAATTCTTTAGCAGTTGGTAATGTAGTGTTAATTCTTGTACAGTACTGAAGCCAGTTGTATGTACCCCTGACAGACTTCTCTCCCCAGCCTGCTTGATGAGGTGTAATCTCTTGGCATAAGTACCACTATGGTCTCAGCTAACTTACGCAAACAGCAAAAGAAGTATATTTAGAAAATAGTTGCTAACAGACTTTTGGTTTGTCAGGAGGAAACAAGACCAAACCATGAACTAGTCCAGAGCCTCATCTCTACGCACTCCACTATTGATGCCAAAATGGCGTCAAGCAAAGTGTCTCTCTTCATGGATTCCCAACCGCTAGAGACTGACATTGACAACCAAGGGTAAGTTGATAACCCTTGATTACCAAGGGGGCAGTTGAGAGAATATTTCACTTATTGCTGTTAGCAGTTTTAGTCAGCGTAGCAAGCAGATTTTGATGAGTCCAAAAAAGTTTTTCTTTTTGAGGGTGGGGAACTGTTTATGGCTCCGGAATCAATATCTAAATCCTTTGCATGGGGTCCCCATGCTTAAGAACCGCAGCGCAAGGGTATTGGCAGCTCTTTGTTTTGGAAGTCTCCCCCTATTTCTCCTTTCCACCCCGATGTTGGAGGTGGAGAAATGCCATTTGGGGAGTTTTCAAAGAGCAGCATTGGGAGGGAGAAAGGGTTTCCCTTGTGCAACTGCTCCCCAGCTGATGGGTGACTGGGGCTTTTCCTTGCTCCAGCAGAGAAACAATCAGGAACTGATGTTAAGCTCCCAATTGTTCCTTTGAAGCCTCATCCTTACCTGTGCCACCCCCGACAGAGCGGGTGAGGGTGGCTTTCCAAAAACAGCCTCACAAACCAAATTTGACCTATGGCCTGGAAGCTCCCCAAATATTCTCTGCAGTATGCTTGTTTTCGAATGGTTCGTGATACTTGATTTTTGCTTCTTTTGGAAGTCTGTCTGAGATGCCTAAAGAAGAGAAGGAAACTGACCCACATACTGGGAGGGTACGTCGGAAGGCACTATTTGAAGACGAGGAAAAAGAAGATGGTGGAAGTGATGAGGAGGAAGATGAAGAAATGTCTGAGAGTGGTAGCGATGGCGATGATGAGGATGGGCAACAAAGTGATGAAGATTTCCCAGATCCGGAGCTGGCCCTGAGATCTTCCAAGCGTTTTAAAAAAGAACCTAAGCAAGGAACCCTAACAGAACTTCCAGCATTTGCTGATAGCGATGACAATCTTGAGATAAGTTCAGGTGAGGAAGAAGAAGTGGGCCTTGATGGGGACGGGGAAGATGGAGAAGGAGATGGACAAGAAAGCGAGGAGGAGAGAGTTGCCGATTCTGAATCTACAGCCAGAAACACAGATTTATTGAATAGGTCTACATGTGGTGAAATGGACAAAGAGGAGAGAAATAGCAGAAATCTGCGTAGAAAGGTGGCAGCCGCTACAGATTCTGGAAATGGGACAGCAGAAGAAGCATCAGCATCTGAGATGGAAGAATCATCTGCGGAGGACAAAGGAGAATCAATGGAAGATTCTGATACGGAAGAATCTGACGGGGAAGATTCCCAGCCGCAGTGTGCTGGAGTTAAAACACAGGAATCAAAGTTTGACAAAAGCGAGGATGATGTTGAAGGTCTGTTGAAAGAGGCAGAGGAGTATAAAGAAGCCTCTGACTTTTCTCTAGATACAGTTGGTATGTACACACTGCTCTCTTGGCATGTTTGGCATGACATTCAATTGAAATTGCCCACCTATCGTGTTGTTCATTTGCTAGTAAAAGGAGCTGTGCTACTTAGGAATTATGATGGTCTGCCAATCATTTCTGTAGCATAAATGTAATTCAGTTTAATTGCTCTTTTGTATTTTTGTTTTCATATTACCTTGCTGTTTTCTAGTGGAAGAGGATAAAACTGTAGGTCTATGTGCCCGAGAATAAGTCCCACTGAGCTGAATAGATATGTATAAGATTACCTTGTGAATCATGGGTTGGATCCAGACTAAGTTACTTGCCCTTAGGTCCCATTGAAATCAATTTGAAAAGTTAGTCATGACTTAATTTAAGCTGCAATCCTAATCCCATTTACTTGGGAGCAAGTCCCATTGAATTAAGTAGGTCTTACTTCTGAGTAGACATGGTTGGGTTTGTGCTGTTAGTCTCAATGATCACAATGTGTAGTCTCAGTGATCACAATGTGAACTGTGGGCAACTAATTTGCATACCTACTTAGTCTTAAGTCCTATTGAATTCAACAAGGCTGACTCCTTGCTAAGTGTAGTTAGGACTGAAGCCTCAGTTTGGATCCAGCCCCATGCATTTGAGAGGGGATTAAGAAAAAGTGAACTCAAATAGGAACTGGAGAAAGTAAAGAATCTTTTGGAGATTAATGGCAGCAGGGACCATTTATATTAGTGGTAGAATGAACAGCTGCGAATCCGAGCAAGCATTGAATCTGCTCAGTTAAAGAAACCATGTTGTTTCCCCCCCAGGTGCGCTTAAATGGAAAGAAGGCATTACTCATAAGGCAGCTGAAGCATTTCTGAGGCAACAACAATCGGCTCCCAATCTTCGCAAACTTATTTATGGAACAGGTATAATAAATACACTGCATTCCCTTATACAGTTTAAGAAAAGGGGCTAACAGAATGGGTTGTGGAAGGAGAGAGAAAAATAACATGTTAATCATTTGTGGTACATTGGCTGCATGAAAGAAGAAAAGGTCGAACTCTTTCCCATCTTATGAAAGCTGCTCTGGTTGGTCCCAGAATATTTATTTGCAACCAGGCAACCAAGTGTGGTCCTTGATAGGCTTTCTGGGTTCTAATCTGTGTCCTTCAACACAGTTGTCCAGCTTCCCAGCAGTTGGCTCAGCCCAAAATCAGATTGTTGGAATCACGTTTCAAGTTCTTAAGAGGTTATTGACTATTTTGTAGCATATCGACCACGCTGATGATTGAGGGCAGGTTACTTCTTCAGCAAACAATAACACAGATTGAAATTATGAAGCTTGGCAAGTTATAGTTGGAAAAGATAGAAGATATTCCAGTGAGGTGGATCAACTTAGGTGGATCAACTTAATAACAAAAGCAAGAAGAGCAACTAAGATGGCGTTATTAAGTGTTGATTATGATATAATATTGCTATGTTTATAGGAGAAGAGACTTGGAATTCAAAGAATAAGAGTCAAGATCTTTGTCATACATTTTGTAATAGAGGATACAGTGGTACCTCGGGTTACATACGCTTCAGGTTACAGACTCCGCTAACACAGAAATAGTATCTTGGGTTAAGAACTTTGCTTCAGGATGAGAACAGAAATCGTGCTCTGGCGGTGCGGCAGCAGCAGGAGGCCCCATTAGCTAAAGTGGTGCTTCAGGTTAAGAACAGTTTCAGGTTAAGAACAGACCTCCGGAACGAATTAAGCACTTAACCTGAGGTGCCACTGTCTTTATTTTTCACTGCACAAAAACAAATTGCCTTTCTCTCAAGCTCTCTGGACTGGAAGAGCGATGGGGCTGTTTCTCAGTTGTGCAGACGTTTTCACTATGCATCCTAAACTACTGGACAAGTGAGTGGTTGGGGGGGATGTATGTCAGTGAACATTCTTCTCACCAGAGGACAAGACCCATTCAGTCCTGGGGAATGGATTTGTGGATGCTTGCCCCCGACTACTTAAGCTTGCACCCTAGTAATGAAATATTACAAGATGCAACATTCCCAGGGCTTCCTTTCAAAGTATAACTGTGAAGCACTTCTGTTTTTATTCAGTGGCTGAGGATGAGGGGGAGGAAGATGAAGAAAACAATGAGCTTGGAGGGTTGTTCCGCATCAGCCGTCCCAACGAAGAATCGAAGCGAAAAGCCGATGCCCTTGACTGCTCCAAATTCCCTGTGGAAACCCCACAAGATTGGGACTTAGATGAGGTGCTTACTGCAGATTCTGTAGATTATATCCCAGATGCTGTATTCATAATAAGACAGTGCATACAGTATATGCTCACTTGCTGGTATCAGTGGAGGTTGGGAGGAGCAGAAGTGGTGATGATGGTAGAAACATAATTAACCACTCCCACAAATTTGAGGATCTTTGAGAATTGTGGATTAGACTTGCAAAAAGAGAGGAGCTGGAGTTTGTAAAGGAAAAGAAGCAACAAGCAGTAGGGTGGAACTAAACTGGCAATGTTTGGGGAGGATGGTTAAGGAAGGAGTGGCAGTATTTGAATTGTGCAGGCATTTTTTTTGGTTTATGTTTGTCTATGCTGGTCATATGGAAGGATAATTTTTAGGGCAGGTAGTCTTTTCTGTGTGGAAGGGTGCATAGACTAAGAAAGCCACTTTGAGGCATGATACTGCAGATCAGGTATAGGCTAACTCGGCCTTCCAGATGTTTTGGGACTACAATTCCCATCATCCCTGACCACTGGTCCTGTTAGCTAGGGATGATGGGAGTTGTAGTCCCAAAACATCTAGAGGGCCGAGTTTGCCTATGCCTGCTGTAGATTATTTGATGCCTCACTTACATGTTGAGTATCCAGTTTACTGTACCTGATAGCCCTTCGTTCTTGAAAACACAGTGGCTAGATTGTTGGACACAGTTTGGACACAGATTGTTGCAACTGGTAAAATAATTGCCGCTACATTGGGTCACTTCTATAATTAACGTGTGTTTGTAGCAGAAAACAAGTTTGCTACTCTGCCTGCAGGTTATGGACAGTATCAGAGACTGTTTTGTGACTGGAAACTGGGAAGCTGATAAAGATGCTGCAAAACTGTTGAAGGAGGATGGTAAGTTGGAGCCTTTTCCTTTGCTAGTTGTTCTCTTGCTAGCTGGAAGAAAAGGTCTGAGCTGCTATGGGGGAACCTGCTTCAGGGCCAGCTTTAGTGGATAAGAGCTGATGAAAATATGGGTTTCCGCGGTGGGGGGGAGTTCTGCATGTGGAGACAATGCTGAAAACTGTAAGGAGGGTTTGGGAGGGACAATTTTGTGTGTGTAGAAAAACAGTATCTGGGAGATGGTTTGGGAGACCTGCGGAGCAGGAATGGGCTCTGGAAATGGCTGATTTCCTTTATTGGAAGATTTGAGTGCCAGTGCACTCATCTCCTTGTTTTAGTGGAAGACTTCGTATAGCCACTGAATGTATGCACATAGAAGACAGAGTACAAAAAAGCCCATACATTTATGTAGTGTTTTAACTCAGTCTGATTTTATCATGAAGGGCAGATAATCAGTCCAAGTAAATATACCACCTCCCACCTGCCAGTTTTTCATGTCTTATGAAAATATCACAAATGAAGGGACCATGGGGGCTTGGGGTGGGTGGGTGTTTAAATGAAAACACATTCAGATGCATGCGTAAAATTTATCGATGATGAACAAGCTGAAAGATTTACTGTATAGGAGAAACTAAGGCAGAAAATATTAATGATTTTGCTGATGTTTATTTTTTATAGAAGAATTATATGGCGATTTTGAAGATCTTGAGACAGGAATTGTACACAAAGGGAAAGCAGCTGATCAAGGAGATGAAGTAGGTTTGAGAGAATTAACTGTGATTCATTTGTTGAACAGGTGTTCAAAGCTAGGAAGTTAAAGATTCTCTTGTCAAGAGAGACCCAAATTCTTCAGCAAATATATGATGGGAATTTGAAAATATTCAGCATATTTTTTCTCGGTGTTAGCAAATGTGTATTTGTTCTTTGTTTGCAGTTTATGAGTGTCATTGCATCTCTTCTTTGTGGGACTCATAATTACCTTTGAACTGTTCAGAGCCCACAACTTTTCCCCTACAACCTTTTCCTTACTTTGTAGGATATCAGCAGCCATTTACTATGTAGCTCATCTTCAGCTCTTGTCAGAACTGCTTAAATTCTCACATAAGACACTTGTCAGGTGGATTACAGTGACAATTTTTTAAAGGTTTCACAGACACTATAAACCCAATAACGTTTATCTGTCAATGATGCACAGATTGAGTTTGAACATTTTTTGCCGTTTTGACTCCTTGTTATTGAGGATCACTAGTTAATTACTTGAATGGGCAAGCCATAAATTTTGATCTTTCTTAGGCCTTAGGTCTAAGTTGAAAACAAAAAGCTGCAGTATTAAAATGACTTGTAATTTTGTTCCCTGAGGACAAAACAAACGCACAGAATAAAGCCCTCTTCCCTCCGCCCCACCTTCCCCATTAGGCATCAAGCGAAGAAGAGAAAGAGAATAATAATGGGAAAGAGGACAAATCTGGTGAAGAGGAAGAGGAAAAGAAGAAGCGCATGGATAAGAAACGCAAGCTGAAGAGGATGTTTGATGCTGTGTATGATGAAGGAGATGCCACCTACTTTGATGACCTAAAAGGGGAGATGCAGAAACAGGCACAGGTATAAATTTCATACCTCATCGGGAGCTTCTGTAGCTTAGTGGCCAGAACTGCAAGACTGAATTAGATCGGACGGACTTCTGAGTAGACATGGTTAGAAGGTTGAAATATGGTTCAGGATATCTCTGGTTTGAATTTCCCCCTTTTTCCACAATTCTAGGTAACCCCTGCATGTCATCTTCAACCCTTATTTATCATAAGAAAAATAACACAATGTATGTGAAATGGTTTGAACTCTTCGACAAGCACTCTCCAGCTGTAAGGCACTAAGTATTATACAGCTTGATGGCAATGTTTTATAATTTGAATGAATGTGTACATTTTCCTTCTAGTTCATTAACCTGTACCAGGAGGCTCATAATGCAAATGTTCATTATTGTCATTATTGGTTTCCAAGTATTTTTTTGTCAGTTTAATGGATCTCCGAATTGCTTCTGTCACACAGCTTAACCGGACTGAATTTGAAGATCAAGACGACGAGACCAGAGTTCAGTATGAGGGATTCCGGCCTGGAATGTATGTACGGATAGAACTGGAGAACGTGCCATGTGAGCTGGTGCTGCATTTTGACCCACACTACCCAATTATCCTGGGTGGCCTGGGAAACACCGAAGGAAATGTGGGATATGTGCAGGTATGCAGTTGCAACACTACATTCTCCTTTATGGTGCAGAATTCTTTTGTGTCTCAGTTAATCACCTCCTGTGTGACCACATTTCCCCACTCCCATACTTCTGGGTTAGGGTTGCAGCACTTGCTTATCCCACTTTTCAGATAATTATTGTCCCGCGATGCAGCTTTCCTCAAGGAGAGAGTGATGCCATGGCATCAGGCTTACCAACTAAAAAGGCAATATTTGCAAGGGAAAGTGGGTGGAGGGAAGGTAGAGGAGGGAGATTCACCCATCAGGTGCAGAAGAAAGCATTTATCCACATTTGGGGCTGGGCTGATCTTTTCTTACTTGCTTATTCAGTGCCAGAGCAATTGAACTGAGTGTGGAAGAAGCTCTCATAAGGAGATTCTTTGAGCAATGCCGCTCTTCTTATCTCCATGGAATCATATCCAGCCATTTCTTCACATGAATGGCATTCCTATTTGCTGCTTCATTTTTTGCCGTCCTAGATGGCTTTCAATGTGCCTCCAGATTCCTTGCCTGCATCTCCTTTCAGCAGACCCTTGTCAAAGCTGGTTCTAGAACATAATTGTTCTGCCAAGGCTGCCCTTCCTTATGTGGAATGTCTCTTCTGCTCCCAGAAGGGCTATCTTACACCTCATGATAACGATATTCATGAGAGATTATACTCAGCTCACAGCTAGTTCTTAGGCAAGACTTTGCAGAACTTTCATTCCATTCAATGGTCCTTTGTATCAGTCTCTTTGAGGATGAAAGTTGCAAAATATTCTATGTGTTTCCTTGACCCCTGTTATCATTTTCTGTTTCCAAGGGTTCTCAAAACACCAAGCACCGAACCACTCACTGCATTTTATATAGTGCAAGGTGGCCTCAGTACTAAGACAGGATAAGGGACTGCTAAAATAATTACTGGCATAAATGTAGGAGTTTGCTTTTGATGAAACATCCTTGATTTTCCTCAGATGCGCTTGAAGAAACATCGTTGGTATAAGAAAATACTTAAGACTCGCGATCCTCTCATTTTCTCATTGGGCTGGAGGAGGTTTCAGACGATCCCTATGTACTACATTGAAGACCATAATGGCCGTCACAGGCTACTCAAGTATACACCACAGCATATGCACTGTGGGACAACTTTTTGGGGTAAGAGCAAACTCTCTAAAGCAAACTCTGCAACTTCCCAGCCTCAGGAACAGCACTGGTAAAGCCAACTAATGATGATGAGGAATTGTTTGAAGCTTTATGTATGAGCAGTGGTGGAATTAGAGGGGGAAATGGAAAACCCGCACCTCTGCCTCGTTTATAAAATTTACAGGGCTATAATGAGATTGACTGAGCCACAGTCAGGAAAAAGGGTTTGCTATTTCAAGGCATGGATTATGTCTTGTTTACCTAGCCAGGGTGTAGGATAAGAAATCATCCCTGGTTCACACAATGGTAAGCCCAAGATAAGGGAAACTTGATAAAAACTGAGATAAGTAGATACTGGCAGCCATGCAGGGGGAGGAAGGGGGAGCGTGTGAGTCAAGCTTTGAGCCAAAAACAAATTTAGTTCATAATAATAAGGCTAAGCCATGGCTTAGCATGGTTTTTTCCTGTCCTGGATCCCTATGTATTGTTGGGCTGTAATTCACATAATCTGCAGTCAGCATGGCTAATGATCAGGGCTGATGGGAGCCAGGATTTCAACATTATATGCAAACCCAAAGTTGAGGAAGGCTGGTTTAGTGCTACATGTGAACCTGGCCACCGTGTTAAGAGCCAGGTCCAAGAAAGCTTCATATTTCTTTACCTTAAATCATGCTCCCTTGATTATTACTTGTGCCAGGGGTATGATATACAGTGGACGCTCGGGTCGCGAACGTGATCTGTGCGGGATGCACGTACGCAACCCGTGTCTGCGCATGTGCAGGTTGCAATTCAGAGCTTCTGTGCATGTGCAAAGTGCGATTCAGCTATTCTGCGCATGTACAACCGCCGAAACCCAGAAGTAACCCGTTCTGGTACTTCTGGGTTTTGGTGGTCTGCAACCTGAAAAAACACAGCTGTAACCCAAGGTATGACTGTATTAAGAACATTACCTCAGTTTTGAAAGGAAGCATTTTGTATTTGCTTTTAACTCCCTAGTTTGCCCTGGGTTTTACTTCTCTCACTACATTTTTAAGAGAAGATATGCACCATTGAACCATACACTGAAGGTTTGGGTCAATCTTGTTTGTTAGGTCCCATCACGCCACAAGGAGCAGGATGTCTGGCAATCCAGTCAGTGAGCGGAGCAACAGTAAGTATTTACCATGGACGGTTTCTAGTTGGCCTAGGGTGCATTGCAGGGGGTTGGACTAGATGACCCTTGGGATCCCTTCCAGTTCTATGATTCTGTTGGTGGATTTATTTGTGAAGTGTGCAGGAGGGGCAATGTGGATAGATAAGTAATGTAGGAAATAAGATATGGTACTCGGCTTCTGCTTCCTAGGGCAAGTTCCTTGGTGAAATGTTTCCATTAGTCAAGAGAGGGGGAGGAAGGGAGGAGTTTCTCCTGTTGCACTGCTGAGTTTTGGACCAAGCAGAAGCAATGTGAGAGTCTCACTGTCTCTGTATGTTGTGTGAAGCCAAGTGCGATGTGAGAGGCCCTCTTCTCCCCCAGCTTCTCTGGTATGCATACACATACAGTAAGCCAACCCAAAATTTATAGACCCATGAGCAAAATAAATGAGAAATGGAGATAAGCACCCTGAAACCTCCACTTTCCAATGCATGTGCACGCCCCACCCTGTCTGCCCGCATGTGTGTTCGTACATGGGCGCACGTGGATAGCTTATAACAAATACAAGCAAGTCTCTGTGCTTTATATTTCAGCCTGATTTTCGGATAGCTGCCACTGGAGTTGTGCTTGACTTAGATAAGTCCATAAGAGTTGTGAAGAAATTAAAGTTGACCGGTTTCCCATTCAAAATTTTCAAGAATACAGCATTTATCAAGGTATGTGTTTGAGCAGTAGGAATGTTGAGGACCCTCTTGGGGGTCAGCAGAGTAGTAGTTCCGCTGCCTTCAGAATTTGGGTGGGTGGGTGGGTGGGTCCCACCACCACCACCACCACCAAAAAGCTGCATTTTCTGTGGCAGCCCTTGAGTTGTGGAATTCCCTACCTATAGAAGTGCATCTGGCACGACCAATATGCAGCTTTTGGCAAATGCAGAAGATGTCAACCTTTGCTTGTTGACACCTGAGATGCGTGTTCTCAGGACTTGCCCTATTCCTGCAGCTTTAATTTGTTGTAGCTGTTTTTAAATATTTAATTATAACCCACCCTGGGAGTTGCTAGTTACTGCATTTAATTACTGCTGCTGTTATTATTTCCAGAGGCAGCATACCTCTTAATGCCTGTTCAGGGAAGTTTTTAATATTTAATGCTGTATTGTTTTTAATACTTGATTTGGAGCCGCCCAGAGTGGCTGGGGAAACTCAGCCAGATGGGTGGGGTATGAATAATAAATTATTCTTATTATTACCTAGGCTGCCAGCAATGGTGATGAACTATGGCCCGGTTTCAGCTGCCCCTAAAACATCTGGCTGGCTTCTGTTGTGCACAGGGTGTTATGGATCCTTGGCCTGATCCAGCAAAGCTGTACCTACCAAAATGGTAGCCAGGATCACGAATCTTTGTCCCTAACCTTTCCCTACAGCCCTCAACTCCGTTGAAAGAATAGCAAAAGCGTCATGTGCCGGGTGATACCCAATGATCTTGGATGCATAATGGATATTTTAAACACCCAATGCATGTTTCTAAAAGCCTTATGCAATTTTCCTATTAAGGCAACATCTCCTGTGTTGCCTCCTTGTGCCTCCGATAAGGACCTTATTGAAATGTGTTGGTCATTTTCCAGGACCATTTTGAAGTTGCTCCCCCACCCCACACCTTTTTAAAACTTGTTTGTGTTTTAAACTCCTTTGGGAAGGAGCTTTTTTTATCTGTCATGCTCCACTTTGAACTTCAGACCCTATCTTGGAAGTCAGGTGGGTGATTCCTATGAGCTATGACTCACTCAGTGGCTCCATTCTTTGCTGTTATCTCTCTTAGGAGACAGTTTGGAACAGGCACCTCCCACAAAGACAGTATCTTTCCTTTTTGAAATTCAAAGTCTTCACCTAGCTCCCTTTTGTGATGCAAGCGTCTCTTTTCAGTATGTTTTTTGAAGACAGACAAGAAGTCTAGTATGGTTGTTTTGCAGTGCAGGTAGTCCTTCCATATCAAGTGATCCCATTTTTTTTTTAACATCATGTCTTCCAATTTTCTTAGTATTTTGATATGGAATGACCCTCCCGTGTGAGCTTCAAAATCAGATAGGGCCAATAAACTGGGTTTGAACTCTGATGAAATGGAGCCTCCGTAGGTAAGTGGCTCCTGCAGAGTGTTAGAAACTCAGATATATAATCTAATCACCAAATGGCTTCTTAAACCTAGACTCTGGTTGCCACAATGGAATGTCTAGGTGCCATCCCCCACCCGCTCCGATGGGTTTTTATTAGTATTATTACCCATTCCATTACTATATCGTTTTATATTTTAAAGAAGAAATCTCAAAGCAGTTTACAACACATTTAAACAAACCGGAATAAAACTAATTCAGGTTTCAAGGAAAATATTTCAGCTCCTCCTCTAAGTGACATTTTGTTCCCCTCAGTTGCCAACCTGGTGTCCAGAGATCTCCATGTGATTGCCATTGGACCCGCACCAGTTGCAAAACACATCTGGCGCCTGGCTAATTTTGAGCACTGCTCCTGTGTCAAGAGGATAGACCAGCAGCCTGTTCTGGACAGGGTTGCATGCCCTCCAAAGGAGTAGATCAGGCACCCCCAACCTGCGGCCCTCCAGATGTTTTGGCCTACAACTCACATGATCCCCAGCTAACAGGACCAGTGATCAGGGATGATGGGAACTGTAGTCCAAAACATCTGGAGGGCCGAAGGTTGGGGATGCCTGGAGTAGATCCATAGCTTGGGGGTACTCCTGCATATGTATTTGTCATTACAGGCACAAATGACATATGTGGCTAGGAGTTTCTTTGGGACATAGGAAGCTGCCTTATACCACGTCCATTGGCCCATGTTGTTCAGTATGGTCCACAATGATTGGCAGCAGCTCTCCGGAGTTTTAGACATGGACTTTCTCCCAGCCCTACCTGGAGATGTTGGGGATTGAACCCAGGAACTCCTGCTGGCAAAGCACTTCCCCTGCAGGCTTTTACCACCTTTGTCTGGTGTGCCAGCTATGACCATATCTGGACTGGGATAACTTGGGCACTGTAGCCTATGCCTTTGTAACATCAAGGCTGGATTACTGCAGTGCGCTCTCCGTAGGGCTGCTCCTCATGCAGAAGCTCCAGCTGGCACAGAACGCAGCAGATGATGGGGGCAACATACTGTACCTCTGTTTAACCATCTGCATTGGCTGCCCACTTGCTCCCCATCAGGTCCAAGGCTCTTGCATCAGTATAGAAAGCCCTGAACACCTTGGGTGCAGGGTCTCTTAAGGCCTGCATGTGCCCTTTTATCTCTGCTCAGTCACTGGCTGTAAGTTGTGGCTTGTCTTACAGAGGCCTTGCTGTGTTGAGCTCACTGCTTGTCCTATGTGGAGTGGAGCACAGTCCCAGCAGAGATCTGGCAGGCATCCTCACTTTTGATTTTCAAGCATCTCTTTCAAGCAGGCCTTTGCAGCTGTTGAATTTTTGTGATAAGCCAGTCACTAATGATTCTATGGTTCTAAATCAAAGCTTTGCAAAAGCTTTGCTTTTCGTATTAGTGACACACTTTAGACGTGCATCATTTCATGACACGGTAATTCAGTCTTACTATTAAACCAGAGGTTAAACTAACCCCTTTCCAGCCCCAGAAGGAGCATGGGAAGTATTCACACTGCAGCTGACACACTAACATGTCACAACACACAGTTTGGAAAGTTCTGTTCTGAATGGTGCTTTACGTTTTAATGTTGCACACTGCCCCAATATGATATGGTGGTATAAAAATAATTCTATTAATAAATCAGTAAAGCATACAGCGCAGTCATCTGGCTGTCCTCCTGTGCTCCCCAAGGCCTCACAGAAGCCTACACAGCTTTGGTATAGAAGGGTGCTTTTGGTGATATTGCAATATTAAGCTCAGTATGAAGTTTTTCATTCCTACTTTGTTTCACGTCAACATAGGGGATGTTTAACTCTGTACTGGAAGTGGCCAAGTTTGAAGGCGCAGCCATTCGTACTGTGAGCGGCATCCGAGGTCAGATTAAAAAAGCCCTGCGGACACCCGAGGGTGCCTTCCGAGCCACCTTTGAAGATAAATTGCTAATGAGCGGTAAGTTGCTTTGCAGGATGATTTTTTAAGGAGCCTTTCTTTTCAGGAATTGCCAAAGGCGAGGTTGCGCCCCTGTTATATCTGTGGAATGAATTGCACAGTCATTTCTGAGAGGGCAGGTTTCTCAAACTCTCCTGTGCCTCATTTAATGTAAAAAAGCTCTGCCCTCTAGTGGTGATCAGTGAAGTTGTCACACCAGGCTGGTATTTCTAATCATAGTTTCAGTGCATCCCCCCCCCCCCCCCCCGCCCCTATAAAAAAGTCTTGGTAGCAAGGGGTCAGTTTCAGAGATGCTACATGTGTTCCTTAATTGCAGTAGTTGTAACAATATCGTTCTCATTTTTACATTTATAGTAAGAGGCAAACTCAATAAAGTTATGTTTCTGCTTTGGGCTCTGGATTGCTGTCGTCTTCATGACTGTCTCAGATATTCCTGTGGTGGCAGTTGGCGTGTTCAGCTTCTGTACAGGGCTACAGTTTTGTATTTTACTGTGTGACAGTAGGACCAGGGTCTTACACATAACAGCAGAGTGAGGTGGTAGAATGGGCTATACCACCTTCTGCTGGGAAAACTGTGTGTATGTAGAAAACTAGTGGTACAGGGCAAAGGTTGAGCCAGAACCTGATGTGCTGGTTTTGTATTGTGTTCTACTTTCACATAAGGCAGATTCAGAAACAACCTTCTCCTGCCACTCTTCTCGTCTCAGGGCTCCGTTGCCTCACTCTGCTTGCAGGTCTAGGAGGGGAACCCCTTGAGATGCAAAGCTGTCATCCAGATATGTGGGCCTGGGGGTTCACCTGCAACTCTGCAAAGCTTGCCTCCTTAAAACAGTTTTAAAAGCTTAACCAGTTTCTTCCCTTTCTAGATATTGTTTTCTTGCGGACTTGGTATCCTGTCTCCACCCCAGCCTTCTATAACCCAGTAACTTCCTTGCTAAAGGCTGTGGGTGAAAAAGACTCCTGGGCAGGAATGAAGACAACAGGCCAGCTAAGGCACGAGAAGGGCATCAGACTAAAACAAAATAAAGATTCTCTTTACAAGGTAGGGGTTGTATGTTGTTTCATGTCAAAATATGCATAGATTTTATCTTGAATTGCCTTTGATCAGCAACACTCAATAGCAGCACTATTAGTGAAATAGTGGAGGCTCTGAAAACATACTGAATGTGCAGTGGCACAGGGAATTAAGCATAGTCCTGACCTTGTAAGCTTCCCCAGTGCACCATCTTTTTTCCACCTCTGTCATCTTCTCACTCTTTCATTGAAAGATTAAATAGGACAATTCTGCTTTCTCATCTCAGAGTGGGGAGGAAAAGCCCTGTTGTGTGCCTCTTTCCTTAGTGGTATACCGTATTTTTCGCACCAAAGGGCGCACCGGACCATAGGGCGCACCCAGTTTTTAGGGGGGGAAATCAAGAAAAAATATTTCCCCCCCCCAGCCCCAAAGAGCAGCGTACAGGCTGCACACAACCTCTCCCTGCCAGAGGGGTTGCGCGCAGCTATGGAAGAAGGCAAGGCAGCGAGCGGTATGGATCCCGCTCGCTGTTTTGGCTTCCCCTTTAGCCCCGTGCAGCCTCTCCCTGCCGGAGGGGTTGCGCGCGGCTATGGCACAAGCCTGCATTCGCTCCATAGGACACACACACATTTCCCCTCAATTTTTGGAGGGGAAAAACTGCGTCCAATAGAGCGAAAAATACGGTAACTTACTCCAGATTCATGAGTTTGGTGCTATGTTTGCAGAGTTGCCGATTCCCATAGAATCAGCGTTGAAAGGGACCCTGAGGGTCATTAGTCCAGCCCCTGCAATGCCGGAATATGCAGCTGTTCCTTATGGGGATCAAACCTGCAACCTTGGTATTCTCAGCACCATGCTCTAACCAGCTGAGTTATCCACCTGGTGATTTTGTGCCTGAGATTCAGGATAACCCTGGGGGAGGACCTTCTGTGATTTCACAGGCCTATGTAAAGCGGGGTTGGGCGACATGTGCCCCTTATTCCAGATGAGGTTGAACTACAGCTCCCACCAGCCCCAGCCATTAGCCCTGCTGGCTGGGTCTGATGAGAGCTGGAGTCCCAACATGTTGAAGTGGAAGGCACAATCTTCCCACTTCCGATTAGTAAAGTATTCCAGCTTTCAATTTATAAAATTGCCTTCATCCCCCTTGCTAGATAGGCGGCAGTACATAGAACAGGATTCTGTCTGTCTGCAACAGTTGTGACTTCATTTGATCTGTAAAATGATGATGAAGTCTGTTAACGAGACCCTGTTTTTGAATTACGTTTATGCTAAGGGAGCCACAGCAAGGCAGTTTCCTCCTGCATTGCTTAGATAACATAAATAGAGCTCACCCAGCGACTCTTGCTCTTGTCAGTATAAGCTAGATGTCATCACAGGGAAAAATGACAACATGAACTCCTCCTACATGGCCAAGGATTCAGATATTACATTTCGGTTGGGAAGGAGCTGTGAACATAAGCCAAGAGATTTTATTTGCCTATTTTCCTCATACTTATTATAATGCAGAATGTAATGGGCAAGTTAGAAAGCAAAATGAATGTTGCTGTTCGATTTACATTCACTCTTCTTTATTTTAGCCTATAATGCGAGAAAAGAAACATTTCAATAAACTGCATATTCCAAAAGCGCTTCAGAAGGCTTTGCCATTTAAAAGCAAACCTAAGCTTCAGGAAGGAAAAGGAAAAGTCACAAAGGACAAGTGGAGACCAGCTGTTATCAGGGAGCCTCATGAAAAGAAGGTAAGTTGTTTCAGGTTTTGTAATAATCCTTTATTGGGTGCAAGAACCACTTAAAAATAGCAAGTTCTTTCTGACTGCTGACCAATATTGGTGTTTTTAGTCCTCATTATTTTTGCTGTAATTTACAAGGATTACAAGTTATTCACAACCTGTAACACAGATTTCTAATAAACGTCAATGATTCCTTCCCATAAAAATCAACAGATTTGTCAGGAATTTCCCTGAGATGTGGATTGCATCTTAAACTTGGACTAGGACAGTGTTTCTCAAACTTGGGTTCGCAGCTGTTGTTGGACTAGAACCCCCATCATGCCTGACCACTGATCCTGCTAGCTTGGGATGATGGGAGTTGTAGTACAACAACAGCTGGAGACCTAAGTTTGAGAAATACTGGACTAGGATCTGGGAGACCAGATTTCAACCCCACACTCAGTCATGCAGCCTGCTGAATGACTTTGTCCTGTCCCTCATCCTAACCTACCTCAGGATAAAATGGAGCGGGTGGGATGGCCATGTAAGTTGTCGTTTAAGAAAAATCCATCCATCCAAAATTTCTCAGGCAAATGGGCAGCTGTGGTTGTCTTGCATCCATTTCTATGGCCAAGGGAGTAAAGGGACTTCCAATTTGTTGTAGTCCTCAAACGCAAGGCAACTTGACTTGTAGCTTTCAGGATAGTTAACAAATAAAAATGTACCAACTGGTATATGACTGCCATGAATCTTAAAGGCCTGCTTTATGCAGCACAGTGGTTCTCAAACTTTTTTTCTCTGGGCCACACTTCCAGAATAAAAATTTGCGACTCACGCCACACCAATTTTTGTTATTGATAGGAAATACACTGAGAAACAAAATGAAACAATTTCTTGGTTTATAACATAGCACACAGCTGCTTTCTAAGCTGATCATGGGACATCCACAAAGTACAAAACAATGCAGCTACAGCTACATGAGAACATGAATCATTCCCACAATATAATATTGGCGGTCCTGGAATCTTCCCACCGAACTTGCCATCCTCTCCTGCCACACCCTTTGAGAGCCACTGGTGTGGTGTGTTTGATCCAAGAAACAGTGCATACAGTTATCAAGATACAAGTTGTGTTAATTATCCTAGAGGGAGATGGGTGTGATAAATGGAACACAACCAACAGCTCTGTTTGATATAAGAATCTGTTTGATATGAGAGGGGGAAGTTCCTGCTTATGTCATTGCTAAGATTTTGATCTTCCTCCCAGAAGTGCATGTGCTGATTTGCATTGCTGCAGCTCAGTGCTAGTGAGTAGCGTTTTAGTGCTGGATCTCCCTATCTAACAGCAATTAAATCCTGGGAAATCAGCCTTGTAATGTGTCAGTTCTTGCTCCCAAAGTTTGATATGTACATATCACACATTGTTCATTGTTTTTGTTCAGATTGCAGCACTTCTGTCTGCTTTGGGTACGGTACACAGTTACAAGCTGAAGAAAGCCAAGGTGAAACATCGGCAGCAGCTTAAAGAACGTCTCAAAGGGAGGCAGAAAGAGGAGGAAGAGAAAATAAAGAGGCAGAAAGAAGCAAAGAAGAAGCTCTTTCGCATTATTGGACAAAGGGAGAAAAAGCGGCAGAAATCGAGCCTGAGAGGATCTGCTGAAAGGGAGAAGTGAGTTTTCAGCAGCCACCTGAAGGAAGCGAGAAGACATTTTACCCTGGAGTGCCCAGTTAAGAGCAAGACCCAAAAATACTGTTAATAAGTTTCTGGACTCCAATGAACTTGCCTTGGAGGAGAAAAAACAATGACATTGTCATTTGAAAACATCAGCATCAGATGTAAATT
Source organism: Podarcis gaigeae (assembly GCF_964106915.1). Taxonomy (NCBI): domain Eukaryota; kingdom Metazoa; phylum Chordata; class Lepidosauria; order Squamata; family Lacertidae; genus Podarcis; species Podarcis gaigeae. The sequence continues at coordinate 21,286,969 of NC_139681.1, forward strand.
ATGGTTTATGGTGTTTACCCTGCAATATGCTTCAGGAAGAAGTGAAGGTGTCACACACTTTGTGGTCGCTGATCATTCATTGAAGTATTTTACATGTGATTATTTGGATGGGATTCATTTATGATCTTGAGGTTACTCAAAATAATTTTATTTGCTGTTAGTAAAAAAATGGATCATGCAGTTTGTACATGGTTTTAATACTAATGTTTGAATGAGATAAAAAAAATGGGCAGCCCAAGTTGAATCTGTTTATGAGTTCTTTCTTACACATTGAAATATAGTGCATTTCTCTAGGAAAGGCCATGCTTCCTAAGAAATGTGAAAGCAAATCTTTCTGCCAAGTAGCTGAACTTAGATCCAGCAAAATTTGTACTGCAACTTCTGACTACATTTCATCTGTGGAGAGTAGACTGCTCCTTATTTATGTATTATGCAGTTACTTGATAGGTCTTTGCATCATTGCCAAAACAGAATAATTGATAACTGATGGGGCATCATTTGACCTGCTTGAATCTTGACAAATCCTACATTGATCTCATTTCTGAGGGTGAAACTGTGTGTTGTGTTTTATTTATAAAATTGTTACCCTTTCTTTCTGAGGCTTGTATCTTACACAAGGCAGCTTACATACATAAAAATCACATTCACAAATACAACTTATCAAATACAAAAAATATGGGTGGGACATATCAAACAGTCATCAACACAGGACTGCCACCAAAAATGCTAGCTCAGTGTCAAGGGTTGTATTTAAAGGTAAAGGTACCCCTGACTTTTAGGTCCAGTCGCGGACGACTCTGGGGTTGCAGTGCTCATCTCGCTCTATAGGATGAGGGAGCTGGCATTTTGTCCGCAGACAGCCTCCGGGTCATGTTGCTGCTTCTGGCAAACCAGAGCAGCGCATGCAAACACCGTTTACCTTCCCGCCAGAACGGTACCTATCTACTTGCACTTGATGTGCTTTCGAACTGCTAGGTGGGCAGGAGCTGGGACCGAACAAGAGGAGCTCACCCCGTCGCGGGGATTCAAACCACTGACCTGATTGGCAAGCCCTAGGCTATGTGGTTTAGACCACAGCGGCACCCAAGCCCTGTTTGGAGGAGACCCTTTAAAATTAATGACTTTAAGTTAGTCATGGTCATTAATTCAATGAGTCTATTCCTGAGTTACCCACTGCCTTGCAGGACTTCATCGGGAGAAAAAAAGGCTACACCAATCTGAGTGGCGTGCCTAAGGCAGTTTGATGGCGCCTTGCACGCCTCCTTCCGGCAACTGTAGCCAAGTTGCTGCCTAATGTATTGCTCTGCTTTCCTTTGGACCACATTAGTGATGCTGAGAGGGGGGTCTTGTCATCTGGGCAGCCCAGGACCTCCATACATGCTGCCCAGGCTTGTACCCTGGAGAATTCACTCAGGTGCTGCTAACACATCAAAAACAATGTGGGAGGCAGTAGAGTTACCAGTCTCTGCAGGCACAGGCAGGCACTGTGATTCTCCAGTGGTTTGACTTCACTCCCAGATGCAAACTGACGGATGCTAACAGCAATTATTCTGAGTAGACAACCGTTGAACCAGGTTTTTTTATCCCCACCCCATATGTAGTACAGCTACCTTAGTTTCTTGATGTCGCACTGCTGGTTTCTTGATGTCACACTGATAGTTTATTGATGTCACTATGATGTTTCCCTATCAATGGCAGCCATTTGAGGGTGAGTGGTGTGTACAGTATGTTACAGAAGTGGCAGAGTTTGTGGTGACCTGTTAGGCACAGTATGTCCTACTGCTCTAACATAACAAAATAAAATAAAATAAAATAAAATAATAAAATAAATATGGGAGCAGACCTCCATATGTGTAATTTGCATTTGCTGAGTTACCAGCTGAGACCTAGACTCCAAATTCCTTTGTTGTTTATCTCATATACACATATGGAAGTAATTAAGCAATTAAGGACCTCTGATCCTTGTGACCTCTGATCCTTATGCAATGCAGCACATACAGGTTTGCTGGTAAACAGGTTTGCTTAAGAAAATGGCGACAAATGCAAAGGCCGTCTTTTTGCTTTTCTTAGGAGTGAGCTTTGTGCAAAACAGCAATTCAGGTAAGAGAACATGGAAGCCTAGTGTTTTTCAAATAGGTAGCTTACATTTTTTTGGCTGTTTGGTTTTATGGATTGCAATTGGTTCTGTTTACATTGGGCAAACACATTACAATCCAAACATTCCTGCCTGTGTTGCAAATATATGTTAAAATGTATTAAAATCATAACAGCATGATTGTTAGATTCACCTGCTCTTCATTTCTGTATGTCAGGGAGGATATCCCTTGAGAGAGAGCTTTGCATGGAGTCTCTTAGCAAGATTTTTTTTTTAAATGAATCAGTTAAGGCAGGGAATTGGCCCTCATTATTAATGGAGCATTTATTTCAACAATATTTGGGACATTCAAATGTACATCTCTCTCCCAGCCCCCATGTACATGTTTAGCTCTTTACCAATATAAGGCATAAGCTGGTGAAGGGAGGGCTTACATATAGAGAAAATTGAACCTGCACTTCGGCAGAGATGATGCCAAATTTTGTACACAACACTAAATGTGTGTGCAAATGTCCAAGAGCATAAGGAGATGCTACACAATAGTGTGTTGTCAAATGCAAAGCTCTTTTTGTGTTTTTCTGCTAGTTGACAGCTGCAATACTGTGGCAGAAAGCAATATTTTGCTGGTGGTTTCTAGCATGGCATGTGTTGCTCAGAAAACATTTTCCTTGTGTGCAATTAGATAACGAACTGAAGCTTGACCAGGCCCTGCTCTCTGTCAGCAATTACCTTCCTGAACGAATTGCTGCTTTCTATGTCTCTGAAGCCTGCTACAAAGTAAGTAAAAAAAGGGCATCACTGAAAAATAAGGGCTGTGCCATCTGTAATAATGTGTGGGGAATCAGCTGAGTTTAGGGGGGTGAGGGTTGGTGGTATTGCAGAATTTGATAGCTGCTTGATCACAGAGCATCTAGTGTTTCTGTGAAGCACTACAAATAACCGCAGGCTTGCAGCCCACAGATCAGGCTAGTTATTTCAAATCAATATGGGATTTCTCAACTCCTCACCAGATAGTATAAGAACATAATAAAGACCTTCCTGGATTCAGTTAATGGCTCATTAGCATACCATTTTTCACCCTTTTGTTAAGTAACACACACACACAAGGTGATAAACTAACCTTTAGCCATTTAGCCAATGTCTCAGGAGGGTGGGAAAAGTGAGAAAGGGGCAGGACTTGTTCATTCCAAAGCCTCTCCCTTCCTTACAAGAAATAATATTTTTTATTTTAAAAAACAACAGATTCCCAGTAGGCAGTTAGTTCTTCTAGCTCCAGAATTTACCCAGCGCTCCCCAAAAGTCAACACACTTTTGCTACGCATTAAGGACAAACGGATATATTTTCCTCCTTCCTCTTTCCACTTCTAATGCTGGTTAACTGAACCTGGCAATCTTTTTGTCTGCCTCCTGTACCAGCAATAGCTTGAAGCCATCCATTCAGGAGTTTCAATAGACTTTACTAGAAACTGGATTTGCATGCGTTGACCTTTACACAGTCTGAATCTGAGATGAGGCCAGTATCAGGCTTTTACTAAAGTCATGCAAGATTTATCATGATGGAAAATCTCATGTCATTTTTAAGTTATGCCAATGATCTACAGAGATAAACCATAGCATAAGATCAGATTCACACACGTCTGCTCGCAAATTGCCTTGAAACTTGAATAAACATATATAAAAGGCAATTCATAAATTAATAAAAATGATAGTAGCAGGGCTTATTTTTCAGCTGTGAACTTTCCGGAACTCACTTCTGGCACATCTCAAGTGGGCTCCATTGCCATTATAAGAGAACAAGGGAGTTCCATCACTCTTTTTTCAATAGAAAAATAGCACTGGATAGTAGTAAGTAATAAAAATGGAGGGGAGAGAGGAAATTAGTCTACTGGAAGGAGGAGGAGGATATTAGGGTTAAAAAGTTAAAAAGCCACAAACATCTCCCTGCTTTAGGCAGGAAGACCTCAGGAGAGAGGAAGGAGACCACATTTTTCTTTTTCTCACCCAGAATTTAAGTTATCCAGTTTAGGCCTGGCTGACATCCCTGAAATAAAGCCCTTCCGTTTATGTTCGTTCTCTCTCTCTCTCTCTCTCTCTCTCTCTCTCTCTCTGTGTGTGTGTGTGTGTGTGTGTCTATGTGTGTTTCAGGAATGTTGGGAAAGACAAATGTGGATACACTGCAACAGTTGGCCTTCTTGTTTTGATGATAAAATAGAGTTCCTCAGATCCACTCAATTCTAGATAGTTTGCTGGCATTCAGATTAATATCCCATCAGCACAGCCTGCTTCCCCTCAGCTAGATTACTTTCCCCATTGGGGTCTTAAATCATAAAAGACGCGCCTGTTTCTTCCCTTGTTTCTTTAGTGTCTGCCTCAGCCTCTCCTCACGGTTTCACCGGCTTCCATGGGAGTGCTTTCAAACACAAGCATGGCGGTTAGTTCCCGCTTTGCTCTCACCGTCACAGTGTTTGCAGAAGCAGATGCGGTTGCCCCTGTTTGCAGGTAAATCATGCACAGATGCATTTCAGGGGGGCGGTTCTGAGAGAAAATGGTGGGAACTAAAGGCTGCTTCACACACTCAGAGGAATCATGAGGCGAAACCTTTCCTGTACTGTATAATTTCAGTGTTACTCAAAATGATACTTCATGGCAGAAACCTTACACCCAAAATGATATATCGGGGCTTCTGTGAGTCTACCTGAGAGGATTACTGTACTTTTCCTTGTAGAAGCCTAGGGGTTTTTTTTACTTAAAAATTATGTGAAAAACTGGGGGTCATCTTATACATGGATAGTGAATGGTGGGGATTTCTTAAATTGCAGTCCCTAAAAATAGGGGGCATCTTATACATGGGGGCATGTTATACACGGAAAAATACAGTATATTCTCTGCTGCTGAGTATACAGAGAAGGGTGGTTTACTTGTTCCTAAGGCAGGCCCGAGGTCTGGGAGAATTTTTGAAATTTGCTTATCCAAAGTCTGGAAATCAAATTCTACTGGGGGTACAACTTTGAAACAGATTGGGTGTTTAGTGGTCATATCTACAATCCAGAGATGATTGGACACTCCCTTCAGATTCTTGTAGTTTGTCTGAGTTGCAGGCCTCTTTTTTTGTCTGTGACTTAGAGATAAGCAGTTGGTTGCATGAACTGGGCCTTTTTGCATTGCAAAAGTCTCTCCCATCCTCCCAATCCCCCTTGGCCTATTGTTCCCCATTCTAGGATAATGTGGCATCCAGCCAGATGAGGTGAGAAAAGGCTCACCTATTTGTCTTTATGGCAACAGGAGGTGAACAGTACTTAACTGGCCAGATAAGGCTACAGCCATACCTTGGGATAAATGCACTTCAGGTTGAACGCTTTCGGATTGCGCTCCGCAGTGACCCGGAAGTAATGGAGCGCGCTACTTCTGGGTTTCACTGCTCGTGAATGCACAGACGGTCAAAATGACGTCACGTGCATGCACGGAAGCGGAAAAACCTGACCCGCTCACGCGCAGATGCGCTGTCGCGTCTTACATTCCGTTCGGGATGTGAACGGGACTCTGGAATGGATCCCATTCGTATCCCCAGATACCACCATATTACCCTCCAAATAAACTTTCTGATTGATTCAGGGGGCATCTTCTGCTAGATTCTAAAGTCCACTGGATGCAGAATCACAGGCCTGGAAGGAACTCATCCAGATGGACCCCCAACAAAAAAAAAAGTTTAACAGTACTTTACCTTTATTTTCCGCTTCACACACAGGGGAATCATGAGGCGAAAACTTTCCTGTACTGTATAATTTCAGTGTTACTCAAAATGATACTTCACGGCAAAAACCTTACACCCAGCATATTGGGGAGAAGTTGTTTATGGGCTTCTGTGAGTCTTCCTGAGAGGATTACTGTACTTTTCCTTGTATATGACTAAGTTTTTTTTACTTAAAAATTATGTGAAAAACTGGGGGTTGTCTTATACATGGATAGTGAATGGTGGAGATTTCTTAAATTGGAGTCCCTAAAAATAGGGGGCATCTTATACATGGAAAAATACAGTATATTCTCTGCTGCTGAGTATACAGAGAAGGGTGTTTTATTTGTTTCTAAGGCAGGCCAGAGGTCTGGGAGAACTTTTGAAATTTGCTTATCCAAAGTCTGGAAATCAAATTCTACTGGGGGTACAACCTGGAAACAGATTGGGTGTTTAGTGGCCATATCTACAAACCAGAGGTGATTGGATACTCCCTTCAGATTCTTGTAGTTTGTCTCAGTTTTTTTGTCTGTGACATAGAGATAAGCAGTTGGTTGCATGAAGTGGGCCTTTTTGCATTGCAAAAGTCTCTCACATACCCCCCAATCCCCCTTGGCCTATTGTTCCCCATTCTAGGATAATGTGGCATCCAGCCAGATGAGGTGAGAAAAGGCTCACCCATTTGTCTTTATGGCAACAGGAGGTGAACAGTACTTAACTGGCCAGATAAGGCTGTTACCCTACAAATAAGCTGGCTGATTGATTCAGGGGGCATAATCTGCTAGATTCTAAATTCCACTGGATGCAGAATCACAGGCCTGGAAGGAACTCATCCAGACAGACCCCCAACAACAACAAAAAATCTTTAACAGTACATTACCTTTATTTTCCTACTTGCAACCTCAAACCCTGCCTTAACACTTATATAACTAAGACCACACCTGACATCACACACACACACACACAGAGAGAGAGAGAGAGAGAGAGAGAGAGAGAGAGAGAGATCAGAAATCTGCTTATACACAATATAGACAAACAGATATACAAAGGCTAAAACATTTGCAAGGCTCAGTGCCAAAGTTCCAAAACAAGTGTGTTGATGTCTTGGAGTTCACTCTCTGCTCAAGAGAGTGAATTTGGGCTTCATGGTTCAAAGCCTTGCTCAAGAAGGTAATTTTGAAATGGTCTGTAGAAGCATTAGCTTTTTCTTGCCAGGGATCAAGTGAATTTAAGAGCAACATATCATCTCCAAAATCAATGGTAAAATCCTTTCCTCAGCCCAGGGAACAATATTAAAGCACAAGTCCTGTCAGAACTGATTGCATTAACATATACTGTATTTTTCAGTGTATAAGACTATATCCCCCAAAAAAATTTTTAAAGTTGAAAATTGAGGGTTGTCTTATACATGGAATGTTGCAATTAATTATTTCTTAATTTGGGGCTCAAGAAATACATTTGGGGCCGTCTTATACATGGGGGAGTCTTATACATGGAAAAATACGGTATATCTTTTCATAGTAATCAGTCGGGCCAAATTCAGATTGAGAAATGAAAGACAACTAGGGTAGTGTCTGCAGTATAATACTTTTGCAGGAACACATAATAAATTGGTTAGCCTTTTAAAAGTGCTACAAGACTAACATAGCTATCTCTCTGGAAGATTTTGCAGCATCAAGGACTTGGTACTCCTTAGAGCTAAGCAAAAGCTGTGAAGAGGGATTGAGAGGATTTACTTGCAGCCTCCTCCCCCAACACCTCCTTTCACTGGGCCTACTGTGAATGGAACCAACTTTGGCTACAATCTGAAGAATAAATTCTGGGGCTAAAGCCATAGGATTTGGGGTTCAGTCTGGTTGCCCCTTTCTGTTTGAATATGGCAGAGTCCCAATAACTATCATGGTCTTTTATAATCAGTACTATAGTCAGCAGTATCAGGGGGTCAGTTCAGTGTCAAAGAATGGGAAGAAAAATTGAAGCTGACCCTAGTGTGAAAAATGAAGATTGATATTGGTATCGTGACCTCTGGCATTGCATAATAGGACTTTTATCCCTCCACCTTCTTCCTTTCCCCCCTTTGCTTGAATGAACTGGGATGATTTACTGATGCTGTCTTAAAATGGGACAGTAGTACCGAGGGAGAAGCTGAATCTCCCTCACCCTCATCTGAAAACCACTGCCCTCCCCGTACCCTTTGGCTGTTCTTTGGTTGAACTTCAGTGCTGTGAGTGTAGCGACTGGCAGATGGTTCCTAATTTAAAATGTGCTGTCTGACATCAGCTCCAAATTTGCGTCCCTGTCAGATTTTTTATGTTCCCTCAAGTTTGTCCTTTCATGTACTTGACTTGCCCTTGATAAGCAAGACAATGCATTTCCTGTCCTTTCTGCTATTCTCATATTTTAGTGAATTATATTAATTTTGATCCATTTGCCTTTGGCTTTCTTCTCTCTTTGCTGCACACCATTCTATTTCCACTAATTTGTAAGGTAGATTTGAATCTTCTCTCTCTTTATACATGCATTTAATTTTTTTTAAGCCAACAGAAAGGTACTTGGGGTACATCTGATGGAGCTCTTTGATGCTTGAAGTTAAGCCTGCGAAAATAGTTTAAGATAAGAAAATATACATTTGTGTGTCCTGTTTCCACAGTATTGTGTTTCTGGTTTTCCAGGAGAAATATGTAAGAAGTAAAAGAGCCAGCAGATGTATCACTGAAATGTCATTGGTTTCAAAATATTTTAAATTGTATATATGTATATGTTTTAAGGTTACAATTCCCTTTGGGAATACAATTTCAATAAGGTGTGTTACAGTGGGCTCTCATCAAATTGTATTTCCCAGATATTGTCTGGGATATCAACTGTTGAGGCCTACACCTCACAACGGATATTGTAAGGCTGGAAAAGGTGCAGAAGGGGGCAACCAAAATAAAGGTGCTGGAGCAACTCTCCTTTATGGAAATGTTTCAAGATGTTGGCCTTTTTAGTTTAGGAAAAAGGTTATCCATCCATGGCTTCTAGCCATCATGGCTATGTTCAACCTCCACCATTAATGGCAGTGTATGCCTCTGAATAACAGTTGCTCCCCATTTATTCTTTCTGATTTGTTCTTATGCATTTTCGTTTAGTTGGAGAGCATTGTATGGAGAACAAGGCTGGTACTTGCTAACTGTCAAGCCCATCAAGAATACAACTGAAGTCTCTTGTACGTTAAGTGTGGAGAAAGATCCTGAGAATGGTTACATCCGTAAGTATCCAAAACATTGTTAAGTCACTTTACATAGGGAAGGGACTGATGTGTTACAAATATGTTTACCGATAAGAGTTTAAATTGAAGTGTATTTCAGTGAAAAGTTCATCTGGACCTATTGAGCTTCCAAGAGCTTGTTTCGAGTTGTTTTATTCATGTGCTGTAATAAATTCATGTCCTGTGTTTCATTATGAGTCTAAGGCAGCTAACGATTTCAAATGAATTATCAAAGGCGGTTATTTTTTGTTAGATGTCTGTTCTATTATCTTGGCATGCTGACTTTGGGTTGCCTTGGAATTTATAGAGTGTTTTGTTGGTGCTTAATGGCAGATTGTGAGCCAAACCCTCTGCACTGCAGGTTGATCAGCTGTAGCTGAGATCACTTTTGGGGATATCAAACACAAGAACCTAACAGTACAGGGCATGCGTCCACACCTCTCTTGTGCTTTGCCGATTGTCAGCCGAGCATGGCTCAGAGCAGGTGAGGCACCATTGCCTTTGCTACAGTTGGCCCTTGTTAGCATCTCTTGGGTTCTGTCCGTCAAACTAGATTTACTGAAGAGGAACATAATGTCAGTGCTGGATGTTGCCCTGACTTTGCCACCCCTTGTTCGTTCTTCATCTGGCACTCTCTCTCGTCATCAGAGAGTTCATGTAATGCAAGGCAAGATACACTAAAGTACCACAAGGCAATCCATTTCCAGCATCTTGTCACTGACAGATGCAGTTGTCGTTTTCCCGCTGCAGGAAAATCTTTCTTTCCAAACCCATAATTTTGGAAGTGATTGCAGAAAGTTACCAATGTTCCTATCGTTCACAGGATTAGAAAAGTAAGAACTAAAACCAGGTGATTCCACCCACATTGAGGAAGTAAGATAATGTATCTTTCCTAAGAGATATGGGAGTAACAAACCAGTCTTGAGAATGCTTCAGTATGTGTCCAGGTAGTGACTCATCACTGCTTGAAAAACCTCTCTAAATTCTGTTAAGCCAAAATATGGTGATTTTTGATTGGAAGCAGCATACAGGAAAATTTGCAAAACCATTTAAACATACTAATGCAAAGTTCAGCGTAGTTGATTTGATTGCATAAAAAGAAAACTCAAGTCCTTAATTTAAGGGCAAGGTTATACACGGAGAAATGTTTCATGGTGCCATTCTGATGGCCTAAAGGCAAAAGTTATTGGTGGCGGAATAACCACAGGGATGGTGGATTGAATGGATGAACCACAGGGTTGGAGGAGCAACTAATAATGATGCTGTTTCTTAAAATATGTAATCCCTTATGCTTTTAATTAGGGTCACAACATAGACTGCAATCCTAACCCCACTTACCTGGATATAAGTCCCAGTGAAGTCAGTAGAATTTACTCCTTTTTAAATAATATATTTTATTGATTTTCAAAAAACATGGAAAAGTACAAACAGGAAGAATAAAAGGAACATGCAGAGAATAATACCCCCAAAGTAGTCCCCCTGCCCCACTTTCCTGGAGCAACATGGATTATAAAAAGACAAGGAGTTGCCAAAATATTTTTAATCCAGAATAGTAAAGGTAAAGGGTAAAGGGACCCCTGACCATTAGGTCCAGTCGTGATTGACTCTGGGGTTGCGGCGCTCATCTCGCTTTATTGGCCGAGGGAGCTGGCGTACAGCTTCCGGGTCATGTGGCCAGCATGACTAAGCCGCTTCTGGTGAGCCAGAGCAGCGCACGGAAACGCCGTTTACTTTCCCGCTGGAGCAGTACCTATTTATCTACTTGCACTTTGACGTGCTTTCGAACTGCTAGGTTGGCAGGAGCAGGGACCGAGCAACCGGAGCTCACCTCCGTCACGGGGATTCGAACCGCCGACCTTCTGATCGGCAAGTCCTAGGCCCTGTGGTTTAACCCATAGCACCACCCGTGTCCCTTTACTCCAGAATACTGTTCACAAAATAAAATTGACCAGATATTAGAATTTACTGGTGAGTAGACACAGTTTAGGATTGCAGCCTAAATCATTACTGTATTTATTCAAGTATAATGTGCCATCAAATCTAATGTGCACCTTATTTTTTGCAATCTGCTTTGGCCAAAAAAGGTGAGCATTAAATTTGAGTAAATGCGGTGTATGATGATTTAAAAATGGGGCTGTACTACTATATTGTACAACTGTATTGCATGTTACAAGAAATGCAATAACAATATCCAGTCCTTTTACAGATCTGCAATTCAAGGGATATCTTAGTGGGCAGGGGGGCAAATAAACCATGGAAGATTAGACTGGCTTTAAACTTTAAACTGCAATGGAAATATGCAGTGGTTGTGTTAATGTATGATACTAAATTGCCAATTTGCACCTGCGAAAACTGAGAACAGGAACTAATTAAAGGCCAACTGAGGGACAATTTATCCATATTGTTATGGCCATTTTAAATAGAAGGAGGCAGCTTCTAATTAAAGGCCCAATACCCCTGGGCTGGGTGGCAATAGTGATTTAAGTGAGGGGAAATCACTACACTTGAGGTCTGAAAAAAGGAGTGTGGAATAGGGTTAGGGTCAGTGCTTTTTTCCTAGAGAAATAGGTTCTGGTTAGTACTCACTGTGAAGTTGTTACAGTAAGTGCCACACTTTTTAACAACAACAAAAAAGAGGTGCCAGTAGTATGTACCTTGAGAACCCCCTGGAAAAAAGCACTGGTTACAATTGCTTAGCAATGACAATGTCTGAATTTACTGTAAAAGTGTCCTGCTTTTTTCACTTTTCTCTTTATTTTCCTGAACTGTCAGTCAGCATTATTTGCCCACTGAGCATGTTAAATTCTCATTCCTCTGCTGTTGTTTCGTTCTTCCCTTAGGATTCCCCCTCCCCATTTGTTTTGTGCTACTCAGATTCTCCCAAGCCTACTATGCATGGATAGTATTGTTTTGCTATATAAGGTCCAGTACCCTTTGAGAATTTAGTTCACTGTTAACTGAATTTTATATTTTATTATATCATGTGTCAGGAACCTTTGGCCCTCCAGATGTTGCCATCAGCTCCAGCAATCATGAGAATTGTTGTTTAGCAACATCTGGAAGGCCAAAGGTTCCCCACACATGATTTATATTATTTAGATCAGTGTTTCCCAAACTTAGGTCTCCAGCTGTTTTTGGACTGACTACAACTCTATCTCTAGCTAGCTGGACCAGTGGTCAGGGATGATGGGAATTGTAGTCCAAAAAGAGCTGGAGACCCACATTTGGGAAACCCTGATTTAGACAGCCACAAGGACACCCCCCACTTATTTTAATTCAGTAAGTAAATATAGGATTTTGTGCCTATTCATCAATTAACTCCCCTGGACATATTACAAAATATTAAACATCAATGTGTTGTTTTGAACATTTGGATACTGATAAGGTGACTTCCTGAAAAATGTATTAACTTCCTTTCTTCCTTTATAAAGAACATTCCCATTGATAGCTATTAAAAAAATGAACTTCCAAATTAGCCCTCAAATTCTTTCAAGTTTACTTCTTGCTATCTATGCCGCCCAGTAGAGGGAGCCACACACCTCCAAAAAACAACAATGTAACTCTGGGAAAAGTATCTGTCCTCAGCTGTTGTCCTTTGGGTGCCCCTCACTGCTGAAAGCAGAACTGGGCAATCTTCCTAGCATGCTGGTACAATTTGGGTGAAGAATAGGAGAGAGAATGAATTATGGAGTAAAAGAGTAATAATTTACCGTATATACTGTAATGCTTCAGAATGTTTAAAAGCAGGGGTTTCAGGCTTGTCAGATTTGCTAGAACCTAAAGATCTACCAACTTCAGGTGCAAAAGACTTACAGATAGAATTAATGAAGTACCCTTGAGCATATTCTGAGTCTAGGATTCCACACCCCCTGCCTGGACCAGTACTGAACATACCGTATTTTCCCCTGTATGACACCCCCGTGTATAAGAGGCCCCCTATTTTGGGGGACTCAAAAAAAATGGGGCGAAATGGGGAGGATTTACAAAAGTTGTTGAGCTTGGGTTTTTTTTTTGGGGGGGGATGCAGAAATTCACTAACCATAATGACAGACACTGACAATTGCAATCGCTCACGTCTCAGAAGCCAATAAGCACCTGTCCTCTCACCAACAGTAGTCAGCATTTGCACAGCTACAACCAATCACCAGTCCCCTCCTAGGCACGATCCGCCCCCCCCATTTTTAACATTATTTTGTAGTAAAAAAACCTCGTCTTATACATGGAAAAGTATAGTCGTTTATTAGTCGTTTATTAGTCCTTTCACATGGCACTCCATTGCTGGTTGGCTTTCTTGATTTTAACAGCCTTGTTTAAGTCAAAAGAAAGCTGTTTTGTATTGTTTAAACAACTGGGCTTCAGAAACCCTTGCTGATTTCCTGCAGATCACCAGAGATCTTTCAGTGGATCCCAATCAACCTGGAACTAACTAAGCTCCCCCACCCCACCCATTCTATTTTTATTCCATCTTTCCTCCTCGGAGTTCAAGGTGATTCTGTGAAATAGTCATCAGTTGCTGGACTCATAAAATAGGTATCTTACAAAGGAAGAAAGCTGGTTTATATTTGATATAGAATTTTTGCATTGTGATTGGTTCAAGGCAACGGCAGATGTATTGTCTCCTTTGTGGAGATGTAAACTTATCACAGAGACATGAAAAACATTTCCATTCTGGCAGCTGTAACAGGCAGGAGGTCTCGGGCCATTTTCTTTGTGAACAAGATTATGTGTCATAAAGCTGTCAGGAGCCAGTTCTAATTTGACAGTTTGTTGGCTCTGGAGACTGCAAGACGATGCACATTGGAGATGGGGATATCTTACAGATGCCACAATATCTTTGCGGATGGCACTGATAAAAGGCGGGTGAATTTTATGGGCAAGTGAAATTGTCCTTGCAAAGAAATAAAGCCGCTTTCTGTTCTTTGACAGTAGTATGTCACCCGACACACTGTGGGGCAACAAAGCTGCTTCAGGGTTTAGAGCAGTCTTAATTTCATGTTGGAATCAAGCTATAGATTGTCGGTTCATCAATTCTTTCTGAAAATTAGGGTTGTAAATTGAATCAGTAGATTATAACATGCAGTCCAGCATTTCAGAAACATGGTTTCTCTCTTGTGTAACACCCATGTTCTCTCACCAAGAAATGTGGCTTGAACCCTCTTCTCTGCCTGTTCTGCAATGGTCAGTCCTGAGCTGGTTTCTGAGAGCCAAACTAGCCATGATAAGGGAGATTTGTCACTCAGAAGCAGCTACACCTCCAGTTTCTAGTTTGGATTGAGGTTACAGCACCGGTTGATGGATTCTAATTCCTCCCCCACCCCCTGCCCAATATTTTCCTAACTGTAAATCTCCTTCTCTCAGAACTGGTACTAGCTACTGGGGCAAAAGATGCGAGGAGAGGACAGAGAAAGGATTCCATATCGTAGCAGTCTTTTTACCTCCATGGTAAATAGCAACTTTGGGGAGGAATTGTGGAAATGGTGGAAGTGAAAGGTTTAACAGTGCCACAGCCTCAATCCAAATCTCTCTCCCCCCCACTCTCTGTAGATACTTCCGGTTGAAGAAGTCATAAGATCTGCACAAGATCTCTTATGTTGTGTGTTGTTCAGCCCTGTGGGCTTAATATACTGTCCATAGCGCCAAGGAATTTTTAATTTCACAATCTGATGCAATTTGATTTATTTCTGACTCTATCCCATGGGCTCAAAGTAGCTTATAGCAGTTTTCTTTCCCAAATGTAAATTGTTCTGTGCAAAAGGGCCTCACAATCTAAGTAAATCAAGTTGCTGGGGGATAAAAGAGGCCAATTTTTTAAAAAAGAACATTGTAAGCTTAAAATCACATGCTGTAATTTGGCAGCATTTCATATACTGATATGCAGTTATGAGAAAATAGAATAGAAAAAGCAAATAGTACACATTTCTTGTTAATGTGCATGTCTATTGTCAAGATGCATAACCCCTTCAGATTTTAAATTACAGACTCTTGGACTGAAATATGAAGAATGTCAAGTGTAAAAACTCTCAATAGGGTTTTTTGTTTTAATTAAAAAAAACAGCTTCTGTCCTAAAGGCAATAGAAAGACAAAATTTTGTGTGGAGTACTTTACTATGGATAGATACTTAAAAATCATGGATAATCACTGGGGAACCAGGAATATATTATATTAGTCAACTAAAGCTTGAGTTGACTGACTGGCAAGTGCATATTTTAATCAGCAGGGTTAAAAGTTAGCAGCATGCTCATTTTGAAGTTATTTTGGTTCTGGTCTGTTACTGTAATAGGGAGTGATAAAAGTATTAAAGATGGTGGCCTAATAGTGAGTGGCAGTTTTTGTTTATTACATTGTGTCGGGCATTTTGCCAATGCAAGAACCAAATTAATGAATCCATGTATTGGTTAAAATCCATTAAATCGGTGATCAATGACATATTTGACATTCAATTTAAGATTTATTTAGATGATTATTCATAGTATCATGCTTCACTCTGTTCTGGCTGAGTTGCCTCCTTCCTTTTTTTTGTAATCTCAGATGAATACAGAATAAGAGGGCTAGTCAGAGCAGCCTTTTCCTGCAGAGGGCAGGCCGACCACATAAGTCTCCAGGCAGTTGCTAACCTAGAAAAGGCAACATGTACATGCAGACTCTCTTAATTTGGCTCAGAACCGCTTGTGTTAGGCTTCAGGGTCCATGTAAAATAGAGATGGGGAGCCTGTGGCCCTCCAGAGGTGGAAGGAC
The DNA here is from genome assembly GCF_964106915.1 of Podarcis gaigeae. NCBI lineage: Eukaryota > Metazoa > Chordata > Lepidosauria > Squamata > Lacertidae > Podarcis > Podarcis gaigeae. The sequence goes on from NC_139681.1 coordinate 21,302,777, forward strand.
TACACCTCAGACTACACCTGACCATTAGCTGGGCTTCCTGGGCTGATGGGAGATGGAATTCAAAAACATCTGGAGGGCCACTGGTTCCCCACCCCTGATGTGTACAGTATAAACAGAGAACAGCTGAGAAGTGGGCCGCCCTTGGCTGGTCTTGCAGTCCTGGCAGGTGCCAAGCCTGCCACCCTCTGGAACTGGTCCTGATGTTAGGAGCCAACAAGTCCAGGTTTTAACTGAAGATGGAACTGCTTGCCTGCTTGTGGGTATAAACAGTTCTCCCAATATTAAAACCACATAACTCTTAGGCTGAGAGAAATGAGTGCAGGGACAAGGTGTTTTCTGTTTTATTCAGAATAGCTGCCAGTGGTTGGAATCAGCCTACTCTTGTTCTGCATCCTAAATGATTACATACCCTCCAACATTTCTCTGACGACGACGACAACAACAACAATAATAATTATAATGTAATTATTTATACCCTGACCATCTTACTGGGTTGCCCCAGCCACTCAGGCAGCTGCCAACATATATAAAAAGATAATGAAACATTAAACATTAGAAGACTTCCCTATACAGGGCTGCCTTCAGATGCCCTGTAAAGGTTGTATAGTTACTTATGTCCTTGGCTTGGGGGAGGTCCCATAACTCCTTACCTCCCCCAACATTTCTCTGATGAAAATAGAGACATCCTAAGGAGAAGCAGGACATTCTGGGATCAAAACAGAAACTGGGACAGCTTCTGTAAATATGGGAAAATAGGGACATTTGGAGGGTTTGCGATTAACTCCAATGTTATTTGTGCAATGATCAGGCCAATCTGTTCCTCAAGTCAGGAGACTGCCAGGATTATAGCCACTGTTCTCTTTCCCTGCAACAATACAGACAGATACTCTGCTATGAGCTGCACAGAAGTATTAAAGGCACCTAGCTAAGAAAGCAGGAGACATCTTTTCTCTCCGTGTAAATCCTTTTAAACTATGAATTCTGATGCCGTAGAAGAGACCTCTTTGACCCAGTGCCCTGCTTATCACATTTACTGGTTAGCTGAGCCCTCCTCCCTTTATAAGAACACTTTAACCCTTAACTTAGGTTAACTTAGGCATCTGCAAGGGGGAGGGGATGTCCATTTATTTAATTATACTTGGCCCATGTGAGGCAACAGGGGTAAGGCGAGTTCATGGCCTTGCTTTGCAGAGGAGTTCATTTTGTTCTCACAACAAGTTTATACTATTAAGCTGGCACATCCGGTCAATATCTAATTTAGCGCAGCAGGCAAAGCTCGCTGACAAGCCTGATGACAAATGTGATCCTTGCAGGCAAGTAGCAAAAAGAGACAAAAGGCAACAGGGCTGCCAAAGGATTAACTGCTTAAAACCCCATTTGTTTTTTTCTTGAATATTTGTTCAGCTGGTTGACTTGAAAGATAAGCCAACTTTAAGGTCATACTGCAATAAAAAATGTCTAGTAACCACCTGTTACCAACAGTGTGGCATATGTAATGCCATCTCGGACAGAGTAAAATTCAGAGAGAAAACCATAAAGGGAGCATTTGAAACTAAGCAAAACATATGTACCAGCCATAAGACTCCATAAGAATCAAAGGACTAGCAGCTGGGGATTTCCCACCCACCCAAATTTAATGTTGAAGGTACCAGCCAGTTGCAGCATTTTGAGCAATTGCATGAGGTCTTTCATCTGCAAAGCCAGGTTCACACTGCACACCAGGAAATCAAAAATTGGCTTGGCAAGCGAGTCCTATCCTTTTCCTTAAGTGTCAGCCAGCTTAGGAACATAATAGTTCTAGTACATTTATCTTGCTCTCTGCTCTTCCTTTGTCTTACAAAAATATGATAAATGTGTTAAAAAACAGTTGCAGAACTGCTCCACGACATATATGTGTGTGTGTGTGTGTGTGTGTGTGTGTGTGTGTGTGTGTGGTCCTGTATTTATAAGGGGAGTGAATGAGAAGTGCTGAACAATATTTTTCTAGAATTCAAACTAGGCTCTGGAACCAAGTTGTGGCTCACGTTAAGACTTGTACTACTCCCTATCCCCATGTGTATCCATATGTGTTTGTCTTTGGGATATTCTCTTTTCACTACCATGCCAACCCTGGGCACCCTCAATGTATTTTTCATTTGCTATAGCTCATGCCCCTTTTCAGCAGATGCCATTGCTTTATGTCTGCTATTTATAAGGGGCCAATAATGCAGGTGCTGATACATGAATGTGCCATGTCATTCATGCTATTGTAGGGGGTTGGGCTAGATGACCCTTGGGGTGCCTCCCAGCTCTATAATTCTGTGATTCTGGGCTGGATTAAAGCAACAGTAGCCTGTGGCCAGGTGCTTCTGGAAACTTGCAGGAAGGGCCTGTGGGTGATGCTTTTCCCCTGTGGTTTTTATCCCTACCACCTGTTGTTTAGAAATACAGTGCATCTCTCTATGGAAATCCTATTCTCAGCTTTCATGATTAATGAATAAATGCATGCTTAATCCTCCAGCAAAAATATACGAATAGCCTCTCTTGCCAAGTCCAAAAGTGGCTTTCTTTTTTCATTGGCAGCCTAGCTAGATGAGTGCCAGATCATAAGCAGGACATGAAGGTCATAAGCAGGACGTGGAGTAGTTTGACCCAGAGAACAGAGGCCAGCCTCTGGCAACTGTTTAGGAAGGTCTCCAGCTTTGACAGTGCACTGGGGGGGGGGGGGCTCTCTCTGTTAGGGGGCTTATCAAGTGGTGATGGTGGGCACAAATGCTCTGAGCAATGGTAGGCAGCCTGGTCTAGCCACCATCTAATTTCCCCACAGTGCTCCAGAATGAACTACATTGTGCTAAGTTGGAAACAAATTTGTAACAGCAGACTTTAGGATAAGGCTGCCTTCCCTCCGCGCCAGACAATGGCCATTTGCATCTTTTACAATAAGTGTGTAATGTAACATATTTTTCAGCTTAGGAACTCAGAAGGGCTTTACATTTTGGAATGAGGGAGAAGGTTAGGGATGACCTTCATTACAGACCTTCCAAGTGTCCCTATTTTCCAGGGACAGTCCCAGATTTACAGAAGCCATTCTGGTTTATGATTTGACCCTGGAATGTCCCGCTTTTCCTTAGGACATCCCTATTTTCAACAGAGAAATGTTGGAGGGTATGGAGTTATCCAACCCCTGAGTCATCTGAAGGCAGTCCTGTATAAGGAGGTTTTTAAATGTTTAACCTTTTATTATGTTTTTATATACAGTGGTACCTCGGGTTACATACGCTTCAGGTTACGTACACTTCAGGTTACAGACTCTGCTAACCCGGAAATAGTACCTCGGGTTAAGAACTTTGCTTCAGGATGAGAACAGAAATCACGCGGCGGCGGCGCAGCAGCAGCAGGAGGCCCCATTAGCTAAAGTGGTGCTTCAGGTTAAGAACAGTTTCAGGTTAAGAACAGACCTCCAGAATGAATTAAGTACGTAACCAGAGGTACCACTGTATGTTGGAAGCTGCCCAGAATGGCTGGGGCAACCCAGTCAGATGGGCAGGGTATAAATAATTAAATTATAATTATGGAACAGGACCTTCCTACTTTAATTGGAGAAATGTTGGAGGGTATTTCATTATCATGTTCTTGTTATGTGGTTTTGAGGTTGAGTGTATGGCTAGAGCAATCAAAGCGTTTTGGGGGGGAAATTGTTCTGAAAATGTAACGTGTACCTTTTAAGCATAGGGACACGAGTGGTGCTGTGGGTTAAACCACAGAGCCTAGGACTTGTCGATCAGAAGGTTGGTGGTTCAAATCCCCGCGAGGGGGTGAGCTCCCGTTGCTCGGTCCCTGCTCCTGCCAACCTAGCAGTTCGAAAGCATGTCAAAGTGCAAGTAGATAAATAGGTACCGCTCCGGCGGGAAGGTAAACGACATTTCCATGTGCTGCTCTGGTTTGCCAGAAGCGGCTTACTCATGCTGGCCACATGACCCAGAAGCTAATAAAGCGAGATGAGCGCTGCAACCCCAGAGTCGGCCATGACTGGATCTAATGATCAGGGGACCCTTTACCTTTACCTTTACCTTTTAAGCATATTCTTTCCTTCACATAATTCTGGGTGCTGTAGTTTACCTCTCACAGAGATACAACTCTCAGCAACCTTTAAGAAACTCCAGTTTCCAGAATTTCTTGGGGGTGTATATGTGTGGAAATGTGTTTCTAATATGCTTTAAAGGTATTGTGTGTGCAGCCTGTGTATACAATTTTTGGATTGGCTTGCTTTCGATCAAATTTGAAAATGCTTCATTTTAACGGAATCATTTAAAGCAAACAAAAATGACATCTTCAGTGCTACTACTGGCATAATTGCAAAAGAAAGCTTGATTGCTATCTGCTAGTGGGAAAATCTGAAGCTCAAACCATACAGGAAGAAGTTGCAGGCAAGTAGCACACAGCTTAAATGTTTGCTTATTTTCCAGCACATCCAATCTCCAAAGTTGGGAAATCAAGGCTTGGAATAAACCTGTTCATAAGCTGGTTGCACCATAGTAACTGGCTTTGAAATATTCCTCATCAAAAATGGCCCATTGTTTGGTTATTCAAGTGTCAAGAACATACAAATGGAAACATAGGGCTGTCAATGACTCATTTTTGAAGAACCGAGTTTGTGGGGGTTGTATTTTGCATGTAAAGAGTGGATGACTCAGGGCTGCTAATCAATGATATTTTGCTATAAGCAGAATTGTAATTGACCAGCCACACTTGAGCCAGGTGGGGCACAGCAGTTTTTAAGCGTGTGCCTCTTGCTATGTTCTCTCCACACAATGCATGTGACGTAACCATGTGGGCAGTGTTGTCTTCACCCTTTCCCTGCTTCTGTGTTTCCACACACAGCAACATTTTGAAGAAAATGGAGTGAGGGCAGCTCAAACCCTGATGGCTCAGTAGTTAAGGGGCTGGAAAGGGATGTCCCAGTCACTTCAGGCCTTCTTCAGCACAAAGCAAGAGGGAGCAACCATGTAGAAGTGCTCTCCTCCTTTCCCTGAGAGTTTTGCTGGGGAGTTCAAGGTGGGGTACATAATTCTCCCCCTCTCGATGTTATCCTCACAACAACCCTGTGAGGTAGGTTAGACTGAGAGACTGTGAGTGGCCCAAGGTGAGTTTCATGGATAAGGCCCTACACACCCACCCACCCACACCCACACATTCCTTGGTGGTACGTCTCCTTCCTCATTCTCCCATTCTGGCAACAGGACTTAGGTGGGCAATCCTGACAGAGAACATACCTCCATCTCCAGTTATGGTGCTTCCTGCCAGCCTCTTTGACCTCCTTGATTTGCCTGACCCACTTGGTTGATGACAGGAATTTGCTGGCAGTAAATCACAACTTCACAAATTGAGGTTACCTCTTTATTAGCAAAAACAGGATCTGCACAGGCCTAATGAGCACAGCAACTGATCTCTGACAGGTCTGGCCCCCATGAGACTGAAGGTCCTTGCCTCCCCACAGCTGCCTAAGTCCCCTCCTCTCTGGGGTTTTTCCTAAGCAGACTGAGACTGTGCCTGCATGAAGCTAACTTCTCCTCCACCCTCTTCATGCCTCTCCTGGTTCTGGGAGACCTGTGAGGAGCGGAGTTTGTTGCAGCAGAAGGGGGAGACACCCATGCCTCTTCACCAGCCAGACATCTCTGCTTCTTGGCCTCCCTCCTCTCCTGCGTCTGATTCTGGACTTCTCTCTGCTACAGACACTGCCTGCTAACTAAGCCCTGTTGCCTCTTCAGCTTTCGACACCTCCCCACCCCCAGTCCTTTCCCTCTGCTTTTTCTGACCACTCATCATCATCTCACCACCACTCCCTGGGCTCTGAGTCTTCTTTCCTTAGCGGTCCCCCCCATTCCTTTTTTTATTTCAGATGGTTGTGGGAATGGGATGGCGGAAAGAGACTCATTCTCCCCACCTCCTTTCTAGGGTGGTAAATGGGGGCTGGGAGTGGTGTGGTAGGGACCTCAAAGTGCACATTGGCCAAGGTCCCCTAAAACCTGGTTCCAACTCCACCACGTCTTGAGGGTGCTATGTGTGTCCCTGCTCTGTCCTCCCTGGTGGTGTTGTGGACACTTAAACGCCTCAAATGTGCCAGTCAAGGAAGTAGATAGGGACAGGCCTGTGGGGCAGGGCTAATAGTGTGAGATCTGCAGCTCAGGGTCTCTCTCTCTCTCTCACTCTCTCTCTCTCTGTGCGTATGTGTGTGTGCATGTATAGAGCAATAAACCTTGGTGATTAATGCTTTTGGCAACACTTCACCCTCTCCCTGGCCAAGATGTCAAGACTTCTCAAAACTGCTCCTGGGAGCTTCCTATTTTTTATTTTTTAATTAATGATCAGTTGCACTATAGTGCAACTGCAAAAAAATGAAAAAATGTGTGGGAACAAAAGTCTCGCAGACATGCAGGCCTGCAGGCATACCACTCTGAGGTAAACTTCATGTTGCAGACTAAGGAGAGATCTGCTTAGAAACTCAGGATCTTGCCACAAAACATCTGAAGAGAGGACTCCCGCCTTCTCTTTCCTTTGGGATGAAGTAGTAAGCAAAGCATGGAGACCTCTTTTACGCCTCAGGCTTCTCAGTTTAGCTAATGAATACTGCCTGATTGATGAGCTGTATCTCTCTTTTTTTTCTTATTCATTACAAGCATGAGGAATCAGGGAGAAGGAGGCTTAGTTATCCTTCACAGCCTTCCTCAGAACACAGATATCACCCAGACCCACCCACACAGAGATATGACCTTTGTGTGTGTGGAGGGGAACTGCCCACTGTGCAGCCGGCCCAATCTGCCGTCTGGTGTAGGATGGGGAGGAAACAGATAAACCTCTCCTACCTGCACACCGGTTTGATTAAAAAAAAGTTATAGCAGATATGAGCGTTTGGCTTTTTGTTTGTTTGGGAGGGGTTGCCTTGTTCGGGGGTGGGAGTGGGGCCTGGGGGAGAGTACTTCTGAGCATCCTGCATTTTTCTTGTGTGAAATGGATATTTCGTGCTGCCTGCAATGCTTTTTCTCAGATTTCTGAATGTGCACTCAGCTGCCAAAACTCTGGAGACCACTGCTTTAATGGGGGTAGTTTGTTGGTGAGGGCCTGTTCTTGTAGTTCTCCTTGTGCCTCAGTCAGATTGCTTCCCCTCAAAGAATCTTGGGCACTGTAGTTTACCCCCCCACAGAGCTACAATTCCCAGCACAATGTGGATGTGACCTATGGACTATGCCAGTGGTTTTCAGCCAGTGTGCTGTGGCACTCTGGGGTGCCTTGAGGGATGGTCAGTGGTGCTACAGGCAACACTGGCCTCCCTCCCTTTCTTCTTCCCTCCCTCCCTCCCTCTGATGCCCTCTGTTGTCTCTGCCTCTCAAAGGCTTGCACAGCTGTTTGTTGCAGCAGCTGCTGGTGAAAGGTGCCTCTGCACAGTCCCAGGTTCCTGTGGGGCAGTGTGAGGAGGCACCTCTCTTTGGGGCAGTGGGGGCAGCTCAGAGACCAGGGGTGGCAGCAGCAGCTGCCCAGAGGACTCCCAAGGAGAGGGGAGAGGAGAGGAGGCCGAGGGAACACCCCACAAGGGGGTGTGTGTTTGTTTGAAAAAGGGTGAGAGGCTGCTAGCTTTGCAGGCAAGGGATGACATAAATGGGCTCCTGAGCCCCACAGAGGTGCCACAGGAAGAATGTAGTTGGTCAAGGGAGTTGTGGACTCAAAAAGAATGAAAACCTCTGGACTATGCATGTATTCCAATGGGAAGTACTAAGCAGCTCCAAGCAAATACATGCAATTAATAATGATAATAGTAATAATGACATAGCTGTATCTCCTCTAATTAAAGAGCTAATTGAAGTGTGAGGATTGAGGAGGTCTAGTTCCAGCCTTCCAGGAAGTATTGAATTAATTGAAAGCTGGTGCTGGAGCTGTGTTAGATCAAGAGAAAGTACCGGAAATGCAGGGCAAGCAATTAAGAAAGGAGGGGCAACCCCAAACTGTCACTCACCCAGTGACAACTCTCACTGTTCCCCAATCACACATTTTCCTATTCACACCTGTAAAATTATTGTTCTACTCTACCTCTCTCCCCCCTCCTTAGTAGATTTTCCTGTGGTATGAAAGAAGACAGATGCAACTGTTTAGTGATTTTCAAACTTTGTTCCAAAGGAGAGGCAGAAGTGTGTATTTTAAACCCAAGCATAATGTTGGATGCACTGGGGAGACCCTGTTCAGTATGGATTCCCATCCTCAATGGCACCTTCCTGAGGATTTACTAAATTCTTCGGGTTTACTAATACAACTGATCAGGGGGCGTCAAGTTGAATATGGGGGGGCAGGTAAGCCCCTCCTCGCATAATCAGTCACATGACAGGGTGCACCCACATCATTTGTGCCCATCAACTTGGGGGGCAGTCCCCTCAAATATTTTATTGGGGAGCCTGAATGGACCTTGGCTCCTAGGAGTTGGCTCCTGTGCAACTGATGATGATGAAGGAAATCCCAGAAGTATTGACATAGACCAGTAGGCACAGATGGTCATGTGAAAATATCTAAGTTGTGTTTTGTTACAGGAACAAAATGCAGTCCGTGCTGAACATTTTGATTTGGAGTACACCTTGCTATTTTCATGGCTTTCAAACGGCAACTGTGAACAAATGGTTTCATGCTTGGCCTTAATGCTTCGTTCTGCTGGCAAATAATTTTTTTAAGCCTTTTGAAAGCCTTTGGTCTCATTTGCCTCCTATATGAGCTAACTTTTAAAGAATGGGCACAAATGCATTTAAGGCTGTTTTGATGCTGTCCTAAAATACAATATTTACCATCCATGTGGTTAAGGGAAGTTATACTTACTGAATATGTATGGTGTATAACTTTTTGGAACTTGTATGTCTGCTATAACAGTATGAGTTGCAGTTTTATGGGCTTTATCATCTTTTTAATTTTTAAAAAAATTGTAATAAAACATGTAAACATAACAGAGGCACCACAGGATCAACAGTTAATAAACATACAAGCCGGTTAAAGGAATAAATGGTGATTCTCATTCATGACTGGGTAAATGTAAGATAACATCTCTGGTGCGAAGTGTAGGTATTTTTTTTAAAATGCAAGAATATCCTTTAAAAACAAAAAACCAACAACTTGTGTAGATATTTAAGGGTGTATTTATAGGAGGCAGTGTCTCTGGGCCCTTTGCTATCTTCTTTTATCATGTAATCTTAGTAAGCAAACTCAAAGCAGACAAATCCCTGCACTTAAGCCCACAGATTCCGGTCATTTGTGGCAAGATTTGCAGCAGGGTATTAAAGATTTCTTCATAAGCTGTGAAGAATCAGATCATCCAAGTTCACTGTGTTCTCTCCACTCCGTTATTAATCCCCTTTTCCCATTACGTGCGTGTCTGTTTACTTTTGCAGAGGCGCTTTATGTATTCTGAAGGACAGCTTCCTATATCCTACGTAAAACACACCACAGTCTTTCCTGTGACCTTTTCTAAAGGCGTTTGTAAAGCAGGGTCCTTTCCCTTAAGAGCAGAGCAAAATCTGCATGCTCTGTGATGCGGTGAAAATAAATGGCTCTGTTTAATAGAAAGTACCGCTTGGAGCTGTTAATTTAGCTTTTGGCAGAGTTGCACAAAATGATCCTATGCTGCAATATATATTCAATCTGGGTGGGGGAGGGGGGAATAAAGAATACTTCATATGGTGATGCCTATATTGGAAAAATAAGGGTGAATGCATGTACTGCCATTAAACTGCTGCAAAAGAATATTTGCCTGTGACATCGCTGGTGGCAAGAAGCACAACTCCTCTCTTGCATGTGTCTTCCTACTGATGGGGCTTGTCAATCTGGAAAGGTAGCCCATCTAAAAGAAGGAAAATTCTGGTCCTAAACCTCTGCTGCCTTGCGGGATATCTTCAGGGGAAGAAAAGGCTAAGGAGTAAACTCTACACAAATCTGGAGTGGAGTGCCTAGGCTGGTTGGATGGTGCTTTGCATGCCTCCTTCTGGCAACTCCTGCAACCAAGCTGGTGCCAAATGTATTGCTCTGCTTTCCTTTGGACCACATTAGCGAAGCCGAGAGGGGGGGGTCTTGTTGTCTGGGCAGCCCAGGACCTCCATACATGCTGCCCAGGTTTGCATCCTGAGGAGATCACTTCAGTGCTGCTAATGCATCTGTTTGGCTTCAGCAACGTTGTAATGTATAATCATTTTGAATAGCTGCATGGTCCTCATAAAGTTGTGAATCTTGATTTCCTTTCCATTTTCAACAACAGGAATGAGGGCCAAAGTTCATACTGTTCCTGGGCTGGTGAGTAGAGTGGCCATATGCCCTTCTTTGCAAAGGTGAAGTAGCCCATCAACAGTTAGTACCTGGACAACAAACTGATCAGGTACACCAGCCATCCAGTCACGGTCTTTAATGCTGTACATTAGAACCAGGAATCATGTAAATTCAGCCCATCTTCATTTTAACTCCGGAGGGAGCCATGCCAGCAAACTTTTCTACATAACTTTGTATGCAAGTTGGCACTCAGAAGGCCGTTTGAGTGCTCACTTTTTATGCTAATGACAGATTTAGCTCTGAAAATCCATTCCATGTTCATTGCTAGTTTATAGCCAAGAACAAACTATATCAATCTCTCAAATGGTATATGAGACTCTTTTAAAAGCGTTCTTTTTCTGGTGCCAAGGACATGAGGTAAAGGACACTCACAACTTCACAAACATGTGCATCATTGCTTATTTGTTGCTTAGGATCAATGCATCTTCCATCAAGATGCACTCAATCTGCCATATACTGTTGCTGGGTAAATGTCTTTCTTTCTCAGTTAGTGGGCCTATCTGGAATGTAATGATATGACTGCCCCATGTATCCAGACCCTCCAAGTGTCCCTATTTTCCAGGGACAGTCCCAGATTTACCGAAGCCATCCCGGTTTCTGATTTGATCCCAGAATGTCCCACTTTTCCTTAGGACGTCCCTATTTTCATCGGAGAAATGTTGGAAGGTGACCCCGAGCTAGGGAGATAACTAACAATACAATCTTTAGAAGACATTCGATGGTAGTCTTGTACAGAGTTTTTTTTTAAAAAAAGTTTAATGTTTTATTATGTTTCTATATATGTTGGAAGTCAAGCCAGTCAGATGGGCGGGGTATAAATAATAAAATTATGATGGTGATGAAATAAGACGTCCCTATTTTCATCGAAGAAATGTTGAAGGGTATGTGTATCTGCCTGCATAGCAAAATAAGAGAGGGGAAAGGTCCCTCTAACTGGGAGGGAGCACCTAAGGTTCTAGCAAAATTTTTGTTACTCTTTACTTTTGGATTAGAGTGTTGAAGTACTCTTGACCTGTTTCTTGTCTGACAAAGCAGAAAGTGGTATAGAAACATATGCAGGAGTACCTTTGGATCTGAGGGCTGCTGAAGGTCACTGGAGAAGCCTAGAAGTTCAAGTCTCTGGGCCAGAATTCCTTATCTTTTAATACTCCCTATAGTATTAGTCAGTGATGTTATCATATTAGGCAGGGCTGTGAGGTTGACTGGTTGTAGTTTGCCTAGCTTGCTCATGGCTGAAGTAAGATTGGAACCTGGGAATTCCTACTTATACCTCAGACTCTTAGACACTGTATTACACCAGTCAAAACCTCTTGTTTTTTAATCACATTTCTTTGAGAACCACATGACTGCAATTACCTATTTGAAATTCATGGACCAGGCAGCCATTTTTATAAAAACCTTTTTTTCTCCTTGCCCCACATAAACTACTGTATGGAAGGAAACACGAGGCATAACATGCTGTATAAGAAGATAAAACATGAAGCAATCCTTCTGTTCAATTTCATGCAGTCTTCTCTGTGAGGCAGTGCTTTCAGGCTACATTAATTCTGAACACAATTGAATGGTATCATCTCTGTGCTGTTCTGTTGGAGGGACATTCTGTGAAAAATAGGCAAGTGCTTAGTTTATAGACTTGGGAGGACAAGGGGATTTTTTTAAAATAAAAAAACAGACTTAATAATAGCTCATCCTTCATTTCAACAATATGAGTGAACTATGGGCAGTGGGTAAAATAATGGCATTTCTTCATACCTATTCATTGACTTTTGTGTGTTGTAGGATCATATATGCCAATATGACATGGACAATTACACAAACATGTTATCTCTCTGGGCACATCTGCTTTGGTTTCATAGTAATTTCTTCTCTTATGCAAAACCTGTGGAACTGTAGTGTGTTGTAGTGAACAGAGTATTGGACTTAAACCAGGAAGACCTGAGTTTAAAACCACCTCTATCATCATGACTCCTTAAAGAGCACTGGATTAGCATAGATCAGTTACCAACTCTCAGCCTAACCCATCTTGTAGGGCTATTTTAAATATAAAATAGGGAGGGAGAACACCACCATATACAGCAACTTGAGAACAAGTTGAGTTTAGAAAGTGTTTCCTGAGGGAGGCTTAGGGTATCTCAGCACCCTTAGCAAGCTGCATTTTCCAGTCATTTGAAGGGTGCTAGGTTGGGGAAGAAGAAGAAGAAGAAGAAGAAGAAGAAGAAGAAGAAGAAGAAGAAGAAGAGTTTGGATTTGATATCCCGCCTTTCACTCCCTTTAAGGAGTCTCAAAGCGGCTAACATTCTCCTTTCCCTTCCTCCCCCACAACAAACACTCTGTGAGGTGAGTGGGGCTGAGAAGGCTGTCACAGATAATACAACCAATAAACTAGCCACTTTTCCATTAGATAATGAGTTCCCAGAAGCTTGGATAGATCAGTGTTAGTCCCAAACCTTGTATTTTGCAACTTAATATTTTGAAAGTGTAAGTATTGAATAACTCTTAAAAATATATATGGGTTGGTGTTCCGGGCAGTACTCACCTCTGAGGAATTGTTGTTCAACAATTGCATATATTTAGTTTAGCTGCCCTTAACTCACCAATTTTGTTGGTACAAGAGTGTGCAATCATGTGCACACCCCTATAACTCATTAGATTGTAGTGAAATCTCGTATATATGGAGTTGATTGTGCTTTGGGGTATTTTATCTGAGATGTGCAATTCAGTTCAGACATGGAAGCCATGGCTTAATATTGCCATCCTCAAGTGGCAAGCATGTAGGCATGGACTAGCCCCCAGTTCGAAGAGGAGGTAGTCCCATTTGGACTTCCTTCATCGCCATTTTCCTTTCATACTGAATGTGGCGACCCTGTTGCTGCTTTGTAAAATATCCAGCACTGAAAGTACTTGGAGTGTAGTCAAATTTTATTTCTTTTGAAGAAAGCTCATCAAGATTAAATAATGCATGGCACATAAAATTTACTTGGCTTGTTTAAGGCAGTGCACGTTAATTAAGCTAACAGGAGTCAAGAGCAGCCAGAATACATGGCAATCCAGTCAATGATTTCTAAAAATAAATATAGCATTATTACACATCCTCTAATGTAATAACGCTGTAATATGTTGGTGACGTTTCCAGTTTGTGGAGTGATTTGCATCCCAGAACACATTGATCCAACATTGTAAGACAGAGCCTGTCATGCCTTAGAACTGTGTGGGGGAGAAAGGTGGGTGCTGAACACCCCCAATCTGAGCAGTGTGAGATTCTAGGAGTTCCAGGCACTTACAGTGTCTGTTTCCTTTTGGCAATGAGGCACAGTGGAGGCCATGGTGTCTTCATGATATACGGTTTATTTATGCATATACCGGTATACAACCTGAGCCTATGATGGAGGGGTTCAAAGCATTAGCACCCCAAAATGGTCTTGTTTCTCCCATAGCTTGAGCCTTGGATTCAAATGGAAACCAACCAGTAGTCTGCCTTTCTGGATTTCTAGCTTGCTGCTTTGTTTCTCCATCACACCACATTCCCATTCCCACTGCCCAATCTATGGTTACCTAGAATTGCAACCACTTGCTCTAGTTCGGGGATCAACACACTGATGGGCAAAGCTATCTGTGGACACCTGGTGTCTTTTAAAGGGCCCAGATCCAGCACGTGGACCGCTGGTTTTTCACCCTTGATTTACTTCGTTTTAGGTTTCTACTAGAAAACTACTTGTCAGCTTTTATGTGGGTAATATTCTGGCCTCATCAACACACTCTAGCCAGCTAAACTCACATCTAATCCACACTTCCATTTAAACCCATCGTCAGCTTTATTAATGGCTTGAAATCAATTTTAACAGCAAATAATTTACAAATGCAGATGACCAGGCTGCAACTCAGTGTGGCAGAGAAGGCCAGAGGTGATCAGTTTTAACCAGGCCTAAACAGGATTAGATAAACCTACACAAGAGCAACCAATTGAAGATACTAGATACTAAGGATTGATCAGATGCTGATGGGGTTGCAGAAGGAAAATCGAAAACAGTTCTAAACACACACACTAGGGGGCAACATAACAAACAACACAATACCCATTTGGGGGGGGTGGGAACACATTATAAAAGTTTATTTTGAGAGCCAGGATGGTGTAGCAACTAGAGTCTGGGGAAGTTCATGTTTAAATCCTCACATATCTTACTTGCTGAGTGAGCTTGGACCACTCCCTCTCTCTACCTCACAGGGTTGTTGTAAGGAAAGGAGGGGGGAACATTGCATACACTATCCATTCCTGAGCTCCTTGGAGAAAAGATGAGATAAAATGAATGTAGTAATAATGGTATTGATTCTGATATGCTTGTCAATGTCCGCTTCCATTTGCATGACTAAAGGATACTTCACATATGATGTAGGTGTGTGTTTTATAAATAGATCTACATGCACCAGGGAGCCTCTCTGATGTGTGCATGGTTCCCCCCCCCCCAAACTAGCTTACACAGCTTTCAAATAATGCATTTTTCTCTGCTGTTGGGCTGCAATTCTAGATGACCATAGACTAAGCAGGGGAAGTGCATGCACTCAATTGAGTCACGTTTTGGAATTTTCCACTGCACACTGTTGCCCAACAGAAAGGGCAAGGTGCTTTCCTATATGAAACTGGATAACTGAGCAGTAAAAAACAATCTCAAAGCAATAGGAGAATCTGCACACAAAGATTAGCTGGGCATAGGCAGGCTGTGTACTGTGGGCAAGCCTGAGTTTTTTTGCTCTGTCTGTGTGGATATAAGATTCTGCCGATATACTGAAAGTCAGACACTGGATAAAGCAGTAATTAAAATACTGTGTTAGGATATCAAGAGCAGGAGTCTGTTTTTGTAATCAATAAAAGGTGTCAGACAGCCAAATAGCTGGAAGTTACAATTCCCCAAACTCCTGTGCACTGCTATTACACTGCAGCTTCATTGTTAATCAATTGCCTAACATCTGCGAAATGTCTCTTTGGTAAGATGTGGAGAGCTCATCCCCTCCACTCCATGACCCTAACTAAATTCTGGGATAACAATAAATGCTGTTAACTTCATAGACACATTGAAAAGAGGCAACTGAAAACTGTTTCTCATACCTAATAGAAACTGGTGCTAACCAAATGACTGTATGTGGAAGATTTCCTTTTTATTTTTTTTTCTGAAGGAGCAATGAAGCAGAACCATCCATCTGATTACTGGAAATGACCCAACGCCTTCCCCCCTCCCAGAATGGGCAGGGGGAGGTCAGTGGCTATTTCTTCTGTAGTTTTACAATGAATTGCCAAATGAAAGCACACTTTGTTCCTCAGAACATTGTGGTAGGCAGAATGTTCATTCTCATTGGCTTAAAATATTCCTCCAGGTTGCTGAAAGATTGGGAAGGGTGGCTGCTTCTTTGTTATATAGTGTTTCATCAAGTGTTTCACGCACATTGACCATGTTTGGACACAACACTGAACCACAGCTTAGTACTGCATGAATGAGCCAAACTTCTTTCTGGGCTCCTCTTCCCCTCTCTTTATTCTGCACTGCTTGAAGGATGACTTCAGAATTGCTTAGTTTTAAGCCAGCCATGCCTTCTTGTACCATCTGAACTGAGATTTGTGGTTACCACTAACTGTGGTGAGATTCAAAACAAACTAGCTTAATAAACTGCAGATTGCAGCTGGCTTCTTTCGAAATGGACTATGGTCAGTGCTAAACCACAGTACCGAGTTCAGATGAAACAGGAAGCCATGGGTAGCTAAAAATAAGAGGAAAAGCTTTCAAAATCCTCCTGGCTGTATAGGAAGGGAGAGTGCATGTGAGCTGGGGAGGAGGCTAGGCAGATTCATGTAGTGTTTAGTGCTGTGTCCAAACTTGGCCACTGTCTCCGTGGTCCTTACTGGGAATCGCTTTAAACACTAATTTTTCAGTTCTTAGGGTTCAGCTTTACAGGGTCAATCATTATCTCTGCAATGGAAGCCAATATTATCATTAAGGTATGCTGAAAGGGCAGCACCAAAAACCAGAAAAGGGGTCAGAAATCCAACAGGTGCAGGAGACAAACTTAGTGCTTTAATCTTTATCCCAACAGGGGACTGTTACTACCATTTTATGGATGGTGGGCAGAAACAGTGAAAAGTGGTTTGCATAAGGTCATCTGAAACAATTGCTTGGATCCAGTGTCCCCTGTATGAGACAGTGAGGATTTTCTGATACTGCCAATGTCCCTCTTCTGTTTCTGTCCCCATGTCCTTGTGCATCCATTGTAACTTCTTTTTACCCTTGGAGAAACTTACACAGAACACTCTGTGATTTTTTTGGATCCAAGCCAATCATTATTTGGAAAGAAAGGGGGATTTTAGATGATAATGTCTATGTGCAGAATTGTGATGATCAGAGTTGAATTCTGGGCAAATTCCCAGCCCTATATTGATGTTGTTTTCTCAGCAAAGTGGAGCAAAGCAAAACAAAACAAAGAAAAAAGGAGAATTTGACAGTTAGGCCAGCTTGAGTTGGAAGGCAGAGGTCTGTTTCAAACTGGGGCAATGGCTGTACTTATGTGAGATGTTATTTCATTGCCATTTCTTTTCCTATCAGTGGTAGAGCAGTGCTCTTATAGTAGTTACACATTTCCCATTACAACTGATGTCTGCTGACTTGCCTTCAGGTGAGAGAAGTCAAACTGTCCGGGTATTAGGAGGCAAAGGTCAGCTGAAGACATGATCCAACTGAGGATCAGGTATTCTCAGGCAAATCTGCCACCTTTTCTCCTGCCATGCAGTGCTACTGTCCACTGGAGTTCTTTGGTTCTGGGCAGAAGCTGTGCATACTTCGCAACACTGAGTGCCACCCTTGGTCTCATTCAGGTACACTCAAGAGTTGGGGTTCACTGCAGCTTCCTAACCAGAGTACAATCAGTATCAAGCCTCAGTTTGTTGCCATGTTATGTGTGAACACGGCTGATTCCAAAGGGCAGCAAGACGGGCTGTTGCCATGGCTCCTAGACCACTGAAGGGCCCACTTCCCCCAAAGTAGCACCATTTGTACTTTAACCATAAAAAAGGCTTTCTGTAATTATCCATACTGAAGAGAACTAGCAGTAAACAGTGTTGCACTTGATCCCAATGCAAGTCCAACACTTTGGATTGACCTGGTTTGAGATTCTTGCTTAGCAATGAAGCACACCTGGGTGCATCCTTATTATGCAACCTACCCTATTTCAGGTGGTTCCTGTGATGATAAAATGGAGGAAACCACAATGATGGTATCTGAACTTCTTAAAGGACAATCTGGGATATTAATGAGAAAAAAGAATGGAAAAGCAGAAAGCAGTGGCAGCAAAAGGTGAATGCTTTAGTTACAAATTTCTGTACTAGCAGACTGAACAATTTGGGGAAGGTGGTGAAGAGAGGTGTGATGTGGCAGCTGCTGCCTGCATTCTTGGTGACACAGATTAATTAGATTCCTTCCAATCTGGGAACAACTGGTTTGAACAGAACCAATAAATGAATAACAAGTTGCTTATAGAATTACAGAATTGTAGAGTGGGAGTGGAAACATGAGGGTCATCTAGTCCAACCCCCTGCAATGCAGGATTTTTTTGCCCAATGTAGGGCTTGAACCCACAACCCTGAGATTTAAGAGTCTCATGCTCTACTTACAGAGCTATCCTGGAGTCTAATTTGTCTTAATAATAACTTGCTAGTTTGCAAATGCCAACTGTTCCTGACTAATTTGTAAAATTTGAGGTGTCTTCCTGTGCCAGGGTGTGACCCACAGTTTGTATGTTATGACAAGCAGGTGGAAGCAGCGGCCGGTGGCTAGCAGGGTGTGATCCTGCTTCCCCATGTGGTTTGTCTATGCGCTTTGGTGAACTTGTGCATAACATCTCTCAGTGTGGCTGAAGCTCTTTGCAATGCCTTGTTGACACAGGGCTTACCTTACTTATAACAAACTGGAGTTAGGATTATGGAACCATTTAGCAGGTGACCAGGACTATAACATTTAACCTACTAATGTCACCTTTGGCATTAAATAGCAAGCTCCTTTTTCTTAGGATGTATATTGCTAGAACTGGTGGAATATGCAGTTCCATCTGCTTTTATGGAAACAAACTGGGGGAAATGGTCCAGCTGTGTTCAGAAAAGGAAACACAATCAGCAGTGACATCCTTCAAAATCTGATGCACTTATGGTAAACATGCTTATTTGCAGGAATTTGAAAGCAATTACTTTGTTTGCTGGAAATGGTTTTAAGAGAATGAAACCTAATTTTACAATTTTTGTATTATATGTGTCCAGCAATTTTTAACACGTTAGAGCAGCGGCAGCTGTATTTGATATGAACATGAGCTTGCAAAAGCTTAATTCTGTTTCTTTTTGAACCATTGGGGGCGGGTGGGAGGGCGGGTGTGGTGGTTATTCAAGGTCAGCAGCACTGAGGGGCAAAAGTGAGTCTGTCCTAGGCAATATTTATGAATGGGTTTTCATCTGCCTCTAATTGAAATTAGCATTGAGTCATTCTCCACCCCCCCCCCCGCCAGTAACTTTCCAAGGAGACAAATTTAACTTGACAGAGGAATAAAAGGTCTGAACTCAAGCTCTCCAAAAGAGTACAAAATGTGGCCAAGCTCGTAAATCACACCGCTAAATTGTAATGTGTATGCTAATTGGTCTCAAGTTCCATTTTTAACCTTTCCTTTAGCATCATAAGGACAAGAAGGATATTTTAGCATGCAGCAGACGAGAGACAGAGAGAGAGCTTAAAGCAGACTGAGGAAATGGACATTCTGAAGGGCTGCATGACTCTGCCCAGATCTCCTTCATGCTGGACCAAGTAGCCTAGATGGCTAAAATGAAACCTCTGTTTCAGAGACAGCATAACTCCTGAGTATCAGGTGTTGGGAACAAGCAGCAGAAGAGAGTCATCACCTTCATGCTTTGCTTGTGAGCTTCCCAGAGGGATCTAGCAGGCAGCTGCTGGAATCAGAATGCTAGGCTAGATGAACCCTTGGTCTGATCCAGCAAACCAATGCTTGATTTCTTTTTTAATGGTGTTTTTTTTAAATTTCAAGTATTAATTTCAAGTGAGAACTACAGAGCTTAGGAGCTTAAGTGAGAACTACAGAGCTTAGGAGTTGTACAGAAAAGAAAGAAAAATAACAACTGATGATTGTAGCAATGAGGCCATTCTTATGATCTCCAAAGAAGCGTAGAATCTAGGCAGGTATGTATTAGAGATGAGATAATTCTCTTTTTATGGCCATATCTCAGAATTAATTATTCAAATTTTGAATGGAATAATTTAAACTTTTAAATTCAAATTCTAAAGTAAAAAATTACCTCAGGATTTGCAGCACAATTTGCTCACCCTCTTGGTGGGGCGTTGTTGTGGGACAGTGAGGGCTCTCCTAAGGCTCTGACAAGGGAATCACAGCATTGGTGTCCCATCCAGATAGGTGGTGTGGGTGTAAATCTGTGCCACCTATCAGGAGCTGGATCCTAGCCTGCACCTGGGATTGGTAAATGGGGGTGCAGGCTTGGACATGGGCTGGGCCAGGGACAGAGCCAGTGGAGCAGGAAGGCTTCCCTTGGGTCCACGCCCTGGCCATTTAAGCAGCCCACACCTGGGGCCCTACCTGCTTTTCCTTCATTGGGAAAAGTGCTTTGATCTTGTTGGTGCCTTCTCTTGGTTGTTTTGATGGGAAGAGACCAAATATTGAATGTTCTCCATGTTCAAATGATACAAAATACAAGCGAACAATCAAATGCTATCCAATATCAACTAGGGGGTAATGTTGAGCATCCTAATACTCAAATATTCAAATAATATCCAATATGTATTTGGCAGCAAAATCTGAGGAGAACTTTTTTGGGGGAAATGAATTTCAGTTCCAGAATTCATTCGTTATTTTCTGTGCACAGGCATATTTCATTTTTAAAAAAATAACTAGTCATGATGCATCTCTCTACCCTCTCAGAAAAGCGTGTGACAAATGAGACTCAAGCACATATTATTGACTCTGAATTTCTGCCCTGTCTCCCTCAATGGGCATAGCACAAGGATAGAATATCTGCTTTGTGTGCAGAAGATTCCATATTCAGATTCTGGCATCTCCAGGCTGGGAGAGACCTTAGTTTATAATCCTGGAAAGTCACTACCCGTGAGGGCAGACAATACTGAGCTGGATCGACCAATGGACTGATTCGGTATAAGCCAGTGTTCATGTTAGTCTCTGTTGCAGAACACTAGCTTCCAACTGCCAAAAAAGCATCTGTCTGGTGCAAACTTGCACCACTGGAATGTGGCCAATACTGAATGCAGTCCATCAAGTAGGATAAAAGTAGTACATATTCCCATTATATTAACAACAGCAAAATGTATTGTGACACCTTAAATGCTAACAAAATTATTTTGGCATAAAGGGTTCATGGACTAAAGTCTACTTCATCATCAGCATTACACTAAGTTATATTCACGCCTTTCAAAATTAGTTCCAGCTGCGTTGCGTCAGAAAGCCAGGCTGTTTGTTCAACAAGCAAACCTACCCACTCGACCATTGCCAAATTGCCATCTTGCTTTCTGTTTCAGCATGCCATAACACCAGATTCAAGAGCTTTCTTGGTGGGCCAATCTGTTGCTGATTGTGCTAACCTGCGGAAGTATTCCCCAGAGTTACATCGGTTTCCTGTTTTGAGAAATTGCTTCTGCATGACTTCAGAGGCCAGCTTGGTATCTGGGAGCTCTACCAGCAATTCCATCAGCAGTGATACAAAACAGCCCACATTTCACTGGCTTCATCCCCATTCTAGCCATTGACTTGTTTGCCTTATTATTGCCTGAGAAGCAAAGGCATGGTTAATTGTTTCATATGGACCATGAATTCTAGCGTCTTAAATGAACCGTGACTGTGAGTGAGGCTATGGCTCTTCCAGAACCGATGAACAATTGCTCTCATGTGGTGAGGAACCGACTATTTTTAACAGGCTATCGTCCAAAAACTATGTATTCAAAATGTGGCTTGGAAACTGGCTGGTTTCAAGGGATTACTGCAGACTACTGAGTTCAGGATCCCTGCTTAAGCTGGGGCAAACTGGGAGGTTAGCATCACACTGGACTTTTTTCTTATCAAGCAAAATCATTTCAAGATGTTTAGCTGTAGAAAACATATTACCCCCCCCCCAAAAAAAACTAACCTAAAGATTGCAGACTCTTTTAACTGCAGGGTTGTTTTGTGCCCAGATGTATTTTAGGCAACAAGGAGTTGCTTACCAAGAAAGAGGACCTTCGTCAATGCCACACAACCTTAGTCATGCCTCACAGTCACACCTACTGAAATCAGTGTACCTAGTGCAGGTGGCGCTGTGGTCTAAACCTCTGAGCCTCTTGGGCTTGCAGATCATTAGGTCAGCAGTTCGAATCTGTGTAACAGGGTGAGATCCTGTTGCTTTGTCCCAGCTCCTGCCAACGTTGCAGTTTGAAAGCATACCAGCACGAGTAGATAAATAGGTACCGCTGCAGTGGGAAGTAAATGGCATTTTCATGCGCTCTGGCTTCCTTCACAGTGTCCCGTTGTGCCAGTGGTTTAGTCATGCTGGCCACATGACCTGGAAAGCTGTCTGCAGACAAACGTTGGCTCCCTCAGCCTGAAAGCGGAGATAAGCACCTCACCCCATAGTCGACTGGACTTAACCGTCCAGTGGTCCTTTACCTTTACTTTTACCTTTACCTGAGTATATTATTTATTTCAAGTATTTATAGACAGCTTTTTCATCAGAAAAGATCACAAAGCAGTCTGAGCCTGGCTTCGGCTGGGGAGGGCGGGATATAAATAAAATTTTATTATTTTATTATTATTATTACTGTATTAACCCTAAGGACAGCATGGATTGAACCTGGGGACTTTCTTCATGGACATCATGTGCTCTGTCTCTGAGTTCCTTGCCCTTCCCTTTCCCCACGCCCAGCCATGTTCGACTGTGGCCAATGTGTTCTTTGTAAACTTTGTCTGGAACCATCTAGAAAGTACAATACACGTGATATGAACTATAGGCAAGTTTTTAGAAATTAAAGTTTTATGAGCTTCAGAAAATATCATAAATATCATCTGTTAAGCAATCCGGTAATCTGAATTCATGCAAGAAATCATGGTTTGCTGGAGTGTTGGTCTGGGGAACCACAGCACACTTTCCCTTACCTGTGTGAGCAGTGAAAGGAAGGAGAAATCTACCTTCTTGTGTCAGGCTAGAACCTTGCCTCATTCTCCCTTGCCCCTCTTGTAGTCTTGGCCGAATGACTTAACTCTCTTCCCTCTTTTTCACTGTTTATTGAATGATGTGGAAGCAGCTGGCAATAATGAGCTTTACCACTTGGAGGTGCTACTTTACAGATATATAGAACAAAAGGGCACCAACAGTAATGTCTTGTTTCTAGTGAAACTGCTAATTTCAGACTGTGTTATTTTACCTTCTTACCTTCCTCACTGTCACTTTTCTCCTTGTTGTTATTTCTCTTGCGGTTCAAATTGTGACGAACTTTAATGTTCAAAGGTTATGATTCTCAGCATGCTTGCAGGGCAGTAAATTGCAATGAAATCAGGGGGACGTGTCCAAGTAATATGCATTGTGTTGGGCTGCATAGCTACCTTGCCTTTGGAGTACACTAATTAAAACTTTCCAGAAAATTAAGAGGTAGCATTTCTCATCTTGATGCTGTGGACCAGAAGTGATGAGAAGCTATCCATCCTTTCTTGCTAGATGTGAATGGACCATATCTGAATAGTAGAGCTCATGCTTTGTTTGTGGAATGTCACTGCTTCAATTCCTGGCTTCTCCTGGCAGGGCTGTAAAGGCTCTCTAGCTGAAACCACAAAGAGCTGCTGCCAGTCAGTGTACGCACTATTGAGCTGGGTAGATTAATGGTTGGACTTGATATAAGGCAGCTTCCTGTGTTTCTGCGTGTGTATGTTTGTGCGCATGCACACACACACCTCTTTTGTCATGCAGTTCTGACTTCTTAATGTTCTGCTTTCAGAGGCTCTTGGTGTACATTTACCGGTACTTGTTGTTGTTTTTTGCATTTTACTGACTGGAATTAATTTGTATGGTCTGTGATCTCAGTTATTTGAGATAAAATGAACGAGAATTCTGTGAGGAGAATGATTGTAACTGTAGGTGTCAAGTAACAGGGGGATTTTTCACAATTTGCTGTAGCTATTGATGGTGCTTCTTGGTCAGCAGATAAAGAACAGTTGATGAACTTTTTAAAAAGCCTACAGCTCTCTATCACAGCAACTCCCCCCCCCAAAAAAAACACCCACACCCACACGCACCCTAGTACAGAAACTTCCATGTTTCATAAGCGAATTTTGAAAACCATTATTTGGGCCTGAAAACCATGCTCTCTTGGGGGGGGGGCTGGGGCACATTGGAAGATGGCTGACAATACCATCTCTCCGGCTCACACGAGGTAATTAAGAGGCTGATATGGGAGTATGCAGCCTCCCAAATGTTACCCCAAGGGAATGGGGAACACTGCCTTGCCTGTGGTTGCCATAAATCACCCCCAGATTCGAAAGAAGGGGGTGAGGGCACTAGGCACATAGCCCTCGTGGGAGACGGCTCTCCCTGAAGCTGTCTCTGATCGCGCGTACTAGTTGCAGGAGCTCAAAATAAACAATTGGAGAGAAGCAAATGCACATATTTTGAGTGAAGATCGGGAGATAAGACTGCTAATTAAAGTGATCTCTGTGAAGTGGAGCAACGGGCTGGATCCAACAATAAATCAAGAAGAAGATTCATCAAAGGATCGGTATGTCAGAGTGGGACTGAAAAGGGGGGGGGGACTTTTCTTTCTTTAATCTTATGTGAGTACCCAATAATCCTCCCCCCAAGAAAGAACCGTTGCAATTACTGATTACAAGCAGGATGATTAAGAACTGCGTGGAAATAAATTACTAATCAAAGACAAGGCTGGTGGGAACATCGGGAAAGGAATGGAAGCTCTTTGTGACGCAGTTATAAAAAGAGATTGTTGCGGCAGGCCTGGCCACAGGTTGATCGAGGGGGAGGAGGACTATGGCTTGTTATCATACCGGACTGTGAGTTTGATTTGGCAGGGCCCCCTGAGAAAATGGAGGAGAGACTGGCAGGCCTGTAGAAATTAACGGACAGACTTTGGGAATGTTTTGTACGGAGGTGCGGAAATGGCGTCTGTCTATCTTGATATGGCTCTTGGAAGAGTGTAAAATCCACACAGGATATAACAACATTTGTTTTCAACTCGCTTGTGGAGACTACCAGAGATCACAAAGAAAGGAATATATGATAACAACAAGAAGATGAGGAAAATAACAAAGAGAAGATTCATCAGAACTGTGAATACTATTTGGACAGAACTGTGTACATTAAAGCAGCAGCAAGAGAGATGTTTGGACCCCTTTCTGAGCTTGAAGCATGGGTACCCCCAGCAAAAATTTAAAAATTTGGCTGTGTAATTTGGAATTAATGAGATTTGGAATTAATGTGATTTGATTGGCCTGCTAATAAAAATTATTTAAAAAAAGAAAAAGAAGACCATGCTCTCTCTCTCTCTCTCTCTCTCTCTCTCTCTCTCTTAAAGTGATGAATTCAATCTGTTTTCTCTGAGCATTCAAATATTTTGTTATGTACAGCAGACTTTTTGATGCTGGCTTGGACCAACTGCCAGAAAGAAAGCACTTGATGAGGTGCTTGGCTTCTAGAAGTCATTGTTACTGGGGTGACAATATCAACAGAAGGAGGGGATCACTGGGGAGGAGAGGGCTGCCAGGGAAAGGAGGCAAAGCGTGGCTTCTCCAACCCTGGTTAGGAAGTCACAGCTAGTTCAACTAGCTGTAATGTAATGTGGTTTGAAGGAGCTCAACCAGCCAACAGCCTTGCTCCCACATTTTGCACCAACTGCAGCCTCTAAACCCATCCCTCAAGAGCAGCTGTACACAGACCGCATCACAACAATCCAGTTGTGAGGTAACCAGTACAGGAGTCAAAGCAGCTAGGCTACCCCTGTCTAGCCTTGGGCACCTGCCAGGGCAAACATCCCTGCAGGGGACCCACTTACATTCTCTGGAGACTTTTGGTCCTGTTCTCATCCTCTTGGCTATTGCTGCCTGTGTTTGCCCGCTGTCTCTGAGCATGCAAGGAAAGTCAAAAGTAAGTTCCAGCAGCACCTGCCACCTGCCTTGGGTCTGGGCTTGGAGCAACCAGCCCAGGCATTCTTAACTGGTTGGTTTACATGGTGGAAAGAAAAGGGTGGTGGAAAGAGTTTGGTAGCCCTTCCTTCCAAGGTGAGGGGGAGTGGCCTAAGCATGGACTTAGCACCTCTGTGTATTACCATATTTTTCCATGTATAAGATGCCCCCATGTATAAGACGTCCACTACTTTTGGGGACCCCAAATTTAGAAAATGAACATATGCACTATCCATGTATAAGACACCCCCAGATTTTTTACTTTATTTTAAAGTAAAAAAACCTAGTCTTATACATGGAAAAGTACAGTAATTAGAGTTAAACGTTGGTTATATGAGGCTGATTTATATGTGTTATATTGCCACGCCTGCCCATAAATACATATTAACACACTTGTGTCAGGCAGCCAGAAAGACAGAGGGCTTAAATAGAGGAAACAAAAGAATCGAAGGTACCTCAATCAATGCTCTGATTTTTTTTTATAAAAAATGGGATATTTTAAGGGGCTATGGGGAAGGTGACCCATGTTACTAATTAATACTGAGAGACAGTTCTTGGGCATTGGTTTGATGTCATTACGATGCATAGTGCAGCCAGATATAGTTATTGAAGTGTTATAATTCCCCTGTCTGAGAAATACATATGAAAATTCACTCTAGCTGTTGGATGGATGAATATTTAAGAAACTAAATCCATGGAAAATAATTCTGGGATGAGGCATCTTAGCCTTAGACACACTGGCTAACGAAGTATTCGATTTGTATTATTAGCTCTGCTGGAAATAGTCCAGTAGCATTTTATTTGATTGGGCTTGTATCTTCCATTGTACGCTTGATGAATAGATATTGCTTGCTGGCAGGATTATAAATCCAGTCAGATTTGTCATCAGTTTGCAGTTACAGGAAATAAGTTACATATGGTTTTATAAGGCAGTGGGGGGAAATAGAACCTTCCAGGTAAAAATGAGCGAAGTCTGTGGCATCCACAAACTGAGGCTAAATTTGTCATATAGTAAAAATGTTCCTTGACTCCTTCACTTGAGACTCTGGGGGTGAGATGGGGAGAGTGCCTCTCCATAGAACAACCTCTTTGCACTAGAAAACTAGAAATCAGAGAGGACAAGTATAGCCTGTTCTGATAAGTTTATTCCTTTTCTGCATGCTGGGATTTTGTTTCTCAGTAGAGTATTCAATTATTTATTCAACTATTTATTTATTAAATTTTTATATAGCTCTTCATTCAAGGCTCACAGGGCAGTTTACATTATCTGACACCCCCCCCAATTCGCAGTCTAAAGTGGTACAGTCCAATTTTACAATGTAATCTGGTAGTCTAAATTTGGTTTCAGTCCCACTTCTGTTTTTAGATTTGTGGTGTGGGAGCTGCTAAAACATGGAACTGTGAACTGACCTGAATGTTTCACAGATCCAGTTAATTTGTTCAAAAGTGCAGTTGTGATCTTTGAGCAGGCCAAAAGATTCCCCTCTCCAGTTAATTCTAGTTACCGGTATATGCTGATTTTTTTTTTTTAAAATGTAATTGTTCACATCCATTTCCTTTTTGCTGCCATACTGAGCACCCATCCATTTTATTCCTCTTCAAGTGACCAGAGATTATCACATAGCAAATTTAGGTACTGGATGACATAATTAGGGGCAAATGAAGCTCATTTACAATGAGAACAATGCTTCCCAGGAAGGGCACTGGTGGGGGGGGGGCAGCATTCCTCAGGATAGAAACTATTTGTGTGAGGGGGCTCCTTGCTTAGTAAACGCCACCTTGATTTACCCATGGTGGGCTTTAAACGAGCTTTTGCACCTTAAGTGAAAACCAAGACGATCACAGTGCCAAGCTAGAGACTGTGCTTTTGTGGGAAATATAGGTGCTTTGACCCTATAGGTGAGAAAGTGGAGCCCCAAGTGAAACAAACAAACAAATCAAAACAATTCATCTTGTGCAACTTTGTTCCAGGGCACAAAGATCTCTGTGGATCTGTCCTAATTGTTTCCAGTCATACACTGCAGGTACCCCAATTTCTCCTTCCAATTACAGTGGTACCTTGGGTTACAGACGCTTCAGGTTACAGACTCCGCTAACCCAGAAATAGTACCTTGGGTTAAGAACTTTGCTTCAGGATGAGAATAGAAATTGCGTGGCAGCGGTGCAGGGGCAGCAGGAGGCCCCATTAGCTAAAGTGGTGCTTCAGGTTAAGAACAGTTTCAGGTTAAGAACGGACCTCCGGAACGAATTAAGTACTTAACCTGAGGTACCACTGTATAGCTCCTTCAAGGACACAGAGTGCCATTCAAGGGCAGTCATGCACTTGGGTGATGTAATGGACTTACAGAAGGCCTAAAAAATAAATAAAAAAATCCTTCCAGTAGCACCTTAGAGACCAACTAAGTTTGTTATTGGTATGAGCTTTCGTGTGCATGAACACTTCTTCAGATACCGTGTGCATGCACACTTCTGCAGGAGGCCTGTGTGACCCCTGGACTTACTGGTCTTAAATCCCCCCCCCCCAATGTTATTACCCTCTAGCAGTCCTCAGAAAATAGGGACATTCTATTCTACATCAATATCAATGCTAGTTAGTAGTATTTATTGATTTGGGGTTTTCTTTCCCCACTCAGAGCTTTCCTAAACGCAATACATAAATTCCAAGATTTCTGTGCTTTTAAGTACCCCAGTTTTGTGTGTTTCCTCTAATAACTTTTGTACACTTGACCAGGAGGAAATGCTCAAGCAGTAATACTGGTGTAGAAAAGAATGTCCCTGTTTTTGGAGGAATATTGGAGGTATTACGTTCACTTACCTCAGAAGGTAGTAAGCTAGCCCTGCTGTGTTTGGGGGACTCCTCCTGCTCATTCTTCAGATATACATCTGCCCCAAAGTCTTGTCCTGGCTGCACCATATTTCTGACACTTGCAAGTGCGAGAAGACAATTGGGTGCAATTGGGTGACACAGTATGAAGACCCAAGGGCAGGTGTTGGAGGCTAGAAAGTGGACCACATATGTGACATATGAACGGATTTGTCAGAAACATTTGCGATAATTCCACTGTATTCCAGTGTCAAGAAAAGTAGTCTGCATTATTTTCTTTATTAAAAGAATCCATGACTGATCACCCCATCACAATGCTTTCTTATCTGCAGCTGGAGGTAGTCATTTTTCTTAATGGGGTGCTTTTTTGGGGGGGGGGCAGAATGAAATTGTGAAATTATAGATAAAATATTTAGCATGGCGTTTGCTAATGGTATGTAGTGAAAGGATGTGGGGTGGAGTGGCGGGGGAAAAGAGAATCTTGTAACTCAACCACAAGTAGCTAAATTGCTATTTTTCTCTTCAGCTTTGTTGGTTGCTTTTGCCTGCATGATTGCCGTGACCTTCCTGTATTTTCTTGGACTTTATGTCTCCAAGTAAGTCTGTGTAAGTGATATGTGGATCTATATGTTTTTGTGCTATGTTTTAAGTTATCATTGAATTATTTATTTCTGCATTTATTTATTTTAAAGTATAGACACATAAAGAATTAGAATAAACAGTTTTAGTCCATTTTTATGGGTGTGGGCCTTTAACTGGGTGACAGGAGTGGCCATTTTCCATGTATGTGGCTGGTGAAAACACATTTATGGAGGTATATTGCCAGTCACAAGGTTCAGCTTTGCCCCGTTGACCTGGTTCTTGAATATATTTTTAAAGATATCTACAAGGAGCTGCATCCATCCAGGACCATCAATTGTTGCTCATGGCAAGTATGCCCATGCCTAGAATTGGAATTTGGCCTATATCTGGGTGAGATCGTCATACAGGCATCAAATGGCCAATTTCTAACACTTTTAATCTATTGTGTGATTACTCTTGATATTTTTGATTCAGTAGAACTAGATGTACATATTCACCACCAGTGTTGGCAGTTTTCTCTGCAGCCACTGTCATGGCCATTTCTGTGCAAAATGTGGCTTGCTTCTTTAACAGAACAAAAAGCCACAGTGCAACGTCAAAGAAACCCCAGGCAACATGCGTGGTTCTTCCCGATGTGTGCGGAATGCTTTGTTGGATCATGGCATTGGACTTCCTGTTCTTTATTTCCTACAAATTTGAATAAACTTAAATTATTGTGAGCTTCTTCATTGTACATAGGGAATTCAAGAACCCACACCATCTTTTGAAAGTTAGTGGGTAACCTTCTGCACCTTAAATTCCTTCGGTGTTTTTAAGGAGTTTTGTAAATCTATTAAGTTACAGGAGACAAACTCCTCTTTAAACTGTTACTTATATTCAGGTTTTCTAATTCTAGGTAACATTCAAGTCCTAGATTTATAGTCAGGTTACTTTTTGAATTCTTGCAGACTTCACTGTACCCAGGTACACTGCCATTGCCTTCAACAGAAACCTACTTCCATTGTAAGTATATGTACTGCTTCACATTCTTTAAACATTTATGGGGGTATTCAACTAAGTTTTACTTACAGTAGATCCATTGAAATGAATAACTCTTGACTAAATTAGGCCAATTAATTTAAATAGGTCGACTCTGACTAAAACTTAATTGAACCACCCTTAATTGTGAAATATGCATGTCTTGTACAGTGGTACCTCGGTTTAAGAACAGGCTTGTTTACGAACTATTCAGTTTACGAACTCCCCAAAACTGGAAGTAGTGTCCTGGTTTGTGAACTCTACCTTGGTGTAAGAACAAAAGCTGAATGGTGGCAGGGCACTGGTGGCAGGAGGGCTCATTAGGGAAAGCAAGCCTTGGTTTAGGAACGGTTTCGGTTTAAGAACAGACTTCTGGAATGGATTAAGTTAGTAAACCAAGGTACCACTGTATATGTTTCTAATGTGCATAAATTTCTGCAAATACCTCCTTTGCACATCGAGGTCCCCAAGACACCCCCCCAAAGAAAAACACAATTGACACTTAATTTTTGTTTAAGGTTTTTGGCATAATTTTGGCCACAACTTTATTCAAATTACAGCAATGTGAGTGGTTGCTTAATCTGGGGAACCGGGTTCGTGTCTCCGCTCCTCCACATGCAGCTGCTGGGTGACCTTGGGCCAGTCACACTTCTGTGAAGTCTCTCAGCCCCACTCACCTCACAGAGTGTTTGTTGTGGGGGAGGAAGGGAAAGGAGGTTGTTAGCCGCTTTGAGTCTCCTGAAGGGGAGTGAAAGGCGGGATATCAAACAGGCATAGCAAGGTCAAGCAAACAGCCTAAAATTAGGGAAGGGAGGGCGGGTGATCCGAAGTAAGCAGCAAAAAGAGGAAGTTCTTCGCTGCGAGCATTGTATTTAACAAATAGGGTTGTCAATCAGCAAATGGCAACATCTAGATTTCCCCAGTAACAGCCCGCCCCTGCTTAAAGGATGGCCAAACCATTTGCCTAGTAACAGTGAGGTGTCTTGTCAGCCCCGCCCGCAACCTGTGCTCTCCATGAGGGAAAACACACTTTCCCAACGTGGTCATGTTTTAAAGAGCAATCCCTGCTGGAGTGGTGGATTTAGTAATTAAGAGTGCTTATTCTTGAGTTTTGAGTGATAGGCATAAAAGCACCCTCCTTTTTATTAAACAGACTGCCTTGACCTGTGTGATATACTATATTTCAGCTTTCTATTTGTAGTGGAAGGATCTTTTACAATTTTGATGCCCTCCCCCCGGGGAGAAAGTGAGTTGTGTCCAAGCACTTGCGAACACAGCTTGAACTTTTCTACACTAATATGTTCCTGGCTGTCACTGCAAAACCACCTCTCACAATCTGGTGATGCTTCCAGGGTTTAAAAGGGGAATTTCTTCACTCCTCTGATCCCAGTATATGCGTTGATGTTCTTTTTGCAGTGTAGTTTGCCCCTAAGTATTCTGCTTAGAGGAAAGTTCCTTCCTTCTGGCCTTTTTAGGCTGCTTCCAGACCACCTGATTATTGAGCATTCATCATGATTTGTGTTTACCAAGTTTGCAGGCATGCTAGATGACACCAGCTCTTTACTGAGCATTCATTCTGATCTCCTTGCAAGTTCAAACAGCATTACATCAACCAGTGTTGTTTTTACGCTTTACATTTCCACATCACTTTCCTTATCTCAAAATGTCTGATTTTGGGGAGAAGGAGGTTTGTTGCGCAAGAGCTCTGCATCAAATTTAATTGCGCAACTTGAATTTTCCAGCACGTGATTGAATTTGCCCATCTGTGATACCACCCCAAAACAGCGATAGCCTGGAAGCTCCCTTAGAAGACTCTCTGTTCTTCTCTGATAGCAACCCTACTAAGCAGATAAAATGCTGTGGGGCTCTTGTTTGTGTCCCTGTCTTGCTCAATAGTGCTTGCTGTCAGACAAGATGCTGGGTGATGTACTTTTCTTTGCTTAATGTGGCAGCTAACTTGACAGTAATGGGAGAATGCCACTGCTGGAGACAGATTTGAACTACTGTCAAGAGCAGTCAGAATAGATGGAGGTGTTTAAAAATATACGTGGCAGGTTTGTAGAAGAACCTCAGGGTGTATTCTTCTACAGCAGGTGGTTTTAAGTCTGTCTTTCTTTTTTGCTAGCCTCTGCTTGAGATATTCAGGCTACAAACGGGCACTGTGCTTTGTTAGTGGGCTGTGGCCATATGAGGAACAAGTTCTGGAATGTGTGTGTCAAAACTCAAGATCTGTGTAGTCAGGGGCTGGGGCCAGAGCATCAGCTAGGGCTGGAGCTGACACCTTCATTGTTGACCAGGCAAAGTCAAGAGGCCAGGCAACTAGTACAAATACCCAGAGGCCTCATTCTATTTACCCATCACAGTGGCTGATATAATGCTGCTTTCCTCCCGGCTTACAGTAATGCTACTCCCCACTTCTGCCAAGTTGTTAGCCCTCATATAATGCCCTTTTAGAGTTTGAAAAAACTTGTACAAACTGAATGAGACTTCCTGATTTAATGCTGATTGCTTGTCCACTGGCATTAGCAGTAAATTTGTTTGCAGGAAATAAGCAAATGTTTGTACCCTAGAGCAACTTGTAATCTATCATATGTACTCAGAAAATACTGAGTATGAGACCAGAAGGGATAAGAATGTTCTGCTGCTTTCTTTTTTAGGTGGTACAGCTTGTGTGTAGTTCATAAAGTATTTCTCATCCTTCTAAAAGAAAAATGGATCGCAATTATGAGTTGGTTCGGAATGGGCCTCAGTTGGCTAGGTGGATATAATGATATAAAACAGAAATAAAGTAGGTGATGCCATATATCAAGCAAGGAAAAATTGAGTTTGGAGAGATGCAATCTGGCCTCTAGCTCAGGCTTTTAATCTTGAAGGGCATTTTTTAACATGATGTGATTGCTAATAATACTTCACAGCAGGTTTTAGGAAATTAACATTTTTAAAGAGAAAAAGAAGCACGCACACACCAATGACTGGAACATACGATTCCAGAATCTAAAATTCCCAGATGTCTACATTTTGGCTTGATGTTAGACTTTTAAGGACAACCTATTAATTAATTTAAAACAAATGCTGTGCCCAAATATTTTTAAAACAAATATAAAAATGAATTAAGGATACATCCCACACAATGATCTGCAGATGTTTGCTTTTCACTTATTTTTGCTTTTAAGTTGCTTTTCACTTATTTTTGCTTTTAAGTTGCTTTTAACTTTTTATGATTTCATTGTTTGGTTTTATGTTTTTATATTGCTGTAAACTGATGTGATATTTTTTTAATGATATAGTAGTATATAAATATTTTTATAAAAATAAAAATAAAAAATTAAATTAAAACAGCTAAACTATTACCAGTGTTAAAATTCAGCCTCTTCAAAGTTAATGCTGTGTCCACCCTACTCCAGGCAGAAGTAGCTGGAACATACCTAGCAAAGAAATGTCTAGCTGTTCCTTAGATATTCTAATTTGTTGAACAGATTGTTGCTCAGCTACTAGCTGTGGTGGTAGTCTTCTGAATGCCACTTGCTGGAAACTGCAGAAGATGAGAGTGGTCTTGTACTTGGGCCATGCTTGCAGGTTTTCCACAGGCATCTGGTTGGACACTGTAAGAACAAGATGCTGGACTTAACGGACCATTGGCTTGATTCAGCAGGTTCTTTGTATGTACTTGTAACATATAAGAAAAAGAACCAGTCTTGGCATCTGTTCACCTGCTGTTTGTCTGAGGGGACCCTCCAGACTGGTGCATTCTGTAACACGTTCTTGACACATGTGTGTGTGTGACACACACACACACGTGTTTGTTTGTGTTGGCATCTATCTGTCTTGGGAGACAATGGAAGAGTGCACCTGCACATTAGTGCTAGATTTATTCTGCCTTAATTTGTTCTGTAATACAGTACTTCCCCAATGCTAATACATTATTGTTATTTTAAATCTGCCCTTCACCCTAAGGTCCTGGGGCAGCTTGGAACAAAACTCTTTCCAACAATATGCACTAAATGGAAAGGAAGCACTGTGAGTGGTTTATTTAACTACTCTACACTAGCATGTTGAATGTAAAAACTTGCCTTTAGTAGAGAAAGGGAAATCCCTTGCCTTGGCACCTACTACAGGCACAACAGCTGGAGAATACTTTTAAACATGTTTGCACACCCCTTCACCCGGAGCTTCTGGCAAGAAGAGCAACCCAGCTGTTCTTCACTTACCATGCACTGGCTCATATTCTTCCCCAATCTGGTGGTGGCTGCTCTCCCCCACTCCCCACAACCCATCAAATTTATCCTCACCAACAGCTTGCCACAGGCTGTCAGGAAGACGAAAGTCTTGCTCTCCCATTTGCTTAGGTTGGAGTTTTTCCAAGCTTTTTGGGTCCACAGCTTCCATGGCCAACTACATTCTTTCTGTGGCACCTCTGCGGGGCTCAAGAGTCCAGTTATGTCACCCCTTGCCTGCAAAGCTGGCAGCCTCTCACCCCTTTTTGAACACCCTCCCTTGAGTGTTCCCTCACCCTCCTCTCCTCTCCCCTCTCCTTGGGTGTCCTTTGAGCTGCCGCAGCTGCCACCCCTGGTCTCTGAGCTGCCCCCCTGCCCTAAAGAGAGTTGCCTCCTCATACTGCCCCACAAGGGCCTGGGAGGCACCCCCTGGCCAGCCCCAGAGGCACCATTCACCTGAGGAGCTTGCAGCCAGGGCTGCTGCAACAAACAGCTCTGCAAGCCTTTGGGGGCAGAGACATAAGAGGGCATCGGAGGACGGAGGGAGGGAAAGAGGGACACAGGCCAGTGTTGCCTGTGGCACCCCTGACCATCATTCAAGACACACCAGGTGCCATGGCACATTGTTTGAAAACCACTGGCTTAGGGGAAAGCCTCCATCACCAGAATGAGGTATATTTGGAGAGCAGACTGCCTGTTGTGGATTTAATTGAGCTGTACTGGCAGTGACTGAAAGAACTTGTGGTTGCACTGTACAGAATGACAGAAGGATGAGCATGCTTGGAAGTACTCTCCAGCTGCTTCAGCGGCCATCGGTGGAAAATTGGCCGCTGCCTTCTTTCAGAAGCGAATACAGGCACAGGGTGGCTTTGTTACATTGCACCCTTTAATTAAGATAATTGCATGTGAATTGGCTCATAGAAAGGGGAGGAGGTAGATTTTTAGGAATGGCGGGCCTAAGCATTGCATCCAGAAAGACATCTGCTTCTGAGAAGTAGAGAATGGAAAACAACTCTGCACTGTGTTCTCTGCTTCCTGAGCTAAGACCAGGAGGAATGCATATAAATAAGATGTACGGTATATTGGGGCCCAAACACACAATTTGACAACTTCTCTCTTGGAGATCATTTAAAAAAGCCAAACCAAACCTGAGGACTGATTGATGTCACCACATGGTTTACCTGTTGATTCCCTGGAAAATCTTAACCATGATCAAATCCTAGAAAATTTCCTGTTACATAGAACTGTTGTCCCAAACAGTGTGGGAATAGTACATTTAAGAGCATGTGCACTTCCTATTCATGCCACCCCAACTTTCCTGCATCTGCATTTAGAAGCCTCTCTGTGATAAGGAAACAAATAATCACATGGCAAGGTGGTTCTTTGATTACGTCACAGCAGATGAGGAAATCACATGACAGACTTCTCTCCCATATCAATAACTCTTCATGTGGAAAGCTGAATGTGAGGAGAAGGGTTCCAGCTTTTTTCTTTCTTTCTGAACATATAAAATTTCTCCAGGACATACTAGCTTTCAACAGGGTTTTTGTAAGCAGTGGTATTCAATGATGTGATTCCCTCCATATACAGTTAAAAAGGTAAAGGGACCCCTGACCATTAGGTCCAGTCGTGGCTGACTCTGGGGTTGCGGCGCCCATCTCGCTTTTATTGGCTGAGGGAGCCGGCGTACAGCTTCCGGGTCATGTGGCCAGCATGACTAAGCCACTTCTGGCGAACCAGAGCAGTGCACGGAAATGCCCTTTATCTTCCCGCCGGAGTGGTACCTATTTATCTACTTGCACTTCAACATGCTTTCAAACTGCTAGGTTGGCAGGAGCAGGGACCGAGCAACAGGAGCTAATCCCGTCGCGGGGATTCGAACTGTTGACCTTCTGATCGGCAAGTCCTAGGCTCTGTGGTTTAACCCACAGCGCCACCTGTGTCCCCCATGTACAGTTTGTTGTTGTTGTTTGGTCGTTTAGTCGTGTCCGACTCTTCGTGACCCCATGGACCAGAGCACGCCAGGCACTTCTGTCTTCCACTGCTTCCTGCAGTTTAGTCAAACTCATGCTGGTAGCTTCGAGAACACTATCCAACCATCTCGTCCTCTGTTGTCCCCTTCTCCTTCTGCCCTCCATCTTTCCCAACATCAGGGTCTTTTCCAGGGAGTCTTCTCTTCTCATGAGGTGGCCAAAGTATTGGAGCCTCAGCTTCACGATCTGCCTTCCAGTGAGCATTCAGGGCTGATTTCCTTCAGAATGGAGAGGTTTGATCTTCTTGCAGTCCATGAGACTCTCAAGAGTCTCCTCCTCTCAAGAGTCCCCTCCTCCATAATTCCAAAGCATCAATTCTTTGGCGATCAGCCTTCTTTATGGTCCAGCTCTCACTTCCATACATCACTACTGGGAAAACCATAGCTTGAACTATACAGACCTTTGTTGGCAAGGTGATGTCTCTGCTTTTTAAGATGCTGTCTAGGTTAGATGTACATGTATAGTTAGGGGTGGTTTAATCCAGGAACATTTTTTTAAACACATGATGCTGCTGGTTTTATATATCAGAACACAGGTATGAGCCAAAAGTTGAGGTCAATATACTTTCCAGACAAGAGAGTAAAAATGTGCCGTAGCTTCCAGTTATTGCTTACAAATACAAAAGCCTAGATGAGGCAGCAATTTACTTAAGGAACCATTTCCATTATCAGTGAATCATCTCTCTTTATTAGATGAGAAAGGCAGGAATGCCAAGTCTTTGGGCACAAAATCATAAGTCAAAATGTCTCACAGGAACCTGTACTTTTCCACTGTTTTTGCTTGGCTGTCTATATTACCTCTATCCCTTGCCCCTTATTTTTGTGTGTGTTTAGAATTTGATCTGACCCATCCCAAAGGCCCAGAATGGGTAACTGCAGTAGAAAAAAGACAAAAGATCCACCTAGGCTTCTAAGCATTCTAATTTGGGGAGATGCCTTCCCAGTTTTTTGCACAGCCAGTAGGGAAATAGTAGATATAGATAGTAGATACCTAACCTTTTTACTTTGTGCAGAGAAGGAGCTTCCATTCAAAGAATGAGGGAACAACACTTCTTCCATTTACAGAACAAAAACACTGGATTCTACGCACAGTGTTGGATGGATTTAAAATAACTCATGTTTTACCCCACAGTGGTCTCCTTAAAACAGCATACCCTCCAACATTTCTCCGATGGAAATAGGGATGTCCTATTCCATAATAATAATAATTTTATTATTTATACCCCACCCATCTGATTGGTGTGCCCCAGCCACTCTGGGTGGCTTCCAACATATGTAAAGGTAAAAGTAAAGGGACCCCTGACCGTTAGGTCCAGTCGTGGCTGACTCTGGGGTTGCGGCTCTCATCTCGCTTTATTGGCCGAGGGAGCCGGCATATAGCTTCCGGGTCATGTGGGCAGCATGACTAAGCTGCTTCTGGCGAACCAGAGCAGCACACGGAAAGGCCGTTTACCTTCCTGCCAGAGCGGTACCTAATTATCTACTTGCACTTTGTGCTTTTGAACTGCTAGGTTGGCAGGAGCAGGGACTGAGCAACGGGAGCTGAGCCCATCGCGGGGATTCGAACTGCCGACCTTCTGATTGGCAAGTCCTAGGCTCTGTGGTTTAGACTACAGTGCCACCCGCGTCCCCTCCAACATATGTAAAAACACAAAAAAACACCAAACATTTAAAACTTCCCTATAGAGGGCTGCTTTCAAATGGCTTCTAATGGTTGTATAGTTACTTATCTCCTTCACTCAGGAGTCCATACCCTCCAACATTTATCTGATGAAAATAGGGACACTCTAAGGAAAAGTGGGCCATTCCGGGATCAAATCAGAAATGGGGATGGCTTCTGTAAATCTGGGACCGTCCCTGGAAAATAGGGACACTTGGAGGGTTTGAACCAGGGTTGAGGAACCTCAGGCCCAGGGTCCAAATGCAGGCCTCTTTATCTGATGCACAGAACTCTCTCCAGGCCACACCTCCACTCCTTAAGCCACACCCCTCACTGGCTCTGCTTCACACCTGAAAGTTTTTGCCTGACTAGAATGTGCCCACAAGCTTTGAGAATGCTTCTTGCTTGCCTTGATGGAGGACAGAGAGGGGTGTAGAAACTAGCTGGCATGTTGCTCAGAAGGGAATGTAGCCATCAGTCTGAAAATGCATCCCCACCACTGCCTTAGAGGAAGGGTGGGATGCCTGTTGGTATCTTTCTGTCTTGGGAGGCAAGGGAGGAGTGTGCCTTTGGGGGTGAAGTCAAACTGTTGGCTGGTTACAGTGCCTGTTGTGGCTGTAGAGACTGATATGGGAGAGAGATGTTTTGCTGCAGGTGAGACAGATGAAGGTGTCCAGTTGTGCTGGTGCAGCTGCACCATGGTGTTTCCTCTCTGTGTGTTTCTCCCAGCGATCATTCCTCCTCTGGTCACTGCTATGGAAGCGCAACCTGTCTCCAGGCACTGTGGTTATGTGCAAGGGATTCCCACATGCTGGGGTTGGCATTCCCAGCCTTCATGTCATGCCTGCAGACATCTTTGTATCGCAGAGTTGGTCGGCCGATGGGCCTGGTTCTTGAAGCCAGCTCCCCGCAGAGCACATCCTTGGGGATCCTGACATCTTCCATTCTGTGTTCATGTGAGAGGGATTGTTAAGTTCCTCGGGGGGGAAACACTGACATTGCAAAATGCTGCAGTTCTTTTGGAAATCTTGCTTAGCATATGCTCTTTAGTGTTCCGTGACTGTATTACTGCTATTGAAGTGGGAGCCCCACCGATGAGACAATACCTGGCTTGGCTCCATAATATTTTATGTTTTGTTTAGATACTGTACTTTCAACTTGTTATGTTTGGAATATCAGAAGCATTTGGCATTGCTTCTTTGGAGTCTAGGAATCTCCCAAATGTAATTGCAATCCCTTCTCAAAATAGGAGAGCACCGACTCCAATTTAATTTTCTGGGAAATGCTGAGTTGATTATCGATTTGCTTGACATCCTTGGCTTGGAAGAGGCTCCTAACATCTCCAGTGTGATCTCCAAGTCAGTGTCTGTTAAAAGTCTGCTCTGCACTGCCACTTTCATTTCAGTTTTGTTTTTCACTATTCTAGCACAAATATTTTCATTTCCTCCAGCATTAGACCCTGCATGCTGGCACTGCAGGCTCACCTAGAAAAGGTGCAGTTCCCTAGAAAAGAGGGACACTTTGAAAATGGATGGTCAATTAGTCCAGTTTAGCTTCTGATAAAATTATTTAGCAGAAACAAATCAATAAGGTGTCCAAGAAGAGAAGACAGAACAGGATTTTTCCAGTGTTGAAAGTGTGATAAAACTATTGTGTGCGGCATAAGCACTCATATTTTCTTTTGTCCCACTGTAGTCTCTGTTTAAAGAGGTTTTGCAGGTTTTTGAAGCAAAATAAAAGTTTTTAAAACCTGTTTAAAGGAAAAGGGACCCCTGACCATTAGGTCCAGTCGTGGCCGACTCTGGGGTTGCAACGCTCATCTCGCTTTCTTGGCCGAGGGAGCTGGCGTACAGCTTCCGGGTCATGTGGCCAGCATGACTAAGCCGCTTCTGGTGAACCAGAGCAGTGCACAGAAATGCCATTTACCTTCCCGCCGGAGCAGTACCTATTTATCTACTTGCAATTTGGCGTGCTTTTGAACTGCTAGGTTGGCAGGAGCAGGGACCAAGCAACGGGAGCCCACCCCGTAGTGGGGTTTCGAACCACCGACCTTCTGATTGGCAAGTCCTAAGGCAGCTTTGGATTTAGGGTGATGTGGGTGGTTCCCTTGTATAGGGCACTGAGCTGAGGGGTGCAAAATAATAATAATAATAATAATAATAATAATAATAATAATAATAATAATAATAAAAAAAAATAACAATACCACCTTATTTGGGAACCTATTGAAAAGAGCCATTAAAAAGCAACTGTACCAGCATGAATTATTGTGAAAATAATAAATACTTGGGGGTGCCAACTTTTGGCTCCCTTCAGGGCACAATGTTACCAAAGTCAAAGGTTCCCTGAATGTGCAATCGAAGCCTTTGTGTGTAAAGTCTTACAGACACTGGGTGAGATCCATTGTTAGTCATACTTAGAGTAGTAGACCTATTGAAATAAATGAGTCTAAGTAACTTCTGTTTATTGTTTTCAGTGGGTCTAATCTAAGTTTGAGTTAGTTTGACGGTGAACAAATATGCATACACGCCTATAGGATGAATGTCTGAATTACACTTTTGCTGCTCTCTTCATGTGAATATCAGCAGCAGGGAAAAGTGTCAGCTCAAATATACCTTAAGTTGCAAATGAAGTATTGACTTAATTTAAAGATGCTGATGTTTTAGGGCTGCAACATGCAACAGTGCAATTTATCCATCACTCCTAGGCAAGTGGATTGTAGCTATAACTGATTAGTTTATCAGAAGTTTTAAAAATCAGTTAATGTAAAAGACATCACAGTTAATTAGGCAGCAATCATTTTCATAAACAATTTTTTGATGCATGTAATTATGAAAATTGCAGTTGGCAACACCATGTTAGAAAAGCCATTGCCCATTTTCCTTCAGGAAGGAGGGGAATAACTCTTCTTTTTGATATTTTGTTAAAAGTTGATTAAATAAACACATAAAAATGTTTTGTTGTAAACCGCTCTGATATTTTCATGAATAGTGATAAATATTTTTTAATAAATAAATGAGACTGAGAAGTTATGTTTATCTCACAACAACCCTGTATACAACCTGCAAGAGAGGCCCTTTAAACAAGATAAAGCCATTGGAGGAAGATGAATACAATACTGTAAGCGACTGACATAAACACACTATAGTTCTTCCATTTGTAAAGTCTCGCAAGAAACAGGATTCCCCATACAGAGCACCAACAAAACAACCTTCTAAACCCGCTGTGACATTTGTCTAGATATGAAAACAATTCCGTAACAAATAGACTACCCGTTTGTTTTTTTTCTAACTCTAGTCTAAACAATCAATGCACAGTAAAAATTAGCATTCAGGCTTCTTTCCGCTCCAGACTTTCTGTGATAAATGATGATTCTCTTTCTTGGCCTCTCAACTGTGGTGCAAAGTAGTTAGCATAATGAATAATTTCCTGAACAATAAAAGGACCTCTGTCTTTAGGAACAATGTTTTAGAGATTGTAACACTATTTTACTTAGTAGTACTTTTCAAGAAGATTTAGAAATGAAATTAATCCAGCAGGGACGTCTCTTTTTTTGCATATGTTGCTTGGTAAAGTATCAACTTCACTGACGATATATAATGAATTTTTGTCCAACTGTGGATCCTTATGATCCTTATCTAGCAAAAATGACACCATTCACATGGAAGAGGCAGGCTTGGAGAAACCTCACCGTTTGCTGAAGTACAAAAAAACTTTAGAGAAAAAAAGCCTAAGGGGAAACCCTCAAAAACAAACCAGTGAAAACTGAGCATGCTTAGTGAGCATGGAATACTAACTTACTGGCTGACTTCTGGAAGACAAAAAATAGAAACCAGAAAAATGAAGAGGGAGAGTGGAATGTCATATTCTGGAATGCACACATCTGGCTGGAACCCTGAGTAGAAGCACTCCATATGGCAACATTTTCTTGCAGGTCTTGCTTGCAAGGAGAGAGGTGCAGACCCAGAGCCAGAGTTTTATATTCCAAGCAAAGCTAGTTATGTTGTTTTAATTTCTGAGTCCTCCTACATCTCTAATCAAGCATCCATTTTCCAAGTGGGGCAGAACATCCTGGGCTGAAATATGGCTGGGTTGTCTAATGTACGCTAGATCAGGCCATTGGGTCATCAAGAAGACCAAATCCATTCCTCTTTCCAAAGCTCCTTCCCAGCTGGCAGCAAAGCTGGGTGAGTGAACTCCTCCCCTCTCGCCAACTGGTTGAGAGGTGAATGTCACGGCCTGGTTTAC
Source organism: Podarcis gaigeae (assembly GCF_964106915.1). Classification (NCBI taxonomy): domain Eukaryota; kingdom Metazoa; phylum Chordata; class Lepidosauria; order Squamata; family Lacertidae; genus Podarcis; species Podarcis gaigeae. Next base: position 21,344,896 of record NC_139681.1, read on the forward strand.
GAAGTCCTGGCAGAGGACATTGCGACCGGGGGCAAGATGGTGGGGTGGGAGCAGGAACAGGAGGCAATGAGCCAAAGGGAAATGCTGGTCTTATAGTCCTTCCCGGCTCTTGCCACCAGGTGCTGTGAGTTACCAATCGACCTCACCTGTGCGGCCGTGTCTTGCCTCTTCAGAACAAACTTCGGAAAGCCCCAGTCCTGCGAAGCCCTACTGGTCACAGGGCCTGGCTCCTGCACGTACTCCTGATAGTGTGGCATTCTTCAGAGCTTTGCCCAGTGGTCCCTCTCTGTCCCTAGAAGCAGGGAAGAAATAAAGCAGCTGGGCCAGTGGACTGCTGTGCTGCTTCACTGCCACAATAGCCTCCCTTACCTGGGTTGCTTCCTCGGCAGTGTCCGGGTGGAGCACTTCTAGGAGTGCCGCCTCTTCTGTTTCCGCTGCCTGAGGCAGCTGCTTCACTCCATGTCAAAGTGGGCCGGCTCAGTGGAGAAGACATTTCTATGTGTTCCATGCACACCAAACAGAAACAGATGTCCTAGTTTGCAAACAAGCAGCCCAATCCCATACAGATCTGTTCACACAAAGATTTCTAACAATGAGGCCCAAGCACTTGCTTTTTTCTGCCAGCCAGAAAATAAAGATATCATGTATTCAGCTTTCAGTATCTCTACTTCTACTTTAACTACAGATGGTAACCAGTCTAACCAAAGAAGTAGAGTAGAGTTTGTTCTGTGGAATAATTAATGGCCTGGCGACTTACATAGTGCTGCATCGTGGGTTTGTGACCTTCTGGTGAAGATTTGCTGACCTTGCTTGCTGTCTGAAGAGTTGGATTAACTAAAAATAGATGAGACTAAATGAAGTTCTCTCTTAAGAACACTTCTTCCAACCAAAGACATAAAACCATTTTGAAGTGACCCCAGTGTAAGGCACTGGAAAGGTCAGGTGCCCATTAATATCCACAGTTGTGACAGACCCATTATAGTTTGCAGTAACAGAAGAGCAAATTCTCCATGTCCAAAGGTGAAAAATGACTTTGAGAGGCCAGTTTTAGCAGAACTTTTGGAATTCACAAGTTGGGTTTTTTTTTTTTTTAAAAAAAAATGTTATCCAATTTCTTCTTCTTCTTCTTCTTCTTCTTCTTCTTCTTCTTCTTCTTCTTCTTCTTCTTCTTCTTCTTCTTCTTCTTTGCTTAATGAATGCATTCACTCATTTAATGCTGCCATTTAATATATATAGTCTTCTTACAGTAGCTTGCAACATATAAAAACAAAAGACATATAAAAATACAACAGTGCACCAATAATAATTGCAGTGGTGAAACATTTTACACTAATCCAATTCTTCCAGCCTCATAAAAAAGAACAGAAAAGAACCCTTGGTAAGCCAGTCATGAATACAAATATTTTTCAGGGTTCAAATGTATTTCTTCACTCTAGGTCATCACATCATAGAATAAAATGGGGTGGGGTGGGGGATAAATACCAAAGCCATAAGTCATCACACCATAAAATGAGGGGATGGATCTAACACAACAAATGAAATTAAAAAGTTAAATAGAATCAAAAATTAAAATGTTTTTAGAGCCCATTTAAATGAGAACAAAGAGGCGGCTGATTGTATCTCTCAGGAGAGGGAGTTTCACATTCATGGGACCACCCACATAGAGCCACTATATTTCATGCCCAGTAGCATAAACCTTCTCTGTGGCAGGCAAAGGAGTAGAATCTCTGCCATGGATCTTAAATCTCTTGCAGGTTTGTTTGGGCACAGGCCATTAAGTATGGAATTATCCATATTGTACCTAAGAAGCAAATTCTTTTTCTTTCTACACCAAGTTTTGGAAAGAGCAGAGGAAAGGTAAATGAAGTTAAGCCCAGAGTTTTCCTTGCTCATAATCTCCCTCACTTCAATATTAAATCTGTGCAGAGCTTGAATGAACTATTAAAGGATTTAGATATCATCATCTGTTTCTCCCTTAGCCAACCTGTCCCCCCTGCTTTCCCAGGAATATATCCTGCCATACGGAAATGTATCTTTCAGCTGTGTGTCCTCTCCCCTTACTAATTACTAATCCATGCTAATTTGTTACATGTGGGGGGGGGGCATGGAGAAGCTCTGTTCTTGAACCCCTGCCCCACATTCCAGCACATCAGTTTGGCACTGAGCTAGGTAGACCAATGGTATGACTTGGTATCCGGCAACTTTCTATACTCCTAAACATTGTTGTGTGTGGCATTTATATCTATTTCTCCAATTGTTTTCTCAGGCCAAACAAACCTGAAAAACCTGTGTAATCAGAGGCACTAGTTAAGGAAGAAATTAGGGTCATTTTTGTTAAGGGCATTGTGGCACCAATGCATTCCTTTCAGTTCATAAAAACCTAACCTGTTTATAACCTACATAGAACATCTGTAGGTATGTATTGAGAATGGGATGTCACATTAGCACCCAAAGCTGTTACTGCTGATCTAGCTTGTCCAGTTTAGTTAATCCTAGAAGCAACTTGCTAGAAAATGGGTTGCCATAATTTTTGGAGAAACTGCAGCAATTATTTTACAGCAAGCTAGCAGTCTCTGTGCATATGCTGGGTTACATTAGCGCTTGCTCCTGATAGCCTAGAGCTCTAAAGCACCATTCTTTGCCAAGGAGGCGGCGGCTATCTCCAATCTGGCATCTGAAAATGACAAAGCGATCTATCAAACAGAATTAGGCAGGCAGATCCTTCCTGTTCTGTTTAGCGTTGTAATTCAATATGGCCAAGCCAGAGGCCTGACCAGGAGAGAATCGTCCCTTCAAATCTAATGAAGCACGGCTCGCCTTTTGCATCCCACAAGCATTAGCATGTAAGCTTCCTCTATTTTTAAATGGAGATGGGCATACTGTACATGTCAAGCAGAATTTATCAAGGTATTTTGGAGACAATCTACATTGGGCAATAGTTCAGTGGTAAAAACACACTGTGAAATACCAGTTGTTGACTTCTGGATCCTTTGAAAAGAGTGTTTGATGCATGTTTGCACACTTAGGTTTTGATGCATTATTTCCTGTTCAGAGAAATATGGGCAGTGCCACACTGACACCCAGGTCTTAAAGTGGGCAAAAACGTGATTGTAAAAGAGTGGCACACAAATCTCTATCCGTGAGAAGCTGTGCATAAGGCAAGGTTCCAGAAACCATTTTAAAATTAATGGTGTTTTTTTAAAATCATCTGTTTGAAAGGAATGTGTTGCTATGATGCTTCCCAACATAATGCATTCCCAACATAGTGCATCCCAGAAATGCAGAATTCAGTATACCATCAACTCAGCTTTCTATTAAAATAAGTTAGGAAAAAGCCAATGACTAGACCATTTGGCTGCAAAGATTGGATGGAAAATGCAGAGACAACCTCATGATCCTCAGTAGTGTGGATATATAAGGTGGGAAAAATCCTGCTTGGAACTCCACCCTCTGAGCAATACAAATGAGCCATATTCACAATTCACAGAGAAACAGATTGGAATGATGTAAATTGTAAAACACCCAGAGAAAGCACATTTGGGTTCTTGCTCTGGACCATAAATGGTATTCTGGAAAAAAAAGTACCTGAAATGGCAACTTGTGAGCTAGACAAACCAACCAAATTTCTGAGTAGTAATAATAACTGCTAACAAATTGCTTCAATTGTCCATTTAACAGTAATGGAGTAAGGCACTGGAGAGACATAAAACTTCAGTTTGCACCTTCAAATTCCCCGAGGCTGAATCTCACCTCTTTTACACAGACACCAAGGAAACTAGCGCTAATACACCCAGGAACCTCACCAAAATGCTGGAGAGGGTGCACCTCCTCAGGCACATACCTCCACATGTGGTGGGAGTGTCCCAAAATTCAACTATTCTGGACAACAGCCATACAAGAAATATGTAAAATAACTAAGCAAGTAATAGACATCACCCCAGAATTGGCCCTACTAAACATCTTCCAAGACAACAATGCCCATTTACACCACAAAGAACTTATAACCCACCTGCTCTCAGCAACCAGAAACATCATAACCAGACACTGGAGAGACCTGTCAGGAGTAAGCATGGACCAATGGTACCAAATAGTATGGGAAACAGCCCTACTAGAAAAATTAACTAATAAACTGAAACTGACACGGGGACAAACAGAAGAAGACGCCTTCACCCCGGTATGGCTCCCCTTTATCACATACACAGCCCAACAGGACAATGACAATAATCCACCAACAGCATACAAATCAATATGGCTAACCTGATCCAAAACACCCACCCACCTCACTCACACACGAAAACAAAGATCACCACAGCCAATCACAAGCAAACAATCACACCCTAAGCCAACCCCAACCTCTCTCACCACCAAAGGAACACAAGTGAACAACACAAGCAACGCTGACACCAAACTCTACATACATTAAACATAATAGAAACACCGCCACCCGACCCCACCCCCATCCATCCTCCCTCTCCCCACCCCCCCTTTCTTTTTTCTTTCTGTTTTCTTCTCCCCCTAATGCCTCAACAAATGAAACGGATTTGTAAAAACGTTACATGGAAGAAGAAGAAGAAGAAAAAAATACGAGGCACTACACTTCTGTAAAACAAGAAAATCCTTAATAAAAATATTTTTTTTAAAAAAAAGAATCTGCCTCTACTAGGATGAGTGCCAGATCAGGAGTGTGACCTTGGGAAGTCATAGGAGCTAGCTCCATAAAGATTTTGACCGAGTGTGCAGCAGCTGTGGGAAAAAAAGAGAATTCCATGTTAGGGATCATTAGGCAGTGCCGAAAATAAAACTGCCAATATCATAACACCATTATATAAATCTATGGTGCAACCACAGTTTCAGTCCTTTGTACAGATAGTGAAATGAGAAGTTTCCCCACCACTCCCATCACAATGCCAGAACCTGGGGCATCCAATGAATGAAGCTGAATCTTATATGATTTGGATAAGGACAAACCACAGAAACTACGTCTTCGCACAACACATAATTAAAATATGGAATTTGCTCCCACAAGATGAGTGATTGCTACCGACTGGGATGACTTTAAAAAAAGGTTAAATGAGTTCATAGAGGTTAAGGCTTCCAAGATCTGATGGCTCTGTTTTACTTCCACAGTGAGAGGCTGTATGGCACTGGATACCATTAGCAGGGAATACCAAGTGGAGTGACTACTATTGTACTTGGGTCCCGCCTGCTTCTGAGCTTCCCCTAGGCATCTGGTTTGCCACTGTGAGAATCGGGTGCTGTACTAGATGGACCTTTGGTCCGCTGCAACAAGACTCTTCTTATGTTCTAATGTGTGAATTGGAGTGCTTTGCCTGGCTTGCAAATTGATGTTACAGCCCATACCAGTCACGTGTCACTGGTGAATTTAGTTAGTTTGACTGGCTCAGAAGGAGGCATTCTGGCCTGTTTACACAGAAAATGGTTTTTGTCCTGCAATGCATATTGAAATATGGTATCTGTGGAGGTTTTGTTGCTTACTTCATCGTGCCCATTGGGTCCAATGCGACATTAATTTGGCTGGCTCTGCTGGCTCAGAACATGACATTCCATTTTTTTGGAGTAGCGCTTGATGCTTGGAATGAGTATTGGGGCATGGTTTCTGTGGATGAACCGTGGCTCGTTGCATCAATCCAAAATGCTTTTAATGCTTGGAATGGATATTTGACCATGATTTTTGTGGAAGTTTTCTTCAGGATTCCTTTCTAGACTTGTGTGACTGATGAATTTGGTTAACTCAGCACAGAAGTTGGCATTTTAGGCCATTTTATGGTGGGGAATACCATTTATGGCCCAGAACTGGTACTGGAATGTGGCTCCTGTGGACATTTTGTGGTTTACTCATTCTGACGAATTTGGCTAACTTTGCTAGCTTGGAAGTCTCCATTCTAGGCCTTTCAGTTGTGTTCCAGATGGGTTCTGGCAATGAAGAAGTTAATAAGTGTGTGTGTGTGTGTGTGTGTGTGTGTGTGTATGTTCTTAAGTGTCTCTAACACATTGCAGTTTTTGACAGCAGTTTTATGTGTAAGGGGGTCATTCTGGCCCATTCTGCACCAGCTTTGACACATCCTCCAAATTCTTAATGTGGCAAAATTATTATAATGACTAGCTTGAATGGGAACTGTCTTTTCTAACAGTTCAAAAAGAGGCCAACATATGATGCCCCCCTGCAGCCCTTGTGCTGTTTTCCTAAAACTGCTTAAGCAAAGCACTGGGCTTTGGGAAGGAGGCACGAAGCTCTGACAGGGTCCTAGAGCCCTCCACGCCTTCTTCTCAAAGCTGGGAAAGTGCTATCTAGACTTTGGGAAGGAAGTGGGAGCCTCTAGGAACCTGTCAGAGTCCTCATGCCTCCTTCTCAAAGCCCAGCACTTTGTTTACCTGGCTTTGGGAAGGCAGTTGGAGGACTGTGGCGGAGGTCAAATATTCCTGGGGGTTGCCAAAAAAGGCCTTGAGGGACTCATGTTGGACCACTTTGCTCTAAGTAATTAGCAAAACTCTAATCTTACATCAATTCTGACTTCCAGCTTTTTCAGTCTTTGCCATGCTCTGACCCTCCTTGAATGGAGAATTTGACTGCCAACAAAGGTACATCACTCTTTTCTCCACTTTCCCTTTTAGGAACTTAATTCTGCAGAGAGCCCAAGACCGGTGGAGGAGAAACTCAAACGCCGAAGACTCCTTTCCCTGGACACATTTAGAGGGTAAAGTCCTGCACCATGCTGATTTGCCATAGTCTTTAAAATTAATTTTTACAATACAGTGGTACCTCGGGTTACAAACACCTTGGGTTACAAACACTTCGGGTTGCAGACTCCACTAACCCAGAAGTAGTACCTCAGGTTAAGAACTTTGCCCCAGGATGAGAACAGAAATCGTGTCGTGTGGCAGCAGTGGGAGGCCCCATTAGCTAAAGTGGTTCCTCAGGTTGAGAACAGTTTCAGGTTAAGAACGGAGCTCTGGAATGAATTAACTCTGTAACCAGAGGTACCACTGTAGATGAATTTATACAATTTATCACTTAAACTTGGAGCAGTGTTTATATCGTGCCTTCTTACTGAAGAATGGGGGGTGCAATGGGTTATGCAGGATTCTTAAGCCCCACCTTTTCTGATGGCTGCAAATGCTACTGAGATGTTCATTTTGGGATTTAAGCAGAAACTGCTCACACACCTTCAGACTCATTCACTTAATCATATGGTCTAGAAACTTGGTTTTAAAAAACAAAAACAAAAGAGTTGTTGGCTGGTTTTGAATTCTAGACCCATTCCCCACTCCTGTACTTTCCTTTTAATAGAGAAGACGCATTCTCTTTAGTAGAGAAGGGCATTTACTCAGCCCTTGGCTAAAGGCTGTGGTGTTTTTCATGCAGCAAGTTGTTTTGTTTGTGTTCATGTAACTAAATGAGGAAAACAGTTTTCAGAGCAATACCCTAGATACTACTATAATATAAATAGTAAGAGAGCAGTAATGTTAATGCCATTTTGAGAAAAATGGTGGATTACTCGGATTCATAAAGACATGAGAGATAAACAGTTGACCAGATCTTTTCCATGTGCTTCTGCAACTTCATTTTCTTATTACTGTAGTTGTTACAATCCCACTGGGAGTAAAAGGTTAACATTGTTACTTCAGTGGATTTCCCCCTACCCTTCTGCCTGATGAGCTAGTAAGTCTTTCTCTCCTTTATTAAAATATTGTTCTTAGGTAGCAAAGGTACATATGATTCTGTTTTCAACTCACAGAGTCCTTCATACAGGTCAGTTACATTCAGAGCGAGACATTACTGTTATAGGCAATATGTAAACAACAATAGGAAATGGAGCCAAGCCAAGATACTGCATTTTAGATACAGTGATATTTTCCATTGTGTCTATTCTACACCGCCATTTTTAAAGGACAGAGTTAATGTCTAGTAGCTGGTAGAGGGAGCTTGTGAGTACATTAACTACTTAGCTAGTTATGCTGTTAAGAAGGTGCAGAATTCATTAGAGGTACATTGGGTACAGGCAACACCCCCATTTACATGGAGGGATTATATTCTGAGGCATTGTGTGTGTCAGTGAAATCACGTATATTTGAAACACCATTGGAAAAGCCCTTTTGTGATATTTTTGTGACGTTTTCAGGTTACTTCCAGGTTTGGCACAATGCATGCTTGTGTGATCAAGCATATATTGAACAAGCCAGTTCCCAGGATTCCTTTGGGGAAGTCATGACTGTTGAAGCGTGGTAAAAGAGTGCTTTAAATATATGGTAGGGTGAGACTGCTGTTTGTCTAAGGCAATCAAGGGAGTTCATAGCGAGGCAAGATTTGAACCAAGGACTTCAGGCTCACAGTCCACTCTCTTCAACGCCATGCTACCCTACCTCAGTACTAGCAGTGATGGGGACACGGGTGAGGCTGTGATCTACACCACTGAGCCTCTTGGGTTTGGTGATTGGAAGGTTGGCCATTTGAATCTGTGCACATGAGGAGGGGGGAGCTCCCATTGCTCTGTCCTAGCTCTTGCCAACCTAGCAGTTCGAAAGCACACCATGCAAGTAGATAAATAGATACTGCTGCGGCGGGAAGGTAAACAGCATTTCCGTGTGCTCTGGCTTCCGTCACGGTGTTCTGTTGCACCAGAAACAGTTTAGTTATGCTGGATGCTGACCCGGAAAGATGTCTGCGGAAAAACGTTGGCTCCCTCGGCCTGAAGCGAGATGAGCGCCGCACCCCATAGTCGTCTTTGACTGGACTTAATCATCCAGGGGTCATTGACCTTTTATTTACTAGCAGTGATGTGACATGCTTGTTTTTCTTCTGTTTAGTCTGCATGCATGCAAGCAAATGTACAGTTTCTCCTAGGTGGCTTCCTACTAAGTAGCTGCTAACTGGGATCCTATATAATGAAAAGGCACAGAGGTCATGAACTGGTTAGGAGGCAATTTGGTTCCCTTCCCACATGCCTGCCAGGTCACCAAAGATATCAGCCTGCTCTGGCTGAGTAGCTACTACAATGAGCTGCTTGTGGATTCTGAAGGAAAAGCAAGCCAATATAGCCCAGTCTGGCTGCCTGAGCGACACTTAATTGCATTTCATGGCATCTGATGCTGCATGCTCTTCCAGGGAGGAGATGGTGCAAAGCTAATGCTGTCACCACCATGTATTGTAATTAAGGTGAGAGATAATGTTATGCCATTTGGAAAACAAGATTTAAGCAAACATGTACTCAGGAAAGAAATGAGGCTTTAGGACATATTTTTCCCAAAGGGATAGCAAAAGGGTCTTATTAATTTATGGCATTTATATCCTGCCCTTTAGCCAAAAAGGCTCTCAGAGCAGCTTACAGAACTCTGCTAAGATGGTCCTTGCCCTCCAGCTCGCAATCTAGACATGGCACATGAGGTAAAAGGAATGGGAGGGAGAAAGGAAAAGCAAGCTAAGTTTTTTTTTAAAGTTACAGTTCTTATAATGCAGTTATATAGATAGTTTTACTTATGCAGATTCTGTCTCTACAAGAGCAACAACTCCCTGTCAATGTCAGTGGTTGTTCTGGCTGCCTTGCCATTGATAAAAAGGAGTCTCACCCCAGAAGCAGTCTTTCTCCCAGATCAGCTGCAGGAGCGGAGCTGGTGATAATGTCTGCATTATTCCATCAGACTTGATAGAACTACGTTGATGGCAGTTAGATGCCTCCCAGCTGGCGTCTGGATGGAATTAACCTTCTCCCTTGCCATGTCCATGGCAGTTCTTAATAAGGCATAACAGTATGTAAAGCAAAGGTGGTCATATTCTTCTTTAGGCAAAGTGAAGCAACTTCCTCTGGTGGTGGATTTTGGGTAAGGGCAGCAGAGTAGAAGACAGATCTTGCCATGTTGTGTGAGTCACCAAGGTTTCTGGCTCAGGCGCCACTGAAATGAACAAAAACATAGCAGTTGCATATCAATGAGCCTTGAGCTAGAAGAACCTCTGGAGAACTTAAGAGCCCTGTGAATGGATCAGACTGTTGAGATTCCTGCATTGCAGGGACCCTTCCAACTCTACAGTTCTATGATTTGGTGATTCCTCTTTAGTTTAGCATCCTGTTACCCAAAGTGGCCAGCCAGCTGCCTTTTGAAAGATTATAAGCAGGGTAAGAAGGCATTAGACTCTTTCCGCTATTGCTCCCCCAGTAACTGGTATTCAGAGGCATGGTACCTCTGATCGTGTAGGTCATATACTGCCATTGTGCGAATATGTCTAATCTCCTTTTAAAACCATCCAAGTTGGCAGCCATCATCACATCCCAGGGTAGGATATTCCAATCTAAAACTACAGAATGTAAGAGTTCACATTGCCTGTTCTGAAGCCCCTGCCATTTTGTCATTTTAGATGAGCAAGGGGAAATATTTATCTCTACCCATTTTCTTCACAAAGCATAATTTTATCAACCTCTTTGTCTTGTCCTTCCTTTCCAGTAGATTCTGCTCCATTTCAGTTATCATTAGGGAGGTCATTTGAATTTTCCCTTCTGGTATCAAAATATATTGAGCAGGCACTGATTTAAAATGATGCAAAAACTGAATGTTCTATAAACGTTTGCTGCATAACCCCCCCCTTGGTATAACAGGCTGCCAAATACTCAACTAGTACATTTGGCATCCAAATATACAAAAATTCCTTTGGTCAAATCTGAAGCCTATAGGGCATTTCATATAATAATATCCAGGTCTAGCTTCCATTTGGATTTTAATGTTACAAATGGCAGACTTGACTTGATCCCAACCCATAAAATAGAGCAGTATCACCAAAACCTTATGTAAACACAACTAAAAAAAAGTAGGCACAATACATACTTTTCTATAATAACCCAAATCCAAAAATATTTGGGGCTATTCAGCCTTTCTTCAGGGACATATTTGATGCTCAATGTAGCTGCATTTGAATAGCCTTATAGGTAGGTAAAGGTAAAGGTAAAGGTAAAGGTATAGGTACCCCTGCCCGTACGGGCCAGTCTTGACAGACTCTGGGGTTGTACGCCCATCTCACTTAAGAGGCTTGGGGCCAGCGCTGTCCGGAGACACTTCCGGGTCACGTGGCCAGCGTGACAAAGCTGCATCTGGCGAGCCAGAGCCGCACACGGAAACGCCGTTTACCTTCCCACTGGTAAGCGGTCCCTATTTATCTACTTGCACCCGGAGGTGCTTTCGAACTGCTAGGTTGGCAGGCGCTGGGACCGAGCAGCGGGAGCGCACCCCGCCGCAGGGATTCGAACCGCCGACCTTTCGATCGGCAAGTCCTAGGCGCTGAGGCTTTAACCCACAGCGCCACCTGCGTCCCAGCCTTATAGGTACAACGAGTCAATGCTGAATCAATTCCTCTGTTGCTTGGTTACAAGACAGATGATTAATCAACTAAAATTATTTAGTTAGTGGGCAACATTATCAGTCATACAAGACTATGGATTGTACTAGCCTGGTTCTTCTTCTAAAACACTTACAAACATATATTTAAAATGCTTTAAATGTGATCCATAAAGATCTTCTTAGGGCAACTGGCCTAGTTGAGCACATTGATCAACTAGAGTCTCCCACTCCACTCTATGCATTATGTTGATGAGACAGATGTATAGCTGGAAATCTACAGATATTCCCACTTGCTTAATGAAAATCTGTTTTCTACACTGTCATTGTCTAGGACCGAATATATCTATCATTCTCAACAGGTTCCGGCTTCGTGCTGTACAATGCAGTGATGTGGAACTCTCATGATTGCTAATGCTAAACATGAGTGATGTGTTAATATTCCTTGCTTCACCAAATAATTAGATCTTTCATTTTCTCCCCGAGGCCTTCTTTCCCTCTGGAACCTCTCTCTATTTCTCAACAAATCATTTCCCCTCCCTTTATCTGTTGCCCTTTTTATGGTTCCAAGATTTGTGTAACTGCCATCAGTTCTTTGGCTTGCTTTGCTACAATGCCAGTAAGTGGCATGCTGCACACACTGTGATGTTGGCTTCCTTACTGAGCTGCAAACAGTGTCCAGTAGAAATGTGAGCTTTCCCCTGATCTTCCCACTTTGCCTTTTGTGTGTGTCTGGGATAATAAAGTTCAGACTAAACCAAGCCACTGGACCTCTGCAAGAGTGAAGGTTCCTACCTTAGAAATGTTGCAGCATCTGAAACCATCTCAGATGGCTTAGGGTGGGGAACTATCTAAGGACCTAATGGAGACCTAAAGGATAGGTTGTGATATGTGGGCCTGGCACTGATGCTTTAGTTCCTAACAGTGACCGTGGATGCTAAGAATATAAATTGCTGTAGGATCATCAGACATTAGAAATGAACATAGCAGCATTGAAAGGCAGGCATGGAAGGTGGGCAGAATTTCTGCATCTCAGCTCCCTCAAATGTTGCCACAAACTCCTCAGTCTGTCCTCCATTTTGAATCATGGAGTTGGAAGGGACCTGAGGATGATCTAGTCCAACACCCTGCAATGCAGAACCATGCAGCTGTCCCTCACTGGGACTGAACCTGCAACCTTGGCATTATGAGCGCCATGTTGTCATAAACTGGCAGGACAATGGGGAGGAGGAAGAGGATCCTGGTGATGGGTGTACCCTATGGTTCAAGACAGACACTCTAACCAACTGAGCTTTCCAGCTCAATCCAGATGTTGTAGCTCAGGGATGGGGGAACCTTGGGCCTGGAGCCAAACAGTATCTAGCCCTGGGGACATTTCTGAGCCACACTGGAATGTGTCCTTGAGCTCTGACAATGCCCCATAGATGGAGGTTAGGGAGGGGGTTGTGAACATCTGCAGAAATCAGCCACTGTGCAGAGGTAAAATTTGCATTTATTACTATGTCTGCTTTTGCCTCTGACGACCCTGGTCATCTTTGGCATGTGACCCCCTAGAAGACTGCCCAGCAAGGAATGCAGCTTTTGGGCAGAAAAAGGGTCCCTAGCCCTGAGCTAGATGGTAAATGTCAAACAGTGTTTCCTCAGAGTGGGCAAAGCAGTCTTGATGGGCTGACTCCTGCTGGTGCGGCTTCCGTGGGAGAAAGAGGCTCAGGTGTCTTTGCAAAGAGTACTGTACATTGAGACACATTGCACCCCCACCCCCGTCCCTGCACTAAACAAGCCTTCCCTTTCCATATGCATTGGCGGCTGTTTTGCTAGTGCTGTGCTTATTTATCTCATAAAATGCGCACACTGATAAATTGTAGGGAAAAACCTCAAAGCAGTATAATCAGCCTTCTCACTGACTTAGGGAGTTGGCAACCTGTATGCTGACTAGGCAGTTTTAGCCAGATGTGTGCCATCTGTGTAACAAATTCAGGCTGAAAAGGGTAACCTGTGCAACTCCTTGCCACTCAGCTCTGATTTAGAGGCTGACTTCCAATGTACTTACAGTTGGGGGTGATTTCATCAACATGAACCCCAGTGGTGAAAGAAAACAAAACCCTGCAGTGCGCTGCGTCTATTCAGCCATAGCAAATGGTGCTGCTGGAAAGTGGCAGGTAGTGATAAAATGACTTCCAGCACTGGGCTTGAATGACCCTAAGGACTAGATTGCACCGATGTTATTTAGGCTTCCCAGTATATGAATCTTGGGTTGTTGACATGTCATGTGACATACGTGTCATAATTCATTACTACTTTGACTTTTTCAGCATAGGATGCACTTACAAACATGCGGCTGAAATAGTTGTATTAATCTTTCTTTGTGGGTCAGATGTCATCTGGTTGTGGCGGGTAATGAATCATGAGTCAAGGTCCATGACTTGATGTAATGCCTTTTCATATAGCAAAAAGCAGCACTGCGCAGCCAGCATGGCATTCTCCTGTGTGCTAGTGTCCTGGCTGTCCTGAATTTTAATACATTCCTCCTCCTGCATCATATAGATGAGGTTAGAGTCCATTGATCTTCTCCTCATTTAATTAACATCTTGATTTTTCCTACAGGTTCAGGATATGCTTTGATCTCTTTTGATCTTGATCTGCATCTAAATAATTGAGGCTTTGGTAGAAATCTTTTATAAATGAGCTAATCATTGTACATTAAAACCTATTAGAGTCAATCTATTTTATTCCCATTGGGGGAGACCAAGTGCAGGAGGAGGTATGGAAACGTACTCAGCTGTGTCAAAAGAAGCAGCTATAGAGGTCTGAGACCAAGCAGCACTCTTCTGCTACTTTCCTGTAATTCCATTAAAAACCCCTGTTATGCAGTGAGGTGAGAATGTTCAGCTGCTAAAATTGGAGGCTAACAGCCATTCTACCTTTAATTTACTTTTTGAATGGGACCTATTAAAATTAGGAAAATACATATAAATATACATAAGCAGCTTTATATATGTCAGCAATATTGGCATTGATTTGAGGAATCAGATACTCTATTTTTCAGTTCCAAGAAAATCAAGAGTGGTTTGCAATTAACAAAAAATTAACTCAAACTGCAAAATGCTAAAACGCTACTAAAACAGCGGAATAACCATCTCTGGGCTCTTACTCAGGGTTCATATTTCCTTTGGCACAAGATCACAGCAGAGATTGTGGTGTCTATATGATATATGGTTTATTTACACATATATGCAACCTGAGCCAGTGATGAAGGGGTTCACAGCATTAACATCCCCAAAGGTTATGGCCTTGGATTCAAATAGAAATCGAGCATTGCTCTGTCTCTCTGACTCTCAGCTTTGCTGCTGGCTTCTAGCTCACATCATTCAACTCTCAGCTCTGCCTTTGTCTTTCTAACTGCCCACAAATTGAAGGAGGGGACCTCACCCATTTTCTGCCTTGCACAGAGCCCCTTTCCTTTGTTCTCTTGATGGCTATTCCAGGAATTTGAATCCTTGATTAAATTTTAACACTTGCTGGATTAGAAAGGTCTCAGCGTACAACCTACTCTCCCCCAAACTCATGGGGGGGTTTAACCATATCCCCCTCCCTAACATGGTTGTGACAAAAATTCCCCTCTCGGAAGCTGATGGTGGAAGCCTCCATGGACACTGATGGAGCTTGGCCATCAGGTTAAGTCTTCTGAGCGTTCCATGCATTCCCATTGAATTGAACAGGGAGGGAAGCAGACTGAACTCCACCACTTTGCTGCTGCAAATTGGGACAGTTTAATCCAGCAGCAAATGTTGGGGAACTGGAAGTGTTAGCACAGCCGAAAGTAACAAGAGATCTGGCAGAAAAGAAGATCTGAGGTTCATTGCAGCTTAAGCATTAAGACTCCAGTCTAAGGATGTCGTAAGGGAACTTGAGAAGTGGCGATGTAGAAAGGACCAATCAGGAGACTTTACAGTCGCCACGGTTGCTCTTTTGTGCTAGTCTGAGGATTGTTGCTAACCAATGTAACAACTGAGGTTTCAGAAACAATGGGTGCAAGACCTCTTCACAAACTACGTACATGCCAAAAAACTAGGTTTATAACCAGCTGTTTAGCTGACAGGGAAGGGAGCTGTAGCTAATTCTAACTTATTTATTGAGCATTTGTTCTGATGTTTGTGGGGTGGTTGTACAACAACGAGCATTCATCCCGATTTGCTTGTGGGGTGTTCTTCCTGTTTGTCATTTGTTCAGTACATTTCCTTGTCACTTTCCAAACTGCAAAAAAATCTGTTTTTTTGTTTTAATAAAGTAGATTTGTTGTGCTAGGGCAACTGAGGGCTTTAATCCACTTTAAATGCACAAACCTAAAGTTTTGATAAACAATTGAGTCACACCACAAAATCTTGAGAGAGTGTAGCCACTTGATACATGTTTGCGTTTGACTCATTCAAAGTAGGCACACTTTTCCAAAATACTAAGTTCAGATATAAAAACTCACAAATGTGTGAACTGACAATGGAACTAAGGCTAGAACCTCATTCTGGTATAGGCAGTTATCACCTAGTTTTGTCTAGAAGGCAGCTGCTTTGGTTCATGTTCAAAGGTTCCCACTGGGACTGGATAGTGGATATCAATGACAGCTGGCTTGGTTGATATAAGACTTGTTTAACTGAGGGGTAGAATGGGGGGGAGGCTTAAAATGATCAATTTTTATGACTAGCGTGCAAGTTGAGTATTGTGCTTATGTCACTGTGTGAAATACACCCGTGTGTTGGCTGAGATGTACTCCTGCTGTGAAACAATAAGGTCTTGACCTTTTAAAGCAATTAACCACCGCATATGTGTTTAAACTTTTAACTCCAGTGGGATTCCTCAGATGTTGAGAGTTAAGTATGTGCTCGGATCAAAGGCTGGCTTTTTTCAAGTCTTAACGCCGTAATACTAGCTAGTGATTTTTGGTGCCTGCCTTCAAGCACTTTGCTATGTGAAGGTTAGATCCTTTCAAAGGGTTTCAGGTTGAGCATCAAAATATTTAACTGGGAAAGGAAAATGGAAACCCAAAGAGGGGAAGAGTGAATTGATTTCCTTGCACCTCAACAGGTTATGGTATTTTTGAGCTGGAGGAAGACACAGCTGGTTGGTTGGCTGGCTGGAACATTCCTATTAGGCTGAAAAAGACCCCCCACCCATGCTCTAAGGGTCACATTCCTTTGTGAGGAGTCTTCTGGGGTGTGGTCAGACTTATACCACTCTCCATCCCCCATTCAGATGAGGAAGGGTATTATTACAGGTCAAGAAGACATTCCAGCCAGGTAAAATTGGTAGACAAAAGCATACAGTTGGGTCAGTGAGGGGTATAGCCTGTACAGAGTCTTGACAACCAGATGCAGAGGTCTGGAGGGCTGCATTTGACCCAAAGGAGGACTGACATTCCCTGCTTCTGTGTTAGGGGGTGAGGATATACTGTACAGCAACATTTCTTGCAGGCTCCACTTGTACATATGTTATCATTAGTCACATAGCCTTTCTGAATGTCTTAAGAAAGAAAGGTGCTTCAGGACCGTAACTTCCATATATAAGAAGCCTACCAATGGGAGCACTTCAGATATGACATCTACTACATTCAATGTATACACAACATTGGAGGTTTCCTACCCTCCTTTTTATTGCTTTCAAACCTGTGGTTGCACAGGAAGGAAATCATTCACTCTTAGCCCATATGTATTTTAACTTATTGGCAACTGCTAATATTTTATAACTGCCACCACCAAATTTATCCAGGTCAGCTTGGATGTCCAACATAAACTCCAGCTGTAGGGAAGAACGGCTTTAAGGTCTGAGATCCATCTGTCTGTTCCAGCCATAATTTCCGAATCCCTCTTCTCTAATCTGGGCATTACGTTCTTTCAAAGAAGCGTGTAACCAAACAATCGAAGCAGGATATTTCATAAATCCTGGGCCCAGACTGATAAAACTGTGACACAAAGAGGAAACAGGCAAAAGACAGCTCAAGACAGCAAAATACAAGATTACTTAGGTGGATTGCCCTTCTTCATTATGTGGCTAGGATAGAATTACTAAGCAGGGCCTCAAAACGTCCAGGTTCCATCCTTTGCCTTAAGCCATTTCCAAATGGATTTGGCTGAATGTTCCCTGGAACAGCTCCAGCACAGCATGTTTCTTTTAAGAAGGTATTGGGAGAGTAAATGCGAAGAGAGAGTTCCCCTTCCCCACCTGATTATGAGCCCACCTCCTTCTTAATACTTAAAATGCTTCACAATTGCACAAAGGTTATCCACCCACCCTGTTGATGTAATCTAGCCATTATTTTACAAGTGAGAGGAGAGGGTGCTAGAGAAATGTTTTTGGATAGCCAGGCTGTAAAGCTTAAACCAGGTCTGGTGGAAACGACAACCTTCAATTTGTTACTGGACTACAGCTGTCTTCATCCCCAACCATTGACTTTGCTGACTGGGGCTGATGGGAGTTGAAGTCCAGAAACATTTAGGGGGGGGTGCGTTTCACAGGTTTCCCACCTTGGTTTCAACTGATCTCACATTATCACCTCTGGGCAAATCTGGCCTGGAAGAAAAACCTAGGTAAACCTCATGTACTGCAGCTGGATAACGTCTGATGCATAACATGCTGATTGAGAGCTGAACCAGAGAGTCAACGAAAGGATAGAATGTCACCCTGACATCTCTGTGGGGGACACAGAACAGGTGTTTCAGAAATTCTCTAGAGCAGTCCAAGTTGCCCAAATTGAAAGTAGATGGAAAGGGGTGGGGGTGGGGATACAGGCTTCTGTAGTCTACATAACAGACGAAGGAATCTATCCAATAACTAGAACAGACACGAGTTGCTGACTCTTCCCCACCATCTCCACCCTGGAGCTTTGCCCTTTTCATAATGGAAGCTATTATGACAAGCTGGGCAAACAATGGAAATTGTGGCGAATATAGGTCAGGTGCATCATAGCCCTATGGACTCTTCCTGCATCTGAGAAGAAACTTCTTGGAACATTGTTGATTGTCTCTTTCTAAACAAAGCAGATATTATGAAGGGACTATAGGTCTGTAGAGCGCTCTCTCATCCAAAGGGAACAAACTCTGTAGCATCTGCTTTGGAACTTCTTGCCATTTGGAATTGGGGAGTGAATAGCATTACGTTATTCACCTATACATGCCCCTGAAGATATTTTTTTTAAAAAAATCAAAATGCATTAGGCAAGTGATTAAAAAAAGGCAAAGGACCCCTAACAGTTAAGTCCAATTGCAAATGACTTTGGGGTTGCGGCACTCATCTCGCTTTACAGGCCGAGGGAGCCGGTGTTTGTCCACTCTGCAGACAGTTTTTCCGGGTCACGTGGCCAGCATGACTAAGCCGCTTCTGGTGCAATGGAACACTGAAACCAGAGCAGTGCACAGAAATGCCATTTACCTTCCCGCCAGCGTGGTACCTATTTATCTGCTTGAACTTTTTGGTGTGCTTTCGAACTGCTAGATTGGCAGGAACTGGGACCAAGCAACGGGAGCTCACCCCATTGTGGGGATTCGAACCACCAACCTTCTGATTGGCAAGCCCAAAAGGCTCAGTGGTTTAGACCACAGCACCGCCTGCATCCCTAGGCAAGTCTTAGGTATTAATAAGTCACTATTTTAAGCATTGCCCTTCCTTTCCCCCCTGATTTCACTCCCAGGCTCCCATTCCCTTTGTTCCCTTGACTGCCTTTGTTCTTGCTGAGTGCTTGTATCCTGTTCCAGCCTCTTCTGGCCACAGTCCTCAGTAGCTTAGGCCAGGGATGGAGAACATGTGGCTGACCAGTTGTTGCTGTTGGACTCATACTCCCACCAGCTCCATCAGGACCAGTGTTTAGGGACCTGTGGTTTGGCAACATCTAGAGAGCCACAGGTTCACCATGCCTGGGTTAGACCCTGGCCTGTGTTGGTTTTTGCCTCCAGATTTCCTCCCCTTGCTTTGTGACTCTTTTCTCTCCTGCTCCAGCATTCTGCCCCACTTCCTCTTCCAGATCTGCTAGCATTGATACTTTCAACACTGTGTGCACCGCTGGCTCTCCATAGCCCAGCAGAGAGGGAAAATAGAGTGTGGGGTTCCTTTATAAAATGGGTATTGGAGGCATCATTGTTGGTGCATATGAGAACTCACATTGTTAATACCTTCCATGCCCCCCAACCTGGCACTGAACATTACGTGCTATTCAGGTCATTTGGCCTCTGCTCTAATTTATTACCTATTCATTGCTCTGCAGAGATTACAGGGTACTATGTGAAAGACTTTGACTTATTGTATTTGCAAAAGCCATATGCATTAGTGGGAAATATGTGCCAAATATGTTCCATGTAAGACTTTGAAATAAATTCAAGCAACCTTCAGCTCCTGCACAATAGTTTGTGAAGTTGCCGAATGAAAAACTTGCGGTTCCCAGCAAAAACACGGGTATGCAGCCATCTTTCCTAGTTTAAACAACCAATAATGCTTCCCTAAGAGTGAAAGAGAACCTGACGCTTTATAGCGTTATGGTCCTGGAAGAAAAAGAATGAGTCTCGCAGGAGCCACAAAAAACAAGCTGTCATCTGTACAGTGAGGCTTTGAAGTATGTAGGGCTATTTGTTTTGCATTTACTGCTCCTCGTTGTCCATGTTCATTCTTCTCTGTGAGCTTCAGCCGCTAAGTGAAGAAAGCAGTCTGTACAAGTGAAAGCTAAAGAGCAGTAGCCAAAGTGCACCTTGTGAATGTGAAATCCAACAAGAAAGGACTGGCTTCTTAATTGTATTATCTTTAAAAACATGACTCGGAGACCGCAATGCATATCCCACCTTGACATTGACCTTCATTCCTCCGTCACTACAGCACTAAGCTGCCGGATGGGATTTTGTCCTGCTCTGCCACTTGTACCTGGAACTTCCTTCCAGAACACCTGTGCAGTTCACCCTTTCTCTTCCTCTTGAAACAAAGCTGAGTATCCATCTGATCAAACTTAATTTCCGGTTTATTTTTGCCTTTCTGTTTCCTCTTTCTCTGTGATTTGATATGCTTCCCTCTCCTCTCACAGTTTAGATTGTAAGCTGCTCAGGGCAGGGGCCTGTCCTCTGTTGTTGTTACTCAGTAAGTTCTATGAATACTGATGCCACTGCACAAATAGAAATAGTATCACAGAATGGTGCTGGATTATCTTTTCCTGTTTATAAACTCCCCCCTTTCCCTATTTATTAACTTGAGTTTTAGCAAAGCTTGTAGCATGCCTGATGGCTTACAGACTGCAGTCGGCGAGCTGCCAAGTGCTTTGGGCACAACCCAGTAATTTTCTTAAGGGTATGCAGAATTTGTGTATTAGTCCTATTAAGAGTTTCAGACCAGTTGCCTTTGACAAGGGCAAACAAGGAGGTTTTCATGTTAGCAGGTTTTACAGCCACCGAGAACTGAAACGCGGAATCAGCAGGTGTCAGATTTGTGGCTGAAGTGACTCACTTCAGGCAGTATGATCCGGCAACATATAAAGTAGATGAACTGCGTTGTCATGCCCAGTGGTGCTGCCCACACCACCAAGGGGATTGTGCTGGGTGGCAATGCCCCACACGATTTTGCTCGTCTGTGCATTTGATTACAGTCTTACCTCGGGTTACAGCCGCTTTCAGGTTGTGTCTTTTCAGGTTGCGGACTGCCGAAACCCAAAAGTGCCGGAACGGGTTACTTCCGGGTTTTGGCGGTCACACATGCGCAGAAGTGCTAAATCGCGCTTTGCGCATGCGCAGAAGCACCGAATCGCAACCCACGTGTGCGCAGACGCGGGTTGCGAACGCTGTGGGTTGCGAACGTGCATCCCGCACAGATCATGTTCGCAAACCGAGCGTCCACTGTATTTATCTCAAGCATTTATTTATTTAATTAATTTACAACATTTATATGCCACCCCGCAAGGCGGGTGTTCATGGTGAGTCCTGGCACCTCTTTTTCTAGAAAAAACCCCACTGTAAGATCAAAAGATTGGGTGCCAGGTGGGCCTCCTTGGAGAGGGCATTCCAGAGTTAGGGTGCCACCACCTTCCAGAAGGCACTACTGGACCTCACTGGTATTCCCAACTTCTACTCAAGGTGGTTTGTGGTATGTTTCAAAATGCAGTAAAAAAGAGTTACAGGGAGGATCAAAAGAGTTTATAAGCCTCCCCCACTCCCCCACAATCCTTACTTGCGTGTCGAGACCCTGCAGCCACCCCCTTGTTGGAATAATAATAATAATAATAATAACAACAATAATAATAACAATAATTTATTATTTATACCCCACCCATCTGGCTGGGTTTCCCCAGCCACTCTGGGCGGCTTCCAACTGAATATTAAAAACAATACAGCATTAGACATTAAAAACTTCCCTAAAGAGGGCTGCCTTCAGTTGTCTTCTAAAAGTAAAATAGTTGTTTATTGCCTTGACATAACTCACACAAGGACACAGATATTAGGTTTATGTTATTGGGCAAATTTTGGCCACAACTTTATTGAAATTACAGAATGTGAGCAGTATTGGCTTAGGCATTGATTGGACCTGGCTATATCTGACTCCTGCCCATTGTGCAGGAAGTCCAGTAAGGGTAAGCCACTGGTAGGGGGAGCCCTGTCAATGCGAACCAACTCAAGCTCCCCCTGGTGTTCCCGTTGAGGTCGTGTCAAGGCCCTAGCCCCCAGCTGGGCTTCAGACTAGATCAACACCCCCAGATTCCTTTAACAGAATCCCCTTAAGCATGGAGGGGGAGGTGATGGCCACACCTCCCCTCCCCCCCCCACAAGGTCAAACAATGCCTAACTGCAACCCTAACAAAGTTGTGATGATTGCTATGAGGTAGGCGAAAACCAAGTGGCCAGTGCCAATTTGCCAAGTGGAAAAATTCCTACCCAGGCCCCTCTGACAACCAAGGCGACCAACCGAAGTCCATAGCAAGGCCATTGCCTAACCTGCAAAATAGGGAAGGTGATTGATGAAGCGAGCCAAAGAGGAAGTCCTCTGGCTCGCTCCTCAGTTTAAACAGCCCCGGCCACACACACCCCAGCCAGCGGATTGGCTGGCCAGGCTCTGATGTGGCTGGGATCCTCCAGGCAACGGGGGACAAAGTCCCCCGCCCCCGGTGGGGAGTGGGTGGCCACGGTCCACCGCAACTCCTCCCCACTAGGAAGTGGAGCGGATTTGTACCAACTGCCACTCTGCTGCTGAATCCATGGGCCACAGTAGGTCTCGGAGGGAATGACCCCAGCTTTAAAATTTGTGCAGGAGCAGCCAGAGATATTACAAGAGTGGCATGTTGTGAAGCCATAGGGAAGTCATCACTGCACAGCTAGGGTAATTTGAGATACAGTACCTGATTTGAGAATGGAGGAGGAAATATGAGGACGACCTAGGACAACTGGGAGGCTGTTTATCCCCTGCTGTCCACAAATGACTATAAGGCAAGTGGGAGACCAACCAGGCCTCATCCATCAGCCAAGAAGGAGTTCAGCTCCAACTGCTAGTTCCCTTGAAAAAGCAGGAGCAAAGGTGGGGGGGGGAGACTCTGGCCCCACCCACATACCCACATGCCAATGGAATAAGAGCCCCCAACTGTCCTTCAAGCAAGAATCTAGCAAGGGAAGATCAGCCTCACTGCAGTGGAATATAAACACCCACTTGTAGTGGACCACTTTGTTTTGACCTTGAAGAACTGATCTCCCTCCTCTGCCTCTTTCCTTCCACTCCCCTTCCCTTCTGCCACTTGCCTTTTTACTTTGTAAGCCTGATGGCAGGTTACCTCTCTTTTTTTTTTATGTGAGCCACTTTGGGAGGGAACAATTGCCTTAAAGTAGGGTGAAAATACAGTTAGTAAATAAACAATGTCAATTAGGGTGTGTTGAAGAAGGCTGCAGCACAGGAGACATGAGCAGAAAAGGTTTGTATGACTCTACACCCCGTTTCATCAGTCTCGGTTTAATCTGTACAATGTTGTTGTTGTTTAGTCGTTTAGTCGTGTCCGACTCTTCGTGACCCCATGGACCAGAGCACACCAGGCACTCCTGTCTTCCACTGTCTCCCGCAGTTTGGTCAGACTCATGTTTGTAGCTTCGAGACCAGTGTCCAACCATCTTGTCCTCTGTTGTCCCCTTCTCCTTGTGCCCTCCATCTTTCCCAACATCAGGGTCTTTTCCAGGGAGTCTTCTCTTATCATGAGGTAGCCAAAGTATTGGAGTCTCAGCTTCAGAATCTGTCCTTTCAGTGAGCACTCAGGGCTGATTTCCTTAAGAATGGATACGTTTGATCTTCTTGCAGTCCATGGGACTCTCAAGAGTCTCCTCCAGCACCATAATTCAAAAGCATCAATTCTTTGGCGATCAGCCTTCTTTATGGTCCAGCTCTCACTTCCATACATCACTACTGGGAAAACCATGGCTTTTACTATACGGACCTTTGTTGGCAAGGTGATGTCTCTGCTTTTTAAGATGTTGTTTAGGTTTGCCATCGCCTTTCTCCCAAGGAGCAGGCGTCTTTTAATTTTGTGACTGCTGTCACCATCTGCAGTGATCATGGAGCCCAATAAAGTAAAATCTCTCACTGCCTCCATTTCTTCCCCTTCTATTTGCCAGGAGGTGATGGACCCAGTGGCCATGATCTTTGTTTTTTTGATGTTGAGCTTCAGACCACATTTTGCGCTATCCTCTTTCACCCTCATTAAAAGGTTCTTTAATTCCTCCTCACTTTCTGCCATCAAGGTTGTGTCATCTGCATACCTGAGATTGTTGATATTTCTTCCAGCGATCTTAATTCTGGCTTGGGATTCATCCAGCCCAGCCTTTCGCATGATGAATTCTGCATATAAGTTAAATAAGCAGGGAGACAATATACAGCCTTGCCGTACTCCTTTCCCAATTTTGAACCAATCAGTTGTTCCATATCCAGTTCTAACTGTAGCTTCTTGTCCCACATAGAGATTTCTCAGGAGACAGATGAGGTGATCAGGTACTCCCATTTCTTTAAGAACTTGCCATAGTTTGCTGTGGTCGACACAGTCAAAGGCCTTTGCATAGTCAATGAAGCAGAAGTAGATGTATTTCTGGAACTCTCTAGCTTTCTCTGTAATCCAGCACATGTTTGCAATTCGGTCTCTGCCTCTTCTAAATCCAGCTTGCACTTCTGGGAGTTTTCGGTCCACATACTGCTTAAGCCTGCCTTGTAGAATTTTAAGCATAACCTTGCTAGCGTGTGAAATGAGTGCAATTGTGCGGTAGTTTGAGCATTCTTTGGCCCTTCTTTGGGATTGGGATGTAGACTGATCTTCTCCAATCCTCTGGCCACTGCTGAGTTTTCCAAATTTGCTGGCATATTGAGTGTAGCACCTTAAGAGCATCATCGTTTAAAATTTTAAATAGTTCAGCTGGAATATCATCACTTCCACTGGCCTTGTTATTAGCAGTGCTTTCTAAGGCCCATTTGACTTCACTCTCCAGGATGTCTGGCTCAAGGTCAGCAACCACACTACCTGGGGTATACGAGACATCCATTTCTTTCTGGTATAGTTCCTCATTGTATTCTTGCTACCTCTTCTAGATGTCTTCTGCTTCTGTTAGGTCCTTTCCACTATATAATCTGTACAATAGTCTATTCTTATTTTATTTGAGTTTGTATTTCACCCTTTCCTAGAGGATAGGTTATATAACACATTACCTAAGATGAAGAAAGAAGCAAAAAACATGAGGCCCATTTCAGTGGTGAGAACATTCAGGCAGATGCTCCAGTGTTTCCATAAAACTTCACATGTTCAGAAGGCTTCCCTGTCTTCTTTTATAAACCACTGAATGTTTTTCACGTGCAGTGGTTTGCAGCAAATCCCTTATTTTGTGTGGTTTCTTTCTCCAGTCATAGCAGAGAATGTGAGTATTTCTAATTGTACTGTATCAGACCAAGCTAAGACATATAAAATTTTAGAAATTACCTAGAGGTTATTGAAAAATGTTTCTCTGAACCTTGGAATTCTGTTGTGGTGAAAGCCTTTGCGGAACAATGTACATTATATATTTTTCTCTCCCTCTGCTGGACCACTGCATCCAATACACCAGTGAATTTTAATCTTCCTTGGATGAACGAATCCCCAGGTGTCTTGATAATAATTACGACATGTTGTACCATCTGTTGAGATTAAAACTCGCTTAACTCTCCTCATCCTTCTTTAGGACTGTTTAGATTTCTCTGCGATTTGTGTATTGTTTTCTTCTTCTTTTTTGAGAGCTGCTGATGGAAACGTGCTTGACTGATCTCTTACTGTTATCTAGTCTGATGTCTGTGATCTTTGCAAAAGAGAGGGGGAGAGTTTCTGTCTAGGAAATGAATCTTGGGATTAATGCAGCCCCATTGCAGAGGATAAGTTTTCTGGAATTCAGCTACAGGATCTCCATTGTATGGGTAGACAAGATGGATGCGGAGATAGAACTACACATTGTTTTTAAATGGCTGAGGAGAAGTAGCTGGAGACAGGGAAAATGTGACGCCTGTCAGGCTTGTAAGAAGCAAAAGCTTGGGTGTATTAAATGGAATATTATTCTTCAGTGACTGCTTTTTCAAGAACAAATATTAGGTAATAGGTAGATGCGGTCTGAGTTAAAGGATGTAGGCACTGTCGGAGAAGTCATAGAAAGCAAGGTTCTGCCTCAGCTCATTACATCTCCTCGCTGTCTCCTGATTAAATGAAAGCACGTTTTAGATACAGTAACTTTGGCCTGGGTATTTGTGGCATTGTTGTGCATGTAATGGTTTTAATAAAATTCATTTGCCGAACCAAACAGAGGCACTCACCAGCAGACTGAATGATGGCTGGAGTGTGTTAACTCTTTGGGAATCAACTCTCTGAAACAAGGAAGAGAGAGACACAGAGCTGTATTAGGATGTGCAGAGTAGAAGTGGTTCCCTCTGCCCTCATATTTGCACAGGATTATGATATGCGCAGTGTGCACTGGGTAACTGAGTAGTAATATTGGCACTGTTAATATGTTAAAAAAAAAATCTCCAAATTGCATTGATTTAAACATTTTCTTGCCCATTCCCTAGCCACTTAAAGGCATTTTGAACAAAAAGATCTTACATGAAGTAATGGGGGGAAGTGGGTGTGCAGAAAGAGAAAAGAGGTTGGCTTCACCCATTTGACCTCTGGCCCTGCCCACTTTTATCTCCACCTCCACCGGCATGCAGTCCCTTACAGATTACCTCACCCATGGTCTAGGCCAGTCTTATGTATTGTGGTGGGACAATGGGGAGGAGTTGATGCTTTAGGTATGCTGGACTCGAGCCATTTAGTGTTTTATAGATAATCACGAGCATCTTAAATTTAAATCTTAAATTTAAATCTTAAATTTAAATCTTAAATTTAAATCTTAAAACCTTGGTCCCTGCTCTTGCCCACCTAGCAGTTCGAAAGCACCCTTAAGTGCAAGTAGATAAATAGGTACCGCTTTATAGCGGGAAGGTAAACGGCGTTTCCGTGTACTGTGCTGGTGCTGGCTCGCCAGAGCAGCTTTGTCACGCTGGCCACGTGACCCGGAAGTGTCTCTGGACAGCGCTGGCCCTCGGCCTCTTAAGTGAGATAGGCGCACAACCCTAGAGTCGGACACGACTGGCCCGTACGGGCAGGGGTACCTTTACCCTTTACCTTAGATAATCACGAGCATCTTAAATTTTGTCCAGAAAATAGGGAGCCAAGAGCCAATAACTGCCCAATCTCTAATTTCCATACTCACATGCCATAATTCAATGCTTTCAGTCTCCCAGCACATAATATGGGGAGGGTCTGGACCCTGCACTAGTCTCCAGTAGTCAAGAGAAAGCAGGCCAGTTGGTTTCAAAGTGTCAGTGAAACAGTGTGTCCCAGAAGGCCATGTGACATCATAGAGGCTGATGGGGTGACACTTCCCAGATGTATGCAAGAGTGTGTGGTCCAAGGGTTAATCCCCGTCATCCTTTATGACAGGGATGGGGAACCTGAGGCCCTCCAGATTACAACTCCCATCATCCTGACTATTTGCAATGCTGGCTGGAGTTGATGGGCATTTGAGTCCATCATCTGGTGAACCATAGGTTCTCCAATCCTAATTCATGACTTGGCAAGGAATTCTGGAAATTAGTTTTTGGTGCTATAGCCATACGAAGAAGCAGAATATTTTGGCCTGGTTCCACCTGCCTGCTGTCTTCCAAAGGAAATGAGGGACAATGGGATGAGGCACCCACTGGATCAAATTCTTTCTGAACTGGTAGAGTTGTTTTATTAAAATGGGATCCTTAGAGTTTGCATAGCGAGAAGTTTTGATTTTCCTAAAAGAATCAAGTGCTCACTTTAGAGGAGCGTTTGTAATTTTGCAGGAGTTAAATATCTGACCCATAAATTGCTAGCACTGGGTCACAGTTAGTGAACTCCCTTTCAAGAGTTAATTTTATTTCACAGCTCTGGGGAAAAGTACATTTATCTCAGGTTGGTTGGCCTGCTCTGTATCACTGCTTTGTTTCATTTTGCCCTTTGAGGTGAGAACCAAAGTACTTTTGGAATGCTGTGCTGTAATTTTGAATCATATCCCCCCTTGGAATAATTGCAGCATTTATAGCTAAAACCCAAGAGATGTGCTGTTGAAAAGGAAATGAACATTTTTCTGTAGAAGAAACTGCTTTAAAAGACTATTTGCACACATTCATACCTTGTTGCCTTTGTTCCTCCTCATTATCAAACTTTACACTGTCAGTCCTTGGGGCCACACTTATGCATCATGCTAATGGATAGTGCTGCATAAAATCATGAATACCAGTAGTCCAAAATAGTATTTCTGCAGCTCATTCTTCCCATTACTGCAGAAGGATTAACTGATATTACTTCATTTATTTATTCACTTTCTATACCACCCTTCACTCGAAGATCACAGGGCAGTTTAGAATACAGGTAATGACCGATTTATGTGCATTAGTTTTGTGCGCGACTGCACATGCATGCATAGCAGTGATCTGGAAGTGGCCAGAAAAGGGGGCAGACTGGGAGTGGGAGCATGGCAGGGGCATAATTTAACCGCTGTGCAAATCAGGGGTTGCCTGTATTAAAAACATAAAAATACGTAACATAGAATCAAACAAAAATAATAAGCTACATACACACTGTATTTTATTTTATTTATTTATTTAAAATCATTTGGTGCCAGTCTAAAAGACTCAATTTACCTTAGTGCTATGTCTGTATTGGTATTACCGTAGGTTTGTGCTTGTGTTGGGCGCTATTGAGCCTGATCTGAAAACAGTATTGAGGGATGCTCTAGGAACAGCTTCTTCCTTAGCCTCCTTACTGCGCTACAACAGTAGCCTGCTATGAGTTACCATTTCCTCTCTCTCCATGTACAGAAGTGAATGAATGTCCTGTTTTGTTCCCTGCTTCCCATTATTCTAATTATTATAAATACTTCCTCTTTCTTGCAGCAGTAGCAGCAGCAGCAATCAGGCATCACTTTTTGCAACTAGTTTCTATCCATTTTCTTTATCAGCGGTCCTTGTTCCTTCCATCCCATCTGCTTTTCCTTGACCATCTGTCAAGGCCGAACATGTGACCCTGCCTTGCACTGGGTTAGAATGTTGGCCTACCTAGCTCTCCAAGGGGAGCTCTCCAAGGTCTCAAGCATAGGTCTTTCCAGGCCTGCTATCCAAAGTTCTTTTACCGGAGGTGATGGGGATTGAAACTAA
Source organism: Podarcis gaigeae (assembly GCF_964106915.1). Lineage (NCBI taxonomy): Eukaryota > Metazoa > Chordata > Lepidosauria > Squamata > Lacertidae > Podarcis > Podarcis gaigeae. The sequence goes on from NC_139681.1 coordinate 21,373,951, forward strand.
AACCTTATGCATGTGAAGAATATGCTCTGTTACAGAGCTGCAGACCTTTCCCAAGATTCTCTCTTGACACCATTTTAAAGTGAATCCATATGCCATTTTGGATAGGAATTAAGCTTGGTCTTACATGGATTGCACAAACTGCAGTTCTAAACGAAGCAAAACCGACATCCATAATCAGTATCATACATGAATATAACAAGGGGAAAAGCTGTAATAAGCCAGGAAGAGAGGAGGGAGGAAAGCCTAGAAGATTTCTATATCAAATTACTGTGAATTTTCATGCCAGGATGTGAACTGAGTGCATTCAAAGTGGAGGGGATGTTCAGCTGACCTTTTCAGCTGTTTTGAAATGGACTTCGCCAGTGACAGGGAAGTACTGGAAAAATTAGCTGTGGCAAAGAGGCACACTTTGCCTGTGGGTAGGGTTAATAGGCCAGCAAAGCCAGCCTACTGCCTGTCGGAGTAGATTACACATCAAACTGTGGCTCATGGGTTCTATTTACTTCTTTTAAACCATCATTTATAGCATGCATTTTCTTTGCAGTACAACTCAAGAGTGTGATGGTGCTGTTGGCTGTGGTATTTTTTTACATGGGTTTGGTTGTTGCAAGCTAGAGAAAGTTTGAAAAAGTTTTGGTAGGGTCAGGAGAAAAGAGACAATCACAGGAAAGCAAACAAGATCAACTGTAGTAGACCTGTGACTACTACCCAAACTGTGATATGCACACACACTTTAATTTGGTGATCTAATCTGGGAGTGAAGCGTCAAAGACTCAAGACCATAAATGAATATAGCCTACTCCTTCCTAAATCAGAACCTGAGACTTTTAGAAATCTCTTCTCCCCTGGAAATCTGTTGCTGCTCAGATTTGTGATGGCTAAGACAGGCCAGCAAAATGTGGAATTCACCAAGCTAAATGTAAATCTAACCACTTACCCTTTTCAGTTTACCAAGGTTAGCTTCAGGTAGAGGTGTGCCTGGGCAACTCAATTTTCCTTTTGTAAAGTTCTGGTCCTGGTAGATGAAAAAAGCTATAAAGAATTTTTTTTTTTTTGAGGCAGGCATGTATTAGATTAGTCAGAGGATTGGGTTTGATGGTTGTGTGTGTGCTTCCAGTGTAACATCTGAAGCAAGAACTCATACATCTTTGACAAAATCAGAGGATGCTCACCACATTTCACCCCCAGATAATGAAACATGTAAACATCAGTGGGTGCATCTCTCCCTGTGAATTTGCCCCATTTGCGGGGGGGGGGGGGAATGAAACAAAATCCCTGCATGTCAAAAATACTACCACATCACAGGGAGAGAGAGGTTTACTGTAGCATTTTCCCCAATTTGCCAGTGTACTTCATCATGGAGCTTTTTATGTGTGGGAGCAAAATATCAACTCCTCTGCTTTCTGCATCTTTAAGTTGTACAGTCTAGGATTCTGCTATCACAGTCTACCACCTCATTCTGAATAATGTATAGATTTGGATCTAAATGTTGATTGGGTAAAGTGTCTCCATAAAAGCCATTTGTGTGTTGTCATAGCACATAAATGGTCTGGTGTTATAACTGGCACCTCATTGTGGTTAAACTTTAGTTCTCGAGAGCGGTTAAATATTTGGAGTGATATAACTAGGCCTATTAATTTAATGATGCCCCTGTGGTATGCCCTGTACAATCATCATTTATAGCAATCAGGAAATGGGTCACTGTGCAATTAGTGACATATATACAGAGACGAGCAATTCTATAAATGAAGCAGAAGTAGTAATTTCCTATCCCGAATGGCTAGGCCTTTTGTCTGACAATTTTCTGTGCAACTGCTTTGCAGCTTATTGATATAGGAATCACTCATTGTTAATGAGAGGAAAACATGTAATTTATATTGAATCCCTGAAGTATATAATCATTAATATCTCCCATTTCTATATTATAGCTTTAATAGCAGAGCTAAGGCTGTTGCCCGATTATAATTTTATGGATCACTCATGTTTCGGAAGCTTGGTCTAAAATAAATACAAGGTGTATTTTGAGCAGACGTGGGCATGACAGGCTAGATATAGACACAAGTGGGAGTCCACAGGATCTGGATGGATGTCTGAGGGTGGCACACTCAGGAAGGAGCTGCAGGACCCTGGACAGCTCCAAACAGATAATTTGCTTGGTCTAGAGCTCAACTGAGGCCTTTTATTTCTATCAGTCCAAGCTATCCCACAGAAACTTCATCCTTTTCCTGGAGAGTCTTGAAGGTGTAATCCTCTGGCACATCTCAGCCAGTCCTGACCCGGCTGGGTTCCTTCTCCTCTGTGTCAGAGTCGTGACAGCTGCTCAGGGTCAAGAGCATATATATTCAATGGACGCAAACTTGTGCATCTGCACAAGCAATCAACCCAGTCAGTTTCCCCCCAATATTTGTGTTTGAGGGAAGAAAGAGGGTTTTGGAGGTCATACAAAAACAGCCACAAACATTGTATTACATATACAGGCCATTTTATGGGCAACTGGGCATTTGGGATGTGTTCATTAGCTGAAGGGTGTGTGAATCCTGAAAGGTGCCCTGTAGCGTGGGATGGAGTTGCTGTTGTCTGGTTTCATTTTATTTTTTTGCTGGTCATTTTGGCTTTTCCCTGGCAGGAGCAAGGAGCAGTTCTCCTGGCAAGCAACATTCTGTACTGTACTTTTGTCTGCTGATCATTGTCAAAGGCTTCACTGCTGCAAGTGTAGCACAATATAGATGCCTAAGATTATGGTGCTGCTCCCCTAAAAGCTTCAGTTTTCTTTCCCTCAGTCCATGTGATCTCTCAGGTTATCCCTTTGATTATTCCTTCTATGCACCAAGTCTTTCCGCTGCACAGATTCTTAAAAGTCATGTCCACACTGCTTATTACTGGAGATAAGCCCTTATTATGGTTTAGTTGATCTTTTTTTTTTAAAAAAAATATTTATTAAGATTTTCAAATTCAAATGCATTAATAATAAACAACATTATTTATATCATAGCATAATTTCATCACTTCTTTGGACTCCCTCACGTCTCCCGCTCTCACTTGCATCGTTAAAAAAGGTTTTTCTAAGCAAATTACCATCTTGTTTACAATCTTATATCCACTCATTTAAATAGAATCTAGCAGTTCTCCAAAAAAATTATATTTTCCTTAATCTCACTTATCGTCAAATTCGAATCTAATTCAATGGTAGGCAATTATTTGTGATCTAGCATCCTTCTTAACATTCAACCAAATTACAATATTTTTGTAGATAGATCTTAAATTTCTTCCAGTCTAAATTTCAACCCTCTCTTCTCCCAGGTCTCGGATTCTGCCAGTCATCTCGGCCAGTTTCATATAGTCCATCAGCTGCATCTGCCACTCTTCCAGCGTGGGTAGATCTTGAGTTTTCCAGCTCTTAGCGATGAGTATCCTTGCTGCCGTTGTTGCATACATAAAGAATGTTCGGTCCTTCTTTAACACCTTCTGGCCGACAATGCCCAGAAGGAAGGCCTCTGGTTTCTTAGTAAAGGTATACTTGAATACCTTTTTCAACTCATTATATATCATTTCCCAGAAGGCCTTCACTTTAGGGCAAGTCCACCAGAGGTGAAAGAATGTTCCTTCATTTTCTTTACATTTCCAACACTTATTATCAGACAAATGGTATATTTTGGCAAGTTTAACTGGGGTCATGTACCATCTATATATCATTTTCATTACATTTTCCTTCAGAGCATTACATGCAGTGAGGTTCAGCCCAGTGGTCCACAACCTTTCCCAGTCCTCAAACATAATGTTATGCCCAATGTCCTGAGCCCACTTTATCATAGCCGATTTAACCATTTCGTCTTGTGTATTCCATTTTAACAGCAGGTTATACATTCTTGATAATACCTTAGTCTTTGGTTCTAACAATTCTGTTTCCAACTTCGATTTCTCCACCTGGAACCCTAACTTTTTATCATTTTTAAAGACTTCTTTAATCTGAGCGTAGTGTAACCAGTCTCGCACTTTATCCTTCATTTTCTCCAAACTCTGCAATTTCCAATTGTCTCCATCTTTTTCTAATATTTCCCAATATTTTGGCCATTTGGCCTCCATATTGGGTCTTTTTCGGGCCTTAGCTTCCAGAGGTGAAAGCCACCTCGGAGTTTTATTTTCCAATAAGTCTTTGTATTTTATCCAGACATTAAATACTGCTTTCCTGACAATATGGTTCTTAAAGGCCTTGTTGCTCTTAACCTTATCATACCATAGGTATGCATGCCAACCAAAAGCATTATTAAAACCTTCCAAGTCCAATACATCAGTGTCTTCGAGAAGTAGCCAGTCTTTTAGCCAGCAGAAAGCTGCGGCTTCATAGTACAACTTTAGGTCTGGCAGGGCAAAGCCCCCTCTTTCTTTCGCATCAGTTAATATCTTATACTTAATTCTGGGCTTTTTGCCCTGCCAGACAAATTTAGAGATGTCTCTCTGCCACTTCCGGAAGCACTCCGTTTTGTCCACAATCTGTAGTGTTTGAAACAAAAACAACATTTTTGGCAATACATTCATCTTAATAGCAGCAATTCGGCCTAGCAAAGAAAGCTTCAATTTTGTCCAACTGTCCAAATCTCTCTTAATTTCAGACCAACATTTTTCATAGTTATCCTTAAATAAACTCAGATTTTTTGCTGTAATGTTTACCCCTAGGTACTTTACTTTTTTGACCACAATTAGTTCTGTTTCTCTCTGAAACCGTTCTGACTCTGTATCTGTCATATTTTCCCCCAACACCTTGGTTTTCTGTTTATTTAATTTAAATCCCGCTACCCGACCAAAGTCTTGTATCAATTGCAATACTCTTTTTGTACTAGATTCTGGCTCCTGCAGAGTCAAAACTAGATCATCTGCAAAAGCTTTAAGTTTATATTGTTTCGCTCCGACCTGAATCCCTTCCACCAACCGGTCCCCTCTGATCATATTCAAGAGCACCTCCAGAACCGATATAAATAGCAGAGGGGAAATCGGGCAGCCTTGTTGTGTTCCTTTTTCAATTTTAAACTCTTCTGTAACCACATTGTTAACTATCAATTTAGCCTTTTGTTCTGAATATATTGCATCAATCCCATTCTCAAAACCCCGTCCCACTCCCATTTCTTTTAAGTTTCCCTTCATAAATTTCCAAGAGATATTATCAAAGGCCTTCTCCACATCTATAAAAATTAACACTGCTTTTGTATTTATGTTTGTTTGCAAAAGTTCCAAAATGTCGATAATGTTCCTTGTGTTAGCAAACATATGTCTGCCTGGGAGAAAGCCTGCCTGGTCTTTGTGAATTACTTCATTTAAAACTCTTTTAAGTCTGCTTGCCAATACATCCGCAAATATTTTGTAATCCACATTTAAAAGGGAGATGGGACGATAGTTCTTGAGTTGTGTCTTCTCAATTTCCGATTTTGGTATCAATGTGATGAAAGCTTCCTTCCACGATTCCGGCGCCCTCTTCCCCTCCATGATTTCGTTGCTGACCTCCGTCATTGGTTGAATCAAATAGTCTTTTAATGTCTTATAATACTTGGCGGTCAAGCCGTCTGGCCCTGGAGATTTGCCCAATTGCAAGTTCTGAATGGCTTGTTCAATCTCTTGTCGTGTTATTTTGTTATTCAGGATTGATATGTTTTCTTGTGACAATTTTGTAAGTCCATTTTTTTCTAAAAATTGTTTAATCTCAACCTCATCTTGCGGCCCTTGGGTATATAATTTTTTTAAATATCTCTGGAAACACTTTCTGATCTCCGCGGGGTTCTGAATATTTCTTCCTTCAATCTCTAAATTTGTAACTGTGTTTAATTTTTGTCTCCTCTTCAACTGCCAAGCTAGCAGTTTCCCACATTTGTTTGCCGATTTGAAAGTTTTTTGTTTCGTTAATTTAATCTTCCACTCTATTTCCTGATTTATCAGTTTAGAATATTGTGCTTAGTGAAGTTTGATTTCTCTCAGAATCGGTTGTGACTTCGGATTTGATCTTAATTTCTTCTCTAATTCTTTAATTTTCTCCAAAATCTTATCTTTCCTCTCATTTTGTATTCTTTTCTTTACTGCATTCTGTTGTATCAAGAACCCCCTCATCACTGCTTTACTTGCGTCCCAGATAATTCTTTTTTCCACCGTAGTGTTCATATTTATCTCAAAATATTCCTTCATAGCTTTTTGGGCCTTCTTAATAATCTCCTGATCTCTAAACAAATTGTCATTCATCTTCCATCTGAAGGAACCGGTTGGTAGTAGTGTCATGTCCATCTTCAGTGCGTTATGGTCGGAGCAGGTCTTTGGGCAGATTTCCACCTTTCTAACCTTGGGTGCCAGACTTCTAGATATCCATATTTGGTCGATTCTTGTCCAAGTCAGCTGGGCTTCAGAGAAGAATGTTCCTTCTCTTCCCAGGGGGTTCTTGGTTCTCCAAATGTCAATCCAATCCATATTGTCGGTCATTTCAAAGAAAGTCTTTGGTAGTCTGCCGTCTTTTGTAACATTTTGACTTTGTGACTTATCCATGTTAGTTGATACGACCCCATTCATGTCTCCCATCATGATGATGTTGTTGTAGTCCAGATAATCCAGCATGATCTCATGCAACTTCTTGTAGAATTCCAATTTCCCGTCGTTTGGTGCATAAATTCCTAATATCAAAATCTTCTCTCCTTGGTGTTGAATCTCAATTGCTAGGATTCTTCCATGTTCATCCTTAAATAAAAATTTAGGTGACAGGCTCTCTTTTGCATATATCACCACCCCTCTCTTCTTTACTCTGCCCGAAGATATAAATTCTTGGTACAAAAACTATACATTATGTCATTTAAGAGAGAACTCCCCCAAAATTCTATTTAAGATAACCAAATTCTATTTATAGTTGGTTATCATTTGGTATTCCTATCACATGCCTTCCAAGCAATCGCTGTTCCTAGGTCTTACGTAATTGTGCTCTAGAAACACTGTGTGCCAATCAAAAGGTTAATAATTCTGCAAGGAGAGAGCAAGGACCAATCAAGGAAAGGCTCCAGACGTAGACTATTTTAAGTAATCGTGCTGCAACAGAGATGTAATGAGATGGTGATTATAGAGCTGATCATTCATAATGGTCTGAAGCTGAAGATTTGGCTGGTTGTTTCAGATCAATATGTGAACTCCAGCCTTCCTCATCACTGCAGCTTCTAGCTGTGTGTGAGAACCTCTCCTCTCCAACCATTCTCTTTGCCAGTTTTCCTCCCCCTATCAGAGTCTGACTTCTGGCATTTTCTCCTTTCTGTCATTCATCTGCGCCACTTTTTCTTCCAACCCTCCTTTTCTAGGTTCCATTGCATTCTTCAGACCTCCCTTTTCATGGACTTCTTCCTTCTCTTTTCCTAGTGTAACAAAAGTTTCTTGGCCTATGTTTTACTTGATAAGAAGTCAATGAGATATAACTTTGTATTCCAAAGAGTTAATTATTAAAAATGCTTTTAAGACTTACTCATTGGAGTTAAACACAAATCAAAAGCTCCCAGTCTATGCGGATGAATAGTTCAGGCGCTTTTGGTTTGTGTTTTTGGTTTTGTGAGTTTGATGGTTGAACAAGAGTGGATAATTTATTATGTAATTTATTATTTCTTAATCACAACATGATCAGCGGATATGGCTGCAACTTAGATTGTGATGAAGCCTATTTGCAGCAAAAGACACCTATGTGAATGAGTTAAAGGACAGTATGAAATAAGGACAGGTTATTATTTTGAAGGGATCACGCTCTAGCTGAATTTATTTCATCTTCAATGACAGCCAGTATTTCAGCGTGGAATTTCTATATGCAGTCAAAAGTGTCTGGCCTGGTGTTAATTGTTCTGTCTGAATTAATATGGCCATGTTATTTATTGGAACAGAGCAATCAGACCCAGCTGCTGACTGTAGCATGGGGGGCCCATTTCAATTAACAGGCCTATCCTCCCAAAGGAGCAATTGCATGAAATGAGCAGCAGGCATACAATGAAAACAGAGGGGGTGGGTGCCTGCCTTTTGGAGAACAAAGATAGTGTTTTGTGCAGGATAGAAGATAATCAAAAACATCCTTTCCTGCACAAGCTTACCTTTTGTCAAACTGGGGATAAATTTCAATTTGAAAACCAAGTATATTTACTAGCTTCATGGCAAATCTGAAATGCTGATGGGACAAAAGTCATCTTCTTTGTCTGAGGTCTGAAATAACTGGCTGGATAACTAACTAAATTGTGAGCATGCTCAAAAGTTATGCTCAAAAATGAATTCATTTTTTTTTTGCATAACTTTCACTGCCTTATGCCCTGTGTTTTCTTCTTTAAGGCTCTACCCCTGCCCTTTACTCTGCTGTTTTGTAAATCTGTGTATATTACATATGCCAGGTTTTGCTGGTGTGGTCACATTGCCATATGCCACTGTACTAGTGCTATACTGGGAGGTATGGCTGGCTGACTTATTTAGCACCTGAGGTTGTGCCATTGGACTGATTTAACAGGGCTTGTGTAAGATGAAGTTCAATTTTAGAACACCCCATTTGTCTTGGGGAAATGCCTACAGTCCATTAGAAGTGCTCTTGATTCAAAGAAGTAGGCATTATTCACTCCACTATGCCTTTTGTTGTTACTTTGACTCATTGATGATATAAAATTCCCCAGGGAGCTATTAATCCTTCTGCTACTGAAATGTTAGTAAATTTTGGTACATAGGGCATCACCTTCCTGCCTTTTATAGCACTGATAGTTTGTTGTGTCTCATCTCATAGCAGCATATTGTTTTTCTCATTAGGAGCTTCGATGGGGCCAATTTCATTGGCTTTTTCATTTGTGCTTCTTTAAAATCATGTTCTCTGGTGAATTATGAGCCAGTAAAACACCGGCTCTTTGATCAGAGCACATGTGTCTGGGTGGTGGTTCAAGAATACTGCAATATTATATATTCCAAGCAATACAAGCACACTAGGTGTCAAGATGTAATTCAAGTTGTGCCTAATCAAAAGGACTGTACAACTTCATCTCTTGTCAGTTTTGTTTTTATTGGGTTAAATAAACGGGGTTTAAAATACTCAACACAGTACAGTCAAACAGGAATAACTAAGCAAAATGGTAGACAGAATGCATTATGAACTTTTTAGTGGTTTCAAATATGATGGCCCTGTCTTTCTTAATAGATAGCATTATTTGTTAAGTACTCAAAGAGCTTCACATACACGATCCCTACAACTATGATGTAATTAAGGCTGGTACAATTATCACTACATTAGGGGTTATTTTGTGTTTGCAGGTGTGTGAGAGAGATAGACAGAGAGAATGGCTTGCCTACCAGTGTGGTGTAGTGGTTAAGAGCGGTAGTCTCGTAATCCTGGGTAACCGGGTTCGCGTCTCCGCTCCTCCACATGCAGCTGCTGGGTGACCTTGGGCCAGCCACACTTCCTTGAAGTCTCTCAGCCCCACTCACCTCACAGAGTGTTTGTTGTGGGGGAGGAAGGGAAAGGAGAATGTTAGCCGCTTTGAGACTTCTTAAAGGGAGTGAAAGGCGGGATATCAAATCCAAACTCTTCTTCTTCTCTTCTAAAGCTATTTAAACTACAAACTTATACTTGCTTTATTGGGGGTATGTCTTATTGAATTAAATGGGACTTACTTCTGAGTACCTATAATGGTTATATGGGGTTGCTCGTGCATAAGTTGCTGCCACTCCTGGCTAGGTTGCCTGGTTAAACATTTTCCTGGCTGGATAGCCCTTCACTTCGTGGCTGTTTCAGTCGCTAGCAGAATCTGTCAGTGGGCATTTCTTGAACTTCTTCCAGCAAAGAAGATCTTTGACGCCAAGTCTACGCCTACTTTCCCTGCGCGGAAGTCTTCTGCGCAGGGTGGGTGTGGGTAGCGGAGGACCCGTGCTCTCCCCGCTGGTCTCCGGCGAGGAGTCCTGGAGCCCCCTCGCCGATTCCCCCATCTGTCCCCCTTTATCCCTGGTGTTACGCTGATTTCCTTCCCCAGCCGATGAGCTCCCTCTCTCCCTGCTGGGCCCTTCTCCAGCATCGCTTGGGAGCCTTGCCTCCACCTCTGGCTCCGATGTCAGTTCCCTGACAGTACCCATTTATTTCATACAGTGGAAACTGTTCTACATTCTGAGAACCAACAAGAATTTAAAACTGCAGAAATAAAATAGACTGATTTGGAAGGGCTTGGGAGCAAATAACAGTCTTCAACCAAAAAAACAACAACACCCATGTTGGGCTTGCAGAGAACTGGTGCCACAGTGCTTTCCCAGAGGAACATATGGCACCATCAACAAATCTTCATCCACAGAACTCAGCGACCAGGAGGGATGCAGGGGGAGAGATGACTTCTCAGATATTATCCATATCCATTTGATTGCATTGTTGGTGAGTTTGTTGTTGAGATTTGCCATTGTTGCCACTTGCCCAGGTGAAGAGAAACCTTTGTTCTCTTTGGACACTAATATATTGTGTTTCACATGCCTGATGTTTGGTAGTAGTACACTTCCAGTAAAGGTTTGAGGGACACTGTTCTCCTGTGGCTACTGTGAGCTTGGTGAGGCAGCAACAGCAACATTAGTCTGAGGGAGAGGACTGTATTTCCTTAGTGTTCCCTCAGTGCTTCCAGCAGTCTCCTGCAGCAAGCGGTTCAGAAGCCAGAAGCTGCTGATTCCGTATTCTCAACGAGACTTGCAAGCCTTTTGAAAGAGTATAAATGGAGCTGTAATGGAAATTTTAGCATTAAGAAGTTTAAAATGTTATGATAGTTTAGACAATGTCATGGAATTGAGACAACTTCTTGGGGGTGAAGAGGAAACAGGGATGATCCAGCTCACCCTATGTGCATAGCTAATACACAATTTAAAAATAATCTCTTCCATAAGTTTAAAAAGACATGAGCAGATTCGATCCATTATAAAACGAGGCAATTGTATATTGAGTTGAATGCTGATAGAATCTAAAATGCAAGTGATTCAGTCAAGCAAATAATCAGGATCAGAAGTAGCATTATATTTAACAGATAAACACACTACTTCTGGGAACAGATTGTATGGTATTCCCCTAATTATATCCCTTTTTAAATTTCAGATATCCAAATGGCTTGCAAATACTGTTGATGTTTTGCTTTGAGACTCAGAAAACTTTGTAGTTCCTCTTAATTCCCCACCCCATCGCTTGTCATATGTACGGTAACTTACGAAATGGACATACTTTGACACTTTCGCGTACATTAAATATTCCAGTGATTATCGTTTGCAGTTAGCTGAGGCATGAAAGCTTTTCTTTAGCGGATGTTTTCTTTATATTTTAAAGTTTGTCATGTTGTAAAATATCATCAACACAGTAATAGCCCTACACTCAGAGCCATCCCATGATATCTCTATCCCTGATACAGATAAAATGTGTGACTTCCTACTCTTCTGTGAAAGAAATCGGGAATGGGAATCAACTTAGATTTCCTGCCCTTGGTCCCTCTTCTGTCTTCTTCCAGTCAGATGGGCTGGAGACAGAACAGGAGTCAATCCATGATGGTTATCTGAGGTACAGCAATCACTGACTGCACCACATTGGGTACCTCTGGTGTCAGAAGTTACGCTGATGGAGCAAAGGAGGCGAGAACAGCAAGCATTATCATTTTCTGCCTTCAACTTGCTAATTGGTGAAAATTAAATCCAACTGATCCTTTCTGAAAATGGTGTGAAATATTTGTCATTTGGAAGCATAGGCTCTTACATACTTTCACAGAAAACACATCAGTAGTTCTGAAACAATTTTAAGCTGAGATTCCAAGTTGAAACTGGGTCTTGGTAGCAATTAAAATCCTCTTTGTCGGAGGCTACCTTGAAAATGTATTAATTGGCACATGGCATTAACTGATACCTTGACATTAGAATAAAGTGAATAATTAGGAGACAACTGAATTGCTTATGACCTTATTGTGAAATTACCCAATTGTTTTCTCTCCTCATTGGAGAACTCTTAGTTCACTGTGCATTGAACTATATCACTATTAAAATTTAATCTTTCCCTTTTCTATCAGAAGTGACCTGCAACAATTAAGCTACTGTGTGCATCTCTGAGGAGGGGACTGATTTAAATATTGTAAATTTGACCACCTCTGTTTACTTTCTCTGCTGCTACCAGACTGGAAAGGAAGGTGGCAAAAAACCAGCAAGAATTTGCTATAATACCATTATTTGGGATGTACCGCTTTTCGAAAATGACTTAACCTCTGCCTCTGTTGCTAGGACAACTAATGGATATAATTGGAAAAATCTATGTTAAAGAGACACAGGGTGTGAATGAGTAGAGGAGCTGAAGAATTTTTGAAGTGTTATGGTATAATGATGAAATTAATGGACTGAAATGCTATATGAGCAAATTGTATTCCCTCAACACTACATATTTTAACTCCCAAACTTGCATTTTCCCCTCAAATTGTTGATCCTGTATCTCAAGCTTATAAATACTCCATGAAAAGTTCCTATAAAAACACAGGTTCATTTAACACACCAATGCAATGCTTAATAACCTGCAATATAATCTGAAAATTGCAACACATTCTCCTGGGATTAAAAATAATGTCTCTAATGGCATTTTCACATGGATTCATATTGACCCACAAAAGAGTTAAGAATTAGATCATACCATATAACTCTATCAAATTTTTAGACAGGGTCCACGACAAGCATGCCTTCTTTGACTCTCTGTTCATTATGTTTCAAGATATTTAACTGACCTGAAATCAATGAAGCTGTGTTGGATTTCTTGAAAAGATATAACGGTAAAAAGAGAAAGAAGATCTCAAAAAAATGTTTTTGGTCTGTTCAGAGATCTAAGGATCCAGTCCCAGTCATGCCAAAATCTGAAATGTTGACTACTCTTAAATAACGCTTAAGGAAAAGTGTTTCTTCCTACCCATTTTCACCCCAACATGAAACTAGCTGTGTTTGTCACTTGATAGCAGTACCAGGACATGTTTGTGTGCTTCATTTGGGGATCCTAGGATTACTGACCAAGCACTTGTTTATTTGTGGAACAATATTTGTACCTGAGTCCAGTGTGACGTGTGAACAGATCTATTAATGATGACTAGGGCTATCTTTTTGATGGAAGCCTTATTTTGCAATGCTCATTTATGAGTGCTGGTGCTGGCTAGTAGCTTTGAAGTTTTGCTGCAGACTTTTCCCTCACTATATATTGCTGCTTCCTTCAGGATCCAGATAAGGAAAATATCAGTGTCTCTTCTTTCTGTTACCTAGCCTGAGAAATACTTGTATCCGAATGGTTAATAAATCACTTCTTGTACCTGAGCATTAGCGTGGAAAGATAAGTGGTACAAATATTCTTATGTTTTCTGGGCTAGCAAAGACACGCTCCCTAGAAATACAGCTGATAGCAGTGGATCATATGAGATAGCAGGCTAGCACAAAAATAGTCCTTTATAATAAGAATAATAAAAAGCATGTAATGGCTTAGAAAATGAGACAAAAGTGCTAATTTGTTTGCAGAGCAAGCTGAAGCAAAATCCACAAGAGAGAGAGAGGGGGGAAACAATGTGAAAAATTAGAATGTAGGAAAAGTAATATTACAAAGTGTGTCAAAGCACCCACAGATACGGTCAGTACAAATGAATAAAAGAGGAAATGAATGGTTTTCTATGTTTGCCATTGGTAGGCAATATGTTTGGTGTGTTGGGTTGTTGCTAGTATGGTTTCTTGCTTTAAATCATGTAAGAATCATATCATAAAGCCATTAAAAATATATATGGTAGCATTGCTCTTGGAGCACAGTGTACAGTGCTGGTTGCTGCCCCTCAAAAAGGGTATTAGAGAGCTGAAAATAGTTAAGAAAATGGTTAAGAAATGCTTAAGAAAATGATCATGGGGCTGGAACAACTCCCTTATAGGGAAAGGCTACATTTTAGTTTAGGGGCAAATGAACGAGAGGGAGAAGATGATGATGATGATGATGATGATGATGATACTGGCTGGGTTTCCCCAGCCATTCTGGGCGGCTTCCAACAAAATATTAAAATACAATAATTCATCAAATATTAAAAGCTTCCCTAAACAGTGATGTATAAAATAAAGCACAATGTAGAGACAGTAGTTGGGGAGAGATTTTTTTCTCCCTCTCTCATAATGCTAACACTTGGGGTCATCCACTGAGGCTGAATGGTGTTGGATTCAGGGCAGACAGAAGTTCTTTTTCACCCAGTGGACAGTGATGGCTGCTAATGTGGACAGATTTAGAGGGGAGTCAGACAGCTTCATGGCAGATCAGGCTGCCAATGGTTGCTAGTCATGATTGCTATGTAATGCTTCTATTATCAGAGGCAATGTGCTTCCGAATACCAATTGCTGCTGATCATGAGCTAGAAAGGAATACTGCACACGTGGTCAGTTTGAAGCATTTGACTAGATGCGTCTTTGATGCAGCTGGGCTCTTCTTAACAGTTGTACGCTTTGCTATTGGAGTAAATGGACAGTAGCCACGTCCCAGCCACTGTGGTAAATGAGATCAGCAGTAGCAGGCCCATGGCCTGTCAAAAGGCTAAAAACAGAATAGCTTTTTTATGAGGAAGTGGGTTAGGTAGGATATACAGTGGTATCTCGGGTTACATACGCTTCAGGTTACAGACTCCGCTAACCCAGAAATAGTACCTTTGGTTAAGAACTTTGCTTCAGCATGAGAACAGAAATTGTGCTTCAGTGGCGCGGCGACAGTGGGAGGCCCCATTAGCTAAAGTGGTGCTTCAGGTTAAGAACAGTTTCAGGTTAAGCATGGACCTCCGGAACGAATTAAGTACTTAACCCGAGGTACCACTATAACAGAGGAAAGAGGACAAATGTAGGAGGCAAGCAGATGAATGGGTAACAATGGTTCTTAACTGGCCCCACACCCGTGGACTACTGTAAGTAATGATGGACCACTTAATAAATTAATTTTCTTCACTGCCAGCACCATTATCAAAACCAGGGCTATGTTATCATGGTCCCTAGGCTACTAAGGCAGGTTCCTTTAACTGATTCATTTTTAGGGAATAGATAGTAGATTGCAGAAGCACTGTGTTATTCTGTTGAATAACCCCAGCCCCGGTCAAAACCAACTTGATCTTCATTGTCAGAAGAAATAAATCGGGTGCAAATCCCAACTGTTCTGTGGACCACAGTTTGAGGAACATTGTACTCAAGAATCTGTGGAAGTGAAATATACCACTTAAAATGGTAAGTGCCTAAAGACAGGGACCTGTCTTTAGTTTATGTTGCTCAGTACAACACCATATATACACTGAAGGTGCAATATAAATAATACTAAATGCTTCTGCAACAACTTGAATGAATGCTCATCTTAATTTCTTCTTGCTGGTATCCTTGACATTTTCAGTTTTCAAAAAAAAGATGCACCAAATTTAATTTATATTAATCTGTCCTATGAAGATTTCATGGGAAAGTTTAAACAAGCTTGAGTCAGTGGTGCATTCTGCTATCTGCATCATGGCAGCTGCTGATGCTGTTTCATGGAGCTAACGCACACATGTTGCTCCAGGACTTTTCTTACTGGGTTAAATGACAGCCATCCCATATTGCCACAACTTACAAGCCACCCCCTACACAAAGGGTAGGTAAAATACCACAAAGAACCCAATACTGCCTGCAAAACACCCAAAGAAACTCAGAATAGTCTGGAAAATGAACATGCTATAAGAAGCAGCTGCTTACGAGAAGACCAGGTTTTGGCTTAATTCCAGTTCTCAGTATTTGTTGCTTAAGGGTTTCAAGGTTAAATGGGACCAGACAATCAGAAAAACGGTTCCTGAATTTTAATTGGATGGCTACTTCACTCCATAGTTGGCCTGCCATCCAAAAGGAAAAAAAGAAATGGATAAAATGAACCTAGTAACAGATGTACACATGAGATCTATAAGATCTCTGTATAACTGAAAGATATATGTATTACCATATGTCTTACTGTATATATATGTACTATTGAATACAAAATGAATGTATTACTGAGAAATAAATATCTAGTATGACTACCACTTTCCTTTATTTTGCCTCCCACTAGGTTTTAGTAAAGACTTTGAATAATATTTTAATAATAAGATTTATAGACCCATTGCAAATGGGACAGAACAAACTGTTATGAAGTGTTGGACAAATTTAAACTTTACAAGAAGTCTTGCAGGGTTACTTTCTTTTAACAATATGAAGCAGCAATGTTTTCACATGAAATCTTACCAATGGGAAAACAGTTTTGTGTAGATGTCCAAATTCATTGCTAGGTATTAAGCATTTCCTCTTCTCTTTAAATACAGCTACACCTGTATTGAAAATTTAAGAGGATGGCTGAAGTTGATGATTTAAGCTGTTATTGTTCTTCATTTTATTAAAGGAGGTTTTATTATTATAGTATACTTCTGATAGTGCAGGCTGCCCTGAGGGCAATGTGGCAGAGTTCTTTTTAACAACAAATACAAATATGCATAAAGGCATGTGTTGATGCAGATATTTCTTTTAAAATTCACATATGATTAATAAACTGCCATATTGGGTCTCCTTTGTTAGGCAAAAATAAGAATAAAATTCCAAATGTATCTAACACTAAAAACTGATTTGCTGGATATTTCTGTAAAAACATGGTCTGGCATATTTTCAGATAACTAAAGAAGTAATTTAAGAGATGCTCTGTTTTGCAAAATGTTGCATATTAGGCAGAAAAATAAGAGTATAGAAATGGATGGAATAGCCTAGCCTTCAGGAATCAGCTGTGGTGGCTGCATGAGGCATCTCTCATAGCTTTTCTAGCAAGTGCAAGAATTAATTAATGCCATCTACCCTTCTGCTTCTGACCTCAGGTTGTCATATTCCGTTTTCCCACTCATTGATCTGTAATATAACCTTCCATTTCCTGCAAGAGCTGTTAAGTAAAAGAAAATGCATAATGGTTGTGCTCCTGAACCACCATAACACCTGCACAGTGCTGGGGGTGGCGGCACATGGGAAGACTAGAAAGAGCATCAGCAACTTGCACAGTTGAAATGATGCACTGTCATATTTTCGGTTACAATTTCAAATTGAGAAAAATGTGGAATATTTAATAACCAGCTGTTTGAATAGTATTTTTCCCATTGTTCAAAACCAACACCAAAAACAGTGTCCCTCTCTACCTTCTTCTTCTCCTTCTTCTTCCTCCTCCTCCTCCTCCTCCTCCTCCTCTTCTTCTTCTTCTTCTTCTTCTTCTTCTTCTTCTTCATAAAATGCTCTCTCTATTAGCACCTAAGTGCATTGTCATCCCAAGGGCAAGCATGAAAAGTATTCATTAAACTGAAACTAATTAATCTCCTCTGTCTCCTTAAAAAAAAAATGATGCCAAAAGCAATATATTTTTGTATGGTTAAGCTAAAACAGCAGCTGCTGATGGTTCCCTACAAAACAAAATGAGCCAAATTATCAATTTCCGTAACTCTCCTTATCTAGGACCAGAGGAAGCTGCTGCTCATTATGACCTGAATGTTTTGTTTATACGAATATTTTGTTACAACAGCCCTTGGTTGCTGTATGATCTGTGTCTTTTTGAAGGTTCAAGAACCTGAAGCTGGCCATGCAACCTAGTGCAGCACCTTCATGAGAGTAATAATGGACGTGCAATTTCACAAACTTGAATGAAGCATAGGTGACTCTCTAGAAAGCCTGGAAGGCACAAGCAGACTCGGCCCCGGAAGACCCAACAAGACCCAAACATATGGCTCCTAACCGCTACATGGTAGTTTTCTGGAAGAGGGAGCTACCGGCCTCATTATGTACCTCCACTGTGCATGGCCAAAGGGTGATACTACAATTCAGCAGGGATCTGGGGTCAGTTGCATTCTACCTGGTCTGATAAAGCTACTGATTCTGCCCTGACATTTTAGTCTCAGCAACTTGTGGTTAAGGTGTGTACAGAAGTATTTTGAAGAGCTGCTCCAGGTATCCTGTTTGTTGAGTATTCTTCCTGATTCGCTTGGTTTAAATAGAATTTTAAGGTGGGCAAATGGTCCATTGCTTAGTTGCAGTTGTGTAGTGAGGTATACACATATTTCTAAGGCAATCTACATATGCAGTGGGTTTATATCCCAGCGAACCTCAGGCAACATACATGTAGTTCCCAGGCACTCACCCATTGAAGCACTGACCAGACCTACAGTACAGACCTGCTTAGCTTCAGTAAGGTGGCAACCTCCTGTCAAATGGCAAAATCTTTTCCAGGCTTTACCATTTCAGACTGCATTTTTAGGGTTGGACATATGAATGTGCTTCCAACAGAGATATGGGTAGGAGAAGCAATCCTTTCTGCAGATAGAAAATTAGCATGCTAAGATTCCTTTGTCTTGCCATGGTAAAAATATATATAGATTACCTGTTGTTGTTTTCTTTTAATGCATGCTAAGAGTCTTTCTTTAATGTAATGTAAGCTTATGTTCAAATTATTTAACACAAACTTACCCATTCGCAGAGAAGAATGTTATCATTCTAAGTTGCTTAGTCAATCTGATTTTTAGTCTTATTTCTAACCTTTAGGTACGACAGTGTCACTGCCCCAGCAATTTTTTACCTGGTTTCCTAACCCATTAACCCTTTTCCCCTTTCAGATTTTCTCTCACCATCATGGTTTTTCTGAACTGTGGAGGCGGGGGCTACTGGTTCTTTGAGCATGCTGCGTGGAATGGTAGGGGACAACTTCCCATTGCATTTGCTGCATCCCTAAGCACTTTATACAAATCAGCAAACTCATTATTGATCTCCAAAAGAAACAGGAATTAATATGGCCTACCATATCCTCTGTAGGTAAAGAGTATTTAACAATGAACTCTGCTTAAACTTCATAAAAGCCTCTTCAGCAAATCAGCAGGAAAAAATATTGATCTTAAAATAAGCATGTGAATGCTAATTGTATTTTGCCTTTCCACTGGAGGACCATTACTTTATTTAGCTGGAGTTCATCCTTTAATTTTATTGTCTCAGTGCATTGTCTATGAGGCCATTTTCTTTAGGTTTAAGCAAGGTCTGTAACAGCTCCGTTTTGCTGACCCTTCCTTTTTTGCAAGGAGTATATTGACTTCTGAGAGCTAGAGAAGCTTTTAAGATCATGTTACAGTAGCCCCAATCTGAGTTACATATTGTGTAACAATGGTTTCCTGTTATTGGGCTCTCGGTTAAATGGATTAGCATGATGCCAAGTACAATAATTGCCTCGCTCTGTATTTTAGCTCAGAAATCAATTGGCGGTACTTCTGAACTGCCATCTTCATAACACAGGCTTTAATTACATGCACAGTTTAATCTGGGAAAACCACACGTCTTTCCCAGTCCTGCTTCAGTCACGAGAGTATTGGTTTGGTGGATCTCCTTTTACAACTTGTCAACGCTCAACAAATGTTTCTTGAAATATTCCTCTGTCCCTGCCAATTGGCACTGGCCCACTGACTCTGTGAAACAAAGTTAGATATATCTTCATCACTTTTGTGTTGTGAAGTTACTGAACAGGGAAAAGAGCATACTAGAAATGAAGGGTCATTCATTTCATATTATGTTGTCCTCACTTACTAATGTGTATGTGGACTGTTATACAGTGGTACCTCGGGTTACATACGCTTCAGGTTACATATGCTTCAGGTTACAGACTCCGCTAACCCAGAAATATTACTTTGGGTTAAGAACTTTGCTTCAGGATGAGAATAGAAATTGTGCAGCAGCGGCGCAGGGGCAGCAGGAGGCCCCATTCGCTAAAGTGGGGCTTCAGGTTAAGAACAGTTTCATTTTAAGAACGGACCTCCAGAACGAATTAAGTTCTGAACCCGAGGTACCACTGTATACACTTGCATGGCCATTCACATGTTACATAAAGTCTGACCAGCTGGAGCTTCCAAGCCAGGCACAATCTACCAGTCATTCATAGTGGCTTGCCAAGTCCTTGACAACTCTTCTGCTTTTGAGGTCCAGGCAGCAAAATTAGAGTTATAAGGCTCTGGATTGCTTGCCATACATTGCTAGTGGGCTGTGTTTGACGTGGTGTGCCATAACCTGGGCAGGGTCTGTGTTTTAAGACATGGGACCCATCTGCACTATACATTTAAAGCAGGATTATATCACTTTGAACAATCACAAGATTCCCCCAAAGACTCTTGGGTTGTTAAGCCTACTGACAGTTGTTAGGAGAACTGCACTTCCCTAAATCCGGTGCTGTTGTGAGGCATTGACCTTCACAGAAATGTTTCTTTCCACATTATTTTGAAAAATGATTAGGCAAATTAAAGATATGAGGAGATAAGGAGGAAATTACTATGTGCGGGTACAGAACCTGAAGACATACACTTAAAAATAAGCAACCTGTTTTATTAGCTCTGCCTGGTAAATAGTACCTCCTATAGCGGCAATATATCTCTCAATATCACATTCCGGGAACAATAAGAGGGTGGGAATCACATTTGACCTCTGATTGTGAGGTTCTTACTCATATCTACTAGTGGAATGGTCTCCCTTACCAGGTTGTGGACTCTCCTTCCTTGGAGGTTTTTAAGTAGAGGTTGGATGACTATCTGTCATGGATGCTTTAGTTGATATTTCTGCATTGCAGGGGGGTGGACAAGATGGCCCTTGGGTTCCTCCCAACTCTACAATTCTATTAGAAACAAAATGTTGAGTCAAAAGTACTAAATACGTAAAATAACGGAGTAGATGAACTCTGGTCAGTGAAAGCTCAAAACTTTTTGCTACCTGAATTGGAGACCTTTAAAACAACAACCAATTTCTGTACCATTTAATCTTATGTCTCTATCTGTGCACCCCCTCTAGGTGCCTCTTGAAACAGGTCTTCATCATGGCAGATGGCAGGGCTAGCCATGACTGGGGTGTGACCCAGCAAGAAAATTATGCTGCTTTTATCTGGGCATTGATCTTGGTTTTCAGTGCTTTGCCATATCTGAATCTGGGTTATACAAGCCAACTCAGCAACACTCTGCTGTGAAAAATCCCCTTGCCCTTTGAAGTAAGAAAATTCAAATTCGGAACTCAGAACAAATGAAAGAAGTAAAGAAAACTTACACAAATATGCTTACTCTGCATAAAAGGTGTGGCATATTTGCCTTATTCAGAAACCAAAAATAATTTGTGTAAGAGTCAGAATATTTTTGCAAGGGTCATTGTGGTAGCAGGAGGCAATCATAATGACTGGAGCATGTGTAAACTTACAAATGCTGTAGCATTTGCAAACAATTCTAGTATGCTTCCAAATGTATTCATAGGGCCATGAGGAGTAGCAAGATGCTGTGTCAGACATCAGATCCATTTTGTTGTTCTTATCTACCACATGAATCGGTAAACTGTATTGTTAAACAATCAGCATTTTAAAATCATTGTTATGTTTTCATCCATAGGACTGACAGTTGCCGATCTGGTCATGCCCTGGTAAGCTATCAAAAACTGCTGAGCAATATCATTTCTTTCTGCTCTGAAAAATTCTTTGAACTTGTTCACACATGCATGGATATCACTTGGTTATTTTAACCTTAATGCCTTGTAGTTAAATATATGAATGGATTTAAATGACTAGCAGGTTATGTGAAAAGGCCAACTTTCTTACCTTTCTGGTCACCTTAAGGGATTTCACTTTGCTATTTGCTTTAGTCTCACACTTAGGACTTTGCCAAACTGAACAGTAAGCCCATAATTTACCCAGTATGATCCAGGGATCGTGCCTAAAGCCAAAACCACGTACAATCAAAGCCCATTGGGTTCAGTGACAGGTGGGATTGCCAGTCATTTTTCCTGGAACCCTGCCCTCTTTCCACTTCTTAAAATAATAATATTGCCACACAAAAATAAAACTGAATGCACACAACTTAAATGTGCATAAATTACGGACTTACTGTATTGGCAAAACTATAATTTGACACTTATAATCTGCATAGGCCTGACAAGTGATGGAACAGAATCCCTTAACTTCCTCATAACAGCCATTTTCTTGATCAATAACCCACTCAGACTAGTAGCCTTTTTCTAACATGAAAGTTCCTTTTCAAACTATTTTTTCCTGTTCAAATCAGCCTTCAAACTTAACTCTGAATAGAATGACGGTATCTTGGTCATGTTTCTTAGGTTAAAGGTCAATGTAACCTTACATAATTTTGCTTTCTATTACAGCCAGTGATATATGATGGGCAAATTCTTAATACTTCTGAATTCTGTGATTAATAATAACATATAATGTTAGTCTTTGTTCCAAGATGGGTGCATATAGAGCTTTCTCGGCAACACAGATGCAATTAAAAACTCCAAGCGATGCATTCTGTTCCAAGTCAGAGTCTCTGTGTCCTAAATCCTAGTAACGACATTCGAGATATTTGAGCTTCCTCTGTGCCATATTTTCCCCATCTGTATCAGTTTGTCAAGGCAAAAGCTATCTAAACAGTCATTCTCTCCAACATCTATATATGACTGTCAAAATACCCTAACTCAGCAAGCATCCTATCAGCAGCATATCCCCTTCCCCATTTTGGTCCAGTCACCAGGGGGGTATTCATTTTTGCTTCAGCAATAAAAAAACACACAACCAAACCCCAACAAATGTAATGGAGTTTATTTAGACCCCCTTGCTTTAAGTAAGCAAGTTTTAAATCTATCGTGTGCATTCCTGTAATGTAAGGTTGATGTTAATGGGCTGTAAAGTGGGTAATAATTTTCTTACTGGCCCCTTCAATCAGATTAGATCATGTTATTGACCATGCTGTTCGTTTTATAACCACAATCATATTGTGGAGGAAGATCTTTGGCAAGTTGCACATTTATAAGTGCCCATTAAGGCAAAGAATGACAGATTTGCACATTTGGCATTTTTTTAAAAAATGTCCTTTCCCTGAAGACTGTTTTCCTCTCCACATCCTGAATTAGCATCTTTACATCCGTCTCAGGTTTTCATGCTGTTCAAGCAATAGCTGATTGTTCAGAACACTTATTTTATAAGGCAAAGTTGTTAGTCACATTTTAAAAATATATATCCTCTTTGAGCCATTTTGCTTATGTTCATCTTCTTGCTCTTTATTTCCCCTTTCAGTTGAACTGTGTCTTTACTTTTGTTTAGATAATGCTGCCGTATTTGTTTAAATGTTCTCTTAAAATAGCCCCCCTGCACCCCAAATTATATACAATCCTATTCCCTCTCTGACTTCCCTTTTTCATTATATTGAAAATAGTTACCAATTACTTCATTAATTATTTCCATTTCATGTTCACTTCAAAGTAATGGTGTATTTAATTTAATAGTGTATTCAATTATGCTTTCAACCATGTTTCAATCTCTATATTGAGGTTTTAGTTTAAACTCAGATAAATTCTCCAATAATTTGTCTAATCAACTTTTAAAGCTATGTAAGCCAGTACTGTAGTTATCTCCACATCTTGTAGTACTGAATTCTACCAGCTGGTTTATTAGGAATTTTGTGCCTATTAAACTGCCAACTATTTAAAAAAGAACTTTTAGTTGATTAATCTGTGTTTTGACTGAATTAATTGATTAGATGTAAATCAATTTATAGATTATTTACAACATTTCCTCTGGGCAGTTTACAAAACTCAGTAATAAAATAAAAAATGCAAGCAAAATAAATTTAAAAGCAATGAAAAACAATAGTACGTAACCAACAATGTAAAAATAAACACAAAGCTAGCATAAATCAATATGGCAAATTTACCATTCATTAGAACTAAATGCAACCTTTGTTCTTTGTATGTGCAAACTTGTATTGGTTTTATAACTAGTTTACAATAAAACCATTACAGTACCACGCACCAAAACCTGCCCTTTAATTCTGGACACATCAGCTGCTCCCATCTATTCACTCCACAGCTCTCAAAAACAGACTTCTTCTCTTTATACATGATTGGTTTAGACCTAGTCTTCTGCCATCATCTCTGATTTGGCCCTTTGCCATTCCTGATATTAAAAGTAAATTTAAAAGAATGACTCTCCAACTGATGAATGTTGGGTTACTGGTTGCTAAAATGGATATACGCAAGGAAGACTAGTTGGAACAGTTCTTTCACTGAATCATTTGCCCTAATACTGACTTTCTCTTGCATAAAGAACAGGAGGCTGCTAGCATGTTACTATAGCTCCCAAGCTCTAGGAGACAATCTAAGGGCATTTCCACAAGGGCCATTTCCTCTACCACAGCCCTCTTAGCCTACAAGGCAAGCTGCTTTTAAATCTGAGTTGTAGTTTGTCTCATTTACTAGGAAAGGTGGTTTCTTTTCTAGAAAATAATTTTATTTACTTCAGGAACACCCATTTGAGAAATGTGAGATGAAAATATATTCCCAAACAACCAAACAAATGCCCATTCATCCTTACCTTCCTTCTCAATGGAGATTTTATTTAGGCAAATGGAGTCCAATAGATTTGAATCAAAAGGAAAATCAATGAATGTATGGTTGGAGTTGGGTTGTTGACAAATCCTTGATGTTATAGGTTTGTTTTCATCATTGGCACATCAGTACCACTGGCTTTCCATGCGATGATGAAAAGAGGAGTGAGCCGTATCCAGCTCTTGCGTAAATTGACCTGGAGGACTGTGATCTTACTCTTGATGGGACTCTGCTTCCTTAACTATGGACCAAGAGATGGTCCATGTAAGTATAATTGCTTTTCGGTCGTTAGTGTTTTTATCATACAATCACGTACAATATCCACACTTATCTTTCCTCCGTGCTTTCCAGGCATGGCTTGCGCTTTAAATCTCTATGGCCAAGTGCCCCCTGCTCCCCCCTTTTTTTGCTGTGGGGCATTGCTGGCCCTGCCCCCAGTGTCTCTGTGCAGTTCTGGCATACTCTGTCCAGTTCTGGTTGCTGCAATTTAAGAAGGATATTGACAAGCTGCAACATGTGCAGATGAGAGCCACCAAGATGATAAGAGTCTGGAAACCAAACCTTATATAGAATGGTTGAGGGAACTGGGTATGTTTAGCCTGTAAAAGAGGAGACAGAGAGGAGATATCCATCTTCAAATATCTGAAGGACTGATACACGAAGGATGGTACATGCTTGATTTCTGCTGCGCCAGAGGGTGGGACCCGAACCAATGGCTTCAAGTTACAAGAAAGAAGATTCCAACTAAACACCAGGAAGAACTTTCTGACAATAGGTGATGTTTTGCAGTGGAACGGACTCCCTCAGGAAGTTTGGAGACTCTGTTTCATTGGAGGTTTTTAAGCAGAGGTTGGACGGTCATGGATGATTTAGTTGAGATTCCTGCATTTCGGGGGGTGTGTGGACTAAATGACCTCTACAATCCTATGATGCCTGCTCCCTCTCCAAACTTATTGTGTTTAGAGAGAAGGTCTCTGGGGCCTCGTGAGCACATATGACTGAGTTCCTCATAGCAAGGAGACTTGTAACATGTTTGCAACCCACTTCAGATCGTCCTGCTCAGAAGGGGAAAGTGAAGAGCCTCCATGTGGCCTTTTGAATTCATGAATAGGACTATTGTTTTCCCCAATGGTGCATTATTATTTCCATCTACAGACAGAAGATCTAGGCTTTAAAAATAACAAATGGTTAAAACCATTTATTGAGTGGGGGACCCTACTATGCTTTCTAAAAAGAAGTCCCTGGTGGTTGGGTTTTTTTTTTTTTTTGCCTTTTGAGCAATAGTTGCTATAGTTTTATTTGCTTGTTTTGCTAAATACACAACAGTCTGCAACAGCAAATTACAACTTTGCATTCACCAGCAGAACATATCTAGTTATTGCCTATTAAAGTCCAAGCAGCTGGTGCTGGGCATGTCAACTGTTAACACTTTTCTGCTTTCAGCAAAAATGGCTTGCTAATTTAGTTTGGCAAAACAGAGAGGTACTTTTAGTGACAATAATCTGATCTGGAGACTTTTAGAAACAACAATTACCAGACCGGAGGTGTCTCATTTCTGCTGCCCCCAATGGCAAATCCTGTAAGCACTGGAAGTATTTGGGAAAGGCAGCAACAGTCATGGTGGCATAACACCCTGTGTGGATCATTTATTTATCAGAATGCTTTCTCCTCCCTCCCTCCTTCCCTCCCTCTCTCTTTTGGCTGTTACATGCAGCATCCATTTTCCAGCAGAAACCAAAGACAGCTCTTTTTATGCAGCCCAAGGGAAGGGAGAGAAATGAGAAGGAACTAAGAACTTGGCACTTAGATTAGATATGTTTGTGACTTTCTTATTTTTATTTTTTTGCAAATCTCTGCACTTCAGTACTGAAGGATAGCCAGTTCCAAGTGCTGAGTACTTATGGAGCCATTGTGGTATCAGCTTTCAAATCCCAATCTCCACCCCCGAAATGCATTATGTGCTTGACAGTTGCCCTTTTAAATCCACAGTGCAGTGCAGTTGGGGTCACACATATTTCTTCCTAACCCCGAGTTTCTGCTTTCTTTAAAGGAAGAGCTTAATAATGGAAGCCTTAATAAAGTTCTGTATTTGCAGGATTCTGAAGCTGGATAGATGTATGGTTTCCTCTGTAGAGGACGGCACTGTGGGTGGGTGGTATTCAGATAGGTTTTCTTCAGTGTTGGCATCCATCTGTCTTGGGAGGAGCGCGCCTCTGTATAGCAGGGCAGGATGTAAGAGACAATGGCTGTCTTAAAATCCCCAGTCCAACTCAAAATATTCAATTAAATATATTTTCCTTCAGCTTCTAGCATAGACATTTCATCCATAGCAATGCTAACACTCCTCCTCCTGCTGCTGCTTCTTCATCATCATCATCCTTGCGTTCCTTTTACAGGATTTACAGAGCAATCTCAGGCCTGTTTGCTTAGAAGTACTACTGTGTTTAGAGGACTATGTTTCCCAAAGGTGTGCAGAAGACTATAAAGAAAGTCACTCCCATTGCTCTAAAAAGCACCCTACTTCAATAAGATTATCAACAGCTGACAGTCCTAAACCTAAAAGAAGCTTTAGTCTAGTGAATAAGATTAGGAAAGGGACGCGAATAATTTCTGGCAGAACAAACAACGTTGAACATCACCTTAAGTAGAGTATAAATGGACTGCATTTCTGAAATGTAAAAGTATTTGGGCATACCAGCAGGTTCCAGTGTTAAAAAGAATTTAGCTAACAATGAATTCAGCATTTGAGAAAGATACTTGGGCCTGGGAAAGTTTTGTCTGCTTGCAGTTTTAGCAGAGGACACTAATGGGTTTGAGACAGCATTTAAAAAGGGTGTTTGGATGAATACCTTGCCTTATGATTTGTGTTGCCAAGGAACCAGGGTGTGGAATTGCCTCCATCAGACCCTAGGCCTTATTCCATCTGAATAGGGCCTAGGGTTTGATGTATCCACATCTCAGTTTCTTACCTGTAAAATTCATGTCATTGTGACTTACTTCAAAGGGATAATGGATTGTATAGCATATCCTCCAAGTGCCCCTATTGTTCAGTCACAGTCCCGGAATTATGAAAGCTGTCCTGGGTTCTGATTTGATCCTGGAATGTCCCTATTTCCCCTGCCACTGCTGAGGTCGAGGAGGAGGATGAGCTGGCCCTTGTCCCAAGAAACGGTGGTGATGGGAATGGCGTCTGCTAGGGCGTATCCCATTGCCTCTCCGTGGCCACCACTAACTAGCCTTCTCCCTTGGGCAGTTTGCAGCAATTGCTGGGGAGCAGGCAAGGAGAAAAGGCTGCTGCGACCGAGGCCCAGCTCCGCGTGATACGTTGGCTGTGAGGTGCAGGCAGAGGGCAGGGCTGCCCCAGGTGGGAAGAAAGAGGAAATGGAGCGCAGCGCAAGGAGTCTTGATTTATTATTATTATTAAAAAAAAGCTTTCTGCATCTGCGTCTAATCTTGCCCCTTCTTCTGACAGAAAAGGCTCTGTGGGGGACAATGACCCAAAAATTGGGGGGGGGGGCGGGCAGTTGATGAAGGCCAGTTGGAGGGGAGTGAGAAATGTCCCTATTTTTATCTGAGGAATGTTGGAGGGCATGCTATAGTACTTAAAATAATTTGAAAGCAGTGAAAACATTAGTAAAGAAAAACATTTAACAGTTAAGAATTTGCAGGATAAGCTTTATTATATGTTCCAGATATTGCTATTTATGCTAGACAACAAGGCAGCTACCCCTGCAGTAACTTAATTTGCCTTCACCTGAGCCAAATTCAGAATTTTAAGCGTGAGCAACAGGAAAATAATCTTAAGTGTAGGAAGTTTCTCTTTTGGAAAGCTTTGCATCTGAGCCCTACAGATCTAGAATTATGAATTTTAAGCCTCCAGATTATATTTTATTATGTTCCTGATCCACTACCTCCCTTTTTCATTGGCTTTTGTGCTCAGATGTGTTTTGTACCGAGACTCCAAAAGAAATCTTGGAAATAATTGAACCAATTCATATGGCTGATTGTGTCTCATATTCAAATATGGAATGAAGAGAGGAAATGTAATAAAAGATTATATTTAATACCAGTACCTTAGTCTATGCCTGGCTGATTGGCATGATGCAAATTTTATCATACCTGACTATTTTAGGGTTCTGAAAATACAATAGTATAATAAATAACTAAATGTGATTGAAAATGAGCTAAATGATACGTTGCGAATTTGTGACTTGAGTTTTCAGCATCTGCCAGCTGGCTTTGTAGTTTCCCAAGAGTAATGTGAAGGGTTTCTACCATGTATCATATGATCAAAAAACCTAATACTAACCCAATCACACCCCAGTACAATCTAACATTTTTTCGTAATGTGATGGAAAACGGGTAATATTATACCACACTTTTCCATTTATCTGAATCAGAATGGACTTTCTCAGCAATGTTTCAATTCTAGCATTTTTTACACTCATCCTATTAGTCAAAGGGTCTTTGGTTGCCCACCCCCATTCATGCCAACATTTGTGTGTTTGAAAGGCAAGACAGGATTATGTATTTAGCAACACAGCGATTTCATTCATTCATATATATATATATATATATATATATATATATATATATATATATGTGCAATTTCAGTCCTCTCTGAAATGATTCCACACAAATACCTGTGAGAGCATAAAAGTTAGAAAAAGAATGGTATGTCTGCAGCCTAGCTGGCATTGCATGAACATAAGAACATGAGAAAAACTTGCTGGATCAGGCCGATGGCTCATCTGGTCCAGCATCCTGTTCTCACAGTGGCCAACTAGAAGGCTGTGGAAAACCAGCAAGCAGGGTGGGAGCATAATAATAATAATAATAATAATAATAATAATAATAATAATAATAATTTTTATTTATATCCCGCCCTCCCCAGCCGAAGCCGGGCTCAGGGCAGCTAACAACAATCAAATAATCACACATTCTAAAAATATTTCATTATAAAAATTAATTAAAATCAAATTGATGGCAACCGATTAAGCAAAATTCTGTGCAGGTTGCCAGAGGAGGGAATCAGGCTGCGCCCTGACCAAAGGCCTGGTGGAACAACTCTGTCTTGCAGGCCCTGCGGAAAGATGTCAGGTCCCTCAGGGCCCTAGTCTCTTGTGACAGAGCGTTCCACCAGATTGGAGCCGCAGCCGAGAAGGCCCTGGCTCTAGTTGAGGCCAGCCTAACCTCTCTGAGGCCTGGGACCTTGAGGATGTTATTATTTGCAGACCGTAGGTTTCTCTGTGGGGCATACCAGGAGAGGCGGTCCCGTAGGTACGAGGGTCCTAGGCCATATAGGGCTTTAAAGGTTAAAACCAGCACCTTAAACCTGATCCTGTACTCCACCGGGAGCCAGTGCAGCTGGTATAGTACCGGATGAATGTGATCTCGCAGTGAAGACCCCATAAGGAGTCTCGCTGCGGCATTCTGCACCCGCTGGAGTTTCTGGGTCAGTCTCAAGGGCAGCCCCACATAGAGCGAGTTACAATAATCCAGTCTGGAGGTGACCATCGCGTGGATCACAGTGGCTAGGTCAGGGCGAGAGAGATAAGGAGCCAACTGCTTAGCTTGGCAGAGATGAAAAGATGCCGCCTTTGTTATAGCTGTAATCTGCGCCTCCATAGAGAGGGAGGTATCGAAGATTACACCCAAACTCTTAACGGACGGTGCTGGCACTAATTGCACCCCCGCAAGAGATGGGAGTTGCCCCCTCAATCCCATATCGTCCCGCCCCAGCCAGAGGACCTCTGTCTTCGAAGGATTTAACTTCAACCGGCTCCCTCGTAACCATCCAGCCACAGCTTCCAGACATCTGGTCAGTGTGTCTGGGGCCGAGTCAGGATGGCCATCCATCAACAGATAGAGTTGGGTGTCATCAGCATACTGATGGCAACCCAGCCCAAAACTCCGGACAAGCTGGGCGAGGGGGCGCATAAAGATGTTAAAAAGCATCGGGGAGAGAATCGCACCCTGAGGCACTCCACACACCAAGGAGTGGCGCGATGACAATTCCCCCCCCCCCCGAGCAGTCATCAATAGTCGTGTCATAGCTAGTGGCCTTTGAAGGAGGAACACCTTCATATCAAAAGGTCAAAATTATAAATCTCCTCATTCCAGCACTAGCAAGCCAAGCTACATCCAGGACAAAATGTCAGGACTGTGCAGACTCTGTTATCTTTTCACAATTGAGTAAGGCTTAGCTGCAGGGCTAAGAGGAGCTGCTAGCAATAGTTTGCTAAATTTACAGAATGCCAAGATTTGCTAGTACCTTATAGTGAGCTAGCCTATTGGTCTGTCAGTCCCAATATGGTCTATCCTGAGTAGCAGTATCTCTCCAGAGTTTCAGGCTCAGAGATTTTTTTCCAGCCCCATTGGGGGCAGCCAATGTAAAGCCCTCCAGAAGTTGTTAGACTATAGTTCCCATCATCCCCAGCCAGCCCCATCATCCCGGCTAGTCTTGAGTGATGATGGGTGCCGCAGTCCAGCAACATATGGAAGTCACCACATTGGCAACCCCTGATGTAAATAATCAGACAAGTCTCCAGTGCTTACTCACTACAAGGAAAATGGACTGTAAAATACTGCCCCCTACTCCAAAATATCCTACAGCTTGAAATGGAGAACATAAAACAAAATGATCGCCTTAGACAAATGACATTCCCATAAAATTTGACTTTAGTTCCTTGTCCTTTTGTTCGGAATGGCCAGGTTCCGCCTCCATGAGAGCAAATGAGAAAGCCAAGCACTCTTCAGCAGCCTCCTCTTCTGTCTTTGTCCCCTTTGTGCTTGCACAACAAAAGAGCAGTACATTAAGAATAAATGGCAGTAATGGACTGATGGGAATACTTCCCCTTTAAGTGGACAGCACAAGCTGGATGGAGCCCAGAGCTTTAAAAGTATGAAACCTGCTGATTAATCCTCAGATTCACTATTGTAAATGTAAGCACTTTAAGTTGCTGGGTGGCTTTGTGGAAAGGACAGTATTTTAGAATAGAGAACAGACAGCTTGATTGGGAGAAAGTTGAGACATATCTGAAACTGTCAGAAATTGTCAAAATGTCTGGGCACCTCTAAGGAGACTAGCTAACTTTCATCTCTTGGTAGTGGTGGGCTGACAGGGAGGCAAAGACATTGATGCGCACAGGGCGCAATGAAGGTTGCATAGAGGAACTTTCTCCAAATGTTCTGTAGTTCATTGAGTGCATTGTCAGAGTGAGGCTGTTGATGTGGACAGCTATACCCAATTCCAGACCTGAAAGCGTTTGGTTTTTTGCAATCCAGGGGTTCTGCTGCTCTTGGCTGGAGGTGACACTGGGGAGTTGAGCTGAAGCCTGATGTGCAATAGGCTCAGAGTGCTACTTCAAAGAGTTGGCCAACCAAAGGCAAAAGGTCAGCTCCTAGGATCTATGGTGAATCTAGAATAGCCTTCACCATCCTAGTGCCCTCCGGAAATTTTAAAATGCCACTCCCACTAGCCTCAGTCAACATGATAGCTCAGTTGGTGGAGCATGAGACTCTTAATATCAGGGTCGTGGGTTCGAGCCCACGTTGGGCAAAAGATTCCTGCATTGCAGGGGGTTGGACTAGATGATCCTCGCTGTCCTGTCCAACCCACAGTTCTATGATTCTATGACTGTGCTGCCTGTGACTGATGCGAGTGGTAGTCCAAAACATCTGGAGGGCACCAGGATGGCGCATACTGATCTAGAAGTCTCATACTACCTGTCAACTGCAAAGGCTATTCTTGCACCCATGTATTCCTTACTATGCCTGAAGAGGCTTCTGGGACCTGAATGCACACAATCACTGGACTCCAAGCCTTAGCCCATAAGTTTCTTGGTATTGGAACCAAATCCTTGATGCCTCTGCTTACTCAGTAAATTTGGGCCAAATAGAAAAATATGTAACATGCATGATTGCAAATCATGTACTGGATTTCCCCCCTCAAATTGGGTCTTATATGTAACATTCAGCTTTGTACCTACAGTGTCATGGAGCTGGGCAAGGATTCCAGGTGTTCTGCAGCGTCTTGGATTTACTTACTTCATTTTGGCTTTGATGGAGACCTTCTTTTGCTTAAAAGACCTTGGCAGCTATCAGGTGAGATGCAATGGGACTGAGCTTGGAAAAACATACCCTTGCTCACTTTTCAGTACCCAGCAATGTGTGTGGCATCCAGCTAGCCTCATATTATTAATGTCTTCTATTTTACCAGTTTCCAGGACTGCTGACTTTCTTACCTATAATCGCACTCTCTGGCACCACTCAATTTCAATCAGAAATAATCTCGATTGTCCCTTTACCTTGGCTACACTGTAACCAATGCCCTTGCTTACTCTCCTCTTGGTAGCGAGGTATATTATGCTCAAAGGTTTCACAAACTGAATTTCCACACAAGTTTTACAAGTTAGATAACTAGGTATTATTTACTATATGACTGTACTGAATATCTTTCCCCCCTGTTGTTAATAATGAAGAACTCACATGCAATTTTATTTGATCTTCCTTATACAAGCAAAAATATAAAGCTGCTGAGGTCAACATTTACAGATGATAAAGGCAACCCACCCTTTACATAACTTAGATATTCCTTTATGCAGCTTGATTTTGCTAAATACCATGATCATAATAGTGGAAATAATAATAATAATAATAATAATAATAATAATAATAATAATAATAATAATAATAATAAAATATTATATTATTATTATTATTATTATTATTATTATTATTATTATTATTCGGCTTGTTCTCTTGTATATGTCACCCACCCACCCACCCACCCACCCTACCGAAGCTGTTTTCCGTAGGAAAAGCACATCAAGATTTTATTACATGCACCTTCTATCAAGGTTTTCTTGTGTACATGTTTAGGTTTCGCAGGTTGAAGACAGAAGTAACATGTTAAGACGAGTGAGGCCACGTTGAAAGCACCCTCACATTTTCTTTCCTGGGATGAGCTCTGCATATTTTCAATGCAGTTCAGTGTGAAGAATTACTAGGAGAAAATGGAAGGAATGTATTGGCTAGCACCTTCTCCATCATCAACTCACACAGCCCAATCCAATAGCTGTTTATGCAAATCCCATTCAATAAAGGTGTATAATGATCATATGACATGCATTCGATTTTAAATACATATATTTAAAATGGATAGCTTGCCCGGAGACTGAGGGGAGGAGCTAAACCAGTGTTTGACTTTCTGGTATTGTGTTTATGTGTATGTAAGGCAAATCAGAAATCTGGAATTGCACTGGGGGTGCAGGGCCATTTGTGATGAGTGTTTTGTTTCTGTCTTCACCCTCTGAAAAACGGGGATGCTTCCATTGGCTTCCAGTCTGAGAAGATCAAGACATAAATTAGAGGGAATGTTACAAATAATATTTCTTCATTGGCAAGCAAGTGAACTGCGTGACCTCATTCCTCCCTCCCTCCCCCCATTTCCTTTTATCTCTGACTTGGACGATCCTGTTTTAAATTTGGTTTAAATGCGTATTTATAGAGCAGACTCTAGTGTCTTCTCCTAGTGATAATGATCAGCTAATAATGATAAATACTTCGCTGATGAGCTAAGTATGTAATTACACAACAGGCTGCAGTCACTCAATAGAGCTTTTACAAGCTGCTGGATAACTGTCTTTTAATAACTGCCTACATATATGTTTGCATTAGAGATGGCAATGGGTGTTGTGGCACAGGCCCCAAATTAAAACGATGTGTGTAGCTAAATCCTTTCCCAATTTATATTTGCATATCTGTGTCAGGAATGAATTTGGGTGACCACACCAAGCATAAAATACTCAGTTAATAAAGATCCAGTAACGAAGGATGGCATAAAAAATGAACTGAACCATTAGTTGGCTGGAGAACTGTATTGCATAACTTGGAAAAAGTGCAAGTATGTTTTGGTTTGCAGACTGAACTAAATCCCCCCCCCCCAATTTGTACCCACCATCCTCAGGGCTATATTGTCAGGAGCTGGAGTCAGGAGTACGTAGCTATAAAACACCTGGTGTCAGTAAAGTCAGCTCTTTATTCAAAGAAACCAAAACAGTGCAGGCCTAGTGATCCCAGCAACTCTTCCCAAGACGTCTTTCTTGCCTTTGTGAGGCAATTGTGAGGACTGAAGGTCCCCAACTTCCCACCACTCTCTAAGGCTCCTCTCCTGGTTCCTTCCTTATCAGCCTAAGGCACCTTTGTATTGTCTCTCATTGCTCAGCCCTCTTCATTCCTCTCTGTGTTCTGGGAGACCAGCGGGCAAGGGAACTGGTCACAGCAGAAGAGGGAAACTCTCTGGCTTCTTCAGCAACCTGCCTCCACTCTGCTTCTTGACCCACCTCTGCTTCTGCTTTTGAGCTGCTCTCTGCAACAGCCTCTTCCTGCTCACTCAACCCTATTGCCTCTTCATCTTCCAACACCTCCTCCTCCCGGTCTACTCCCTCTTCTCCCTCTGACCACTCACCGTCATGCCCCCCATCACTCCCCTGGCTCTGAGCCTTCATCCCCTCGGAGTTCCTCTGGGGGTTCTCCTGCTGGTGCTTCCCACCACTCGTCTGCATCCAGCCAGTCCATGACACATATTGAGAGCATAGTAGATTGCATTGTCTATAGTCTTCACAACAAACTTTCCCCTGGTTAGCACATGGGAGATGAGATGAATAAAGTTCTCTCTTTTTTTTGAAGGCATATTGCACACAGCCTGAACACATGCAAAATCACTGACCTAGTAGCTGGGCAACTGCTTGATAAATATGACCTTATGGCTTTTTATGAGCACTCAGCATGCTCACTCACCCTCCCTCCATTGGTATGCCTAGGATTTGATTTGATGGATTGTCTTCAGGGTTTTTTGCATGTGAATCAAGTGACAGAGACAGAAAGTGGCTAATATTCTAATTGCTGCTCTCACTTTCATGTAGTTAAGAAAGCAATTTCCTATTGATGTGTATGAAGGTGGGGGAAGAAAACTTTTGGGGGTTAAAGAGTGGTTCTGATACACATTCTTCTGGAAGTGGCCATATTTATTTTCTTGACCGTATCTCTGATCTTGTGAATTTCCTTCTCTTTGAAGTTTGATAACTGGTGGGCTCCACTAAGGGATATCATTCTCTACTGGCCGGAGTGGGTAATCATGGTGATCCTGGAGACCCTTTGGCTGTGCCTCACATTCCTGCTACCTGTCCCTGGATGCCCCAGGTAAGCAAGTCTGAATGCACAGTAGAGTAGAATTTTCGTAATGGAAAAAAGGGCATTCTAAAAGTTTATTTGTGAAGGTCTTATTCACTACCATGAAAGGTCATTTCCTAAACAACCTATTGTATGAAGGGTATATAACTCCAAAAAGAGGCTAATGGTTTTACCCATTTCCCAAGTGATAGACTATTCTCTGTGTACCCCCCCCCCCAAACAGGATCTTTTTCTTGGCAGTGAGAGAGAAAGCACTGGAGGCTCATAGCATCTTTGTAACATCTGTTAATTTGCAAGCACACAATTATAGCTTATTGGAAACAAGCAGATTCAGAGAGCGGGCAGCAAGTGCCAATCCTGAATCCCAAAGTGTGACATTTGCATCCTACTTCTGCCAACGCCAGCCAAAAAACTCCCATCTTTCCGTCTGTCTCAGTTTAAATGGCAACTGCTGTATTTTCTGCCACATGCAAACACCACTTGTCAGGTAGATTTTCCGTCAAGGAAATATATTCCAGTTGTTATCTCCAATTGAGAAAATATCAGCTGGTTAGCAAGCCCTGACCACTGGTCAGGTGACAGAAGGGGGCCAATGGAGTTGTAACTGGTGCTCAAAAGCTTTTAATTCTGAGTGGGCTGCTCAGATTCAGTGCAAACTGCTCCCTGAGTGTCTGCCCCCTGACTATCCATGTTCTTCTTTCAAAGCCCATTTGCTTTCCAGCTTGATTGTTCGGTCAATATCTACCAGAGTTCAGACAGCCAGACCTGGTAGAAACATACCTATGCATTAGACTTGCTTCCATTTACAATCTGTGTTGGAAATAATTGGACCCTAAAGAACCTTCCACTCCCATTCTAAGTGACACCTGCCAGGCAGTCATTTTTAATGCCTTAGTGTCTTATTCCCCACTACACTGAGCCCTTTCTCCAAGTCCAGTTAAGAAACATTTGAGAGCTCTTCTGTCCCAGATTCAAGTCAGAATCTCACCTCTCCTTGTCCTTAAGGTTGTGCTGTCATTTCTCATTTCTTTGGACAGAAAATTGAAGGGCAGTGTCGGTGGTGTTAAATTTCAAATCCCAATTTTGGAAATGAGTGAATTTAGCCCCCTTAAAACCCTATTCTTTGGGAATTGTAGAAGAGGGAACAGGGCTGGCTTGCTGTGACTGATACATACCTAGTAATATACGCTGTTGGGTGTTTTTGGCTGTGTTTCTCAAGCTCTTTCATGTACCCCAGGACATGCATCCTTTAAAAAGGCACTGGCAAGGCAAGGCTGTCATATGCTATGTGTCCTGCTGTTTTATCATTTAAAATAATGATCTATCCATCAGCAGACACAGCTTGAGGTGCATGCAAGGGATTGCAGAAGAACTGTGTGAAATAGATGTATCAGTTTGTGTTTTAGTATGGGATCATTTGCATGTCTTAGTGAATAAGGCAAAGCTATATTGCTACCTCTTAACAACTCCCCCTCCCGTTACTTAAAACGAAGCAGAATAATTTTCCCCCTTGCAGATAAATGTTGCTGTTATCTTAAAACAACAGAAGTGAAAAAGAAGCCAATCTTCTCTTTCGTGGCATGTGAAGAGAGAGTAAAAAACTGTGTAGGAAGAGTTATTTATTGGAAACAGTAACGTCCCCTACCCCATTACTGGTACTATGACAGTAACCTAGATTTTGCACCGGAATCTTACAAGTCTTGCACTAAGGGGAGGTTGAAGGAGCTTTGGGTTGTTTCCCTATTTCTTAGTACAACACAAGTCAATGGAATGATAAAGTTCATCTTTCTCTACTCAACCCCATTAGTTACCCCATTAGAAAATGAAGTATTCTGAAGCACATTAGATTCTTTGAAACTTTTCTTCTTCAACTGGGTAAACTTTGTAGAGTTTCTCTACTGCTTGCACCTGCAAGTTAGCAAAGATTTTTAATATGAGATACAGAGAAAGTCAATAGTTATTTGTTTATACATTTCATTGTACACACCATACTTCTGCTGCAGAATTGATTTAAAGCCGGTGGTGATTGGTTGTCTATTAATGGTAGAGAGAATTTTTGCAAAATTGCTTGCAACAGGAAGTTAGCGTTCAGGTTCTTCTGATGCACCCGAAGTGCAATAAAAGGGACTTGTGACACCTTGATTTCAGTTGATTGGGAGGAAATGATATGCCACAGAAATACAATAGATAGAAAGAAGTGTTCTTGAAAGTGTAAAAAAGAAGGATGCAGCTTGTTCCTCCATTTCAGATTGCTCATGACAGAGTGTGATTCTTTAATCTCTTTCACTCCGTGGAAGCTAATATGTGGTCATAAATCACACACATCAACTTCTCGAGGAATAAAACACTCTTTTCCCCAATGAACATTGGACCACGACTCTGAACTATTTAAGAAGAAATGCATACTTTCATGCACAGAGGTGGAAGCCAGGTTTAACATGGCCACGTTGGCTGTGACCCATTCTTCATTTAAGGCTATGATCCTGACCCATTCTTCATTTTGCATCATTTGTTGAAATGGTGTTCCTGCCACCTTTAAAAAAGTTAAATTAGGAGAAGCCTAGCTGAATGAATTTTCAATACCCAGAACTCCTATGTTTTCCACTCTAAGCACTGACAATCTGGTACCAATTTCATGCACATATGTGCAGTTGTATTAGTGGAATCAGCTTAGCATAAAGTGAGTGATGGAATATGCATTCTACACGCTCTTAAGAGCTGTGCAGAAACTGCAGCTGGGGAGATGTGTGAAAAACTAGCTCCATGTTTTCAGATTAAGTTTTCTATAGCGCCAGTCATAGGCAAATGGAATTAACTTGATTTGTTAAGTTTGTAGGATTCTAGGGAGGGTGTTCATTCTCACAAGCGTTGGTGAACCACATTAGCGGTTTTCTGGAGCGAGCCTTGAGTGGCTCATCCTCCTGATGACTTTATGAAATGCACCTGCAGTTTAGACACAACATGCAGAATTTGCAAACATATGAACTACAATTTTTGCTAAGGCTACTGTGTGCCTCACAAGGCAAGGTTCTGCATTTTCCAAGAAATGCTGGAGACAGATTTGAGTAACTGCTGGTTTGCAGTTTGCTAAGGGTGAGTAACCATTGCCTCTTTGCTCTAGTATTCCTTACTGCAACCCAAGATCGTTTTGCCACAGGCAGGATCTAATTTAGTTAAGTGAGCATAAAATCTCCCATATTCCATTTTAAGAGCGTTACAAGCAGCAGACTAGGCTTCCCCAAAGCCCAGCAACACATTTTTCTTAACCATTTCTTGCATAATAACCAGCTAGAGGATGGGTTCACATTAGGGTTGCCATATGTCCTCTGCTTCCAGGACACATCCTCTTTATCATGGGCAAAGTTGTCATCACGATCCATAGTTAAAAGTAGAAGCTGGCAAATGTCTCCTCTTTTTTGCTCTTCAAAATATGGCAAACCCAGAGATAAACACAAATGTCTGCTCACTACCATGGGGATTTTAGTTTGTCTTTAAAAATGCTATTATACCTCTATTGCCACCCACAGCTATATTGTGCAGTTGCAGCCCTGCCAACAGGTAAACAATATCTGTTTTCTGCTTGGAAAGCAATATTTGAAATTTGAGGGTTACATTCTGAGTGTATATACTTTCAGTGAGTAAACGCTAAAATTTTGTTTTGTGGGAAAATGCAGCTTTGTTGGGGATGAATCCACACAGTAAATATTGACACAATAGAACCGGTTTTATATTCTAATCATGGTACCATCCTCCACTGTTTTCAGAGACGGAAAAAGCAAAGGCACATTAAACATTTGAATTAGTAGAGATGTGTTTTGTAGATATTTTGCGGCAGATGGTGCATCTCAATTAGGGAAGCATGTTTTCAGATTGCCGTATTCTAATGCATTTTAAAAATTATATCTCATTCTGGGGGAAGATCAGAGAGGCAACAAAAACCGTGATTGCCAGAATTAACAGAGCTTTTTGGCTTTCAGAGATCAAAAGGATCATTACACTTAATGGTGCATGTGTAGTAAATGCTATTCAGGAGTTGAAAATAAGCTCACTAATTCGTTTTCAAATTCTTGTCATATCAGACTGGTCTTGTGACGAAAAATAAAATCAGTTCCGGTGCTTGGAAAACTGACAGCTGCAATTAATATTGTGTGTTCTCTCTGCAGAGGTTACCTGGGCCCTGGGGGGATAGGAGATGATGGAAAATACCCCAACTGTACTGGCGGTGCAGCGGGGTACATTGATAAGTTGGTGCTTGGAGAGGACCACATATATCGCTACCCTACATGTAAGGTAATTGATTATCTGCAGGGCTGGCTTGGTGAAGTGTTTGTAAGTGCTGGGCTTATCTGGCCTTTGGCTTTTATATGATAACATCGCTTAGCCATTCCCTTCCTTCTCCTGTCAGACATTAGCCAGGTGCAGCCAAACAAAAGGAACACTTATTGTGGCACCATTATCATACTGATTTTTCCCCCTCACCCCCAGAGGATGAAAGAAATCTAGTGTGAAAGCAGTGTTACGGTTTGACAGTCAGGAGTTTCAGAGTCAAGTTCACAAGCAATCTCAGCTCTTTGGGATTTACCTTTGCATAAAATATTATAAGAAACACCACAATTTAGCTGGACAAATGCTCTCCGTCTGTCCTGTCTCTAATCCAGATGTTTCAGGAAGTGTTAATACCTCTGTGTATTAAGAACATTTGACAGAGCATTAATTCCTGGTCTCTAGAAACTGATCTCCTTTTAAATTCAGTGGTACCTCAGGTTAAGAACTTAATTCGTTCTGGAGGTACGTTCTTAACCTGAAAGTACAACTTTAGCTAATGGGGCCTTCTGCTGCTGTTGCGCCGCCACCGCACAGTTTCTGTTCTCATCCTGAAGCAAAGTTCTTAACCCAAGTTACTATTTCTGGGTTAGCGAAGTCTGTAACGTGAAGCGTCTGTAACCTGAAGCGTCTGTAACCCGAGGAACCACTGTATAATTTTCAAGTTGCTAGATATATAGATCAGGCGTTTCTAATTTCTGTATCCTTGAAGGGCCACTGTAATCTTCAGAGAGTCCCCCAGTCTCTAAAAGTGTCTTTTGTTGCATGAAACAACTTACCATACTTAACAGCAGTTCTGCGCTCCATAGTAAGAAGCTGGCATCATCTAGCACCTTCCAGTGTCCAGCATTTTATATACATTTGCACGTGACGTACAAAATCCAAAAGGGAGCTGGGGCATTGAAAAGTGGAGCACCTGCCTTGCAAACATTTATCTTTTTCTGAAAAGTGAAGTTGTGCGTGAGCTTTTTGCTTTCCCCCCTTCTTTGATAGAACATCTGCTTTGCATGCAGAAGGTCCTTGATTGAATCCGCGGCATCTCCAGGTGGTGGTGAACCCTCTGTCTGAACCCTGGATTGCTGCTGCCATTCAATTTAAGTAATGGTGTGCTAGATGGACCCATAGCCTAACTCAGTATAAGACAGTTTCCTATGTCTTGTTTAGAATTTAGGAGGACTGTTAGAGGCCTGTTAAAATCCACTTGATGGCTGTATGTGGCTTAGCAGGCTACCAGCTGGCCATTTTTGAATAGTCAGAAGAAGAAGAAATCAAACTAGCTTGTCAAACACAGTGGTGTTTAGATCTTCTGTCATTGGGTGCCTTGCCTACAAAAAGAACTACTGGCACTGGCAATAAAATGCTTTCTCTCTGATACTTTGGAGGCCCTAGACAGCAACTAGTTTTCTTAAGAGGGTCAGGGCGCAGGCTAATGAGTTACCAGTTTTCCCATAAAGTGGCTGCAGTAAGCCCATCCCTTCCTCTGCCGTTCTGATGAGGCAGTTGGCTTCTGGAATGCTGAAGGAACGCCGTTGCTGCGGTGATGCTAGGAACAGGAGTGGCAGACCAACAGAAGTAAAGACAGTTGTGGGAAGAAAGCAGGCAGTGAAAGGAGGCTGAGTGGCAGCGTGGGACTAAGAGCCTAACCCGGTGACAATGCTATGCTGGCAACTCTCACAAACTACATTGGCTGCTCTCTCCATGTTCCTTTTTAACCTCTGGATTGGCAAGTCAGAGAGGCTAGGTTCGCCTCAAGGACAGCTAAGCAACAGTTCTTACTGTCAGAAAATTGTAGATTTTTAGTTCTGTATACATTTTTGCTCAATTGCTCTGTGGAATGATTTAGATGGCTATGCACTAAAAGGCAGTGCTAAAAGGCAGCGAAGTACAGTAAAATTCTAGGTATATAAGGATCAGGGAGCAATAGGAAGCTCTGGGAAGTTTGTTGGTCTTGAATCTCCAAGCGGGCTGACTTTTCACAACGCTGTATCAGAACAGTGGCCCATCTAGCTCAGAATATTTATTAATCCTGGCTAGCAGTGGGTCCCCAAATTGTCCCCCCCCCATCTGATATCCTTTAACTGCCAGTGCCACAGAATTGGCCAAGGACCCAATATCAGGCAAGGATGTGCTCTTGGTGAAAATCAATCAGTATTTTAGTGCAAAATTTTTCTCTCTTTTTGCAATTTTGCCCAATTTGCAGTTTTTTGCAAAGCAATTTCCCCTAATATAGTGCATCCCCCCTGTTATTTTCACTAATACATGTATCTTATACACACTTTTCTGGCGTACATGTGTTTTTATACATGTTACTTGCATGTGTGCAATGATTTGAAATTAGTAAAGCTGGAAAGACTTGAGAGGGGACCTCTTTTTCCTCATTCCCTGCTTTTAGTTGACACTTCTCCCCGCCAAAAAACCCCTATAACTGGTATTGTCAGCTTCCCATATAGCTGCTGTAAACCTCCCAAGAGTTTAAAAACACCTTGTGAAGAAAGCTGACTGGTAACCACCACATGTCTCAAATCTGTAACTAGCCTGCCATTTCTATGGGCAACTTGTTGAGGCTTCTGTGATTATTATTATTATTATTCACATAATTTCTATACCGTTTTATATTTTATGTTCTTAACCACAATGCTATATGAACTGCTATCAGTGGTACACATTTATGTGATGCCTGCTTATTCCTAATGTTATTGTTTTTGTTATTGCTTCAAAATAAATGGGGGGGGGGATGAAATGAAGCGAACAATTATATAACATTTGTATTTGTATAATCGCTTCAGAGAAAAGATTTGGATCAGCAGCGAACATTGGGGTCTCAAATTTCAGGGGTGCGCTGTGCCACACCAAAATTCATCTACCGCCCACCTCTCATACTCCATTTTAAATCATAGTTGTGGTGTCCCTTGCAGCCCCCCCCCCCCAGGGCCCAGGCCCAGTGCAACCAAACTGGTTGCGCTTCCCTAAATCTGCCTTTGTTTGGATGTCTTTGGTATAGAAATGGTAATTTATTTTTAAAAGGGAGTTACATTTTTCTGGCACAGGATAAATGAACAAATGAGCCGGCTGCCTCTGAACTTCTTGCATTAATGACTGTGTTTGATTCAATGAATAGATATGCATATTTAAGGAAGTGAGACAATTTGGATGTATGCCACATTGTCTTATGTGGCCAACATTTATTTTGTGACCTGTAATATTGTAAATTGAGAGACTGCCTGCTGTTTT
Organism: Podarcis gaigeae; assembly: GCF_964106915.1. Classification (NCBI taxonomy): domain Eukaryota; kingdom Metazoa; phylum Chordata; class Lepidosauria; order Squamata; family Lacertidae; genus Podarcis; species Podarcis gaigeae. Next base: position 21,417,097 of record NC_139681.1, read on the forward strand.
AGATCTTGGGAGTTTTGAGTAACCAAAGCAATGTTTTCTTTCCTGTTAGGAGCTGTACAAAACCACTCAACCTTTTGATCCTGAAGGCATTTTGGGTACAATCAACTCCATTCTGATGGCTTTCTTTGGACTTCAGGTAATTTGACGTGTTAAAAGTGCTGTGGTCAATGCACTGTACACACGAGGTTCTTTTGGATTCACATGACCAGATGTTCCTCATCTCACACAGTAGCAGCTATGGGCAGCTGGGTTGTGAGAAGGTACACTCTGCACTGTAGAATGGATGCCTCCCTTAGCTTTGTTGGGGTGTGTGATGGGCAAGGGACAGTAATAGGACCAGTTTGCAGAGCTATTTGAAGCCACCAGCTGGTTATGGAACAATGGAGGAAGGGCAGGTACATGGAACAATATTGTTCATCAGAGACAAACTGCACATGATGGATGTGCAGTCAGGTGGATGTGACCCCTAAGTTTTTACTCATAGCCACAGTAAAAAGCAGCAGTCTGTTCCAGATGTTCATGCTGAGAGGAAGGGGCTGCTTATCCCGTTACCTGTGGGTGTTTGATCTCATTAAAATTACCCTGTCTTGAACTGTCCCCCACCCCCCAGTGGATGGATACTCATCTCTTCCCCGCATGGAGCAAAAGGCAATTCAGATGGGGAAAAGTAACAAGTGCCACCATCCTGCTAGCCCTCCACACTCATGTACTTCCCACAGCTGCTTCGGGTATTTTTAAAAAAACCTTTGGGAAAAAACATTTACTTGGCTGAGCATCATATGTAGCTTGACGCTTGGAAAGCATATCCCCCAGTGAAGAGATGATGGTACACTCTGTTCTCGCTATTGCATTCCCTAGGAATGAAATCTGTCTCAATGTTGTGTCAGAACCAGACCACAGAGGCCAAAGGGATTTATCTATTAGTCTGATGTAGGAAAGTGGTTCTGAAAGGAGATCATCCTCAGGCACATCAGTAGAACTTTATGTGGGGGACAGTTATGAAATAATAATAGTAGTAGTAGTAGTAGTAGTAGTAGTAGTAGTAGTAGAACCCTACCCATCTAGCTGGGTTGCCCCAGCCGCTCTCCAACACATATAAAAACGTCAAACATTAAAAACTTTCTGATACAGATACCTTCAGATGTGTTCAGATGTGTTCTGAAAGTTTTGTAGTTCTTTATCTCTTGACTTCTGATAGGATGGCAACACTTTTCCTCTATAGGAGTGGTGTTTTTTAATGCACCCTAAATATGTTCCTTTGTTTTTCTGTCCCATCTTTCCTCAAATAGAGAGCAGCTCCCATGGAATTTCCTAGTAGAACCCCATCTGTATACTACTAGCCAGATTCAGACTTGTGGTGTTGAACTTCAACAATGGAATACTGCATGGTATTCTTTGGGTCCAGAAATGTTGATGTTGAAAGAAAGATCTGCAGGCAGGAATCTGCAATTATTTAGCATCCTGCTTTTGAGTCTTTCCTGCATAATCCTTGTGGATGTTTTCACTGCAGGGCAACATTTTCCATATGGCCAAAGCAACCAAGAGTCCTGCAGCACTGTAAAGACCAACAAATTGATGGTGGCGTAAGCTTTCCTGGACCAGAGTCCATTTCATCAGATGCCACAATCAATTTGTTCATCTCTAAGGTGCTGCAAGACTTTTGGTTGCTTTTGTTGCGATGGACTAACACAACTAGTCCCTCTAGAAATATTTTATATGTCCAGTTCTCTGTGTAAGAAACAAAGTTGCATCAGAAACAGCTTGTGTGGACCTTTTCACTTTGTGACCCTCCTGTCCCTTAATATTGCCTGTGGAGTGACTTTATGAGAAAAAAGAGGCCCAGCCATTTTGTGTATAAGCCCATAATGGATCAATAACAGAGAGGGGTTTTTTTGTTTTGTTTTTTTAAAAAAGGAGAGCAAGAAATCTTGCTTCCTTTTTAGCATTTTTTAAAAAGATATTAATTTGTTTAGCAGATGCTGCACATCATGAGAACATGAAGTAAACTGAGTAAAAAGCACGGCCTCTTTTGTATGAGATGTTTAAGAAAATTGGGTGTTTCGTAAATACATGGAAAAGCTGCTTTTTAAAGGCGTCTTTTATGGCTCCCTTGGTCAGAGGATAGTTACCCGTAGAATTTTGAAACCCAAAGCTCATTACAACTTTATGGGACTCTTGTTTCCTAATTTTATGAGCACAGTTAATTCTCAGGCTTGTATGAGGTGTCAGGTCTGTCAGCTGGGAGAGGCAGAGGGAGGATTACCAAACAAGTCTGAGAGGCTCGTTCCCCCACAATGTTCCTCACTGGCTCTCAGGACCCTTTCAGCGGGTCCTCCTTCAGGACAGCTGCTGCCTGACATCATGGTGCAGGCTAGAATTCCCTGCAGATGTTTGCTGTGTAATTTGCTGAGAGTGGTTTTTGAAACCAGCCGGGTATTGAGACTTCGGTCTTAACCAATTATTGCTGTTAAAGGAAGAGCTTTTCAAAGCTGATCAGCTTCCATGAGTCAAGTGAGGGAAAGGTACATATGAGATCTGCAGGAATGAAAAATAGTGACATACACAATGTGCAGTGGTGTAGTGTGGGTTGTCAGCACCCGGGGCAAGGCAAGTAATTTGTGCCCCCTAACCCGTGGATTTGCACCCCCTAACCCATGGATTTGCACCCCCTAACCCTAACCCCCAGATGTTGCTCCCGGTGCGGCTGGCCCCCCCTGCACCCCCCACGCTACGCCACTGCAATATGGGACCATTTGTCTGTTTTTGGCTCTTCGTAATTTCTACTCTGACTGGCTCTTCAGAGTTTGAAACAGATTCTGTGGAGTCATTCTGAGCCTGCCAAACTTTTGCCCTGATCCTGCTATGCTTGTGTACAATAGGTTGTGTGCCTGTAGCTCACAGATCATTGTTATGGTGCTGATCAGCTATTCAGGGTTGTAAGTCACTGTGGGTTGACCAGGGCAAGATAAAATGACTAACAAATTTAATAAATAATAATAATAATAATTCAGGGAAGGAGCAGGCAGAGTGACAGTAACCAAGCCTCCACTTCCAAACAGCTAATTGAATCTCTCCCCAGTTTTCTGATTAGAGTTGGTTCAGAAAAGAAACCTTACATGTACAGTAACTCATTGCACGCTTCTCCTTATCTGCCTACTTCTGTACAACACACGCTCTATAGATGTCTCTAGGTCTGCATGACTGATACAGTGCAAATGCTTATTTAGTGCTCCTGGGGAATATTTTTTATCTAATAATGGTGAGATTTTTTTCCATTTGGTGGTTGTACTGATTTCTCCTTCTTTCTGAAGGTAATTAGGCCCTTTTTATTCTGCCTGCACTCAGTTCTCTGACTGTTATGGCTGAACTGTTAAGAATCTGCTCTTGATATTTGCAAATTTTGTAGTGCAGCAAATTTCTGCAATCCCTATTCAGTGATAAAGATGGTGAAATGTGTTGAAAACTCCCTAATGGATAGCACTCACTCAGCCAATGCTTGTGGGGTGGCTCTGTGGGACATTTCCCTTATTTAGCCGTTTAAGTTATCTGGGCAGTATTCCATAGTAACGCTTATATTTTTTGTGCTTTGGCTGGGCCTCTATAAAGCATTGTAAAGTGTTAATGGTGAAAACATGTGCATTAAACATCCCAGTTTAGGTGTTTTATTTTTGTTCTCCTACACGTCATGCCTTCTTTCCAATGTTTTAGCTCCTGCTGGAATCAGTAAGGTAAAATAAGCTTCACTTTGACTACTTAAATCCTCTTATTCCTAAAGAAACAGCTGCACAGTTGGTGATCATGTCCTGACCTACTGTGGCAGCAAACCTCACTGTTAATGACAGAGACCACCTCCTGGTGATAATCATTACTAGTGCAGCACAGTTATTTGCTCTTTATTCCAGCATAAGACTGTGGGCAGGCACGGATGTAGCATTAGGGCTCTCTTAACAGCTTCCCTGCTGCATTAGAGGGGCAAGATGTGTGCTTTGTATGTTGGTGTTAGTATTCTGTTCCACTAGCCCCCACCCCAACATTATTCATGTAATGGCGATGCTGTTCTATGGTATCTCCATTTGCACTTGCAGAGTCACCTGCCTCAGTCTCACCTGCCTCAGATGTAATGGAGATATAGAGTTGGGTACCATCTCCATTAAGGGACGCGGGTGGCACTGTGGGTTAAACCACAGAGCCTAGGACTTGCCGATCAGAAGGTCAGCAGTTCGAATCCCCGTGACGGGGTGAGCTCCCGTTGCTCGGCCCCTGCTCCTGCCAACCTAGCAGTTCGAAAGCACGTCAAAATGCAAGTAGATAAATAGGTACCGCTCTGGCGGGAACGTAAACGGCATTTCCGTGCGCTGCTGTGGTTCGCCAGAAGCGGCTTAGTCATGCTGGCCACATGACCCAGAAGCTGTACGCTGGCTCCCTCGGCCAATAAAGCGAGATGAGCGCCGCAACCCCAGAGTCGGTCACGACTGGACCTAATGGTCAGGGGTCCCTTTACCTTTACCATCTCCATTACATCTGAGGCAGGTGAGGCTGTGCAAGCCCTGGGCTGGAGTCTGGGTACCATGGTGGGCTGGATGAAGGTGAGTGAATTGAGCTTGAATCCTGGAAAGATGGAGGCCCTGTGGTGGTGGTTCCTATGTCTGGGAAATAAGCCAATTGCACTCCCTCTGAAGGAGCAGGTCTGTTGCTTGGGGATGCTCCTTGATCCATCTTTGACAACCAGGGGCCCAAGTGACCTCTATGAATAGGAGTAAAAGTAAAGGTAAAGGTACCTCTGACCATTAGGTCCAGTCGCGGATGACTCTGGGGTTGCGTGCTCATCTAGCTCTATAGGCCGAGGGAGCCAGCGTTTGTCCACAGACAGCTTCCGGGTCATGTGGCCACCATGACTAAGCCACTTCAGGTGAACCAGAGCAGTGCACAGAAATGCCGTTTACCTTCCCACCGGAGCGGTACCTATTTATCTATTTGCACTTTGATGTGCTTTTGAACTGCTAGGTGGGCAGGAGCAGGGACTGAACAATGGGAGCTCACCCCATCACGGGGATTCGAACCACTGACCTTCCGATCGGCAAGCCCTAGGCTCTGTGGTTTACGCCACAGCGCCACCCACGTGCACCTTCTTTGAAAACCTCACTAGCTGATAGGGAAGTACTTATGGCTTCAGCAGCGTTGTGATCATGCAAGTCAACTTTAAGTTCACTACAGCACGCTAGTATTAATTTGATACCTTGTTGTTTCCAGAGAGATGAAATCTCATTTTTTAGCTAAATCTACAGCCTTCAAATCCATTTCTTTTCCAGAGAAGCTGTCCTGATGTCAGTAGGAAATATTCAGGAATAATGAAGTTGGATGAATTTGTTCCTCTAGGAAATATTTTTTTTAAAATGTATGCCCCCATCAGCTGCAGTTAAGTGGCATATGTTCTGCCAATATTATTTAGATGGTGGTATAATTTTTCGACAACTAAGCAGGCAGAAACTTTCACTCACACTCCCCAAGCATAAAAATTGGGGTTGTTATTAATGCATATGGAAAATTAGTTTTGGAAAGGAGAATTTTCCCACACTTCTGAATAGCTGTTGAGTGAAAACTGCTGATTAACAGAACACAGCCTCATTGCCACTTCAGCTTTGCCAATTGCCATGACTGTAATATTGTCTTCCCACCAACAGTAAAATAAAATTCCCATCAGCTACAGCCAGGGCAATGTTTGGTCCCATATGCTGTGCTCTTCAATAAGCAGAAATCTGCCTTCATAAAAACAGTAAGGCAGTCCAAATCCAGGCCTGGATCACATCATTCACTCAGGACAAAATAGTCAATCTAATCAGTTTTGCCTCTGATACCCAAACTAGTTGAATGATGATTTTCAGTTCTACAAATCCTACTGCAAGTCATAAATTGTGGGGAAAGGTTTCTACTAGTGAGAAACATACTGGGCTGGACAGTGGCAGAGTAAGCTGCATGGGTGCCCGGAGCGGCAGCCATGCAGTGCACCCAGGAGTGGCCGATCCGCCACACAGGGGGCGGGGCAACCTTCTGCTGCAGCAGTGTTTGTGCGATCCTCCGCTTGCGGTGGGATCCTCTGCTCGCGGCTGCATCAGTGGCGGGATCCTCCGCTTGTGGTGGCAGGATCCTCCACTCGTGGTGGTGGCGGCGGGATCCTCTGCCCGCAGCTGCAGCAGTGACGGGAGCTTCTGCATGAGGCTGTGGCGATGCGATGGCGGCAGCTAGCGATGGCAGCGGCTAGTGCCACCACACCCGGGGGCAGCAGGTGAGCCTTTTTGTCATCCCCCTCAGAGTTGGCACCCGGGGCCGACCGCCCTGCCGCCCTCTTCCTCCGCCAGTGGGGCTGGATGCAGAGGTGCTCCTGTGCAACTCCACTTGTAGAGTGGTATTTTCCAGACTCCTGACTTCCCTACATACCCTTTCAACACCCCCAAAAGCTGCTCCTGAGAGCTGATTCACCTTCTGGGGGAAGCTGTAGAGGGATGGGGGATTCAGTAGAGCTATATTGCACAAGCAGAAATATCTTTGGATCCAAGTCATGGGTTATCCAAGAAATCTCAGAGCCTATATTGCCTTTCCTTTTTGTTACAGGAATGATTCACACACAGCTGATATACTGGGAAAACAGAATGTGAAGGATAGGTCTGTCAATAGCTATACGGAATGTTACGGAAACTGAGCCTTCGTTTTTCACCTCAGTTTACTAATGTGTACCAGGTGCTGGGGACAAGCCACAGGTGATAGTCATCGCCTTTATGCCTTGCTTGCAAACTTCAAGGGGCTTCTGGTTGCTTTCAGAGTGACCAGGGAGTCCCAATCTGCTGTGAGGTGTGTTCCTCTTGACTTTGATCAGAATGCTGTATTGGAATATAAGATGTGTGGAACGTGAGGATTAATAAATGGATAGAGAAGGGTGATGGGAGAAGGAAGCACAAATGAAGGAATGGATAGAATGTGTAGTTTAACGAAGGGGGTGGAGGTTTGGTTTGGTTTGGTTTGGGGCTCATCCACAGATGGCCTCATCTCAGCCCACCACTGATATATGTCCCCTGACAGATTACTGCAGAGGCAATGTGGTCTTTGACATAAAAAAGTTTGCCAACCCCCAGACTGGATGGACATTGGCCTCATCCACCAAAACAGTTCCTCTTTTCTTAAGTGACTCTATATCCAGAGGTATAATGGGGGTAATGTGAAGCAGTGTGTGGTTCAGATCTTAACTGTTTTGAAAAAAATATAATATTCCTCAGCAGTGGGTTTACTTCACGATACATGATTTAATGTTTATAACATTTTGTTATAATTGGAAATCGGAAATGTAATAACTACAGGACCCACCCTTAAAGCATAAGGGAGAATTTTCATGTGAGTGGACTGAAACGACTATGAGGCAATAGATTTTCAGCTTTGTTTCTTTAAAAAACAGTCTTTATGTTTATTTCATGTGTTATAATCTTTAAAACACATGCATAGTAAACAAAGATTATTATTATTATTGGTTTGATTTTTTAAAAAAAAACTTCATTGAAAGGCAGTGGCTGACAACATCAGTCCTTTTTTTCTTTTCTTTTGCAGAACAATAAAACAAATACATTTCCTAAATTGAGATAAAGCCTTGATGAATTGGGAAGTGGAGATGATAAGCTATGCTTCTTGTGGTCTCTTTAATTGTATTCATTCGAAGTTCTCATTGGCAGGAAATTACATCAACCACTAACTCCTTTTACAGAAGGACTATATCTGATAAAACAGGAGGAAGGGGGGGGGGAATCTGGCAGGCACCTTTGAAAGTAACTTTACTCCTCTTTCAAATGCCTTTCAAATGCACTCTGACGGAAAGATAGGCATGTAATTTTATGAAAGAACATTCAGACAGCTGTGAGCCTGAATGCTCACGTGCTTGTCCTCAGAAAATCAGAGGACTTAGTCATGTCCTAAGAATATTCCTTGCAATGAGGAAGGACTATTGGTAAAGCCAATAGCCTTCCTTGGAAATTGCTTTAGAATTCATTGCCTTTATGAACACAATTACCACGTATTCTTGTTCTTACTCAAATTTCTGGTAGGCAAGTTATTGAGTGACCTGACCTATTCCAATGGGGTGCAGCCCATGAGGCATGCTAGGCAAGGGGACCAACCTGGAATGAAAAGGTGCCCAGTAGTAGCACATGGTAGCAATGAATAGCTGGTATTTGTAAACAAGGTAACAGGTTGCAAAGAAGTAAGTGATCACAGCGCTCAGGATCAACAGGACCAGGGACAGAGCCAAGATAGTGGCGACATTGCTCCTATAAGGGGCTAAGTTCACCTGAGCTGTTATATCCTGGCACAGGCTTCATGATGGCCCAGGCCTTGCTGGGAATGGAAAGGAACTCATGGGGCTTATGCTCTGGCAAAGAGCACTACATGTATTTATTTGCTTTTATTTTCTTCTAACTCGGCACACTTGCACATGTAGAGCAAAGCAAAAGTTAACATTGTGCACATTCTTCATAACGTTTATGGTATTTAAGTACAGCATTCATCAGTTGCACTTTTTGCCCCTTGGTAAACTTCAGATGCATCTTTTGGCAGTTCAGGTGGTTGTTTACAGGGATCTCAAGGAGTTCTGAATCAGAAAGCAGTGTTGCCTACCTGAGTAGATCTTCATGAGTCTTCCCCTACCTGGGGATTCACATGACAGAATGCTCCTCCACAAACAATTTTCCTGCAGACAGAAAATTAGCATACCAGAGATAAGGCTAGGCTTCAGTTCTATACCCTGACATCCTAGTTTTCTGTCTACAGGAAATTGTGTGTGTGTGTGTGTGTGTGTGTGTGTGTGAGAGAGAGAGAGAGAGAGAGAGAGAGAGAGTGCCCCCAGTGGCTGTTTGAAGCAGGCGCGGGTTTCCCCGCACAGTGAGAACTAAGCCATTTTCTGTATGGCTCCCAAGGATCAATTTCTGCTTCAGGGGCAATTAAGGAAAGTCATTTCCAAATTAGTAGGTTTATATGCCAAGGGAGGGGTGTCTGATAGTCCCCCAAATATGGATAGTGTCAGACTGCAATTCAGGATTTAAAAAATGCAGACAGAGGAATGTTTTGTCCCAAGATAGAATATTTGGGAACAGGACTTGGACAGTGAATATATTCTTCCCCTGCCTACCAATTTGCTTAGACCACTTTACTTCCACCATGAGAACACTAATTTTAAAAATTAATGTTTGAAAAAATGTGCGGAACATGATGTAGAGCTTGGTTGGAAAGAATTCTTTCCCATTCCATGTTGGTTGGGCTTATTTATGTATTTAATTGTATAAATGACATGAAATACTAATTCTGCATTTATGTGTTCAAAGCATTCTGTTTTTTCCATCAGAAATTGTGTTTTCTGCTCCCTCCTTTTTAACCTCTCGGATGTTTACACTGAGTTATGTCTCAGTTGAATACTTATGACCCATATTTTCCATTTGTTTCTAATTTTCCTCCATCTGGATTTATCCTAACAATGACAGGTATAAAAATCCACGATGCAATATAAGCTATTTACTTAATAATAAAAAACCTTGCAAATTCAATTGGGATTTCTTGAGGTTCTCCACTTGTATTTTAAGGAACCCTAGGAGATTATTTTTGTTGATCTTTTTTTTAAAAAAGGCATTTTATGAGTCTGGACAACAATTTATATATAACAGGTATGTCCAAAAGACTGATCATGATCCAGGCTTTGTGTTCCCACTCTGGGCAACCCCCCCCCCCCAAAAAAAGAGCTCAACAGTTTCGTTCAATTCCCCCCTAAAAAAAAGCTCAATAACTGGTCAATGGTCAATCCTTCCCTAAAGAAAGCTCAACATCTCCTGGCAATGACAATGGGTAGATCACAGCCTCTTGGGAGTTGGACGTGCCTGATACATAACAATTGTGTAATGCTAGAATCAGAATTGTTGAATATATGTGGCAATTCCAGCATTGTGAGTTCTGAATAACTTTAGACTGCAGAGGAGGACTTATGTGACTGAATGCATGTCATGGAGAAAGCTAGCCTTTCACCATGATGTGCTTATTTTCTATCCTAAAAACAGGATTTTTTTGTATGAAGGATCCCAAAATCAAGTGAGCCCAATCACCCACAGTCTGCAGTGGTGCCAGTCAGACACAGGTTTGTCCATTTCAGTTCTTTTATTTTCTTATTTTCCCAATCTTTAATTCAGCTCTCCCAATTTGCAGCAATTCACTTTTAAAAAAGCAACTCGTGAAATTTTGTCTGGATTTCTCCTAATGAATTTTTATGTGCACTTTTGACCAAAGTACATATTTCTGCAAGCAGTTTTCCAAATATAAATACATTTTAATGTTGTTTTCACTACTATCTTCCTTTTCAATGCACACTTTCCATTAATATATGCATTTTTGTACACATTGGTTGGGTGGAGAACTGTATCACAGAATTCCGATGTGGATTTTTAATAAAGGTTGTGTTTTGGTTCGCATATTGTTGTGGAAAGTGCAAATTTGATAGATTTTACCTTAAATGCGTATTGAATTTCTTGTACAGCCTTCCCCTGAATATCAACCTTGGTAGTACTGTGGTGTGTACCTAGCAGCCGAGTTAGAAAAACTGCCATATTATTATTCTCCTTTCTCCTGGTCAACAAAATTATGGGCAAGAATTGGGCAGCATCCTCCAAACCAGGGCACCACAAAGTTGGAAGCCATTCTTGCTAGTACTTATTGCCCTGTAGGTTTTCTTCTGTAACGGCTATCCATTTATTAGACTGAGAAGCAGAAGTGATGACATGTCACTAGGGTGACTCAAGCAGAAGAAAGAAATATTGGAACTCTTACAAAGGCATCTGTTCTCATGAGTTTGATTTCAGATTTGACAGAGAGATGAATTCTGACAAAGCCACAAATGGGAATGATTACTTAGAAATGGAAGTTAGATACTGAATCTCAAAGGGTTACTTTCCCATAAATCTGTGCTCTCTTGCTGAAGTTTTTAGTGGTAAAGGGTGACAAGAAGTGAATATGCTTAGGACTTAGCAATCTTAATTCAGGAGTCAGACACATTTTATGATACATTCCCACATGGCTTTAGTTACTTTTCTTTCGTTCAGGCAAGAATGCATCGATGTTCTCATTTTCACCCATATTTGCAGATGCCACTTTAGGTTTAAGAATATGTTAGTATGCATTGGAAACATAATTTATTTAGAAAAATGTGTCATATGTTTACAGTGCTAAACAAGTGTAGCCGTGACAGACAATCAATTACAATACAAAGTAGAAAACAAGGAAATCGTATTTATTTAGAAAGATAGAAGAGAAAGAGCCAGAAAGGGGCAAAATAATAAGAAAGAAAAGAGGAAAAAAGAGGGAGAGGGAAAAATGTGTGTGTGCGTATACATTCTCTGCATCATGTTTGGTTTGGAGTGGGATGTAATTGGAAATAATGTTTATATAGCGGAACCTCGTTTTTTGAGTGTCTCAGAACCCGAATGATTTGGAATCCAAATGCCAAAAACCCGGAAGTGAATGCTTCCAATTTTGAACACGCCTCGGAAGTTGAATGGCTTCCAAGGTGCGGTTCTCTATTTTCTCCATTGAAATTGCTGACCACCCATTGCATCTTGGTTTGATGAACGTTTTGGAAGTCGAATGGTCTTCCAGAACAGATTATGTTTGACAACTGAGATTCCACTGTAATATTAATGCCAATAATCATGTTAGGGTTGTAGCCAACAAAATAACCTGGTTATAGAATGGAAATTCCCCCCATATCTCTTCACATGCCCCACCCTCATCTGCTCTGGAGATTTCAGGGAACCTCTAGAACAGACATGGGCAGCCCAGAGGGAAAGGAGAGGTGGGGGAATTTCCATAGCAGAAGCCCTTGACAAAAAGGATGACTTCACTGAATACAACCTTTGATATCTCTCCACAATCAAATCAAATAAAACATACAACTGTGCATTGTCTTGAAATCTTCAGTTCCAATGGTTTATAAATAACCTCTGCCTTTCTATGAACCTATGAACCTAGTAAGATGATAAATGCTAAAATAGTACTATTTTACTAAGATGCGTAGTAAAAGTATTTAAAGAGATTGTTAACCTCCTTTGGCTCTCCACCAGGTGCTTATGGTTTAAAATAGCTGATTGAGGACTATCATTTTAATTATGCAACATTACACTGTTCCTAGTCATTTCTTGAACCATATTGGTAGTGGTGCCCGCCCTGTGGAACACCCTCCCATCAGATTTCAAGGCAATAAGCAACTATCTTACTTTTAAAAGACATCTGAAGGCAGCCCTGTTTAGGGAATTTTTTAATGTTTAATGCTGTATTTTGTTTTTAATATTCGGTTGGGAGCCACCCAGAGTGGCTGGGGAAACCCAACCAGATGGGCAGGGTATAAATAAAATTATTATTATTATTATTTATTTATTATTATTATTATTATTATTATTATTATTATTATTATTATTATTAATTATTATGTTCTTGTATAGCTTCACTTCAGTCTGACTTGTACAGGAGAACTTCCCAGTGAATGTTAGTTAGTACTGATGAGGGTGTTGTTTGGATTTTCTAATTCAAGCATAAAGGCACTATTTAGTAAGCAAAGCCATCAGATCAGCAATGGTTCACCTTCAGCTGCCCAGCTATTTGTTGCCACTGAGTCACTTCTGGGCAGCCTATGTGACTTTATGGGGCCAGTTCACACATGCATGTTCATCACTTGCGACATTTCAGTCGAACGTGCGAACTCCATGTCTCCATGGAAAAATATTGTGTTTTGAATTGACTCTGAGTAATATGAAAACTCTACATGTGGTGACTGGAAAAATTGCAATTTAATGGCATATTTGGTGAGTGACAAACATATATGTAAGAACTGCACCTTAGAACTGCAAGACTGCAATCCCAAGCAAATGTAATATATGTAATTTTCACTGAACTAATAGGACCTCCTGTAGTTTGCAAGCCCCTGTGGATATGTTTAGATAAGTAGATGGGTTGTGCATCTTTCACTTAGTTGTGAATTAGGTCAGGATTGTCTGAAACAAAATGTGTAGAGATGAATTCATTTCTAAACTTGAGGACAAATAAGATGATGTGGAGAACTGACAGACTCAAACTTTCACTGTACTTTGTTTGGAAGTAGCACACCTCTAGAGCAGTAATTTAAGTCTTAGCATCTCTCTGATGTTGAGCTCTTGCTGCACACTTGTTTAAGCTTCCATCTTTTCCCTGTCACTGCAGGTGTTCCTTAGCTCTGTTAATACAGCTTTATGCATTAACAACATAAACAACACGGGCCAAATGCCCTCTGGTTAGAGAGTGAGTATCATTTCCCCAATTTATAAGAAAGCGAATAGGAATGATCCACAAAACGCTTCGCCAATTAGCTTGCTAGACATCTCCCCAAAGCTACAGTAGCATCGCCTTCAAAAATGATCAGACAGGTTACAAAGTAACAACGTTATTCTGAGGACACAGAATCATTGATCAATGTTTTACAACCTTATGTTATGATCTATTGGGGGGGGGGGGAGAGAAATGCAAAGGATGCGTGCACAAAACATCATCCACAGTATGGGAAAAATCATGGCTGGCACATGCACAGACCATGCATCAATACCTTACACACAGTAAAGTGTAGGGGCAAGTATTGTGCTTATGTGTGCACAGGCTTCCATGTGCAGCATTAATGCGCATGCCCAAATGATGGGTAGACTTCAACATTGCACTATTATAAATGCTCCACTTGTGCAAACATACCAGCTTGCCAGACAGAATAACCCACCTTTCCATTTGTGCAGTTCTGCACAAATTTGTGCAGCCAAATTTGTGCAATTTTCCTCCTCCACGTGTCCATACTTGGAAAAGGAGGTGGGGTAAAGTTGCATGGCAAGGGCAGTTCCTAAGAACAAGCAAGTTATGCATGTGGACTTCATGTCAAATGTTCTGCTCTTTGTGTGCGGGTGTGGATGGAAGTGGAGGAAAGCGTGAACTGGATGCTGCCTCAGACTTTGAACTGGCCATTCAGTTGTTATTGTTTCCCAAGACTTCTGGGTCTTTCTTAATTGCTCTGCCCTGCAATTTTGCATGGCAGCCAAGTGCTAAATGGTACTCCCCCTGGGAACAAGTAATCACATTGCTGTGAAGTCCTTTTGGTGTCAGTCCGAGCATCACCTACCAGGTGTTGCCTCAAATTTCTTAGAAGGGCAGGTGGCTAAAATATGTCTCTCAGCACCACTGTATTAAGAAGCCGATTAACAGTGACTCATGGCCGCTCCAGTTTCCTGTTGATGATTTCTTCACAGTCAACAAAACCTCGCCAAATAGCCGAGACTGTGTTTTAAAAAGAAAAGGCTAACCTTTAGAAAGACCTGGAGTTGATACGTTCACTTGTGCTGCTGAAGCAGGGGAGAGCAAAGCACCAATCATTTCTTTAAAAACCCTCTCAAAGTTGGTAGAAAAAATCCTTATACTTTTGGATTTTGCAGTGCAGCGTGTTTCACATAGTAATGATACAGATGGAATGAGACATCTTTTCATTGCACTCTCACCACATTGTTGCTGCTGGGGTTCTACCCTTGTGGGACAGCCCCAGCCAATCAGTTGTCAGTGTGGTTGTGGCCGCAGGTGATTTAACCGCGGCACAGCCGGCCAGCACCCTGCTTTAATTCCATGGTGTGTGTGTGTGTGTGTGTGTGTGTGTGTGTGTGTGTGTGTGTGACAGCTGAATGTTTGGTCTGTGATAGCCCATTCACATGTGCAAAGATTCTTCCCTCGAAGCAGCCCATGGCATAGAGTTCTGCCATGCTTCAAGATTACGTTCTTTCTTCCATGATCTCCTGTAATCACCACTGTGGCTGCCGCCAAAGCTGCCCTTGTAAAAAGAACAGGAAAGAGGAAGGAAAGATTTGCATGGGGCGGAGAGAACACCCTACAAGTTGAGCTTAAACAGAGAATGGGAGCAGTGGTGTAGCGTGGGGGGTGCAGGGGGGGCTGGCCGCACCGGGCGCAACATCTGGGGGTTAGGGTTAGGGGGCGCAAATCCACGGGTTAGGGGGTGCAAATTACTTGCCTTGCCCCGGGTGCTGACAACCCACACTACGCCACTGAATGGGAGAAGAACCTTCTGGCATGAGAGCAGAAAGTGAGTCTTTAAACCTCTTTTGTTGACCACCAGCATTACGCTTTCCATTTTTAAGTCGCTTGGGAAGACGATAATCAGGCATAGCCCAGGTCTGTAAAGCTGCTTTGCAGCTGCTTGGAGGGGGTGGTGCAAGGCATCTGGGCATTGGCAATGCTAGCCAAGCCCTGGCTCCATGGCCCACCTAAACAGAGGGAATTATTTTCCTGGGCAGCTAGCAGAACCCCTCTTTGCTGGGCATGGGGCTGCCACATGCCCTGACCTCCACAGGAGACACACAGTCCCTCTCTGCGTCTCTGTTCCTTTTCGGGCACCGTCAAACGAGGGCAATGACCACTGAATTACTGATCCCACGTTGAAGAGCTGCCCAACCCAGCTTCAGGTCCCCTACTAAGTGCCCCCCTCCAGAACTCACCGCTCTCAGCTGACTCTCAACTGCTTCCTCTCTGCAACATTCAAATTCCATTTCCAAGCCTCCACCAATCTTCTCCCTCCACCAGAATTCTACTCTCTCTCTTCCCCCCTCCCTCCCTGCTTGACTTCCCCTTAGGAATTCTAATAGCATTGCCTCAATTACCCTATAACACACAATACTTCTCATAGATTTGTGGGGGGACCACACTAAACCCTAGAAATTGATAGATGGTAGGAATTTGGGATTATCTGCCATTGAACTGAAAATGGAACTGGTTCTTTATTCTTCCTCATTTCTTGCTTTCTTCAGTTTCTGTTGCAGCTAAGTTTTCCTTCTCCATGTAGCTGCCTATTGCTCTACCCTTTCTTCTCCTTCTGACCTCCTCTTCCCATTGTGTAGGCAAGAAATGCCACAACACTGCCGCCACTGCCGCCACAGATGGCACTTGCACCACCATGTTGGGGATCAGGCAGTTGGAGTACATTACATCAATACAGTCCCAGTTGCACTGGTTGCAGGTGTATTTCTGGCCCCAGTGATAATGATAAATCACCTGCACCCCCATCAAACCTGCCCAGGAACCCACCAACAAACACAATTAGGCTGGGGGGCACATAGAACAGGGCCTCTGTAGAAGTGGCCTGGCAGTGATAGAATGCCATTCTGCTTGAAGTTAGGTAAGCTCTGGGCCTCAGCATCCCTCAAGGGCAGGCACCGCTGGATCTAGTTATTCTCTCCAGGTTAAAGCAGGAGCCAGGCCTGACAGACAGTGGCTTGCTTAAGACTACTTACTGAGTTCATAGCTAGGGAGAGATTTAAACTCGGAAAGATAAGCTGGGCTTGGGCCAAGGCTTTGTTCTGACCCCTTTCTTTTCGAAGAGTGTTTTGGCCTTCCTTTTTGAAGAATACAACCAAATGTTTCTCACAGAACTGAATTCTTTACAACCTGAATTTTCTGGAACTATATTTACAACCCCTGACATTTCATTCTGAGTTGGTTCTCCGCAGAGTCCCCCTCTGCACTTGAAAAACAGTATTTTTAAAAATGGAAGGGAGCACAAAGAAGTTAGCCTTCGTGGCATGCATTCCGTTATTAATCACTGTGACAGCCACATTTTCTTTCAGACTGAATGCTACTCGCAAATACCAAGGCATGATATTAGCTTGAGCGAAAGAAGACCAGATATTGAATAAAGGACTCTCTTTTTCTTATTTCTTAAAATATTGGATTGATGGGACCCAGGCAATCAATACTATTCTTTTTCTCATTAAAGGCTCTTGCAAGTATTTTGCTCCAGAGCCTCAAAGAGCAAATTTCAGCATGAAGAAATCTGTCAGTTTCTAGTAATGGTACATTAACAAGTTAAGTAAAAATTATGGATGAAATGTTTAAGCCTGATTATGGAGTGCCATTGGTTTTAATGAGTTTTGATAGGAGGTTCAGAGACTCAAAACCACACAGGCCTCATCTTTTCCTTAGTTTAAGACAATGCAATCTCTGTCCTGCACCTTCTACTGCTCCCATAGCAATTCTGAATGTTGTCTATTCCAAGTGGTGTGAGCTCCTATTGGATAGCACTTGTGACATCAAAGTCCAATGAGGATATTTCCCTTGTCATGCTGCAACGGCCTCTTTGTAGATAGAACTCTGCCCCCTTTCCTCCTCTGCATCTGCCTTAAATCTGTTCTGATTCCTCAACAGATTTGGGGAGTGCACAGAGTGCACATGGCGGGGGGGGGGGGGGAGAGATATGTTACAAGCAGGTGTCAGGAGCAGATCAGCAATAACTCACACAGAATTAGTGAAGTTAACCCTTTAATCAAAGAAACAGGACAGCTCAGAAAGCCAGGCCTAGTGAATACAACAACGCTTCCCGGTAGATCTTGCCCCTATGAGGCAGTTGTGGGGACTGAAAGTACCCACCTTTTCCTTAAGTTACCTCCTCCCCCAGGTTCTTCCCAAGCAATCTGAAACTTTGTTGCCTTGCCCGTCTTTTCTCTGCCCTCTTCATACCTCTTCTGGTTCTGGAAGACCAGGAGGGAGGGAAGCTGGTTGCAGCAGGAGGTGGAGACCCCCTGGCTTCTTCAGCAGCCTGACTCATCTCTGCCTCTTGCCCCTCCCTCCTCTCCAGTCACTGATGCTGGACTGCTGTCTGTCACAGACTCTTCCTGCTCATTAAACCCTGTTACCTCTTCAGCTTCCAACACCTCTTCTTCCCAGTTTGCTCCCTCTTCCCTCTCTGACCACTCATAGTCATCCTGCAACCCATCCCTTGGCTCTGAGCCTTCTTCTCTCGGGGGTTCCCCAGCTGGTACCTCATAGCAGTGCTCTGCATCCAGCCAGTCCATGACAGGAGAGTAGGACAATTCCATTGCTCAAGCATAAATCCTTGTGCTGACGGGATGCACTAGTTGGATACCATCTTAAGAGTCCAAGCTTCTGGCTGGAGAGCAGAAACTGAGTGTGAAGATGAACAAGAGTTCTACCCCAAAATCAACTTAATTCACCTTTAGTTTGTCCTGTAGTTATGGGAATGACTTTCAGGTGCTGTTCAGCATTTTGTAAACTAGTTCAGTGAACTTCATTCACTCCACTCAGCTTCACTCCACTGCTTCTTAGTGATGTGATTTTAAGCACTGCTGCTATCTGGAAAGAGATTGTTTTCATATGCTTATTATTATGAGATTCATAGTTGATTTTTGACCTGGTTTATAATGGTTTTATGTTATGAACTGCTTTGAAAAGCTGCTGGTTTGGCTCTGGAAGATGTTATAAAAATATCTGAATAAATAAATAATATTACACACATTAAAATTGACATCCATACACAAACCAGCTCTAAATGTAGGAACAGGCAAGTGTATAAAAAAGCATATCCTCAGTGTGTGTTTTAGTGGCACATTGATGAATTGAAAATTGCAAAATAAGACTCCACACTAAAAGAGGTCCCTATTACCTCCATTCATTTCTGGAATCTTGCAAGTGTTTTTCCTACCTTTGGAAAATGGCGGCATTCTGCATGTCTGGCCTTACAGGGAGGTAAATATTCCATTCATCACTACTTTTGCAGGATCAGGACGTTCATACCACTAATTACTAGAAAGAAACAAGTTTCCTTCACAAATAATGGATATTGATGCCTACATTGGCTTAAGGTATTGTTGGTTCTAATGGTCCCAGTTGGAAACTTTTAGCAGGGCTGGCAAAGATTTCTGCTTATCCTCCTGAATGGCTCCCTACTCAAGATGTGTTATGGAAAAATGCCACAGACTCTTTCTGCCTGAGAATTTGATTTCACTTAAAACAAATAATCTTCCTCTGCAAACAGACTTCTCACCACACAACTTAGCCCTGAATCACAAAATCGCTCTTAGGTGATGACAGTGCAATTTTGACATATGGATGGAGACACTGCCTGATTCAGGAATAGGATCCTGGGAAGAGGTTATAGTGAGAAGAAGTTCAAGAGTTTTTAGATTCCTGCTGCATTTGCACTTTAGAATAAATATGTCTGGACAAGGAGAGAGCCATAGGGACATTGGAGGAATCTGTGAAAATGGACTATCAAGCAAATTTCCTTCCTCCACCTATTCAACACCTATTGGACTCTAGCCAGGAAAGCTGCTCTTCTTAGTTCTCTACAGTTAACTTTTTAAATGCATGCACACTTTATACATAGATAGATACATAAATTGTTTTGCAATGTGCATTATTTGCATACTTGGGGGGGGGTATACAGCTTCTCCTTTATTTGTTGCTAAAGTGTTGTTTGTTGCCAAAGGCAACCTATGTGCTTCCTAACCATGTCTTAAAATGCCCACCATGGTGTTGTTGTTTATCCCCCCCCCCCAAAAAAAAAGACATTTAAATACTATCTCTTTCAGAGTTTGGAACTCCCTCCCCAGGTCTCATGAGGAAGCGTTTAAAGGTCTAGGGAAGAGACAGCAGCCAGGGTACACTGGTGCAGTGCAGGCATTATATGAATTGTGAATATTCCTGACTTAGAAAGCCTTAAGAAGAGCCCTGCTGGATCAGACTAAAGTTCCATAGTCCACCACACTTGTTTCCTAAACCAGGGAATCAAATGCCCACAGAACACCACAAGCAGGACATAAGTGCAATAGCCTCCACATTGCGCCCCAGCAGCTGGTATGCTGCCTTGGAACAAGCATGTAGCCATCATGACTTGTAGCCTGACTAATATGCAGTAGCCATGTTCAGCAGCTCTTCTGAAGAAGTTTGCAGGGAGCAGTGCTTGGCTGAGTTTATGTTTAGTAACAGCTACTGCCAGAGATGTAGGGTCGTGGGTGGCACTGTGGGTATCAGAGCCTAGGACGTGCCAATCAGAAGGTCAGCAGTTCGAATCCCCGTGACAGGGTGAGCTCCCATTGCTCGGTCCCTGCTCCTGCCAACCTAGAAGTTCGAAAGCACGTCAAAATGCAAGTAGATAAATAGGTACCGCTCTGGCGGGAAGGTAAACAGCATTTCCGTGCACTGCTCTGGTTCGCCAGAAGTGGCTTAGTCATGCTGGCTACATGACTCGGAAGCTGTACGCCGGCTCCCTCGGCCAATAAAGTGAGATGAGCGCCGCAACCCCAGAGTCGGTCACGACTGGACCTAATGGTCAGGGGTCCCTTTACCATTTACTGCCAGAGACATGCTTTACTTTTCATCAAACCCACACCCAGTCAGTTTCTCTCTGTTCCTCATTCCCTCATTCATTCCTCTGTCAGTTCTGCTTCCCTTCTCAATCCTGATCCTCCACTTTACCCATCCCAACTGTGCTGGTCCTGAGGCTTAACCGTGCAGAAAGGTCTGAGTCCAGTCCGAGGTCAATGGTGCGGTATGGAGGCTGTCCGTCAAAGCTGAAGTGGGGTCCAAGGCAGGGAGTCGGGTGAGGTCAGGAACTCTGGCAGAAGAGCAGGACAGGGTGCAGACAGGAACAGGCTACCAACAATGTTGCTCCCGCAACCTGGGACTGGGGCTGACTGGCTTTTATCTTCCCCGAGGCATAGGGTGGTCCCAGTCCACAGGTGACTCGCCTCTCCTGGCCTGGAGGCGAGCACTCCTCCTGCGGGAACTTAGTTCCCTCCACCTCTCTGCCCTGAGCCTCTGCAGCTCAGGAGAGGCTGGATGGTTACCGGACCCAGAGGCAACCTCAGCTTCCCCTGACGGGGCTGAGAGTGGAGCACCTGCAGGCAATGGGTCCTCCATCACCTCAGGAGCCAGAGCAGACTCAGCTGGTGCCTGCACCTGAGGATCCAGCACAGGTGAGGACCCTTCATTCTCAATCCCCAGCCCCGGCTCAGCTGGTTCTGGAGGCAGGGACTCCTGTGCAGAGGGGGTTGGACTTGTGGTCCCTTCCAACTCTACAATTCCTCGGGTCTATGATTCTTCTCTCTCCCTCTCAAGGTGCTTTAGAATTTATTCATAATTCTGGTGGGTGCAAGTTTCAACTTAACTTCTCATTGGGAGGTGGCTGAGGCTGGTCTGTCTGGTTTTCATGTGCTTAATGTCTCTCCAGTACACTGCATCCTGCCCCCCAACTCCCCACACCTTATTGCTTTGAAAAGGCCTCGTAGGAAGAGTTAGATCATGATGCCTTTGCATGCCAGCCAGCACAGTGATTATTTATAGAATGAAATGAAGGCGCAATCACAAAACATCTAGACCTACCTCAAAAGGAAGGCAAGCATAAGAAAAATCCTGCTCTCTGTCTTGAGGATTTCATTGCAATTTTCTCTTCCCTCTGATAATTTATGAATGCTGTTTCTTCTCTCAGTAATTGGTGGGGAAAGGTTGGGGGGAAATGTGGGAGCATCAGAGAGCCATGTCTGAGGCACAGAAAACTGACGGTCTGATCTAGAAGACTTCCCTGCCTTTGTTCAAGTTACATTCCTCTCTGCCAGCTTCTCCCTGTGGCATAATGTATGTGTTCAAGCTGCCCTTTGCCACCACTTTAGTGAGTTAGCTTGCCTCTTTGAGTACAAGGTGAAAAATAAACCATATTAGCTTACTGAAAATAATCACTGCTTCCCTGATTTTTTGTTTGTATTTTCATTATGTTTTTCTGATTTGCAGGCGGGGAAGATTATCCTAATGTACCGTCAGCAACCACTGAGCATTTTAAAGAGATTTCTCATCTGGGCTGTTTTGCTGGTGAGTCGTTGAAGCCTGATGTTTTAAAGATAATAGCATTAGCGGTGCTGCCAGGCCCTCGTTATTTTTAATTACAGTAGTTGCTCACAAACTGCAGATAATCTAACAAGAAGGGAAATGGTCCAGGGCCCCAAAGTATTGCAGCATGCCATCTTGTTATATCCAACTGCTCTTCAAAACATCTACTTCTGCTATAAGGTATCTAAACTGGAAGTAATCTGGTATGAGCCTTGTTCAGCTCTTCCCTCTTTCTTGGTGAGGTCAGGGGCAGTTCATCCTGTTTTGCCACCCGAGGCAAAATGGGTAGGTGCCTCATACCTCATGCCTCACGCCAAAGCCTTGCTTACCGAGTTCACACAACTTCAACTTCTGGCAAGATCTTGCAAGACGTCTGTTAGATCTCTCCAGAAACCAGAAGCCCCAGGCGCTTCTTCTTGCTTCTCTGCCAGGGGCAGTGTTGTGCGAGCAGACAGGATTTAAAAAAAAATCACCTCAAAATTCAAAGTTCAGTTCCCATTTCCCCCCACATCATTGGAGATCGAATAGTTACCATTAGCCTATTTATCATCATTCTGCTAGCTGGCTTTAATGGAATCAATATTAATTAC
This sequence comes from Podarcis gaigeae, assembly GCF_964106915.1. Taxonomy (NCBI): domain Eukaryota; kingdom Metazoa; phylum Chordata; class Lepidosauria; order Squamata; family Lacertidae; genus Podarcis; species Podarcis gaigeae. The sequence goes on from NC_139681.1 coordinate 21,439,443, forward strand.
TGAATATCAAGCATAGTCCGAAAACAAGACACAGGGCTGTTAATGTCCCTGTAGCTTCCAGAGAGTGAAGAGGGCTTATTGACATGATGGTAGCCATTTCTAGGACCACCCCAGTTCACCTCCTTAGAAAATGATTTCATGATTGAATGGTTTCATAAATTCAGGATTTCATGAATCAAATCATGATTTCATTATTCCATGATTTAATTCAGGATTTCATGAATTCATGATTTGGTTCATGATTTTTCATGAATTCATGATTTCTTGATTTAATTCAGGATCTCATTATTTAAGTCAGGATTTCATGAATTCAGGATTTCATGATTTCAAGAAAAGAGGCCTTGATTCAGCAAAGAGCCACATTCAGCAGAGGAACCCTGGAAACAAGTGCCTGGATTCCCACCACCCTCTGTAGCTGTGCACATGGAACCCTGTCAGAAAACTGGTTTGTGTTTCCTTTTCGGAATGAGGCACAGTGGAGACTGTGGTGTCTTTATAATATAGGATTTATTTACATATCCAGGCAACCCCCAATGTGTGTGGGTGTTGTGTGGGTCAACGCATGTGATTGCAAAGTGCACGTAAGACTGCTACACTACATTTTGCCCCCTGTCCGGCCACAGACGGATTGCCATGATGTGCGCGTGCACGGTCGCATGTCAGTTGGACGCATGTAAATCAGTCACTGCCTATATATACAACCTGAGCCTATGATGGAGGGGTTCACAGCATTAATGCCCCCAAAGGGTCTTACTTCTCCCATAGTCACAGCCTTGGATTCAAACAGACCTCCAATATTGTACTCTGACCCTGTCTCCAGCTTGCTGCTTTTTTCCTCACACAAACTTTCAGCTCTGAACTCACTATCCATGGGTTGAGCGAGGGGGCCCTACCCATTTGCTGTCTGGCACAGAGCTCCCTCTCCTTTGCTTTCACAGTGCCCCATCACCTTTATTTTATTCTCTTAATGGCCCATTGTTAATGTGATCTCTTAATGTGATCACCTGAACATAGGAAGCTAGCCTGGTTTGATTAGCTTTTAACAATTGCTGGGTTCAGAAATTATGTGTCTTGCACCCAGTTTAACCTAATGTGATTGATTAAATTCTAACACTCACGGGATCCAGGAATTTAAAGGGGTCTGGCACTCCCAAACTCATAAGAATATTGTCCTTTTCCATATAACAGTTTCCCTCCTTTTATAAGTTAATGTATTAAGTCATTTTATTGGGGAAAGAAAAACTCTGTTGTCTGAATTCAAAGGCCAGACTGAGGTATTAACCCAGGAAGGGTAGAGAACACACAGTACTCCTCCTGTTCCTTCCCTTTCTATTTTTGTTTTTGCCTGGCTTGGGGCCCATTGCGACATTTTATTAAAAAAAAAATTATATCAGTTCTCACCATATTTCATTAAAGCACTTAGCTAGAATGCTGAAAATCTCTCCTTCATGTCCTTTCCCTTCCATTCACCTTCTAACTTATGCACATAATTTTTGAGGCCTGCTTCAGGTCCAAAGGCATGGTTTGCCAAGACGCAGACAGGTTTCTATGTGCTCTTCTCAGGAGCTGTAGGCATGCCAAATGTTTAACATCATTGACCGTGAAACACAGGAAAGTCTCTGCGACAGCCAATACCTCTTGCAACAAGCTAGTGATCCACTTTTGATTCTATGTTTTTAACAATGAAGGATGTTTTAGGAAGTGTGTGTGTGTGTGTGTGTGTGTGCTTTCACTTAGATTTTTACCTAATCTAAAAAGCCACAGTAAAGTCATCTGATGATATCCGTCCAAGTGTTAGGGGTTAAAATTACTGATAATTCAAGAGCTGCCAATGGGCTACATCTCCCAAACAACCAGCAACTTCCCCAGCCTGTAGGTGTGAGGAATAGCAGATATATCAACTGGAACACTAGTGTAGATTAAGACATTTCATCATTTAGCAAGAAAAACTAACAAAACATTCAGAACAATATATTATATATTTCATGTCTGTGGGTTTCAAAACTGATTTAGACCCAGCCTCTATGATGCCAAGCTTTAAAACTTCATGACTGGATAATTCTTATTTATGATGTTATGTAAGCCCTCCTTTCATGAATGCCTCCTGGAGTCTGATGCTCTGAAACTAGCTAGCATCTCCTGTTTTCATGCCTTACTGTGCCTGTTAACTCCCCTACCTCCATCTGGTAACTCAAAATAAAGTGTTCCATGTCCTGTCCAAAAACCACAGCTTTGAATCATCCCCTTCGTGCACCAAATTTCCTGCTAGGCTTTGCATTTACTGGACAATTTCTCAATTCTTCCTGAACATCTGTGATAGTAAAATAATACCATAGATGTCAGCTGTTAATAATTTGGGTAATTTTCCCTTGTCAGCTTATTTCAGCTAAAACTCATTTGGAGTTTAGTCTTCTCCCTTGCATTTTAAAGCTGCAAACATTTATTTATTTATAAAAAATATTTATACACCACTTTTCGTTGTAAAAAAAAATCTGAGTGGTTTGTAACAATTATATGTAACATTATGCAATAAAACCCATATTGAAATGTTAAAATCAGAAATCAATTATTATGGGAAAACATATTCTTAATTGCCTGCATAAGTCTGGTGGGGTGGTGGTGGTTAGCAGGCAAGTTGAAACCAAAGATGTGCTGAATCTCTGTTGGCAGAGATCATATTGTGCCGATGACATTAACGGCTCTGATTCTTGTTGCTGTCAGAAGAGCCTTGCCAACAATGCTCCTGCAGTGATTGAGCTGGGATCAGGTGGTCCCAGTGGTATGCTGGAACTAAGCTGTTCAAGGCTTTGTAAATTAATACAGGCACTTTGAACCTGGCTCAGTAGTAGTTGGGCCACCAGTGCAGATGTTTGTAACAATGGAGTCACATGTTCTCAGCCAGAAGCCCCTTCACCACCACCAGCAGTCTGACTGCTGCATTCTGCACCAGCTGGTACTCCCAAACCAGGTTCAAGGGCAGACCCACACAGGGCACATTGCAGTAATCTAGCCTTGAGGTCACCAACGCATGGATTACTATAATGAACACACAAGTTAAATCTTTCCGTTAATAAAACCATTCACAAAATTGGTTCCCATGTCCAAGAAATGGGTCACCTGCCTACACTGTATGGGGTTGCACCCTCTCTGAAGAAGCAAATTTGCAGCCTGGAGGTGCTTCTGAATCCATCTTTGTCGCTGGAAGCCTGGGTAGCTTCTGTGACTAGAAGCACCTTTTACCAATTGCAATGGTTACAACAACCATGACCATTTGTTTGGCTGCTGTAGATCATGCATTGGTTAATTCAAGCTTGGATTACTACAGTACAATGCACTTTATGTGGGACTTCACTCAGACTTGTTCTGGACTCTGCAGTTGGTGCAGAATGCTGCAGCATGATTTCCCAGAGACCTGCGCTATCAAATATGGACTTAAAGGACCTTTAATGCCTCCAACAGCTAGTCACCTTCTAGTCACTGATGCAGAGAAGAACATTGCTTCATGCCCTCTGCATGAGCTGCCAAAGACATCTGGTTGACTGCTGTTGAAAACCGTGTGGCACTAATTGTGTTTCCATGCTCAGATGCAACAAGTACATATCAAATGACTGCTTCAGCATGTTGCCATCTATAACACAGATTTGATTCCCTTCAGGCTTCCCTGGACTGATAGTTTTGTGACTTGACCTTAAATATCTCTGAAAATCCTAATAAGCCACATTCACCATGTAGTGAACACTGAGATAGAACCACCAGCATTCATCCTTTGATTACATCCTGCTCATTCAGCAAGCATTTCTCCCTTTTCCAAAGCACAGTGATAAAGATCTTTGCCACCCCCCACTTTTTTGAATGGCAGATCTTGCAGTTCATCTGAACAGGATGATGGTTCAAGTCTGTCAAGACTGATTATGCCAATCTCAAAGATCCCCAATCTTGACTCCGAGGTGGGAAGAGTACCTCCCTGGTCACTTACTTGAATGAGGACTTAGATGATTGATGCATCAAATTAAGAAAATCAATGGAATGTTCATTTACAAAAAATTAATCAGTTAGCATAGTTCTCAATGCCGTCTTGTTTGCCTCAACATAAAAGGCAAATGCCTGATTAATAGTGACAGCAAATGAGCTAACAAGTGTGCTGAAATGCACTTGGATCAGACATGCTGGAAAAGCTGATCAAGAAGTAAAACAGTTTCTCCTATACCTTTTGGAGTCTGTCCCCCCCCCCCCCCGCCCCCCATTGTTCACCAATTGGAGTAGTAGGTTGAATATTTCACATGTGGTAGTTATGTGGTTTGAATTGCTTATTACTGCTCCTGGGCTACCAGAACTTGACCTGGTGAATGGTCTGAAGGCTGATAGGCCGCCTTAAGCTAATCAGGCCTGGCTTTGTAAACTGCTTTGATGGGAGAACACTTGGGAACTGGCTGTAATCTGCTTCAAGCTCCTCAGAGGAAGAGTGGACTATCAATTAAACAAATGCCATCCATTTAGCAAGTATATATACATATATAAGAGAGGCTTGATGGATGTGTGGGAGGCTGAAACACATGTTTAAGGGTGCATGCCTGCTGCAAACTCCCTCTTCACACAATGTTACTACATAAAGTGTGTAGCTGCTGTTAAATTGCAGTTGACTGTAGATGCCCTTTAGATATTCTCCCAGCCATGTGGGAACAATTTATTGATGAGCAGCTCTTGCACAGCAGGAGGAAAATTTAACTACCCTGACCACATAGGTGCCAAGGCTGGCCCTACCATTAGGTAGATTAGAACAAGGTGGATGTCTCGGGGGGCAGGTGGTGCAGGGCAGGGGGCAGCATTGACATTATGGAGGACAGAACTGTGTGTGCCACATTGGCTGCCTGGTGCTTTGTAGCTGTCCAATCACCAATAGCGAAGTAAGCTTCAACTGCTAGTTCATTTGGCTTCTGAACATGGAATTGAGGGGCATCTTGACATTTCACTTCACAGCAAAACCTCTTAGACCGGTCCTGTTGGGGACCATTAAAGGTAATTGAAATAGCAGATAAAATTATCTGCTACCATGAACTGTAGTGAATTTCCCTCTGTGATCATTTTGATGAGTTCAGTATATGGTTATATTAAATTACAAAACTGAGTCTAGCCATTGGGTCCATTTTGTCCAGTGTTGGCATCTGTGACTAGAACAGGTTCTTTTGGGTCACAGGCAATTGTCTTTTCAAACCATCTCACAAGAAAGCCTTTTAATTGGAAATGGTGGGTCAACTGGGTTATTTTTCTTTTAAAAACTATGTCTTAATCTGTGCAGAATGGGTCTCCTTGCTTTCTGCCATTCCCTCCCTCTCTCTCTCTGGCTGTCAGCACAAAATGGTAGGGAATAGAAAGAGACCATTGTAGGTGACAAGTTGGAAATTATGTGTTTGCTCAGCCATGGTATAACAAGCCTGGAAGGCACAATTGACTGCAGCAAGCAGAAATATTTCCAAGCCATTGATCCAGACTCCACACACCATGCAGGAAACCCAGACTGCAGCTTGTCAGAGGCAGTTAGCAGTGGCTTTTGTAAAGCTGCCTCCTTGAGGATCTGTTCTTGGACCTTGCTCAGCAGGGGGCCTTGATTTCTAAAGATGAGTACCAGTGTTTGGAAACAGGTTTGCTTCATCGGTTCATACGTTGTTTCACAGTTCCTCTAGTTACATGGTTGGATCTTCCATGCAGTCCTTAATGGGGTCGATTTCTTATGAGTAGAAATGTAAGGCCTTTCTGTAATAATCCATTTACAACAGACAAGTTGTGCGGGAGAAAGAAGGAAAGCAGTTGCACACATAGATGTTATTCATCTTGAAGCAGCATCAGTTCTATAAGCCACAGTAATATGTTCAAACTGCTTCTTGCCTGTTCATCTCCAAATCTAAAACTTCCTTTTCGCTAGCTAACATTTGAACTTGCTTTTTAATTTTTTTTGCTCCGCCCTAATCCTTTTTAGGTAGCTATGGCCTGCATTCCAGCCATAACAAAGGGGCACAACCCTAACACAGGTTGGGACACAATCCTAACTACTGCGTCACATCAGCTCAAGGGTTTCCACTTCTGTAATGGGCCTTTTCCTCCTCTCCCACACCCAAGCATACTCCCACACCCTTCCCAAATCTGCTCCAGGTGGTTGGGGGAACCCCTAGAACAGATTTAGAGCATGTGCCGTGAAAATCATTGCACTGGCAAAATGGTTTCCTTAGCTTTGCATTGGATTCCACCTACAGTCCTTGTTAGCCTTAATCTTTGCAACACTGGAAAGCGTTTTGGTTTGCAGAAAATAAAGAATAATTAGGTTGAGCGTTGGGTTACCAGCAGGCAGCATTTTACTCACCAGTAACCACGTGACCCGGAAGTGTCTTCGGACAGCGCTGGCCCCCAGCCTCTTAAGCGAGATGGGCGCGCAACCCGAGAGTCGGACACGACTGGCCCGTACGGGCAGGGGTACCTTTACCTTTACTAACCCTCTGTTTTGTTAGGTAGTCAGTATCAAGATCTAAAAAGTCATAAGATTCTCCCAGACTCTGCTCCTCCACACCCTCCCTCTGCCCATGATCTACTGTATCGCAATAGACTCCATTTTCAGCTATGGCTCTACCTTACCTGGCTTAACCTAAAACAGCTAAGGGGGCCAGTATTCTTGAAATTGAAAGCTGGCCATCATAGCTGAACGTGGCATTGCCTTGTTCATGAACTAAAATTTCATGTCAGCATTATTTCTTATGCCCGGTGAAGGGAATGATAGAAATTGAAGATGGGCCATATCCATGCAAGATTTAACTCTTAATGGCCACCTCTGAAGCACTCTTCTTATTTACATTTCCTCCTCTGTGTTCTTGACTTTGTTCTTGGGGGCAAGTGTTCTTGTCAATTAAGAAGTGTTCCTGTCAATCTCAAAGGCTTGACAAAGGCAGCGCACATGACTCATGTCACCTTGAATTTGTCTTTGCATGTGCAGTATGTCTAGTGTTCATACACAGCACAATCTAGAATGGCTTTTTAAACAGGTCTGATTCTTTCTGGGTGTCACTTACGTTAGCAGTGGTGCAATTAGCCTTGCCAAACCTTTCAACTTGGGCACCTATTTTGTGATATTCCTGTTACTCAGCATTTAGGAGACCAAAGTGAATGTTTAATTCCACTAGTTTAATTCCACAGAGGGAACTCCATTTAGCGAGGGGGATTACTGCCCTGTGTTTCATGCCACATGTGATTATTCTTTAGAATCACCTATATTTCCACTCAACGCATTAGTAGTTCCACACATCGAATGGCTATTGTTATAAACATGTAGATCCTTTTGCTTAGCAAAACAGGATAAACTATTTGGTCAGTGTTGGAAACATGGCTGAAATTGCTCTTGAGTTTTTTTAAAATAAAAAAGTAACCATAACCAATGCTCTTAAAATAGGCAGAGTTTCACAATTTAATCGTGCATGTATCCAAATGCAGTTCTTGAAATTTTTGCTCCCCTTAACAAAATATGAAATGGTGCCTCTGGTTTTCTAGAGCACCTAAGTGAAATTTAGCTTCATGTGTGCTGGGTAACACTTTATTTGCAAAGAGGTCAGAGCTAGTATTGTCTCTTCCTCACACAGCCAGTCAGATTGTGCCTTTGCAATGAATTATGGGTCCGCCATGTGCTATCTGATCTTGCCCTTGCAGACTAGATGGCACTAATGAACATTGCCATGACACAAAATCAAACCTAATTTCATTTTGTGAGGGACAGCTGTGACTTTTGCTGTAAATATGATCCTATTGTGGTTTGGTGTGTGCACGCTGCAGTGATGGATAGCTGCATGTAACGTTAAGAAATGTTGCCATCACTTGTCAGTACAAGCCTATGTGAAATAAGCCCATTTTTTAAAAGGCATTAAAAGAAGCTTGTCATTTTTCTAAGGCTCAAGTCAGGAAGAAACATTTCCTTATGCTAGTGCTATATAACAATTGCAGACTTAAAGGATGAATGTAAGGCAAGGATGGGGAGCCTCCATCCCATAATTTCTCTTTGCCTCTCTATCCTGCCCTGAGGACTATATCTAGGACTGCTCCTTCTCTCCTAGTTTGACCAGTTGAACATTGCCCCGCCCCCTGGAGAACATGCATCATCAAAAAAGAGAGGACCAAAGAGAACAGGGACTCATCATTTGCATAAGATTTGCATATGCTAATTTTTATATAGATGTAGAAATAGTACTGCAATTTAAACAAGAATATAGTAAATCTTGCCAGGGTGGGGAACAAGACTGTGGGCAGGTGAGCTTCTTACAGTGCAGGCCAACTCCTCCTCTTCCTTCTTATCATTCTTTATTTTTAAACTACACTTGGACCGGACAACTCTTCAAACAGTGGACTCTCCTCTGTTCAGTAGTGCACATGGCCATTCTGCCTTCTCTCCAGGCCAGTCTTGCTTCATCAGACCACTCATCTCCCTGGATCTGCTCTGCAATCTCCTTAAGTGCTTTTGCCTGGCTGGAATGTGTTGGAGCTTTTCGACCAGGAAAAAACAACGTGGTGCCCTCCAGATGTTTTCACCTACAACTCCCATCAGCCCCAGGCATAATGGCCAATGGTCAGGGATGATGGGAATTGTAGTCCAAAACCTTGGAGAGGTCTACGTTGGCTGCACCTGTGTCAGGGAACCACACACACACACATACTCCATGCCCTTTGGCATTGGAGACACACACAAAATATTTACTGGGGGTATTGGCAGGTTCTTTTTTCTTACATTATCCTGTTATTCAGTTCCTGAATATACCATAAGCTAATATTATCAACTAAACAGAGGATCTCTCAAGGTCAGGCATGCATATGGAGGAGCTGTGATTTAAGTGGGACCACTGCAATGTAGTCTTCAAAGTACTGTGAGATAGTTCAATATATTGCCCTTTTTTTAAGACAGTCAACGTGCAGTACAGGATCGCATGTCCCAGCTAAGCCACATTTTGACCAGTGAATAACATTTGTTAAACTGGACAACGTGTGCTTCAATGCACATTAGCCAGTTTTGCATGTGTTATTTGTTGCACACATGATTTTTCTTTATTTCTTGGATACAAGCAATGATTGCTGCAGTAAGCACTGATCAAAACATCTTAATGTGGTTGTGTATTTACACCTTAAATTTTGCGCTTTTAACTGCAGCATGAGGGCTTTTATTATGCATGTTTTTTGGCTCTTTTCTGTTTTTCTCATTGTAAGCCTTTTCAAGGACCACATAGGTTGAAAAGCAGCTCTGCAATAAATATATAAATAAAATCATGTTTCAGCATTTTTTAATCTACTTTTCTCTGCAGGAGGGATGGGAAGTGAAATTTGCCATTGCATATTTGTGCAGTTTCTGCAAGACCTTGTAAACTAGACCAGAGAGGGGTATAATCTGGGAACGCCAATTCCTCCGCACCCAAACTTCTTGAATTTCAAACATATTTCAGGATCTAATCATGTTTGGAGCCCACACCCAAATTTGCAACATGAGTATATTTCTAACTCATTCCACACACACACACATACACACACACACACTGCTTTTCTTTTCATGCTATTAACATGCCATTTCCTCACTCATCTTTCCACCTAAATTGCAGTGCTCTGTTTTGCTGATTTTAAAGCACAGAAACTGAACAAATATAGATTCTGGTGATCTTTAACTAAGTTTTAAATGAGTTTGAGGTGGGCTTGTGTATGTTTGAACACACCACAGTAATATATCTAATCCTGAGATTCTTCCCAACCTTTTATTACAAAAACAACCCACAAAAGATTTTCAAGGACAGTAGCTCAGTGGTAGCACACACATGATATTTGAGTGCTAGTAAAATGCAATTTCCCTGCAAATAGGGTTGCCTCGCCACCTCCATTTACTGACCACTGTGCCTTCAACAGGAATCAGGCATTCAGAAAAGAAGCACAGGCAAAATCATATGTGAAATCTCCTCTCCCTTTCCCTTTTTTTGAATTAACACAAAACTTGCTACCTTTAATCAGGATCTGCAAGCAAGCTTCTGGCTCTCATTGCAATGTCTGTTTTGAAGCTAGCAGTGATTGTCTTTCAAATCGGTGCTGGCACAGTTCATCACCAAGAGATTTTTCTCTGCAAAGAGAAAGGACAGAGAAGTTCACACATTCAAAAGGGAAAGAGGAGGAAGCTGTGTGTGAGCCTGCAGAGCACATTCAAATGCTTAACCCGTGGTCAAGGGATAACAATATTATATCTGCACCAGGCCTTTGTTTGGAAAGTCCATAAAAAGTAGTGGAGCAACCCTAACTCCCAGCTGAGAGCAGTGGGACTGAACAGAGCATCAGAGCCATTGCCATGCCTGAAATCTGGTCGTTTATGCCAGCGAGAGCAGAAGAAAGAGTAGGTTAGGACTGGTCTGTAAAGGAATTAATTTTCATTTCTGATTATAACCATGCATGAAAGTAGACTATTTTGCCATTGGCTTTTTCAGCTGCTCATTGTTGGCTCATGGGGAAACTATCAAAAACAGTTGTGTATGATCATTTTCTAATTACACAGAAAATCTCTCTTTATTTCCATCTCCTCCTGCCTCCCACTGCCCTGATGTTTGATTTCAAAGCATCTCCATTCTTGTGTTACAACATGAAACCTGAAGCATTCGTTAAACCACCTCAAAGCTGATTTAACCACAAATCCATTACACTTTAAGGCAGTTGATACAGCTTGTAAAAGTCCTGAATTTCCCACACACTACAGATTAAACGTTTGGAACTATATCCATTAAGCTATTAGTATAATACTTATATGCAACAGGGAAACTGTTAGCTGTTTGTGATAAAATAGATGCCTTACCCAAGACTTGAAGATAAGTCTTTACATGTCAGGTTGGTAACAGTTGAACAACAAGTATTATTCACATGAATACAATGTGCTTTTCTAAACCCTTGAGCCCAACAGAGGGTTTAGTCGTTGTTTGTTTTCAAAACTCCTTCATAACAGTGCATAAGTTATTAATCCATAGCTTGATTAAATCTCACAAAAATCCTCCAGACAGGGTCTGCTTAAAGTCACCACTCTTCCACACTCTCAGTCAAAGAATCAGCTAACAGGATAACCAGCCAACTGCCAACTGCCAACTGCCACCTCCTTTCCCCAATACCATTTATTCTTTGTGAAACACATTTACAATGCAAATATAATACAAATACTAACAGAAACACCTGCTAGATGAGTCCTTTATTGACACCCAGAGTTAATGAAAGAAAATTTCATTTTTCAGCCTAGTTACTGAGTCTGTGTCCATGCATGCAGGATTAAAGCAGGAATGTGAACTTATGGTCATCCCGATATTGCTGGACTCAAATTATTATATTATACTGGCTGGGACTGCTGTAGCATATGGAGGGTCCCAGGTTCCTGTAGTAAAGTATATGATTCAAAGAGACGCAGCTGTTAGGCCACAATGCTGTACGTGGCTGATGGGCAGAGTCGGGTTAGTGGGTCTCATATTGTACAGTATAAGACTTCTCTGGTGGTATCACTGCAGTCTCAGCTTAAATGTTCAATTCCAATACAGGCAGTGGAGGGAAACTTGACCGGTATAGTATAAAATTCTGTACTTCTCTCTCTGCTGCTTTTTAAAAAAATTTTTAAAAAAGGAGTAATGTCCCCCCTTAGTATGAGGGACAGGGAGGCACCACAAAATGGGGATTTCCACATGTTAAATTCCCTCTCACTTCAAACCAAACCAAACCAGAGCAGCAAATCATTTCTTTTTCTCCCCACACCCTGGATCTGACTTGCTGCTCCTATGGCCGCTTTGAATTATGACACGCTGTCACATTTATAGGGTGATTTCATCAATTGATTTATTTAATTAATTTAGCGTTTTTAACACCGCACAGAGGGTATGTGACAGAGTGTGGCATTAGCAATTTCCTTCAGCAATAGATTTATTTGAGTTTTGTCTGCCAGGATTTATTTGAAAAAATACCGAAGGCAGCTTTCTGGCCTTGCTTTTCGTTGTGGTGCAAACACCAACAGCTTGGTGTCGAAAAAGAAGACAACCAGACCAAATGTTCCCAAGGCTTAGAGACAACAAAGCTACTGCAGTGGAGACTTAGCTTGCTTCCCTACCATCTTGTTCAGGATATAGGACTATAGGGAGCCTTTGGGATAAAGATGTCCAGGTCTCCATTTCTCATGAACAGGACAGTAAAGGGCTTCATTTGAGCCATGGCTTAATTCTAGAATGTGTCTTCAATAATAAGGTCCAAGACAGAGCAAGTAACACTGGCTGGCAGCTCGTTTAAGTAGCTTGCAGTAAGGGATTCATGTGAACCAGGCCTTGGCATCTATTTCTGAAGGCAGATTTGTCCCAGAGTCCAGCAGTTGCTGGCCACTATAGCAAAGCTTTATGCTAAGAACTTAGTGTACGCATGATGTCGGAACACAATAGCCTCATCCAAGATGATGCTTAAAAATATTAAGATTGTCTTCTGTTGAGCTGTCATTTGTCAGTACCCTTGACCAATCTCTCCCACCAAACTGTACAAAATAATGTTACTATTGGGCTCAACCTCTCTGGCATCCTTGAGGTTCTTTGACTCAGGCTGATCCAATTTCTGGAAAGGGCTTTGTTTTAGGAAACCTCATACAATAAAATAAAAACAATCACACTTTCAAATCAAGGTCTTCTATTCAGCTCAGTGCCTCTCTCTTTGCTCTGCAATGCATCTTTTGATTAGTTAATCAATGGAAACACTTAGAACTTGGCACACAATCTGTTCCTTCCTCTTCCTTTGCCTCTCCTCCCCTCCCTTTTCTGTTTTCCCTGAGTTAGATATGTTATCACTTGCTATTGACCTGTTCTCTTTTCCTTCTTATTAAGGGGATTATCTCTGCCATCCTAACCAAATGTACACAAAATGAAGGATTCATCCCCATCAATAAAAATCTCTGGTAAGTGCTTTCAAGTCTACCTTATAAGTTTGATTGATGCAAGTCACGGCAAAATTTGCTCATAGTTTGCATCATGCCAAGAATAAGATGAAAGATGTGAGATACCAGACACCACTCGGTTTGCCCTATTAAGATGCTTCTATTGTATTGCCCCTGCCTTCGTTGGCTTTACGTTATCCCCTGGTGTGATGTGGGCTGTATTACAAATGCTGATCAGCTGATCTCCTGTCATTGAACAATGACTCACTGCTTGAAGATTGGCTCCACTGGAAAGCATTGCTTCAGCGGTTGATTGGCTCATTCCCACATGCAAGGCTTCATTTGCTGCTACAGGCAACAGCTGCTGAGCATGCATGTATGAGCCGCCCCTCTGAGTGCTCTCACCACACATTGCAAATGCATGTAACAAAGGAGGGAAGGGTCATAGCATGCAAAGGTCCCAAGCTGAACCCCTGGCATCAGTGCAAGAAGGGCTTCTGTCTGCATCCGTGGAAAGCTACTGCTTGTCCTTGCTCATGTCCAAAACAGAAGCATTTATGAGAAAGTAAAGGAACAAACTTTACTTAATGATTCAGATTCCATGGCCAGGAAAGAGTAGATTCTAATCCGGGTCCTCTTGCAAGGCAGAGGAGTAGCAGCAATATATCTTGTCTGACCCAAGGTTCTGGGTTTGAGCCCTGCATTGGGCAAAAAATTCCTCAATTGCAGGGGGGAGTGGACTAGATGACCCTGGTGGTCCCTTCCAGCCTCACTTGGTACAGTATAAAGGCAGCTTTCTGTAAGCCTGACAGCTGCTGTTCCGCTTCAAGGGGGTATTTAGAGCAACACCAGTGGTACATGGGAGTCTGTTTAACCTTTTCCCTATCTGCCACTTCTCCACTACAGAGCCTCCTCCCAAAGGGAAAAGCAGGTTTCAGGCATTTGTTAATATGTAATTCTGCCATCAACTACTGTTTTCATATTTACTGGTAGCCATCTGGTTGTGGCATCCATTTAACTGGTAATAATACGTGGTTAGAGCTGGTTCTCACTGGAGAAGGTGGGGCTAGGATGCATAGCTGTCAACTTTTCCCTTTTCTTGTGAGGAATCCTATTCGGAATAAGGGAATTTCCCTTTAAAAAAGGGAAAAGTTGACAGCTATGATAGGATCACAAATGTGCTATATATTCACACTATCCATCCTGACAATGTAGGCAGACTTTGCGCTCATTACCAGGAAACACAGGCTGGCGGAAAGTACCATTCTGCTGCCAGCATTTCAGGAAGCTGGCCTAGACCTCAGATGGTAGAATCAGAGCATTCTCTTTTTTAATGGGTTAGACTGAAAATTTATGGTACAGTGACAATCCTCTCATGAAAATCCATATAATAATATTTATCTTAAAAACCAATTCTGTAGTGTGACTTGATACCGTAGCTCTCAAATGCCTTGGTCCCCTCCCCCCTTCCTTCTAAATAAGCGCAAGGGAATTGTAGCAAAGACACAGTGCCCGCCTTTCATGTTTTCTAGAAAGCCTGAGAATATGCAGTGACTCCTAATGGAGAGTTAACTAGTTTTGAACACCTATAGGGGTTCAAATGAGTCTGGCCATTATCTCCAGCCCTTTTTATGGTGCTTATCAGAGAGGATGAAACACTTGGATGAAGCACTTGACGGTTTTAAAGGGAAAGTGAAAAATCAATAGCTACTTACAGCCCTTGCAGTATGCAAATGAACAGCCTAGCTGGCTGGGTCTAAGGAAGGGCATGGAAAAAAAATATCACGTAGGACAATGAACTTCTGAGCCAAGAGGAAAAATATGCTGCCGCAAGTAAACGTATAGCTTTACTGAAGTGAAACTGCTATATCCACTTGCTGTTTTTGTTTACTATAATTTTTTTTTAATGTGATGAATGAGAGTTTTCAGTTTCTGAAAATATCCTGGGGTAGATAATGGCAAAGGACTGTTCTTGTGCTTGCACTGATAGAACAATTGTATTAACACAACATTGAATTCCACACTCAGTGTCCCTCAATATTTTGTGGTTAAAGCTACAAGACTGGTTAAGATAGACCTGCTAACAATGGTGTTATCTCTCACATTTATATGAGAGCGGGCTCATTAGCTCATGGCTAGAGAAAGGGAGCAATTTTATTTCATTAATTGACTAACTGAATGAATTTCTAGGCTGCCTTTCAACCAAAGTAGTCTATAACACAGATAAAATTAAGAGCCATTCAAATGAGACCATGAAAATCCCTTTTCCTGTGTCTTCTCTCTTCCATAGAACATGACCAGGGAGGTTTCATACTCCATTATAGCCCCACACAGTGAAGTTCTGCCTTTCTGGTTGTTTTCTGTGTTTGCTAGGTCTTTGTCCTTTGTCACCACCCTGAGCTGCTTCTCATTTGTGCTGCTGGGAATCATGTTCTATGTTATCGATGTGAAAAATTGGTGGGGAGGTCAACCTTTCATTTTCCCAGGTAAGTTATTGCAGCTGTCGGCTATTATAACATTTGATTGGGGCATTAACACCAAGGTAAGTTTCTAAAAGTAGCCCTGTGCAGACATTCAATCTACATTGAAAATGACATGGCGTAGGGGGTCAGGGTCACACCCGCTGGTCCTGCCCCATCATTGTCCATAGCCTCCATGTATGGAAGAGTCTGTCCCTACAGGGATCTGTCCACATACACTGCTAACATGCAATCTGTGCTTTGTAAAAATGGAGGTCACAGATCTGCACATAAAGAGTTTATGAGTTTCTACAGGTCCCAACTCCCTTGCATATATACAGGTCTGCACAGATCAAACATCAGCACAGGACTATTGATGAACCTTTTTCAGTTAGAGTAGCCAAAAGGACAAAACCCTACTTCCCTCTGCTTTTGACAGCAAGTGAAATATTTTTCTTTTTTATTTCTCTTATTTTCCAGAGCCTTTCCTGGCTACTTATGTTGCTTTGGCTTTTGACCCAGCAGTGTAGTCTCTGTTTTGATTGTGGCTGTTGTGCATTTTAACGTTTTATTGAGAATCTATTTTATAGATTGTTTTTATGTGGTTGTGGGTTCGCTTTTGTTCTTAACTATTAGATTTTAATAGCTTGTTGAAAGTTGCTTTGCCTGCTTTTTGTAAAAGGGCAGAAAAATGACTAATGAATGAATTAATACTAATGAATCTTGGTGGTGGTACACATAGACACCCCACAAACCCTTGCCTGAGAATTGCACAATGTCAATTCCAAAACACATGAAAAGGCTGCTCTGTGATTCATTTAAGTGCTTATTGGCATTAACAAGTGATGCTACTTTGAGAGTGCAGTGACTGTACCTGGTGGAAGTCAAGGATAAATCATTCTGTATTTTGCTCAGTCTTAAGACTTCCTCTGGAGCCACTTGGCAATCTCTACTTAATTATGTGTTTGTTCAGGAATACAGACTAGTAATTTATGAAGCTGTTATGCCAAATGGCTTATGTCTATCATAGGTCATAACTCAAGTCTATAAGCAGCTAGACTTTTGCTCTCAGCAGTCCCTCTAATGCTGCTTAGCTATACATTGCTGATCTCATGCTGGACAATGCAAGTTAGATTCAGATACTCCCAGTCAATTTCTCACTGCACATACCCTCATTAGAGTGTAGGCTGCAGTTGCCCCTGATAGCTGTCCTTTGTAAAACAATGTCCCTGTTTTATTTCCATCTTCCCTTTGGAGGCAATGCCATGCATCCTTTTATAAAACATCGTTAATGTGAATGGTCAGAGTTGCCACCTTTCAGGTTACAGCCCTCTGTCAAGTAGTGTCTCTAGAATCTAGATCCTAAGGACTTGTCAACACCAGAATTTAATGTCCATCTCAGATTTCTGTGGTGCCCTGTGTGATGCCAAAGTTTGGTGCTCCCCCGCCTCTCACACTCCATTCTAAATCATATTGCAGCACCCCCTGCTGCACCCCCTTTTGCCTCTATAGATGCACAACATCAGAATGCTGCAGAAGTCGGCTTAAGCCCTATTCTGTTAGGTGCAGCTTATCTGAAGTGTAGCCCCTGTTAGTGTTCGTATCCACCACTGCTTCATATAGTGTGAATGATGGTAGTCACAATGACCATGCTTCAATTTAAAACTGTTTTTTAAAAATAAAAATAAAAAATCTGCCGCTTTTGCAATTGTTGTTGACTGTGGTTGTAATGGTTTTGTTTCTTGTAAGCTGCCTAAAGGGCCCAATAAGGTCAACAGGCAGGTTTAGAAATTTTAAGACCCATAAAATAAAATATCACCTGACCGTCACATGATCATGTTGGAGGTGGCAAAATGAATCACCGCTAGCTTCCTCACCCTTAAACTTTGGGTAAGGCGAAAAGGCCAATTACAATAATGATTCACACCCCCACAAGGAAATGTATGGGCAAAATAACTAGCTATCCTTCAGAATTGCAGTGATTTTTAATATACAGATTGTCACACAAAGGTTATGCAAGCTACTCCATAATGGTATATCTTAAACTATGTTTCTTCCTATGAATTTACAGGGATGAATTCAATTCTCATCTACGTTGCAAGCTCCCTCCTGAGCACATACTTCCCTTTCAACTGGGAAATGAAGTTTCCAAACTCCCACGCCGAACCCTTGTTTCAGAATCTACTAGGCACTTCACTTTGGGTATTAGTTGCTTATCTCCTCTATAGGAAGAAGTTCTTTTTAAAAATATGACATCCTGGGATTCAGGAACGTAATTTCTTCCCTGCCCCCAGCTCTTGTAATATGATTATGATAACTGACAATCTCAAAACCTGAATCCTACACAGGATATGGTGGTGCTGCCGCTCCATGTCTCTTCTCCATCACTTCTTGCAACAGGTGGCATAAGAAGGTGTGATGCAACAGCACCATCCCTGCATCACAATAATATGAGGCTGGAGTGGGGAGACTTCAGTCACAATGCCATTCCACAGTGGCGTAGCGTGGGGGGTGCAGGGGAGGCCGGCCGCACCGGGCGCAACATCTGGGGGTTAGGGTTAGGAGGCGCAAATCCACGGGTTAGGGGGTGCAAATCCATGGGTTAGGGGGTGCAAATTACTTGCCTTGCCCCGGGTGCTGACAACCCCTCGCTATGCCACTGCCATTACATCTCACTTTGTTTAAACATTACAAGGCAAAGATGCAGAATATAGAGAGAGCAGCAGCTCTTTGTCTCATATAGCATCTGGCTCACTCCCAAATCAGTCCCAGGAATCCAGTCTCAGCACCAAGCAGCAAGACAGGTAAGGAAGTATTCTGCCAAAACAGTTTCTCATGGACACCCATTGGAACTGACAATGAATCCGTTCCAAAGATTGGGGATAGGGAACTTGTGGCCCTGCAGGTGTTAGATAAATTCCAACTCCCATCAGTCCCAGCCAACATGGCCAAAGGTTAAGGATGATAGGAGCTGCAGTTTATCAACATCCAGAGTCCACATGTTCCCTACACGATGCAAAATGTTGTATTGGAGCTGGTCCCAAATATCAACAGTGGTATGAACTTCTGTCATGAACCAAATACGGTGGTACTGAAGTTTAGCTGGTTTCACTGATTAATCCTTGTGTACTTGTTCACTTTTATCAAATGCGTGTTTCGAAGGTACAAAATAAATAAACAAGCAGCTTAAACTGTTGATTCAAGATGTTGTTTCCCTCATTCACGGATGTACTTTAAATGACATATAGTTGCACATTTGCGTTTAGCAAATCTCAAGTCGTGTGAAACTTGAGGACATACTTCCCTAGGAAACAGGGTTAATGTAAGGACAGCATGTTGTCACCTCACTCTTCTTAAAAGTGAGGACTCTTCCTCACTTGTTGTTGCAGTATCAACCAGACCGCAGACGTCTGATATCTGCTACCTTTAGGGCGTGATGCTTTTGATAACTTTATGTTAATACAGCTTGGGGCTGTAGAATCCCCCACGAGTGTTCTAGTGGTGTTACATTTACTAGTCTAGTGTATCTGGTACTCCAGGCAGAAATCTTTATTCTCCTTGCTACAATCCTATGTCAGCAGCCTACTCCTCTGACCAGAAAACAGAAGCTAATAAACTGTTTTTATTCATTGGTTACCCAAATCTATCACTGCCTAAAACTGATTCCCCTACCCAGGAAGCCACCATTTTTCTCCACCCATGACAAGAAATAAGTATTATTATTATTAATTAAATTTCTATACCACCCTTTCTCCTATGATCATAGGGCTGTTTACAATATAAAAACACAAAACTGCATACTATAATAACAAACCAAAACAATACCCCCCCGACACACATACAGTTTAAAAGATCATAGGTTGTTTAATTAGCCAAAGGCCTGGAGAAAAGGAATGCCTTTGTCTGGCAACAAAAGATATGTAACAAAGGCACCAGATAAGCCCTTCTGGGCAGAGTATTCTACATGCGGGCAGCCACCGCAGAAAAGGCCCCGCTGTCATGTTGCCGCCCTCTGGTCCTCTCCCATCACTTGACGTGCTACATTTATTTCTATGGTTAAAGGCAGGGCCTTGTTTTTATTTTGCTCTTCAGTTAAGCATGGCTAGCATCGCATCACTACATTGATCTCCAGCACTGTTGAGAACCTCATTGCGCTGTCCTTCAATCAGTGCTGAAACTGCAGGATCTTAAGTGCCTCGCATAGGTCAGGGTTATGGCACTCCATGGAATTTATTTAATTTTAAAATTTTCAACCATTTATATTTAATCTGAGCTAGGGAAAATAGTGAGTCACTTTGTTTCATCATTGTGAGGCCTCCAGAATGTCGCCACTAACTAAGACTACAGGGTAATGTTAATATATTTCAAAATAGGGAATTTTCTCTCAGTAGACTTGTTAAGTTATATCTTAATATTGTCTTGGGGTGTGCATTAATAATAAAATATAATTAAATGTTATTTTTTAAAAAAGAAATTTGTTTGCTTATACTAGTGTTTTTCAAGCTATCCAGGAATATTTTCATATGAACCTCTCCTATATTGGATATCACTGGAAACCCCCTGGATATCACTGTATATTGTAGAGGATTGTGGGGGATGTTATGGAGCATATATTTGGCCTTTCCTGATGAGCCTCATCTAACATGAACAGAGAATAAGCTACTGTGATCTGAGAGTGTATCCTATGCCAAATGTTGTTCATGGCTGCACATTGCAGGGGGGAAATCAGGAGTTACAAGTGAGTTGTCTGTCTGTCATTACTGATCTTCAGACTGCCTGATAAGCCTCCAAGGAATACCAGGATTCCCTGAAACACTGTTGGAAGACCTCTGGGTTATACCTGCACAGAAGCTCATTTTTGTGGAAGTTTTTAGCAAGCTTGGCCCCCATTACCACACACAAGGACTTGGAAGTACCCGATCCTGCTGTGGCCTTAACATTGTGAATGGGATCCTCCCTTAACCCCTTGTGCTGTTTACTGGAGGATGACTAGGAGAGTATCATGTACAAGAACGAAGGCTGCAGCAGTCTTTGGCCCTGGATGACTCTTACATGTACATTGGAACACACAATGGAGGAGAACTCCCATTAAGCAGAACGCGGGTGTCACTGTGGGTTAAACCACAGAGCCTAGGACTTGCTGATCAGAAGGTCGGCGGTTCAAATCCCCGCGATGGGGTGAGCTCCCATTGCTTGGTCCCTGCTCCTGCCAACCTAGCAGTTCAAAAGCACGTCAAAGTGCAAGTAGATAAATAGGTACCGCTCTGGCGGGAAGGTAAACGGCATTTCCGTGCGCTGCTCTGGTTCGCCAGAAGCGGCTTAGTCATGCTGGCCACATGACCAGGAAGCTGTACACCGGCTCCCTCAGCCAATAAAGCGAGATGAGTGCCGCAACCCCAGAGTCGGTCACAACTGGACCTAATGGTCAGGGGTCCCTTTACCTTTAAAGAAGGAATTGTATGTCAAGTATTACTTTTTCAGTTAATTGATAACTCTTCTTGTTGTTATTTTTCAAATAAGGGCTTTACGTTTTTATATTCAAAATTTATACTGGGTTCCTTTTTTATTTGGAGTTCTCAGAGTAAAGGAATACTCAGAGTCCTAGCTCCAAATCCCAAGAGTCGGCGAGTAGCCAATTTCTGTTTGTATTCCAAAGTCATATGAAGAGAACTCTCTGGCAACCCAGCCTGGAAGAAGCTATAATGTGAATATGACAGCTAGGCAATATTTGGTTGGCGATATTAGAGAAGAAGTGTATAAGTGCCTCTGAAGAGGAAATCAGCCAGACTTGACTCTAGGTAAGTGGGATATCAACAATGTGTCCTAAACCCTCCAGTTGCTGCTGTATGGAAGTTTTTGTTTGTTTGTTTAAATTTATATACCACTTAAATGTGACAAAAACATCAAAGTGGTTTGCAAAATTGGGATCCTAAATCATATTAATTTCATTTTTTAAAAACTCGGTCAGAGCAAAGGACAGTGAATGGAGAGCACAAATATTTCAAAAACAGCTGGCTAATGCTATAAGGATTGCCTGTACTTCTAACATATCTTTTTATTTTTTCCTAACATATCAAAACAGTCAAATAATCAAGGGAAACTTATTTTTTGAGGGAATCTTGTAAAAAATTGGTTGGGGAGAATTAATACTGAAAGGGAAAATTATTTCTGAGCATCTGGCTTGGAAAGGCATTATTTGTGGGGTAGGTTTGTTAGAGGAGAATCTGGCAGAGAAATTAAACTGTGAAAGGGAAGCTGTTTTCTGTATGTTTGGGTGATAATTGTGTTTGACCACTGCAGCAAAAGTACACCAAATTCATCTTAGTCCAATAGCAGCAATCCAGATACTTCTGAAAACAAGCAGCGCAGTGCAGGAAGGTATGCCAGATACTACAAATGTATTTCAATTCTTAATGTGTTGGCTTGCTCTGCAAAATCCTAGCAATCTCTCTCTCAGGTGTGGGGAATCTGTGGGACACCAGAGGTTGCTGGATTCCAATTCCAGTATGGCCAGTGATTCGGAATTGGAGTCTAAGAACATATCGGGGGTGTCACAGAGTTCCCACCACTGATGTAATATTTCTGTTTGAAAACAACAACTGATATTGTGATGCCACTTGTGTTACCCACTTATGAAAGACCAGTAGTACACAATCCCTACTCTCTGCCACCTTCACTTAGCCTTATCATTCTGCATACAATTCTGATTTTAATCTGAATTGATATGTTCCCTTTTAATTGCAGGGAAGAAGCAATCAAGGGCTGAAAACTAAACATTGATCATTCATAGCACGAAACTGGCACTTATAGCATATTCTGCCTGATTTGCCATTAACTTGCTGCAGTGGTCTGCTTTTTCTGCAACTGTTGGCCTGTGAATGGCCATTGAGTTGTTCAGTTCCTGCACTTTGCTGGACAGACAAGCCATTGATAAAAAGGGACGTTGTGGTTTTGAATTGCAGACAGACCAATCAATCGGGGGACAAAGGATGAAGGCAAGTTATTAAAATTCAAACTGCATCTCAGCTTCCTGTAGAATTTTGAAAATTATTATTACAGCTAACTTCATCAGCAGTCAGAATAGACATGAACTTGCTGGCAACTGACATTTAAAAACTTCTTTTTGTGATTTACTTCTTATTTTTCTGTGCCATTATCTTTGCCTGAACACTGGGCCAATATATATGACAGGAGATTAAAAGTCCCAAGTCCCTTCATACTTTGTTGAAATAAAGTTTAAAATAAATTAAAATTCATTAGATTTTTGCAAAGCATCAGAGCAGATTTTTGGCAACACAATGTTTTTAAATTGCACAACCTTGGGAGAATCTAATATAGACTTGTATAAAAAGTATGTGTGCTTGACCAATGATCAGGGGCAGATATATTATCTGGTTGCCACTAGCCTTCTAAAGTGGGAAATGGCTATGCTGGATAAAAGACATTAAATGTGTTTTCTGGAGTCTGTTTTTCCATAGACCACAGCTGAGGTCAATGCGGAGCAGAAATTTTCCATCCCCTGGAGCAGCTTGCCATGAACTTGATTATATGACCATATAATGGTGTATCAGATGTATCTGTAGGTGTTGGATTAATATGCAAATACTGGAAGATTATGTTATACCTCTTTCGGTCCTATTTGCAGAGCTGGCTGCTTGCTCATTTTACAGTGTTTTTTTAAAGTTGTTTTATTTTAACAGTTCACAGTTTAGAGGTGGGGAAACCATAAAGGCTATTCCACCTCCCTTTTACAAGCTGAGGCCAGAAAAACACAATAGAATATTAGAAAGACAAAGGCAGGAATGAAATCATAAGCCACTTGCCATCACACTCTCAGGGTGCTCATGATTCTGGGTGGGGAGGCGGCAGAGGGGGAGGCTTCTCTTAGGAAAGGCAGCTGCTGACGGATCCAGCTTTGGGGGCTGGACAAAATGCCTGGTGATTTTACAGGGTGGCAGGTGACAGTGGTAGT
The DNA here is from genome assembly GCF_964106915.1 of Podarcis gaigeae. Lineage (NCBI taxonomy): Eukaryota > Metazoa > Chordata > Lepidosauria > Squamata > Lacertidae > Podarcis > Podarcis gaigeae. The sequence goes on from NC_139681.1 coordinate 21,462,802, forward strand.
ATGGGCATATGCAGTAGCGCTGAAAGGAAAGTTGGGTGACTAGCAAGCAAAAGAGGGAGCCAACATTTTCATCTCTCCTCATTGCTCTCAATGTAGTGTCACAGTGGATTAATGGTGAATTTAAGAGCGGTTTTCAGGCTCCATTCCAGACAACACTGGGGTTCCTCAGAAGCCAATGAAAAAGGTCAGCAATGGCAGGGTGAGACATTAGGGCATAGGTGCCAACTTCCTGGTGCCCTGGGTGCCCAAGCACCCACAAAATTCTTCATGAAGGGACTGGACACCTTCAAATTTCAGTGTCATACACACTGTAGGGCACCCACGGTCACAGGGCCAAGTTGACACTCCTGCATTAATGTCCTCAGTCCTCATCTGACATGTTCAGTACTTTACCACAGTGGTCTGTACAAGCTGCATATTCATAGGTTCCACATAGATATATTTGGCTGAATGGACAAAGGCTGGGAATAGGGTCCATCACCATGATAACAAACCTCTCCTCCATGTATCCTGCTCATCATCTAGATAAGGCTTGGCTCTTACATCAAGAACCACATTTCCTCATGGTCAACCAGGGGCCTGTGGTGGGTGGGGCCAGAGGTGAAAGGGGACAGGGCAATGGGTACGACTCCTATATTTGCATGGTAGGTTATATATTCCAGCCAAGCACAAGCCTCTGTAAGTCCAGTTACATTTTCCATACAGACAAGCAAGAGGCATCATCACTGTTCAGTAACACATTTCAGCCACAGAGAAACACCCAGGGAAGGTTGTGGAGCAGGGCTGGCATGGAAAGTGGGCAAGAGAAAAGTTACAGCCTAGGGAGAGTCCCAAGACCTGATGCTCCCCACCTGTATTCCCCTGTATTGGAAGAGGAATAAACAAAGCACTTAGCTTCCTATAAACACAACCTACTCTAAGCAGTCAAAATGGCGGTCTTACCAAGTTTCGGTGGGGAGCTTCCAAACTGAATGCACAAATGCAAAGGCCTCACTCTTCCATGTTCTGCATAGGTGGGCTAGGAGAGAGATGCAAAGACAGGTTGAGGGCTGAGGCACAAAACTGGCTGCATCCATCGGATTTGGCGAAGGAGAGGCTCCAGGTGGAAAGAGGACTGCAGCCAACTTTCCATGGACTTAGTGCTTGGTGAGTTTCAATGGTCGCTATTTTTGCTTAGTGCATATATTCCTTTATGATGATGTCCCACCTTGACTGATGCAGAACAAAAAGCATACTTTCAAATTCCTGCCTTCAGCAGCAGGAAGCTGATTATCTTCCAAAACTGTCGTAACAAAAGGAAGGCAATGACTGCTAAACTGAGCAATTGCTTTTCACTGGACCCTTAAGAAATCTTTGACATCCACCTCCTTATGCCATAATGAGTGTGTTAGTCTTTAAGGTACCAGAAGATTATCAGCGAAAGAAACCAATAGGAGAGTTACAGTACTTAAAAGTTGCCTTGGGCACCTTTGAAATTAAGTTGCTAGCTTTTACCATATTTATTACATTAATATCCAGCCTTTCTCTCCATCATAGCACTCAAGGGAGCATATGCTGAGTTTCCCAGACCAGTCCCAGACCTGCTTAGCTTTAGCAAGATGGCTGCATGCGGTGTTTTTACCCCAGCTGATGAGAAAATATTTTACTATTTCAATGACTGGTTGGTCATTGATTGACAAGAGAACAGTTTAAATAAATATTTAAACTGCAGATACAACTATACCAAGGCTGCAATCCTGTGTAAGCCCTGTTGGACTCAGATTTATTTTCTAAGTAATCATGAATAGCAGATATGGGGAACCTTATTTTTCTTCCGGAGGGAAAGGTGGGTAGAGGGCAGCTTGCCTTCCTGAAGTGCTGTCCAACACCTCCATTCCACTTGGTCTCCCCAGGAAAGGCAGGATCATGTGCTGAACCCCTCAGGTTGCATTCTACTGTTGTATAGGATGCTGCTGCATGTATATTTTTTTATTGTACTCTTAGCCAAACTGACCATGCCAAAGTTCAAATCTCACATGAAAGCATATACTGTCTTGTGAAATCCAAAAAAGTATCTTTGCAGTCAAAACCAAGTGCAAATTCTCACTCCATTGTGTATATTCAGTTGAAACAGAATATGTTTTCTGTTAATATATAGGAACCCTCAAACCATGCATCGTTTATTCTACCTAATGTGCTTCTTTCAAATTCAAATAACGCAGAAGCATTTGTTGGAAGCAGCCAAGTGTGCTTTCCTTGTCCTCGTATATAAAAGTGCAAATGTTAACCATGAATTTTAAAAAGGTCACTGCAGTTGGTCAATCAGTATAAATTGGATGTAGCTTGTGGGCAGAAATGAATCTAGTCAAGCACTTAGGTCTATGGTTTCCTTGTCTCTTCCATGAGCTCTTCTTAGGCTGTGCTGTTCATCTTCCTGCTTAAAGGTCCAGTTTGTAGGAACATGGGAAGCTACCTTATACTGAGTCATTGCTCCATTTAGCTCAGCATTGCCTTTCCAGAGCTTCAGAGAGGACTCTCTCCCAGCCTTCCTTCAAGATGCTGGGGACTGAACTGGGGACAAAGTAGATGCCCTGCCATTAAGCTATGGCCCTTCCTCAATAGATCCTATGGCACCACTGGGACTTGTTAGGAGGAGCTACAATTCTCAGAGTGGTTTAACAATCACCCCTCATTCAGGGGAGCTCTGGGAACTGTAGCTCTGTGAGCAGAATCAGGCTATCCTAACAACTCTGCACAACTTGGTTGTGCAAATGAGCCACAAGGGGCAGGCTTGTATACTTGCTCCCACAGGTGAGCATTTTGCTTTCATTCTACATTTCAGTCAATGTTGAACTCTCCTCTGTACCCAGCAATGCCAGGAGCAGACTGGTAAAACCACTGGGCTTGAACAGAGAGCTGGGGGGGGGGAGTATAACATGTGCCTGAAACCAACACCTTTTTAAAACATTTATCATCTTGTATCATGTTAAAAATCTACGCTTGTCTGTGCTCACCAATCCCTACTTCCAGCAGAATAATAACAGTACAAAATTGATGGTCCTTAGAGCAAAAGTTATTCTTTCTGTCCTGGATTCCCCTTCGCTTTCCCCCCATGTCCATTTATCAATCATGGAACTTTTTTATTTTTATGTTTTGTCAGTATAGATCTTGTCCTCTGTAAACTTTGCTTTGCTTCATTCAGATGGAGGGCAAGTTCAGATGCCACATGTGCCTCAGAGAGAAAGCAAGGCAGAACCAGAGAGGGCAGAGGAGGGCTTTAGAGGACCTCTGGCTGCTCTTTTCAGTTTTATTGCTAGATCCATCCATGGGTGACAGTTGTATGTGGTGAGGGTGAATTTAAAAACAACACTACCCTAATTTTGTTTTAGCATAATGGAGAATGAAAAGAAAACATTAATGAAGTGCATGTGTGTTTTGCTACAACAGGCCAAGGCTACTGCTGTCACAAAGATGACACAATTACAAAAGATTTAAATCCTACTGAGATAGATTCATACCTCAGACTTCACACAGGAATTGGGGAACATTTTCTGTTAGTGTTGGCTGATCCAGTCCCTTTGGTTGGCCACGGTTGCAAGTTCCACAGTCGCACTTGGTCATTTGATAATTGGTTTTCAAATAGCCCTTTAAATAAACATCAGAAACTCACTGGTAACTTAAGATCAGGCCTTCCCACTGATTCCCTGGAACCAACTGACCAGTTTGGATCTCTTCTTTCAATAACAGTCTGCCGTTGCCCTGACAACGCTTGGGCCCAGAACTCTGGCTTGCCACTCCAGGTGAAGCTGCTGATGCAGTGAAACTGAGTGTATTAATATGCTCACGATGTCAGTCATTTTCCCCAAATGACTGAACAATTTAGCCATTTTATTAAACCAGTGAGTGAAATAATGATTTTGTGAAGTGATTTAATTTCCGTCATTTCATCAAAAGTATTGGTTTCACAAGGTTACTTTCACGGGGAAGGGCAAAATCCATTCCTCAGTTGTGTGGCCGGCTGCACATGGGAGGGAACTTTCCCCACACCCACCATACACAATGTCTCAAACACCCTTCAACCCCACCCTCTTTCCAAATGCAAGACATTGATCCCCATGCAGATCCCTTCTTGGGGATGTGTGATGCCCTACTCTTCCCACCCAAACTTCATCTGTTGAGCATATAGTCCGTGAATGATGAACATTCATGCTGCTTACAATATAAAACTTGAATATAAAATTGTAAGACATGCACTGCAACATTTTTACATGCAAATTTGAAATATGTGAGTAGCCCTCCCCACCAGGGTTTGGGTTGTGGAGATGGCTAATATTTACATGTACCCTTGAACCTATCTAAACAATCTTGCAGCATTGCTAGTGAGGGCTTAAGGTGCCTTTAACACAGGTTTTAGTCGTGCCAGGAAGTTTCCTTGACTTTTTAAGATAATGTCATGTTGACACACTGGTTCAAATCCTTCCAAGGTGGTTTTATGTGATATAGTATGCTGACATTACCCATGCTCCCTTAACCGAGAGCAACTTGTGGGTGTGCAATAGGTTTCCAGCCACATAATCTTCTGAGCAAACATAATGCTCCTTCTGCAGGTTAATCTGGGTTTCTTATATATATAAAAGCAGCACAAATGTCAGTGAATCTGAATAAATTACCTGTCGAAGGCAAGAGCCACCACTTCTTGGTTTTATTAATGTTCTTTTAGCACAGAGGCTTTGAACTTTAACAGATATATTGCAAAGCTCAAAGTCCTAACTGCAAACTTGTACAAAATGCAAAAAAGACATGTGCTTTACAAAAGGAAAGAAGAAGAAGAAGAAGAAGAAGAAGAAGAAGAAGAAGAAGAAGAAGAAGAAGAAGAAGAAGAAGAAATTTTAATCCCCTAATGATCTTTATGTGGGCCTGGGGCCCTTGATGCCAGCCAGATGTCAAATGTGGCTGTACATCTTCTGAGACAGTGTAGGTGGATTCTTTAACCTTCTGGAAATGATCAAGGGAAAGCTGGTGTAACATAATGGCCAAGTTTGAACTGTGAGCCAGGCAGTCCTTGGGTAAAATCTCGCCTGACATGTCCTGTAGCAGACCTTACCCTCCATTAAAGTGGTAGCATTTTATCACTTTTTTGTTTGTGGAGAAATTTTCTACATCAGACCACTGGGTCCCACAAAAGGGGTCAGGATTCCACCCCACATTCATTCAGTGGTCCTGATTCTGTGTTTTTAAATTTAGCACGTCGAGTTTTCCGCATCGCTCATATCTCCATGCCAAGGAAATAGCAAACCCACTTTGCCCTGTTTAACTTCTGTTAGGTTTCTGTTAAAGGTGCAGAACCAATAAAATGAAGGGAAAGTCAAAATGGGTTGCGCTGCATTCCTGGTGTGGTGTGTCCTCTGAATATAATATAATATAATATAATATAATATAATATAATATAATATAATATAATATAAAATATAATAATATAATATAATATAAATGTGTGTGTAGATACAGCAATGCATACTGATTTCTCAAGTCCTTATTTTGTGCAATGTTTTAATAGTCTGGGAAATTGTCTACAGTTCAGATGCTGGGGAGAAATGATGAATTCACTCTCCCTATACATACAGATCAACTTTGGAAGCCCCCATCTGGGAACCTTCACCATTTGAGGTGAGCAAGGGCAACACAAGAAGAGATTCTTATTAGGGGTGGTAACCCTCTTGCAGAATGTCCTCCCCAGGAAGATTTCTGTACCTTTTAACCATTCTATTAGACAAACCCCATTTAATTCTCCCAGGCCTTTTAATTAACTCTTTTTAATCCTTGATGGAATAAAATTTTAATTGAGGCTCTTTTTAATCTCTGTGTAATTTAAATCTTTTGTTACTGCTGATCTCTCTTTATTGATTGCATTGGAGGGGGTCGAGGTTTGTAAACCTGCTGGGATGTGTATGTGTTGGAGGCCAGATAAAAATCCACATATGTGTGTTGTAAAACAAGGGGTTTTTTTGTCCGCTTGGGTATTTATGCCATCTACAACATTTTGTGCTGAGAACAGGAGGAAGCAGGAGTGTGTGCTTTGTTTTTCCACGCACTACTAAGTTTGTACAATCACAAATGTGATTCCCCCGTTCAAAGGTAATTTCTCTTCTCCTTGTAAAAGCTGAGTGAAGGAGGCAAATTAAGACCTGCAAGGCAAGCTACAGTGCACCTAATGTTTTATTGTGACACAATTGTTTGTTTCTTTGCTTTTGAGTTGAAGATGTAGGGCATAGACTCTTTCCTGCCCCCACCAGCTAGCTGAATCCATCAGTGGAGGTATTTTCCTATTCCTTCCAGCTGTCTGGCCTGCTCTATGCCTTTAACAGCTTTTTGATGGGAGGAAATCAGCAGGTGAAGCTCCACAGCTTGGAAATAAACATTAACACCTCCTGATGTCTGCCAAAGAGACAGCTACAGTGCTTTGTAGAAAGTTGGCAGCTGTAGCTGCCACTGACTTTTCCCAAATCCAATCAGATGCCATTAGTGAGGAACAGGAGGAGTAATAAAATCAAGCAATGTGACCATTGCCTTTTACTTTAGTGAAACTCACAAGCTCACAAGTAAGGCTGACTGGTTTACATATATTGAGCATTATTGGGCCGTTGACTGAAAATTCCACTCTGTATAGATTTGCAAAGATTTGACTGTACAGATTTGCATAGATTCTATTCTCAGGTGATAGAAGCAGTTGGTTTTTAAACAGACTGTAGGTTGAGAGAATTCACTGCTCCTGGACAGCCTGGCTGTATGTGCTGCGGGAGAAGTTTCTGGGAAGGAAAACAGCATTTTTCTTTTCTTTTGACAAAAAAGAGGAACTATTTCTTGTTTTTCTTTTTGGTGTGTTTAGGTGGTGGATGGTGGAGGTACAGCCAGCAGGAAGCAGACTTCTGAAAATAACCTTGAAAAGTTGGGATAAGGGCTGCCTGTTCTCCTGGGCAAACATGATGAATAATAGTTTCATATGAAAATTCCTCTTGATGGAGAATCGTTGGCAGTTAAATTGGTTTCAATTGAGTAGGCTTCCCAAAATAATTCCCACAATGCATTGTATCAATGCTGAGGAACATATGATGCTATTTTTAAAAAATGTATTTCATGAAACATAGCACAAAGAAGAGTGGATATGGTTATATGTCCCATTTTTGCAAGGTCAAGGAAACCAATGGGCATCTTATGATAACTGCTACTCAAATGATGTCCTGGTAGTCTCTCCCTCCATACGCTCCCAGGAGCACACCAAATATGCACAGAAACATGCCATATGCCAGCACAGTGCCAGGATCTGCCGGATCCCAAAGCCTAAGGTGGATGGGATCTTCTCAGAAGAGGAAGCAGTCCCAGTGCTTGCTCTAGCCCCCAGTCTCTCTAGCCCCCAGTCCCAGGGCTTGCTGGGATTATGATTTCGCATCCCTTAGCAGATATTTTGGAATACTCATTGCAGAAGAACACATCACCCTTGGGCTCAGCTGGATCTGCTTTCTACAGCTGCATATGAAAGGTTCAAATAAAGCATAAACCCCAATATCTATAATCTCTTTCTCAACTTTCAGTGACTATCGGGTATTTCAATAATGGGGACCAATGAGGCTCTGAGTCTACTACATTTCCATATGTGGAAAAATATGTTTGGCTCTGAGGTTGGGAAAGAGGAGAACAGAAGGGGCCTAAAACAGAGTGAAACATTCAAATTAGAAATGTTATCTTGATACTGTCCTCTGAGAACAAACTAAAACCTCTCTTTTTGTATTGGTTTTAGTTACTATATCTGGAAATATGCCACTCCCTTTCATTATATTAAAACAGGCCTGATATAACCTTTCTCTTCTCCTCCCCAGCCCCTCTTTATACATGCTCAGACCCCACCCCCACCATCAGTTTTTGAGGAAGCCTTGCCTGAAAAGCTGACAACTCACAGAGAGACCTATTATAGCTTTAATTACTTGAAGTCAACGCACAGGAGAGGAAGATGTCGTCATTTTAAGACTTTGCATGTCTAAGTGCATTGCCAGGAAGAAGTAGAAGAAATGGAACGAAAAAGCTGCAATGATGATTTATACGTCTTGGCTTAAACTCAGGTAAAAAGACACAACCCAAACTCCATTGATATCCAGCATCTGTTCACGGGAATTCTTTTGTTTCGGATCCAAGTCTGACTTGTTGTATTATCATACTGACTGGCACAGTGCTACAGAAACACAGAAGGTAGATACAGTAGTGATGCTCACAGCACAGCAATTGTTTCCATGCTGCAGGGTTGTATTGCTGCAGTCTAGGGAAAGAAATAAGAGACAGCTACACCATAGATAATATGTGCAGCTTGACTAAACAATTGGGATAATTACAGTACCAAAACAGTAACCTTCCGGTACTTTTTTGTTGGCTATATTCATTTGTACCTGGGTCTACTCTGGTAGCCAAGTATCAATAGATGGAATGATATTAGGGCTTTCTCAATATTTTGCAATATTTATGCTTGCAAAATAGAACCTTTTTTTGGGAGCAGGGACCTACACATTTTATGAAACCAAATGGTACTTCGGGTTACATATGCTTCAGGTTACAGACTCCGCTAACCCAGAAATAGTGCTTCAGGTTAAGAACTTTGCTTCAGGATAAGAACAGAAATCAGGCTACGGTGGCGCAGCGGCAGCAGCAGGAGGCCCCATTAGCTAAAGTGGTGCTTCAGGTTAAGAACAGTTTCAGGTTAAGAACAGACCTCCGGAACGAATTAAGTACTTAACCCGAGGTACCACTGTACAGTTAATAGATCTAGTATAAGGTTCAGTTGCCCCACTTAATTATTCTGACATATCCCTGGCAATTTATTATCACCATTTGGGGGGGGGGGTGCTTTTCAAAAATGTTGTAGGCGTGAGTTTCAGGTCTTCAGTTTTTAGCCTTTTCCCCTGATCTAGCCAAGGATGGGGAACTCCCAGCTACTATCAGCCTTAGCTAGCATGGTTCAAGGTGATGGAAATTCTAGTCTAACAGCATCTGAAGGGCCAGAGGATCCCTAATCCTGGTGTAAGCTGACAGCTCATATGCTGTAGCTCTTGAGGTTTTTTCTTAACTGTTGATGCCCTGTTGTAGGACTGTTATGTTTTGCTGGTTGGTCCTTGACTGAAATGCATGCTCTTTGCTTATAAAGTAAGCCACAATGGGCTATGGCAGAACAAAAACCAGGGCAGCTTTCAGCAAAATATAGGGGTGGTGGTGATGGATGACATTCATAGAATCATAGAATCATAGAGTTGGAAGAGACCACAAGGGCCATCGAGTTCAACCCCCTGCCAAGCAGGAAACATTAAGGCAGTAGAATTGGGGAAATTTCAAATGATTTGATGGCAGTTCCACAGTAGTGGTACATTTATTTACAGGTGTCTATATCCCTAATAAGATGGCTTCTTGAGTGATTGGGTCCCGTGTTTTTGCTGAGAGTTGCAGATGTGTACAGTATAAGTTAGGGAAATATTATCAGTGGACCCATGTGCTGTTTCGCAGATGAGAATAGGGGGTGCAAACCATTCTGCTGGGGCATGAGTGAGAGAGCTTCAGCTGTGTTGCCATACCATCAATCAATGGTTTTAATTACTTACATGATTGAATAATAAAAATCCTCACTGCTGAATTGATTTCTTGGTATGGCTAATGCCTGCTTTATCCTGAGGCAATTTTTCACCCAAGCCAAATACTGTGTTATCAAACTGCAGGGATTGTTTTCATATAAAGACTCAAGAAGGGAGGGAAAATAAGCTGTGAGAACTGTGCACCAAACTGATGTGGAAATGGGTTGAGGGGTAAGCCCAATGCAGACAATCCCTGACCAAATACAGAGTTTTAACTGCACAGAAGCATCAGAACTGGAAGATTTTCCACATGCTTAGCATGTGGAACACCCAGAACTTGCTGAGATGCCTCACAAAGCATGACTAGTGGTGTCATCACAATGAGCATTTGACAATGTTGGCAGGTTTGGAGGAAGTTCATTTATGCAGGGCACAGCTTTTATGTCTAGAGGGACATGGCTAATGTACAGAAATCAGTTTATCTGCTATTGGCCAATTGACCCAGATGGGAGCCTGTCTTATTTATAAATATTATTGTGTGCCATACTCTCCAACATTCCTCACATGAAAATATTCATTCTATTCTGCATCAGTGTCCCCTGCCCTGCACCCCATATATCGTATTTTTCCGTGTATAAGACTAGGTTTTTTAAAACAAAAAAATTAGGTTTAAAATTGGGGCTCATCTTATGCATGGGTAGTGCTGAGGGGTGTTTTCTTAATTTGGAGTCTCCCAAAATAGGGGGCGTCTTATACATGGGGCGCCTTATACACAGAAAAATACAATATATGCACACTGCTGATGGAAAATGTGGGAAAAGGGCAGGGTTGGCTGAGCTGCTCCAACAACTGTTACCAAGAGGAGTATGTAACAATGCCATACAGGCAATTGTCCTGGTTATTTGCTGGAGCCTTAGATGATATATGTTAAACTGTGAGGCTTGCTTCAGCCTGTTGGAATGTGAATAGATGCTAGGAGAGGATATATGTATTAGACACTATCCTTCCTTCCTTCCTCCTGTTTGTGAGTTCACCAGAGTGCCATCCCTTTGCAGCTTAAAAGGTAAGCTTAGATAGGCTAGTCTTAGCCTTTTAGTTTAAGTAATCCAAAAAGTTTTAAGGCAGGCTGAATTATCTTGGTATTTTCCCCTTTTCTCCCCCTTAAAACAATAACCACACAGTCTTGTAAAAGGTAAAAATAACATTTATTCACTCAGAATACTTGTTGAAGAGTAACAGACAGGCAGCTTTGTTCAGGCAGGCTTAAAATGGTAATCCGGTTACAAAGACATACTTAAGTCTAGCTTAAAATGCAATCAGAGCATTTAGCTCAGACTCAGCAGATATTCTCACATTTCTGGCTTGGTGGAAAGTGATGAAAAAGAGACAGAGGTTGTGCCCAGGCAGGTAGGAGAATATATAAATCATCGTGTGATTATCTAGCAAAGCATGAATTGTTGGTTTCACTAAATATCCCACACTGCCTGCCTTGGGCTTCAGAAGAGGCACCTGTGCCAGATGTTTTCAAGGCAGCACTTCTGCACAAGCATAATAGTTTCTATGGTCTGCAGCTATGACTGGGGGAGGGCATCTGTGTGCCTGCACAAGCCACGCCCCCTTAGGCTGCCCCTGCTGCCGCAGTCACTGTACTTGGATTCGTTGAGCAGTACTGGCTGGTGGAGTGCAGGAATACAGCGGCGGCAGCTGGTGCCCTTCCCCTTCCTACGGGTCCTTCTGCACACCCTGCCCTTCCCCACATCCTTTCACCACTTGCAGAAATCTGGATCGTGTATAACGTAGTGAGAAGCCGTGGTGCCTTAAGGGTTTTAGTGATGGTCCTAGCATGTTGGGGGCAGTTGGAGATTATAGTGTGTGTGTACACACATATAGGAAAGTTATTGTCTAAATCCATCACAAAGTTATGCTTACTTAAACCCATTTGTTTCAATGGGCTTTAATGAAGTGTAGGTCTGTTTTGGATTTGGGTCTGTTATCTTAAAAAAAAAAGAACGACACAAATAAGGCCTTGCTAGTCTTCTTCTTTTCCTCTTAAGACTAAGATATGACCTGGTTGCAGACAAGAATTCTCTCTTTGTTTTTAATCATCAGAGCACCATATATTTTAACAGGTGCCTTTTAGCATGCCTGTGGATTTTTTAAAGGCAGTCTAATCTTTTATTGATTAAGTTTTTGAAACATATGGTGAAGAATGTAAATCAGCTTCAAGAAATAATAGAACCCATTGCGTGTTAACTTACAGGTTAGTCCCCTATAAGTCCTCAGTCTGATATTTTTATACAAATTCCTATAGTATCAAAATTAAATTTTATTCCAGAAGATGTTATCTTTCCTTTATGAACTTTATGTTCGTGGACATAAATAATATTAATGTTAGCTCTGTTCCTCATGGATTTTACCCATTAGTTAGACTGAATTCCTATTTCTCTAAAGGGAAAAAAACACACCCATTTCATGTACAGTCATACCTCGGGTTGAAGTAGCTTTGGGATAAGTATTTTCGGGTTGCGCGCTGTGGCGACCCGGAAGTAACGGAGTGTGTTACTTCCGGGTTTTGCCGCTTGTGCATGTGCAGACGGTCAAAATAACATCACGCGCATGCGCAGAAGTGGCAAATCGCGGCACGCACAGATGTGCGGATGCGGGTTGCTTTTGCTTCTGGATGTGAACAGGGCTCTGGAATAGATCCCGTTCGCATCCAGAGGTACCACTGTATATGCAATAATCACTTAATTTCTTCACACTTCATTGCTCTGTGCTTTGGTTACAATTCAACACCAAATTGGAGCTCTTTGGAATTGTTGGCGTGACGAAAGCTAACTGAACTGGATTGTGGCCCACATCACTGAGAGTTTAGGTCATGACTAATTTGTGGCCTAAATTCAGCTGACTTAGTCTGGTTCCAAACCTTCAGTGTGTGAACTACTGTAACTGAAAAGGACTAGATCTAAACTGCCGTCAGTGGATATGAGAGCCAGTGTGGTGTAATGGTTAGAGTACTGGGAGACCTGGGTTTGAATCTCCACTCAGCCATGAAGCTCACTGGGTGACCTTGGGCCAGTCACCATCACTTAGCCTAACCTACTTTACGGAATTGTTTTACAATATGTAACATCAATTTCATTTCTATAGATTATTGAATAGATATGTCATATTATTATCCATAATAACCTTCTATATGTTGTATAAACTTGTTTCAGATATCAATATATTTATCCAAACAAAGTCTACTTCTACAGTGGTACCTTGGTTGTTGAATGGCTTGGCTCTCGAAAGCCGGAAGTGTTCTGGTTTGTGAATGTTTTTTGGAAGCCGAATGTCTGACATGGCTTCCACGGCTTCCGGCTGAGTGCAGGAAGCCGCGACTTGGTTTTTGAATGGTTCCAGGAGTCGAACGGATTCCTGGAACAGGTAAAGTTTGACAACCAAGGTACCACTGTATAGGCAATCTGTTCATATGTTTGCACTCAAAACACCTTCTAGTTTATACTAGGATTTAAAATATATTGCTTTGAACATCTACCCCACTAACTAGCCTGCTAAGACTCTCAAGGAAGCTTACAACAATAAAAATCATGCCTAAAATATTAGTCAAGACTATAAATACTAAGTCCAATAAAAACTAGGAAATCAATAAAATAAAACAGCAATAAGGCCTTAAAACCTTTACAGTAAAAATAATATATATAGTGGTCTGCTCAGTCATAGGCTTGGCAGAACAATGTAAGTTTACCGGTTTCTTAAAAGGTTCCTAGAGTTTGGGTTTAGCACAGTTACTTTAGTTGCATTTGCCTGTGTCTCTGGATGGCGGTTGTGTGGACACTGCCGATGCCAAACATGGGATGGGGCCAGAAACAAACTTTGGCACACTTTCTCTGTGGCCAACCCCTTTTCTCCCCAACAATCACTTCAGGAAGGGAGGGCTCATTTAGTGCTGCTGACATGAGTGGGGTGGATGGCAGAGAAAGCATAGTCAGAGCTCCATCCACACCTCCCGTGTTCGATTAGTTGTAGGAAACAGAAAATGAGCAAAGGCATCAAGTTCTTTGGTCTCAATTCCCTTCCCCTAGTTCTGTTCCTTGTGGATTCCCACTCCCCAGGTTCCTTTCTAATTCCAAACTCTGATGTCCACAAACTTAAGTAGTTTGTGTTAAGGGTGCTTAGAGTTTTAAGGAGCGGGGCTGGCCGAAGACATTTTGGAACCTGAGGAGAACCACAAAATGTTGTGCCCCCCCCTTCCTGCCAAGAGTGAAGATCTACATCAGGAACAAGGAGGAAATAGATCTAGATTGCAACAAGGGTGGGAGGTAGGCGTGCCATTGGGGAGGGTTGAGAGCCCCCGCAAATTTTTCAATTTTTTTCAAATTCTGCAGCAGCCTGACATCATGTAGCGCTGCCCCGGCCCCCTCAATCAGTGTGTTTGGTGGGAGGACAGCAGCAGTGCTTTCAATTCACCCAGAGGCCACTGTAGAGGTAGCATTAGCATTAGCAGGCCTCCTGAGGAAACGGCAGATTCATATCACGGGTATGTATTCCTTGGAGGCTGGATCTGCTGCCCCTATGGATCTTGCCGCCTGAGGCAGTCTCCTCACCTTGCCTCATGTGGGTGGGCTGGCCCTGGTAATGAGATGCACATTCCCCTCACAGAGCTACAAATGGCAGAGCGGCTTAATGATCCCTCATTCTTCACAGAGAACCCTGAAAATAGTAGCTCTGTGAGGGGAATGGGAGCCTCCCAACAACTCTCAGCACTCTTAGCAAAATTCAATTCACCGTATTCTTTGGGGGAAGCCGTGATTCTTTAAAGTGGTATGATACTGCTTTAAATGTACAATGGAGATGGGACCTGCCTGTAAAGACTCAAGGGCAAAATCTAATCTGGTATGCCTTGCCCTTAATTCTGTAACCCTCTAGACAGGGGTGGAGAAAGGGGTGTGTGGTGGGGGTGAGTCGCCCCGGGTGTCACCACTGAGGGGGGTGACAAAATGCCGGGTGGCACTCACTGAGGGACCTGCAGTGTGCCTGAGCCATGCGTCTCTCCTGGGAGTGACGCGGTGGCTTAGGCGCCCGCCGGCTCCATGCTGCCCCAAAGGGTCCACCCGCCACCCCCCTCACCTGTAGGGCAGCTTACTGGGAGGAGGCAGGCAGACTCCTCAGAGGCCCCACGGGGTGCCCTGCCCTGGTTCACCCCACCCCCATGGGCAGCTGGCCCCACCCCTGGGCCCAATTGCCTTGCTCTGCCGCTGCCTCTAGAGAAGCAGAGATGGGATTTCTCTCTTGTGGTTGCAGAGTTCTTTGTTTTTAGCTGTCACAGTGTACTTAGCACTGCTTGGGTGAGGCATAACTTTACATGTAACATTACCTCATGGAATCCCTAAGAATTTTTTTAAAAACGAGCTCATTACCTAAGTGGTTTTTTCAAAAAACAAAAAACAAAAAACAAAACACGTCACTTAAAGACATTTTAAGCCTCTACCCCACCGTTGGCACATTTTTAGTCCTCATCCCGCCATTCTTTCCATAGAGCCAAATGTATTTGTGAGTGGCTTTTCCACACCTTAACTTCTTCCCCCATACAGAAGTGTGGTGAGGAAACCTAGTCAGTTTGACCAGTATGGATGTCTCTCCTTTTTCACCTGACAGTATCGATTTCACTGAAGAGCACAGTGGTGTCAGTGCTAAAGAGAAGGAATGCTGAAGGAAATTCATTTGTTTACTTACTCAATTTCTGTCACACTCTTTATCCATAATACCAGGGTGGGTTTAACATGAAATATAATGGTAATAAAATACCACAAACAATAAAGCTTAGCAACAAAAACAACGTTTTAAAACCTCTTGTTAAAAGAGCAGGAAAACTTGGCAGTGCGTGGGGGAACCCAAAAAAGAAACTTGTGGGATTGTATCTGAATCTATATGGGCTGGAGAAAAGGATGGTGACATTTAAAGTGGGAAAAGAACACTGTAAATAGCAGTATGTAATGTGCATCGAGTTAAAGGGGAGGAAGATTCTTTAATGATAATTAAAGAGCATATGTGACTTGGTGTACATGTTGGAGAAGTAACAAGCATGTATTTCAAATAGCTATTAGTAGTGAGTATGAAGGATATGAGCAGAGTGTGTCTATAACAGTGTTTCCCAACCTTGTGCCTCCAGATGTTTTTGGCCTACAACTCCCATCATCCCTAGCTAGCAAGACCAGTGGTCAGGGATGATGGGAGTTGTAGGCCAAAAACATCTGGAGGCACAAGGTTGGGAAACACTGGTCTATAAAATGGTAGTTTGTGGTGCATTTATGTAATCCAAGTGATGCTTAGGGTTTGTTTGTTTTAGATTATCAAAGGATGCACATTTGAATCCCCACAAGGATTCATCATATGGATGCTCTCTATATTCATCCCTAAATGAGCTAGTGGTGTTTTCTATTCACAGCTACCTCATGCAACTGTTTGGTGGTAGTAATGCTTCCTATGCAATTAGTCTTCATGGGTTCTGGTGTACACAGTGACAATCCCTCTTGCTAGATCAGGATGAATGCATGTTTCTTATGGTCATAAGCTGTGGGAGCCAAAATATGATTGTTATTCCATAAACATCTAACTGTACAGGTTTCAGGTCAGGTTTATTAGTTCTGCATCAAAAACTTAAAGGCAATACAATAACAATAAAGGGATTAACAGTTTAATGAGCAACAGCAAATGCTCATAAATGTAAATTATTGGCATTGGATGAACCAATGAAAATTTATTTTGGCAAGATATTTAAGACAAAACTGAGTACATTATAGCAACGTAAGGAAATTCCTCGGCATGTTGCACTGCAGTTATCATGCTGCACAGCAAAGTCTGTGATCAAAATTAGCAAGCACCCATTAACAGCTTCAGCGTTTAAAACACAGCATCATACAAGGCAACTTGTGTAATTTTTAAAAACAAAAGTACAACGATTTGATTGATCTGCACTCACAGTGCAGAAATAAATGAGTCCTCAAGTCATGTAACGAGCTAGTGTGAATTTTCAAATCCTTATTCATCCATGAAGCTCATAGGCAGACCTTGGGCCAGTCACTATCTTACAGCCCAGCTTACTTCACATTGTCTTTGTGAGAATGGGGAAGAAACCCATACAAGCTATCTGAGCTCCTTGGAGGAAGAGTGAGATACAAGTGTGATTAATTATAGAAAGCAGCCTACAGAAAAATATCAGATTTCACTCCTGGTTTTTTTTTTTGGGGGGGGGACACATTACATTGTTGTAGAATTAAGCAATGGGTTTTGTTCTTACAGATAAAATAAATGAGGGCTGCCATTTCACCATTTTGTGCTGATTTTAAAAATATTTCTTCACAATGCTTCAGTTCAAAGAGTATAACATTTTAAGGACAACCTGAAATGATACTCTTATGGTTCTCAACAATGTACACAAGTTAGAATTGGGAATCCCTATCACCTCATAAAGGGTACCTCCAGATGGCCTGTTTAATGACATTTCATACTGATTTGTTTGTGCAGAGACAAGGTGACAGCTATTTAATGAGCAATCACTTGATTTATATCTGGGGGGGCTAGACGACATCACAGCAAAGCAGGGTTTATTTTCCTTGAATTTCCTCATCACTTTCCTTCAAGCAAAAAGTCCCATCTTCTGGGAAAGTCATGCAATAAACCATAAATTCGTAACCCAAATTTGCTGGCATATGATTGAACGCCACCCCAGAATAGCAACAGTCTGGAGGCACTTAAGGTTCTTCTGATTTACTGAGGGTGAAGAAGAGACTCCAAAGATTGTGATGAGATGACAAGGAGGGACTTTGGCTTTGCAATGTCAAAAGGATAGGCTGCTTTCAAGGAAACTGGATGGATTTTGAATGTTTCCTTGCAGTGAGTAGACACCAAAGGAATTGTGCAGGTGTTGTGGTGTAGGAGTGAGGGAAGAGGAGCAACTTGGCTGCATGGGGAATATGGTGGAGCTGGTAGCGCCAAGCCAGGTGGATGGAGAGCCACAAAATATTTGCTGTCTCTCCTAAAGGGTGGAAAATAGCAGTTATTCATTTGCACATATGGAATCATTTCAGTGTATGCATACTTAAAACTGTCTGTTTAATGACAGTGAGAATTACTTTAAAATGCTCAGTTAGCCTGACTACTAAGGACATTTTGAATGAAAATAATTCTTCTCGCTAGAATGATTTCCCTTCTACTACAATACATTTCCTTTCATTGTCTTTTTTCCAAGTCTCTGCTGAAAAGATTGAACCCATCTGTTCTATTACTGTTGTCTCATCTTTCCTTAGCAAGATATTATTTATCACAAAACGAGTTACAGTGTGACAAAGAGTTTGTCAAAATTCAATGATGAATCCTAATCGATAGCGCAGCCTTCATATCTCAGAGTAGGGGGAGCAACTCTCCCCTGTGACAAACACTTCAATAATGAAACATTAAAAACTATCCCGTTTAGATTCCCTGAGTAATTCCACCGAGTTTTCTGCAATCGCCTTTTTTTTTTAAAAAAGCACACTTTTATTTTGTTTTCTTTCGTGGCTCTCAGGGCAGTGTAGATGGGGGCCCTTACTGGTCCCCCCATGCAAGTACTGTGACCAGATCCAAAACTGCTTGGCATCATGAGAGTTGCTTTGTTGTAGGACTTGCTTAAATTGTGGTCTTGAGGTATAAATTGTAGGGAAATAACTACATAACCATGAGCACAACCATGAACCCCAGATCTGCTAGGCATGAGGATTGGGTGGATATCCCCTTCACTGTTGATGTGATTTTTTTTGTGGCGGCGTAAATGCATGTTGTGGCAAGTTTCCCACCCATTACATCCATGGAAAGCTACAATGGCATAGATCTTGCGGTGTTTTTGCTGGTGGTAGCCAAGGTTTGGCTTGGGAATGGGATGTTCTGGAAGCAGACGCAGCCTTGGATTTGCTGGATCCAAAGCCTCTTCATTCCCCCAATGGGCCCCCGTGTTTGGTTCATTACCAACTTTAGCCTGGGGGTAGCACAGATGCTCCCCCATTCCCTCTCTCTCAATAGTGAGAAAAAGTTGAAATACAGTGGTACCTTCAGGTTACAGATGCTTCAGGTTAGAGACTCTGCTCACCCAGAAATAGTACCTCGGGTTAAGAACTTTGCTTCAGGATGAGAACAGAAATTGCAGCGGGAGGCCCCATTAGCTAAAGTGGTACCTCAGGTTAAGAACAGTTTCAGGTTAACAACAGACCTCCAGAATGAATTAAGTTCTGAACCCGAGGTAACACTGTATGGGCAAGAAACACTCAAGCCATCCACCATGGTTGGTGTAAGA
Source organism: Podarcis gaigeae (assembly GCF_964106915.1). Classification (NCBI taxonomy): domain Eukaryota; kingdom Metazoa; phylum Chordata; class Lepidosauria; order Squamata; family Lacertidae; genus Podarcis; species Podarcis gaigeae. Next base: position 21,481,717 of record NC_139681.1, read on the forward strand.
CAGCAGAGCTTTGGGTCATCTGCCACTTCACCAGCCCACTTAGGTTTGCTTTGCACGTCATTTAAACTTCTTCTGGGGGCAACCCAAACTTGAAATAAACATTAGGCATGAGGCCTTATTAGGCTCAGTATAAACTCTGGCATGCTATTTTGCTAAATTGTATTTTCAGGCAGCAAAATGTCTTGGGCTGGCCCTGATTATGGTAGTTTAAAAAGTTTTGGGATGAAAAATTCTAGGACCTTTGTCTAGAGCTCAAGACTTGTTGGTACCTGAGGCTAACCACAAAATGGCACCCCCTCTCCCACCAGGGAAGAAGGGGTAAATGAATAGCTACATCAGGAACAAGTGGGGCGGGGATAAAGATATACATTGGGAACAAGAGTGGGAGGGGACTCACAGTGCCTCCTATTGGCCAAGAGGCCACTGTAGAGGTGGAACTGGAGCAGGGCAGGGAGAGGTCTGATCACCAAGGATTGCACTGCTGCTATTGGTGCATTCATTGGTGGCTAGATCTGCTGCCTCTGTAGAGCCTGTTGCCTGAAGTGGTCTCCTCACCTTGCCTCATGGGTGAACAACCCTGCCTCAGCCCAAATGTATTGGTCCCCATGTCTTTGAAAAGCCTTTTCATTCGTTTCATTCAATTTTTCTTTAGTTTTAGATGACACCCATACTGATTCATTTATGGGTTGATATTCTTAAAAAAAAATGATTCAAGAACAAGATCAATTAAGAGTAAAACATTTCTATGCAAACCATTGATTTGAGGCATATTTTGCCTGCGTGTTCTCTTTCCTACATTATTATCCTGATAGAGATTCATTAGTTTCTACCTTTCCTGCTCTGTTAATTTCCAGCTCTCAGACTGTCTCTACAGACTCCCAGCATGCAAAAATAAGCAAGCAAATCTTTCTTGAATGCAAAAAACTATTTTATATGAGCACTTTCAGCATTTGTAAGGACCCTGGGCTTCCTTACCCAAGGGCACAACTTAAACGAAAGCCTTCAAGGTTAATGGTGTGGGTGGCTTTAAGTTCAGTGGAATTTATTCTCAGTATCTATGCACAGGACTGCAGCCTATGTCAACGTTGAAGTAAGTCTCATGAAAGAATATAGAAATGCAGCCTAGAGCATTTGGGCCCTACTGGCATAGTGTATCCACACAGCTGTCCATGGAGGCACAGGTCAAATCTGTGTCCAGGGCAGCTGTTTACCAGCTCCATCTGGTACGTAGGCTGAGACCCTATCTGCCTGCGGACTGTCTCGCCAGAGTGGTGCATGCTCTGGTTATCTCCCGCTTGGACTACTGCAATGCGCTCTACGTGGGGCTACCTTTGAAGGTGACTCGGAAACTACAACTAATCCAGAATGCGGCAGCTAGACTGGTGACTGGGGGCAGCCGCCGAGACCATATAACACCGGTCTTGAAAGACCTACAATGGCTCCCAGTACGTTTCCGAGCACAATTCAAAGTGTTGGTGCTGACCTTTAAAGCCCTAAACGGCCTCGGTCCAGTATACCTGAAGGAGCGTCTCCACCCCATTGTTCTGTCCGGACGCTGAGGTCCAGCGCCGAGGGCCTTCTGGCGGTTCCCTCATTGCGAGAAGCAAAGCTACAGGGAACCAGGCAGAGGGCCTACTCGGTAGTGGTGCCCGCCCTGTGGAACGCCCTTCCAGCAGATGTCAAAGCGATAAACAACTACCTGACATTCGTAAGACATCTTAAGGCAGCCCTGTTCAGGGAAGTTTTTAACATGTGATATTTTAGTGTATTTTTGGTTTCTATGGAAGCTGCCCAGAGTGGCTGGGGAGGCCCAGCCAGATGGGCGGGGTATAAATTATTATTATTATTATTATTATTATTATTATTATTATTATCCAAAAAAACATTAGAGGGCATAACCTGGGGAAGGCAGGGATGTTTCTCTGTGTTGGGGCCAGACTGGGGCCTCCAAGGAAGGCAGCTAAGCAGGACTGGGAATGTAGAGAAAGTTCCTTCATGCTGTTCTCATTGTTGATTGGGATATGAAGCCAACACAGCACAGGAAGTCTGTGGGCTTTGTGGGTTATGTCACCTGCCAAACTGCAAACCAATGGGCAAAATTAGCAGCCATTGTTTGCAATAACTTTTATCTTTGTAATTTGGTGGGTGTGATTTTTTTTTTTTTTTTTTTGCTATATAACTGTGATGGAAAGAAATAGAGAGAGCAGTGGCGTAGCGTGGATTGTCAGCACCCAGGGCAAGGCAAGTAATTTGTGCCCCCTAACCCGTGGATTTGCGCCCCATAACCCTAACCCCCAGATGTTGCGCCCGGTGCAGCCGGCCCCCCCTGCACCCCCACGCTACGCCACTGAGAGAGAGCTCTGTTTTCTAGAAGTTAGGTGTGAGCAGAGGATGGTGAGCAACAGTGTTTTGTAGATAGTGGGAAGTTTTCCTACATTGTAGAGACAGCGTTGATTACAAGAGGGAACGTTTCTCGGAAAGCATCAAATAGATAGCTGGAAAGCTGATTTCAAGACAGAGGTGCTGGCCTTCTACTTAACATGCTAGTTTTATTTATGAAGATAAGGTTTTTGAAAGCAGGAACATACAATCATGTGAGCTGCTACCCACATTTCTGAAGTTCTGAACAGTGGCATGGTAGGTTCTGAAATTCAGAGGTATAACCTCCATAAGGACTAGGACTATGCCTCAGCTCAATCATGAACTTACCACCCATATTGGCCTGTAACAGTAAACCAAGAAGCTTGGCTTAAAAAACTGCATGGTGCATGAACTCCTCACTTTGCTTCCCTTTTGGTGCAGGCAGGTAAAGCAGGAAGAGGATAGCTTAGCATTACATCTGAGTCTAGGATTGTGGTTTGATTTGCCCTAATAAGCCAGGATGCATAAGCCAACAAGAATGGTTTTAGACCAGCAAGCAGTTCTGGCTTGGTTTACAAAGCCATTTTTCTTGGATTATGATTACATGTAAACACAGCCACTCAGTGGTCTTTTATGTGAGCCGCTATATTTGTTCTTCAGCCTGACCCTCCAACTGCTGATCTGTATTGCTAGTTGGTTGTTTTATTTATGAATGAAAGAAAGTGAAGTATTTTGGGCACCCCACCCCAATACATTGTTATTCAATGTTATTTTTATTATTAATTAAATTTATATACCACCTTTCATCCGAGGATCACTGTAGTAGTATAAATGAAAACTATTGTGTCCTCGCTCAGAGTTGCTGAGTTCACTTTGGGTTGTTTTTTCTTTTCTTTTTTAAGGAGACTGCAGGAAGCCATTTGTGCAAAATGTGAATGCATGTAAATTCATCACTCCACGCTTCAATCACATTGGCTCAAATCCTTGTCACTCCATCATAGTTCCTGGAAGCAAGGCTGTCTCTTCTGGTTCTGTGCACTGCACCTCCCATCGGTATAGCTTTATCTTGGATTCAAGAATGCTTCTGTGACCCACAGGGAGCTTCCGTTTCCTTCTGGTGTGCTCCCTCAACCAACCAGCTATCCATTCTCTCCGAGCAGACAAGGTATGCTCTACGTTGGGGAAGTCAATGGGCCTCTTAGTGCCCATCTCTGTGTAGAGCAGAGGTTTTGACCAGATGATGACCTGCAGGCTTTTTAGTACTTTCATTATGACCTACGTTTGACTAGGACTATGATTCAGCAGTGACCTCACTGCTCAATATAGATCATTTATATTTTATGCTTCCAAAGTTTAATGTTTTTGCTACTTAGGTAAGCACTGCAGGATGGACTAATATTTTCTATTAATGGAAATGATGCTTGTTGTTGCTTTTTTAAAATAAAATTGAAGGAAGCTGAAACAGGCTTGATTGATTAGGGCTATTTATGAAAGGTATGGCAGGGGAGACTTTGCCGCAGTTAGCTACTTTGCATGGAGTTGTGGATGTGAAGGTTAGCAAATAAAGGTACATTTTCAGCATTACCCGGATGGGGAAATGCACCAGAAATTGAACTTGCTGGGGAACGAGCCTGAGATCTTCTGAATGCAAAGCAGGCACTCTACCAGTGAGCTACAACCTTTTCCAAACGTCTGTGGTAAACAACAACTAGCCTCTCGGGGTGGAGTTGTGGTTCAGGATGAGTTGTCAGTCCTATGTAGAGCCAGAAGAGAACTTGGTGGATTAATGCAGAGCCTAGCACAGTCTGTGGATGTAGGCCGGAGATCCAGAAATGGAGTCAGTAACAAACTTCATTATTTGTTAGGGCAGCTTTGAGGTTTATTGGCTTTTCAGACTGCTTGAGCTCAGTTTAACTGGTCAGACAAATATATCATGGGTGGCTGTATAGTCACCTACCATGCCTCAGTTGCTCAAACAATGCAGGCATTACTACATGATGAAATTGGCTGAGAATTGACCAACCATGGGAGCCTTTGGATCTGATTAAATGGCACATAAACATGATAGACTGAAGGCCTAGAGGATATTAGCAGATACATGGCTGTGATCATTGCAGGAAATGTCTACACTGCATTCAGATAGTCTGTGATTTAGATTTTCTGTTATTCTCCATTTGGTTTTTTAATGTGTCATGAATGAAGTCCTCATTTTCTACTGATTTTGTGGTGGGTGTTTAAGTTGTTTATTTAAAGCATTTTCACCCTGCTCTTTTCCCAAAGAGCTTGCAAAAATCTGTAAAGAGACAGTTCTTGCCTTCAGACTTGCAATGTGAAACACACAACATACATGGGTGGGAAGGAGGAAAGTAGTGCTAAAGTAATCAAAAGGCTCATAAACCCTGATCAATCAATAGGTTCACTAGGTGTTCCTTGAATAAGCAAAAGTCATTCTAGTCTTCAGATATTTCAAGGAGGGCAAAGTTGCCACAGACTTGGCTAATGAAAACAGCGTAACAGAGAGTTGGGGTTGGGGGCAGACTATATGTTGTATACAAAGGAAGCCACAATGGCTGTTCTAAAGAAAAAATAAAGTCAGCTTTAGGAGAGGGTGATTTTGATCGGAAATCTACCCCATTTGCTTTCCCCCAGGTGGGATTCCAGACATGTGCTTGCATGAGGAATCACAGAAGCAGCAAATTGTCTACAGCCATAAAGACACCTAGCACAACCTCCTTCATTTATTCCAAGCAGAGAGAAGACTTGGCCAACACAGCAAGTGAAGGAATCACTCTACAACACAGGAGCGATGGCAAAATGAAAGTGAAACCAAAAAGGAAACATTCCAAGGCATACACAGAGAAGGGAGTGATCACAACCCACAGTGTAACAAGGCACAGCAAATGCTCCATTTGTTTTTAAGCAATCAATAACTCCTGGTAGCTTGGTTTTATTGGAAGAAGAGATAGCTGCTTGGTTATGAGAAAAGACTATTCTACATTTTGTAATCACTGACTCAGGCACAGCAGCATCACCTGATATTGCTCATCTGGCACATGGTGTGTGCAATTCCAATGCAGCACTCGAGAACGGTTTCCAAGATAGCTCTGAAAATTGGATAGACTTGTGGTCCAAAAGCAAGAGGAGCTGCTGACAAATAGTGACAGTAAAATTACTGATGTCATCATTAGGTTTGTTTTGCATCAGCAGTCAGGCCAGCCAGAGAAGAATTTTCCAAACTTGTGATAGTCAAAACATACTTCCTCACCACAAGGCAAATATACTTTCTTCTTCTTCTTCTTCTTCTTCTTCTTCTTCTTCTTCTTCTTCTTCTTCTTCTTCTTCTTCTTCCCCTTCATCAGTAGATTTCAGGGTGGTGCACAGCATAAAAATACAAAGTGTGGGGAATTCTTACTCTTTCACACTATAAGTGTTGTATGCTTCTCATGACTCCAGATTGGAAGGAGACAAGTTCAGGGGAGGTGACTCTTGTAGACTCCCTTAAGGGAAGGAGCAGTTATGGCATACCTGAGGGTGGGGAATTATGGAATTGAACATGATGCAGACATATGGCTCAATTACCCACCTTCCAGGTTCTTGGAGTGGGGTAAGGGACCCCAGAGCATTAAATCCTGCAGAGATGCAGCTTTCAAGCTACTCTGGACCCAATAGTTCCTTATATTTATTTATCATGACAGAGACTTTGTGAATTCCTGGACTGGATACTTGCAGATATGAACATATTCTTACTGGTGTGTGCATTCATTTAGGGCTCCATAATACTGAGTGGCTTTAGTAGCTGCTCTTAGGGTTTCTCGGGAACATAAACATAACATTTGCAGAGTTTTTAAGTAATGCTTCCTGGGCAAGCAATGTATAATGTTATCTGAAACTTCCAGAAGCCGAAAAGCATTCCTATGGATTGATCTTCACCCAAGCGAGTAGAGCCATTTCCCTTGCTACCAGCAGCTAAGCTGGTTTTGCTGCTGCATATGAACTCATCTCTGATGAGTGTGCCTGTATGATGTAGGTGTTTTCGAACACCAATTTTTAAATTTTTATTCTTAAGGCTTGTGAAAATCCCCAGTACACTTAACTTGAGAGTAAGCCCTGTCGACCTCTTGCAACATATTAAAAAAAAAAGGGACAGGTCTCAGTGTGGAAAGTTCATCCAACTTTTCTCCCCCCGAAGAAGAAATTGTACACAGAGAGAACTACAGAGATGGTGTTGGCATTATGCAACAGAAGTGGGTGAGGCACTCAAGTGCTTCCATTCCGCAATGCATGCAACGTTTGCTGGGGCTTTTAGCTGAGTATTGATGGCTTGCTGGGAAAGCTAATAGGTTGAGCAAAGTCCCCCCCCCCCCTCATTTGTGGTTCAAAAGTGGTGTTACACTAATAAGCAGCAGCTGCAGGCATACATTCTAGGCTACTTTGGGCATCTGCCAGGTAGCTTGCCTACCCTTAAGCATCCTCTCACCATCAGACAAAAATATCTGTTTCCCCAGCAATTAATTATTCAGCATGTTTAATGTATCCAGGGCGGGGCAAGTTACTATTCTGAAATCGGTACCTTCGTATTAAGATGTAGTTACAGAGGACAGGCAGCTGTTGCTTTATCACCTCTCTTCCCCGCCCCTCTGCCCTGCTCCAGATCTTTTAGTAACTCCTTTCTGCATGTTTGTTTGGATGTCCTCCCTGTTCAACCCCATCCCTACTTTTTGCCTCGATTTTGCAGGCCCAATCTTCCGCACCCAGCTCTGGGCTTGCCCCAACCCCTCCGGCCATTTTTCAAGAGCCAAGCCTTCCACTCTGCTTCTGCTATCTTGCAAGCAAGCCCGGGGAAGGGAGCAGATGACGAAGTCCCCGGCCGCTGCGCCTGGAAGCTGTATGGATGCCGCCCCATCTCCAAACTGCTGGGTGCTTTCGTTTTTAAAACGTTGCGCAAATTATGCAAGGACCAGTTGCGTTTCCAAATGCTGGTCTTTTGCATTAGGCGCCCTCGCCCAAACTTCCTACACCTGGAGTTTGCAGCAGCACCTGTAGCAAAGCGGTCCTGAGCTTCCCCTTGAATCTGCCCTCCTTTCTTGAGATTTGATCCCTCCCCCCGTTTTTCTTTTTCGGCCCCCTTTCGGTGGGTCCCTTCCTGCCTCTGCAGCCAAGCGCCCTGCCCCCTGATCAGTTTCACACTCCTCCCCCCCCCCGCTGCAATTTGTTCATTAACTTGGGGGGGGGGGGAGAGAAAGAGAGCGGCTTGTCCATTTGCTGCCTGGACCAAGCCATCCGCGCAGCAGCTCCACGGCGAGGAGGGGGAACAGCCCTGCTCGCTCGCTCTGTGCCTGCCTGCCAGCAGCCTCATTAGGCGCACGGCAGCTCCGCCGCAAGGACCCAGGCAAGTTCCCAGCTGGCCCAGACCACCCCAGGCGGCAGCCAGCAGCACCACCGCCCCTCGCTCAGCACAAAAGCCGAGCTGCTCTTAGATCTTGCGGAGCAGAGCGACTGAACTCCTTCCATTCCCGGCTGGAGGGAGGCGTCGGAGCGGCATCCTTCCCCCCTTAGCCTGGGAGGGGGCGCTGCAAAGTGCACTTGGAGAAGATCAATGCAGCCGTGCAGTTCCTGAGCGCGCCAGCCGCCTTGCAAGCAAAGGAGCAGATCTTAATTTCCACTTTTTCCCCCACCACGATCTGAACCCGCTCCAATCTCTCTCTCCCCCCTCACCCTCTTCCAGATTCAATGAAGAAGCACCCCGTAGACTCCGATGGGCGGCTAAAGACCAACGGGAGTTGAGCCAGCGCTGCCTAGGCAGGTGGGCTGAATCCGCTTCGTCCCTAAGCGCTTCTGGGTCTCTACCTCTCTTTCGATTTCTGGGGAGAGTAGAGACCTGGGAGGCGCCCCAAGCGCGGCTCTTCGCGACCCAGGCCGGCAGGAGCAGACGGGAACCCCCCCCCCCCTTTCCAGTCGAGCCCTTGGTTTTGTTGGCGTTTGGCAGCCGCAAGGGATCTGGAGACCCTTCGGAGGATGGGGCGACCTGACTGAGGAGCGGACTGTTGCATCCCCACCCAAGACCCAGGCGCCTGCTTTGGAGGGAGCGCGGAGAACTATCTTATCTCGTGCACGTTTGAACTCCAGAGAGCCTTGCCAAGACTTCTTCCCTACCGTCGAAGAAGTTAGAGACGATGGGATTATTGCGAGGGGGAAAGATGCCTTTAGCCCGTTGGGCGTTAAGTGTCGCCGTCCTATGCGAGGGTAAGTAGATCTGATGGGGAAACTCTCTTCGCGCTGGTTTAGGGCACGATTCAGCCAAAGTTAACGCATTACAGTAATTGAATATACTCTCAGTGAGATGCGCTTCCATGTAAACGTGCAGCTGGCTCCTCGTCCCGTGGATTTCTGTGCAGAGCGTTGAGCACCTGCTCGGCTTTACTCTGCTGAGATCCGTGGGGGGGTTGCAGCCCCGTTTTACGCACGTTTACTCGTGTCGCAGGAAGCCAATCTAAGAAGCTCACCTGCTCGGGAGTAAGCCCCATTGAACTAAGTGCTGCTTCCGAAGAAACATAGGATTGAGTTGTGTGTCCCAGGGAGTTCAGTGGGGCTTGCTCCTGACTGAGTAGGCATAGGACTGCAGACTACTTCGTGTGTGTTTATTTGGAAATAAGGTTCTCTGTATTGGGGAAGGGGGCTTATGTCTTAGGAAATGTGTTTCGGATTGCAGTCTTAAAATGCTTAACTTTTACTCGCATCACCCTTCCTGGTGATGACAGACTGTGCTCGGAAACGACCCCACCCCTTAATATGCCTGTGATATTTAGCTCTTGATTTACTCTTCTTTTTCTTTTTACAATCTCATCATTCTTGTGTCTAAACCCTGATTTCAAACAAATCAAGATGCAAAAATGGGGAATGACTTTTTAAAAGTTTGTGAAAGATCTTTTTTTAAAAAAATCTCTCTCTCCCCCCGCCATCATCAAATTAAATTGGCTTCAGGTTGATAAATGGAAGAGCCTACAAGATGAAAAGTTATTGGCTCGCCACACAGATGATGCTTCCTGCAGCTGTTTAGTTTCTAAGGCAAACAGAAAAAGCCATTATCTTCCTCCCCTCCATCTGGCCGTGTTTGCCAAAGCGTTTCTGATGTTTACGTGAATAAATCAAAGTTTGTGTGTTGTAAAGAAACTTGTTCGCACTCTCCCGAGGTGAGGGTCCCCTTTAAATCATTCAAAATAACAAAAGCCAAAACAAAGGAATACCTTTTTTCAGGTAAACATCAGTGGCTAATCTAGAGGAGGATCGTTTGCTGAATGCTGGGTCGTGATTAACAATTTTAAACCAGTTCACAGTGGTTTTAAATAGCCATCAGTTAAAAACAGTGGAAAAAGGAGGGTTTGGTTTGAGTCTTGGAAGCACTGATTGACTTACACAAGCCTTTTCTTCTTCTGCCTTACACATTTCTTAAGAATGCCTGGGGCCCCTTACCCAATTTCAGATCTTCCTTAAGTCCATCATTCAATCTAAACTTCTGTGCCTCTTCAGTTGGTGTTTGTAGCTTGAAACCATAACATCAAGGTCAAAATCGATAGACTGCAAACATTTTAAAGCCCCTTTTTCTCTTTATACTCAAAAGTGTACTGAATGTTTTCAGAGATGTGTTTAATAGAGATTTTTGCTTAGGCTATGCCTCTTTGTATTATTGTCTAAATAATGCCAGCGGCGGCAAAATAGACAGGTCCCTGCCCATAGGAGCTTACAGTCTAAATATTGATGGTATGGGTGGAAATGGACGGAGGGGAGAGGGAAGGACAGTATATTATCATTCTCCCAAAATCCTCCCCCCCCCCAGCAATACAGTGTTGTATTTTTTGAATACACATGTTCATGTTTTGGAAACTGATGTTTCACTGTAAAATGCAGCATCATAATTTGGAAGCTGCTTTTAGGTCTCCTTTAAACTGAATATGGTTTAGTGCAAATGCTAATCCAGAAACTGAATATGTTTCTCCCTTTAACATTAATTTGCCGCCTTCTTTACTTCTTTAATGTTTGTAACCTTTATGCTTTTATGTTCTTAACATCTGCATACTGGATGAGGAATAGAAACACATTTTCAAAAATAGCCCATCTGCTTTAAATATCAAAGCTTCTTAGATGACAATACTGTGGAATTGACCTGACATTAAGTCCCATTGAATTCAATGGAACTTGCTTCTTGGCAAATGTGTGCAGAATTGGGTTATTGGCTGCAGAATTGGGTTATTGGTTTTAACAAATGGAAAACCACTAGAAGGGTTGTTTCAGAAGTGATGCTATGAATGCTTGTGAGTCTGGATTGTGCCACTTGTGAATTGGGGTGTGTGTGTGTGTATGTCAGAACTTTTTTCTCATTCAGAGCTTGTGTATGAGAAGCAGAAATTTAGCAGCTACAGATGTGCCCATTGCTGTATTTGTGTGCTGGGTAATGCTGCCCCCATGTAACTTAACACCCGTCTAGCAGCATGTGCCATGCTGAATGAAGATCTAGATAGAAAGGAAAAGAACACAGATTTTCCTGTGGGGGGGCTGGAATTGCAGGTGTAGGAGATCTGGCGAAAAATACCAATGGTCAATGGCGAAAACTGCAATAAGGGAACAATGCAAAGGAAAGTTCTCCTGTTTAACCAGTATCTAAATGTGCAGGAGCTTGCAGCTCTCATTCATTTCAGTAGATTAATTAACTACAAACCCCAACATATGGGAGGTGGCATTGCACAGGAGAACTCCCCATGATGCTGGTTTGTATAGGACCAGCGGTTGTTCTAGAGAACTGTAAGATGCAGCACATTTATATTTGAATGCTTGCCAGTTCTGAACTTCCTTTTAGTGAGCATTTGCAAATGCTGCTCAGTTTCCTCCTTCCTTATTCACCGAAGCTGATTGATCCTTAAATACCAAATACAGGTTGTGGGTCCAATAGGAGGCATAGCTGAGTCTTTTTATCTAACCGTCTTTTCTCCTCCTTATCTTAGTTGAGCTTCATGTGAACTGAAGTCTGCTAATCATTTTATTTATCTCATTGACCAAATATTTATTCTATTCAAAAGCATCATGAATGAGTGTTAAGAGTCAATGTCAGGAGATAACATTCTAAAGTGGGTCTGAAGTCCAATTCCTGCTCTTGTCTCACATGCGAGACTCTTGCCTCCTTCCTCATGAGGCTTGAAAACAAACTTGCCACTGGAAGTGCCCCCTTCCTCAGCAAAGTAACAAAGTTAGCTTCCTTAGGTGCACATTTTCCGCTTGTGGACCTCAGTAGATGACTAATGCCATTTTAAATTTTTGAGTCAACATAGCTGCAGATGCTTATTAGGACAATGTTAATTAGGAATGCAGGGTGTCTAGCACAAAAGGTGCCTATTGTGTGGGAGAAATGAAGTCGGAAAGAGGTGCGACACCAGCTCCTATTTATGTTACTGAAATATCCACATAGGTAACAGGAAAGTACTGTAGACTTCTGGATGAATTTTGAAAGCTCCCAGATTTATTGATCTTTGACCAACGAGGCAGGGCCATTTCCCCTTCTACCCAGTAGCCAAGCTGCATTTGCCTCTGTGCATTCCCCCAATCCCTGTCTCTGAGTGTGCCTGGGTGATGTAGGTGTTTTCAAAACACCGACTTGTCATATTTGGGTGAACTTAGATGTACCTCTAAAAAGTAAAAAGTGCTTCCGCCTTAGAAGATTACATGTGTACTGTACTTTAGGGCAGTGATTCCCAAACTCCCCCCCCCCCATGGACCACTTGAGAATTGCTGAGGGTCTTGATAGACCCCTTAATGGTGGTTGGTTTGTATTTTGCCTTCTGTAGGAATTGTGATGTAATGTGCTGTGCTAGGGTGTGTTTTTTTGTTTGTTTTTTTGTTTGTTTTATTTATTATATTGTATTTTATTGTGTTGCAGTTTGGATTCAGCAAATAATAAAATACACGTATGAAAACTAATAGAAGCAGTAAAAATACAATTAAAATCAATGTGAATATTTAATGCACTGCGCCAACTGTTCCCAGTCACTGCTCCTGCTGTTCTTCACAGGCAGACAACAATGGACCACCTGAATGAGGCATGCAGATCACTGGTGGACCGCAAACCTCTGCTTTACAGAGCATTTGCCCCATATATACCTCTCCAATCAGCTGCTGAGAGTGCCAGCCCTCCTGTTACATAGAGTGAGGTGGCTGCCTTCAGACAGCTGATTTGGGGAATTGCAAACGGGCAACAAATGGACATTAAATGTATTGTATTTTTTAATCCCAGGGAGAGCTGCTTGTAATGCTTTGTGTCTTGGGTGCTAAAATAACCTGGCCGGCCTTGATACTTAATGCACCCCGATTTGATGGTGCATGAGGCAGGGGGTTTCATTTGCTGTTTTGCCTCAGACACCAGCATGTCTTGGGCTGGCCGGGTCCCCCCCCCCCCCGCTTCGCATACTCTCTTCGACTGACGTTGGAACAATGAGGGCACAGGGCAATGGTTTCAGAGTTTGGGATGCCCTCCTTATGGAACTCATAAGTACAACAGATTTTTGTGTGTGTGCCCTTTTTGTTGGGAAGTTAAAGCATTTTTTATTTGAGAAGTACTTCAGAGATGACGGATTCTAAATGGGAATTTTGCTGCTGCAGGCTCTGGGCCACACAGGTTTTAAAACGTTTCGCTTTGATGGATGTTTTCATCATATGCAGAGAAGCATGTAACAAAGAGCAGTTCTGTTGTGTGTGGCTGAGCAGCCAACACACCCAAAGTCCTGCTGACTAGCCGTGCCCTGGGCAGGAGGTGGTGGTGCGGCTGCTGTTCCCATTTCTGTTTCTTTCACAAAGGGCGATAAGTAGGCCAGTCCCAGGGCTGGCATAGCTTTGATGCCCGTTTGGGAGGATGTGGTGGCAGCTTAGAATCCTTGGAATTATTCATGGAACTTGCCCTGACACCCACAAGGAATGTCCTCTTTTGGCCCACACTGTTGGCAGAGGACATAGGTGGTACCCTGACAGTGGCCCTTCCTCTTCACCGGTGGCGATGGCGCTTATGCCACTTGGTGACTAAGCCAGCCAAATGTCAACTGCAGGATTCCACACGCCATGCTTTATAAATAAAATGAATAGTTGACGCAAAAAAATGATGGGGAACATGTACGCCTGATCTTTTTATGTTGTTTTGTTGGGATGTTTTTATTTATTTAATTTATGAACCGTCGGGTATTAGTCATGAGCTCATTATTATTTTTATAGAACAATGAAATCTTAGGCTGCTACCAGTAAGACAAAAAGCCTTTATCTCTAATCCATACTGAAGGTTAGAGAAAAGAAATATGGCTTGTGCTCGGATTGTAATGCATCTTTGGTTTATTCAAAGTCGCTAGCATTTCAGGACAGCTTTTCACTTGCTTGGACTGCACCACTCTAGACTGCTCTCTGGGCTCCCGTGATTCACTGTTGCTCCTTCCAGAGATTCCTGCCCAGAGAAGGCAAGCTATAGTGATACAGCAGTACCTTGGGTTACAGACGCTTCAGGTTATATACGCTTCAGGTTACAGACTCTGCTAACCCAGAAATAGTACCTCGGGTTAAGAACTTTGCTTCAGGATGAGAACAGAAATCGTGTGGCGGCAGCGGGAGGCCCCATTAACTAAAGTGGTACCTCAGGTTAAGAACAGTTTCAAGTTAAGAACGGACCTCCAGAACGAATTAAGTTCTGAACCCAAGGTACCACTGTACTGCTTGCTTGCCTTAACAGGATGGAGGGGTGTGTGTTGATACTTCTGACTTTTGTGTTGCCCGAATGTAGCCTATTTTGCAATGGCGGGAGTCACACTTGCTGTCTACTTTTGCCCTTGGCCCAACCTACCTCTGGGATGTGGCCTTTGCACCAGGAAGGTTTCTCATGAGGTTCCCCACCCCTATAGAATAATTACTATAGGCAGATATTGTTCTACTGGGAATAAGGCTTTTCACCTGTGGAGGTGGGGAATCTTTTTCAGCCTGAGGGCCCCAGCTACCTTATGGGCAACCTTATGGGGAGCCAGATCCTATTGGTGGGCAGGACCAGAGGTGAAAAAAATGAGGTGGGGGGGGAAACACAAATATGACTCTTACATTTGTGCTTTGTACATTCCAGCACCACAAAAACTAGAGGTTCCTACACACATCATCATCCTCCATTCAGGCAACCAGGCACAGTTCAAGGCATTTGAGGAGGGTGTCGAATAGTACTGGGAAGGGCTGTGGCCTCAGAAGGAGGCGTGGCCTGGAAAGAGTCTCAAGGGCCACATAGAGAGTTATTGAGGGCCACATTGGGCCAAATTTAGCCCTAGGCTGGGGTTTCCCCACCCCTAATTTAAATTAACCAGTTGGTGCAAACAGCCCACCATTGGGTCAAAACCCAGTTGGGAGGGAAATCTACCGAAACTGCTTATTAATTGCCTTGTGCTAAATCCTGAGTGAATAATGCCCAATCTTAAATTCAGTTTTCAGAATTTTGCCGCAATTTGTTACTTTTTTAAAAAGATTCCCATCATTATTTTTTAAAGCATTTTAGTGACTTTCTTTTAACACACGTTTTATATTTAGTTTTGACTAACACACAGTTTTGCAAGCAGTTTCCACCAATACACATCTGTGTATTAACTTAACCAATATATTTATTTTGTGCACCCTTCCCCTCTTTTAGGCATTTTCCTAAATATTATTTGGTTGGTGAACAGCACAGCATATATGTGAATTTTGAAGAAAAGCTGTGTTTCAGCTTGCGTATTGTTTCAGGCTGCAGCAACTATAGGTAGGGCTCAGGTTCAGACTAAGCTTTCCCTTCATAGCTTTAGGTACAAACAAGGCCTATAGCCACTGAGTATTCTGGAGACATGTTCGATTTAGTAATAAACTTTTTCTGCAGTAGAGATTCATAATAACAGCTATTGATCGTATAAAACACACATTGTATATCTCTTCCTTTGTTAAAGTTGGAAGACAGAAATAGCCATTGTGTGGAATGCTTTTAATTCTTTCTTTCTGTTTAATTATTTGCTTTTGTGATGAAAACTAAAATATATATAAATTCATAAACATACCAGTGACATATAGTTAAATCTCTGCTGTACTGTAAAATACTGTTTATTTACTTGCAACTGGGATTCTCCTTACACAGTCATTCCACAAGGCCATGTGTTGCCAGTGGTCACCAGCTATGCTTTCTGCTACAGAATGCTTTTAATTCATTATACTAATATGGATTAATTTAGTAAGTATATCTTCTGTTCAATATTGGACTGTATTACTGATGTGGTGATACTGTTCCCCCACTCCACCCCATAGCTAAATATCCTAGGAGATTCTGGTTACTTATGGGTTGCATGCAAAGTTTCTCTTAATTTTAACAGGAAAGGAATTCCTCTGGATGAAGGGAATATTTTTTGTAGTGCAACCTACTATTTATATCTGTTTAGATCTTGATGATCTTGGCTTACATGATCTGATCTGATCCACATCTATATTCAGCAGTTTGGCATCAAGTGGTTTATTTGCAGACCATTTTGAAAAGTGCCAGGCTGTTTTTACACATGATGCTAAAAAGAAGCATCCCCTGTGAATATTAATGGAGGAGAAAGCCGTTTGTCAGTCAGGGTGACAACCTAGACAACGCATGTTTTCAAACCGCATTACAGAGTGCTGGATGCACGAGTGCCGTGTGTCCTTAGCTTCTTTTAGCTGAACAAATCCCTTTTTAAATGGTCTCTCTCAATGTCATCTCCCCCCCCCCCCCATGCTGAAAGAAAGAAAGAGCCTAACATATATTATAATCTCCACTTCTGGGAAATGGTAATGAGAGCAGACAGTAAAGTCAGTTCACTGGTAAAGTCAAGGGCCAGGTTAAAAGTGGATACAGGGTGGGTGGGGGGTTTGTTTGAGATGTCAGTCTGGTTTGGTAAGAGGAGGCTCATGGAAATGTGTGATTTCCTTTGGAGTTTAAGGTGGAGATCCCTCCAGTGCCCATCAGCCCTCACCAGTGTGACCAGTAGTTGGGGATGATTGGAATTTTAGTCCTGTGATATCTGGAAGGCCACAGGTTCCCCGGTCTTGGTGTAAGTCAATCATTGCTGCACTTTTCCTGCAAGCTGAGGATCAAACTAGCTGCAGTGATGGCATGACTTGATAGGCCTTGTAGTGAATTCTTAAAAACGGGGGCAGGACAGAGGGCAGTTAAAAATGCAGCATGAATGGTAGTGAGAGTTGAACTCTTTGCTTGCCTGTGTTCTCTCTTCCCCAAATAGCCACATTTTCCCCCTGGCAAAGGCTTCTTCTGTTCTTGGAGCTCCAGTTGGAAAATGATGGCTGGGCAAAAGCCTTCACTGTGGTAGAGACAAGCCTCTCATCCCTTCCCCACTGTGTGCACTAAATCATCCCTTGTTTTTTATGGTTTTATTTGGAGGCTTGATTCTAACATGCAGGTCTGGCATTGTCAGGTTTCTTTTGGCTGTGTGGCACACTTTTATTCCTCAGTTAAAATTGGAGGCAAGCTTCATGATCTTTACTCCTTTAAACGGCTTAAATGTGTTGGAGTAAGAATTACCTGCCTTCAGCTGAGTCCAACCCCAGTGTTTCTGCATGAGTCACTGTTCTTAGAAGGCCAGAACTTGGTCTCATGCAGAGTTGCAGCAGGCAGCCTCTTCTGTGGGTAGCTGGGTGCCTTGAAGTCACATCATCTGTAAGGGATTAAAATCACTGTTTCAGTACACTTGCATTTCCCTTGTGGCAAGCTGTTTTGGAATTTTCGCTTGGGTTATGACCTGCACTTTAAAGGCAGAGAAAATAGACTTTGGACACACAGTTGACTTCCTTTAAATGGCATTGATAATGATAGGGATGTTTGTTTCACGCACTTGTTTCTTTCTTCTCCAAGACTGGAGGCAACTTCTAACAAAGTTAAACAGTAAACCAATACCAGTCATAATATCACATAATCTAAGATCACAGTCTCATAAACAGTGTTCCGTTAAAGAAAAACGATACCCTTTTCTAGCAACAACAATATTGCAGTAAAGATCTAGAAGCTTGTTCAAGAGCCATAGGCACTTTGGAAGAGGCCGGCTTTGCATCCTTCTTCAAAGCTTAAAAACACAGCAGAGTTCCGAACCATACATACGGTTGTTCCGTATCCTCAGAGCAATTTGCAGTGAAAACCCTGCTCCTCACCGCAGATGCAGTATCTTTAGCCAACAGGGACACAGGGCCCTTCTCCCAGGATCTATATGGGGAAAGGCATATGTGGATCCCTGGTTGTGACAGGGAAGAACCAACCCGCTGTAGGGCACAGAGTGCAGAAACCTGGACAGACTCAAAGAATATAAAAATATCAGATGTTGGTTTCATGCTTAGGTTGTCATGCCTCGGGTGGGTCCCACCACCTCACTTTTAAAAGGGCCTCTTCCCAGTTTAATGGGGGTGGTCTCATGATCTGATTGGGTTCAATTGTTTTAAACAATTTTGCAAGTTTTGTTGTTGTGGTGGGAGAACATAATGCTCTTGGGCACCTCCTCAGAATTCCAGCCCCCAATCCTTTATCGCTTACCTATTTTGCTGTATCTCTTGATGAGTTTTGTTATGACCAAAGATCCCTTGGATGGCAAGAAATATGAAGATTGAAAAGCCAACACTTTTATGTGAAATACTGAATTCTGTGGGACATGATCAATAGGGCAGACCACTTTATTAAATTAGGTTTGTCACATGGACTGATGGTTCGCATTAATCTTGTATCTACATACTAGGTTATGGTAGGATAAGTGGAAACTAGTATTTATATACCAAACTCTTAGAAGACCTAGTGGACACTGACCTAGCCTGTGGTTACTATTGTTGGGTACAGTTTCTGCTGCAAGAAGGGCTGTAGGTTTTAACTGGGAATATGATTTACTTTGTATGAGCCAAAAAACACCCATAAATATCACATTGTAGAAAGCAAAACTCTTCCAAGTCCATAACAGAATAAATTATGTAGATGACCAATATTATGTAAATTTTTCACTCAAGCACATTTATTTCTCAGCAAGTTGCTATTTGTTTTCATCCATAAACAAATACCACCTTCAAACTTCAATCAGTATCTAGTGATCTAGAATGTAGGAGTAAAGAGATCTGAACTCCAAAGGTTAATGCAGACAATCTGTCTCTTTGATGTTTGTATAAACTTAAATAAATAAGGTATGGACATATATCCAGTCATGAGAAATACTGAATTGAGGCTAAACAGCCTGCATGCTACCCAGCCTGTGTGTATGTAATTTTAAATACAGTGGTACCTCGGGTTAAGTACTTGATTCGTTCCGGAGGTCCGTTCTTAACCTGAAACTGTTCTTAACCTGAAGCACCACTTTAGCTGATGGGGCCTCCCACTGCTGCCACAACGCTGGAGCACGATTTCTGTTCTCATCCTGAAGCAAAGTTCTTAACCCAAGGTACTATTTCTGGGTTAGCGGAGTCTGTAACCTGAAGCGTATGTAACCCGAGGTACCACTGTACCGTATGCACTCCTAGAAGACTGGGTTCAGTTTGTGAATCCAAGAGTCTCAAATTCCAGACCATAGTCTTAAGTACTGTTTAAAGATAACATGCCAAAATCAATGGGGTGATCTAAATAGTCATATACTGTACAGAGCTTGGGCATTAGTGTCAGGAAGAAGCAAGCTATTTTGGCTGACTTGCCAGTTTGAAGCTTGTCTACACATTAGTTAGCTTATACTTGTTTGCACATTAGTTCCTTAACTTCATCTATTTGAGTACCTTAGCACCCTACAGGAACATCGCTATTCTGACTGTTTGTTCCAGCAGTGAGCATAGGCAGCTAAAGAGAATATGTTGCAACAGGGCTCAACCAGCTAAGAGTCCCCATAAGTGCAGCCAGATACTAAGCACACGGCAACTTCTCTGCTCCTGGGTTGGTCTCCAGCTCTGCCAGGACTAGGCTCTCCATCTGGAGAGCCTTCTTCTAGCCTTGCGCTTTTGGCAAGCTGAGATTCCCTGTCACTGCTGCCAGCCACTCACCCTAGCAGCCACCACAGCTTTTCTTTGCCAGAGAAAACAAGGCATTTGCTGTATGAGCTGCTTTTCCTTTTCCTCTCTCTCTCTCTCTCTGGCTTCATCTGTGATTTTCCCTACCGTTATCTCTTCCAGCTACAGGCAAGTGCAGTCACTGCCAAAGCAAAATCTGAAAACAGCCCATGCAGTGATTTCCTTGATGCTTCCAGCTAGGAAAACCTGGGGCTGCTTGGAGGAGGAGGAGATGCTGCTGAGAGTGCAGGTTGAGTCATGGGGTGGAAGTGTGGAATGTGGCTCCAGATGCCTGTACTGGCTGCTTGAATGCAAGGCTGGTAGAGTTTCCTGGATATGGTTCTGCATTAAGAGGTTAATAAGGGTACCTGCTCTGTCCGTCTGGTATTCTATTTCTCTGAATAAAACCTGCACAAGTGCCTTTTGAAAAGCTGATTCATGTTATTGATTGGTTCAAAAATGGTATTTCCCTGTTAATGATCCACTGATGGGAATTTACTTTTAGAGATTCATAATGTATGTTCATGAGGGATGGCAATGATGTCCCAAGCTTCATTAATTTGGAACTGTTATTAATTCAGGCAGTTAGTAGTTGTGATTGCAACCGTATGATCTCCTAATGATATTGTGGCACCTGTTATTTACAAACATTACAGGATGCAGCTTAACAACAAAAAGCCCTTCCAAAAAAATGTGCTGGAGGTATTAATCACTTTTGATGCTGAAAGTTGCATCCATTTGCACTTTGGCTGCTCAAGCAAAAGCCATGGTAGAATCTAGAAAGGCCACTAGCTATTCCATTCTGTGATCAGAGACTGGGCTGGATTCAGTCTAAGGGAAGATTTCTTACTGTCTCCCTCTCTCTCCCTCTGCCCCCCTCCATGTTCAGACATGTATTTTCCCTTTATATTTTCTCCCACTCCAGAGCTGGTCTGCTCCCTTCCCCGCTTCCAGGCAGATGTGGAGGGAATGGGAGGTTTCACTCTGTAGATGTTACTGCCATTGAAGTGCCAGCAGTGAAGTGGGCAAGGGCAGCAGGGTTTTCTACCCCTGTAGAGGGGAGCCTTGAGAGGCTGGATCCCTCTGCGGGCAGAGAGGAGATCTGCTATGCCCTTAGGTCTCAAGGCATCCTTCCAGGAACTCTTGTTTTGTGTCCTTAGTCTTGATCCAGCTCATTATTATCCCCCAAAAGTCTTAAAACTGTTGCAACCTTTTTATTTTTATTTTAAAAAGCTTATCACTCCAGGATGGAGTAGGAGGACAGGAGGAAGGGACAGGGGATGGGGGAAAAGAATGCATTTTATGCCTTCTGTTTGTCTTAAGAGGCCTGGCAAGTTTGAGGGTTGGTGTGGGAAGAGGTTAGGGAAATATCAGGAAATTGGTCTCTCCCTCTTGCCTCAGTGGTGGTTTCAGAACCCTGCAGAACTTTGGAGGAAGGGTTTAGTAGGAGTGTACGCTGGTATCCGCCCCAGACTCTCTAAATCAGTGGTTCTCAGACTTTTTTTCTCTGGGCCACACTTTCATAATAAAAATCTGCTCATGCCACAGCAGGTTTTTTTATTGATAAGAAATATATTGGAAAACAAAAAGAAGCAACTCCTAGCAGTGCTTGATTTATAACATTGCACGCAATTACTTTATAATACGATCACGGGACATCCAGAAAATATAAAATAGTGCAGCTACAGGAATCATTCCCAAAGTATAATTTTTAAAGAGCCCCTTGCATGTTTACCTTAAGTATGTATGGAAACTCAATGGGAGGTGTGAGCTTGCTTTTGCTGGGTAATTTCATTTATATTAAGTTGGATCTGAGACAGGCAAACTCATCTCATCAATTTCTCCCTAGCCAACCTAGCCTAATACTACACTATACCATAACTGCGCTGATATGTTCAAATGTTTATTTGATTGCCCTTGAATCTTTCCGCCGCACTTGCCATTCTCTCCTGCCACACCCTTTGAGCACCACTGCTCTAAATACTTCTGATCTGTGTCTTTCTCACCTTGTTCCTACAAAATATGTTTCTGGGTGTTTGCTTTACATTGCTCAAAGAATTTTCTCAACAACTGGACTTTTAAATGAAGTTTCAGAAGAGTCTGTATTTCAGAGACACCGTTTTTTTAAAATAAAAAAAAAACATGTCTGAAATGGCATGAATGAGCCAGTAGAACTGGAGAAAGCTTTCAGAATAAATGACGCCTTGCCACTAGCAGAAATGTTTTTTTATTGAAAAAAAACTTTGTTCAGTTAATCATGATACAAATACACTCATTCAGCCAAATTACCTTTCAGAATCTGTCTAACTAAATCAGTGGTTTCTCTGATTCTGCAAAGGAAGATGGGTACATTATCCCTAATGGTTAGCTAATGGCATATGCATTTAGAAAACTAATTAAACATTATATTTAGCAGATATTAAAAAGTTGCTTCTGTTACTCTAATGGGTTGTTTTTATTTTTTTTATTTTCTTTTAAAAAACAACAACATTAAGGAGAAACTTACAAAGGAGATAATAGGAAAGTAGGTGGTTTGGTTTCCAGTCCATCAAAACAGATTTCATAGAATCATAGAATTGTAGAGTTGGAAGTGACTCTGAGCTCCAACTCCCTGCTATGCAGGAATCTCAACTAAACCATCCATGTTGTCTATCCAACCTCTGCTTAAAAACTTCAAATGAAGGACAGTCCACCACTTTCAAGGTGGTCCATTCCACTGTTGAACAGCTCTCACCATCAGAATGTTCTTCCTGATGTTTAGTTGGAATCTTCTTTCTTGTAACTTGAAGCCATTGGTTCTGGTCCTACCCTCTGGAACAGGAAAAAACAAGTTTGCTCCATCTTCCATGTGATATTTGAAGATGGCTATCGTATCTCTTCTCCATCACCTCTTATCCAGTCTAAATATACCCAGCTCTCTCAGCCATTCCTCGTAAGGCTTGTTTTCCAGACTTTTGATCATCTTGGTCACCCTCTTTGTACACATTCCAGCTTGAAGATTCTTCTTCAAATTTGGTGTCCAGAACTGGACACAGTATTCCCAGTGTGGTCTGACTAAGGCAGAATGGAGCAGTACTATGACTTTCCTTGACCTGGAGACTATACCTCTGTTGATGCAGCCTAGAATAGCATGATCTTGTGGTCTAGCAAGACCTCTAGATCCTTTTCACAGGTACTACTGGCAGATGGTTCTTCCTGCCTAAGTGTAGAACCATACATTTGTCCCTATTGAAAATTCATTTTCTTGGTTTTGGCCCAGTTCTTCAATCTGGGAAGGTGGTACAACTGGCTGTTCCTATCTGGCATCTCCGAGGATACCGGGCATTGGAAGTGTGCACCTTTCATTTCCACAGTGTTGCAGCTAGAGCTAGATTGTGTGCAGATCTTTGGGAGAGTTTGGGGACTGTTTCTGGCAATCTACATGTTTTGTGAACTACGTCTTTTGCATTCCGTACTTAAGCCAAATTTTGACCAGGCCAGGCAATGGGAAATAGCTGTGGGTCAGTGGTAGAGCACATACTAGCCATGCAGAGGATTCCAGGTTCAGCCCCTGGTATCTCCAGGTAGTCTTGGCAACATCTTAAGATTTAAACCCTGAATGGCTATTAAATGTACCATTTGGAATGAGGCAGTTTCTTCAGTTCTGTACTTTTGTTGCTGCTGCTGCTGCTGCCAATCTTCGTTGCACAAAGCTGCCCCATAACTTTCTACTAGTGAAACTGCAATGTGATGGCTGTTAACAAGTGTTCATATCTGTCTGTCTGTCTGTCTATCTATCTATCTATCTATCTATCTATCTATCTATCTAATTTCCAAGCTGACTCAGTGGCTTTTTAAAAAATAATTACTCCCATCATTTGGAACTTTGCCTTTTGTGCCTTCAGTGTACAAAGCACATTTTTTCCAGCAAGCTTTAACTTTCTTAAGCAGGCCCTGCCCTGGGGGAGTGAGGAGTCTATTTCACAGTCTAATACATTTCGCCATTAAAGAGCTTCCTCTTTTAATTCCAGGATATTCCAGAAGGAAGCACTTAATTTGAACTGCATTGCAATGAGTAGAAAGCTAGCCTTCTGGCATCCAAAGCTTCCTAATTATTTGCCCTGGGGAGAAGAGCGGATGGCAGCGGAAGTGGAAGCAGAGGCTCTGGAGAGAAAGGAAAGATGGGAATGCTCCAAATTAAATAAACCATACCGAGAAGGAATTGGAGGTACCACATTCTTCCTTTCCGGAGACTCCCTAAAACCTTCATTTATTTTGACTTACAGCTGAAAGGTTTCACTGTCACCTCTTCATTGTTCTGCAGTAGAACAACAAAAAGCTGTAACCATGTGGAACAAATATTGAGAAGCAAACTGTTTAAGCACATGGTACACTTTGTCGCATGCTTGGGTTTCCAATATTTCAGGTTTTTCTAAAGCGAGACACTTGATTCCTTCCTAACAAAGCCTGAGAAACCAGGAGAAGAGGGGATTGAATTTTTTTAATGTGGGAAAGATTGGGAGGGAAGTCCAGCCCTGCCTTACCTTCCTGCAATGCCTAAAACCTGAATAAAAGCATATCAACTAAAAGTTGGCAGTGATGGTAGGATAGGACTTGAATAGTTCCTGGAATGCCTTCTGCTCAGGGAATTGTACATGAGGTTCAGCATATAGGCCTAAAGACACCTAGGCAGGAGGTTTCAGAGATGCACCTAAAATAGTCCTATTTGAAGCACTCTCATACCATTTGAACAGTCATGGCCTCTGCCATAAAATCACAGGAACTGTAGTTTGTTAAGAGTGCAGAGAACTGTTAGGAGAGCCTGCACACAGTTCCCAGCACCCTTAACAAACTAGGTTTCCCAGGGTTCTTTGGGGGAAGCTGGTGTTAAGAGTGCTTTAAATGTATGATGTTGAAGTGACCTGGTAAGAATAAGGAGAAGCTGCCTTACACTGAGATAGTCCTTTGGTTCCTCCAGATCAGTATGATCTTTCTTGGCTGGTGGTGGCTTTCCAGAAAAGGGACCAATCTAGGACCATTGAGCTGTGGACTGCCTCAAGCCCAACCTTGGATTAGTGCAAAAATGTGGGTTCTCAAAGGGGAGCTCCCAGCAACTTTGCTCCTTTTTTGCTGCTGTGCTGAGCAAAGCCAAGGTTTGGCTTAGGAGGTCATCTTAACCTGGACCCAGACAAACTGCTTTTCATTGCAGTTCATATATTCACTCCAGTTTTCCTAGTTCCTTATAGTTCTTCTCAACATTTCCATACACTGACTATCTGATACTTCTGAATGCCCAACTTTATGAATGCCCTGTGCTGTGAGTCATCTTTATATTCCCCGTGGCATCCACATTTGGATCGTATTTCAATTTTTCTGGAAATACAAATATAGTTCTATTACATTACCTGATACACCGGCAGTTAATAAGCTAGTTGCCAGATATATTCGGAAAACAAGACGGGAATGGGCAGCAGGGACTAGGCGAGCAGAAAAGAGACCATAATCGTCCTTGAGTATTGCTAATCATGAGGTTCATTTTGCATTATTACGGAATCCTAACTGTTGAGGAAACTCACCCAGTGGCTTATTTGACAGGAAAACTGGTGATGAAGTGACTGTTCCTCAGTGTTTGCCAGATGCTGGAGTCAGGGGAAGAGAGAAAGCAAGCAAGAAAGAAATGAAAGGTGAGAAAGTGGCAGTGTCTTTGGTTGAGTCTGGTGGTGCTCTTTCAGATAGAAGCATTTTTGGAGTGAGTTCAGTTTGAACACTCATCACTACATGTTTAATGGTTCTGTGCTTAGTCATGCAAAAGGCCTCATGGTATATTTTTCATTATCCACCTCTCCCAGATTTTTGGAAAGCTGTCATTGCTTTTTGCAGTTATAAGCAGCAAAATCTGGTATCCTGAGCTGCCTTCCATCCTGTACACTTTCAAGTTTAGCAGCTTAATGGAGACCATTCCAAGTTGGCTTGTCTGCTGGGAAGCATTGTGTATTGTATAACTCCCATCATCCCCGACCCAGTGACTATGCTGACTAGCTCCCAACAACTAATATGTCATTCAGGGATTTGTGTTATTTTCATGGGCTTTTTCTATGTGCTCCATTTCAACCCCGCCCCCCCGCAATAGATCAATCATATAAATAAATAAATAAATAAATCTCCAACCTTGTTGTAGTAGATCCTGGGTCACGTTCCAAGATTGAACAGTAAATTCTCATGGAGAGCTAGCTAGGCTTATTAGCAATATAATGCTCCCATACAGCTGCTCATTTGCACGGGAAAGGTCATCAGTGGTGGGCAAACTCTTTTCGAGAAATTTGCCACCATCACTACCTCAGTAAGCTTCTAAGGAAACTCAGGATTCACCAGAACACAGTTGGAAAGATATTGTGATGTTGTGTGGTTTTCAGAAGGCAACCCCCCTCCGCCGCCCAAGATTCAGTAAAACTACTGATTTGCTCCAATTATGTTTTGGTATACTGGCTTTCCACAAAGGGTGGTTTTAACACAGCAAGAATGGACGCTTTTAGATCTCCTTCCATTTCATGCAAAGAGAACGGGGAAACACACAAGTCTAAGGCTCTTGCTGGCTTGTTTGTGTAGCAACAACCCTTAGTTTGTCGTTACATCTGAACCTGGCCCAGAAAATCGTGCCCATTTTAAAAACGTATAAATTCTGAGGAACCTTGGGGAAGGTGCTTGAAAAGTGCAAAATCGCATGCCTTGACAACTAACATTTTAAACTTTGCATGGCTCAAAAGCTTTCCTCTGACTCTTGCTGTTGTTAGAGGAATAAAACTCTGTGTGTTCCTGTGTGGAGGGGGGAAGACTCCAAGCATAATACATGATCAAACCCCAATTTTGTTTAAAATCTGCTCTGTTCCCTAGAGCATTGTGTACTTGCTTTACCCGGAGTGTGTGCTTTTTTACCAACCCCTCTCCCAGAGGTTGCACATTATCCTGTTACTTAGTTATGAGGGGCAACTTGCCTTGTGTGGCGACAGTTTGGGAAGAGGCATAAATAAGACACAGTTAATTGAAAGCAGATTCCCACTGTCTACCTCTAAAACCCACCCAGTCCATTAAAGCTCTCATGAATGAATCACTTTTGCAAAGAGAACTCTTTGCTCTTCTTCTGCCTCACTAAACTATTACCTGGGGGAGGTAGAAGCTCTTGAATTTGGTGACATTGATTACTAGGGAATAAACAACACGTTAAAGTACAGTGTAGCGTTCAGAAGCCAGAAGGACACGGAGATTTAGCCCTTTGAACCTGCTTTGTTTCAATGAGTGGGTACGGTTGGTAATTGATACAGTGATAAGGAAAGGTCTTGACTGCATTACCTGGTGTCAGCTTCCGCTGCGCCCTGAACGAAGACCACAGACTGTATTTCATTTGAAGTGTGCTCATGCAAGAACAATAGATCACAGATTTAAGATGGGGCCTGGCTACTAAAGCAAGAGTGCCAGGTGGAGCAGCGCGAGAGGTAAATAGCCTTTTGTTTGCCTTTTAAGAAATAATAATTGGGGCAGCTGCTGCTGGAAAAGGATTATTTATAGCAATAGCAGGGTTAGGCAAATCAAGGGCAAAACTTTGCACTGCTGTGTCTTTTAATTTTTGAGTTACATCTTTGGGAGGGAATATTACAAATACCACATAGACTTACCTTAAGCATCAGCAAGTCATTTTAAGAAGGGGATTTTAAAAAAAAGCAGTAGCAGCATTTTGTCTGTAAGTTAAGCTGTTCCAGTTATCCATTGGTTTTGAGTTTGTGTGTGTGTGTGTGTGTGTTAAGATTGTGCAGTTCTCTTTTGCTTGGTTCATTCTCAAGTCAGCCTGGATAGCTCAGTTGGTTCGAGTGTGGTGCTGTTAATGCCAAGGTTTCAGGTTTGATCCCTGTATGTATGGGATGGCTGCATGTTCCTGCATGGCAGAGGGACTAGATGAGGTCCCTTCCAACACCACAATTCTTTGTTTCTACGTTTACAACATTAGGCCCATGTGCCACATTTTGATTAGATAGGGAAGGACCATAGCTCAGCCGTAGAGCATCAGTTTTGCATGCAGAAGATTCCAGGTTCAATTCCTAGCTTTTTCTTCTTTGGCAATCACTCGTAGCCAAGCAAGATTGTCCTCCGTGAACATGGTCTTAACAGGGACTCTGTAAGTGACAGTGGAGGCAAAACTTTTGCATCATAGTAAAATCTACACTCCTTGAAAGTTGTTCAGACTAGCTAAGTGTGAGTCCATGTACAGAAAAATCCCAGCAGGGGCAGATCTTGCTCAACAATGGATTATTATGTATCGTTAACAATAATAAGCTTGAAATAATAGTACTGAAAATTCAAACATGAATGAAAGAACGTAGCATGGAGAGGAACAAGCTACAATACCTCTGAAATAATTGACCATCACGACAACTAGGTTAAAGGATGTGCTACATTAGGCTTTCTTGATCAACATCAATAAAACATCTAAAAATAACTACACAGATATAGTCTAAGTTGATTAGCAGTAATTGCCCTGAGTCAGTGTAGTCACTGATGGGTGATGTCATGTGTAATATTCTCTTAAAGTGATTTTAGCAGACGTAGCCTTTTGAAGAGCTCTTATAGTCGGCATAAATATCTTCCTGGTTCCAAGCTGGATGCCAACAGTCAATGATATGTCTAAATATGACATAATACGGTATTAGATTATATCTTTGTGCTTTTCTTGTTATATGTTGCCAAAGAAAAATGACAGCATCTGTCTTTTTAATGCAAAAAGGGAGCCATTAAAATCTTTGAGAAGCAGAACATGGTAGCTGGAAAATCATGTAAGAACAATGAAGGTGAGCTTTCAAATATTTATCTAGGATCTGCAAACCTCTCAGTCACAACATAAGCATTTGACTTTTCGGCCAAGTCTGGAGATGATAACAGTAGAGAGGTTCTTATCCTATGCTCATAAATTGAGGCAGAACATCATGTACATGTATAGAGGAGGAGGCATAGTTGGCTTGTTCCCTAAAAAGGTCTGGGCCTGACTCAGTATGTGTTTGGTTTAAATGTAGTAGTAGTAGTAGTAGTAGTAATAATAATAATAATAATAGATGCATTATAGGACTCCCCCCAATATATATAACCTATAACCTAGGTTATATATATATATAACCTAGGTTATATATATATAACCTATTGCATTGCTATGAGGAACAAAAGGTACTCCTCTTCAGACTGGACCAATAGTATTTTTCTCAGTCCTGGTCAATCCAGAAGCCTCCGACTGCTTGCCAAATGCAGAAACTAATGTTGGGCACCTACCTGCATTCTATGCCTGAAAAAGATTCTGAGGCCAACATGATAGCTCAGTTGGTTAGAGCATGCTGCTGATAACCCCAAGGTAGCAGGTTTGGTTCCCATATGGGACAGCTGCATATTCCTGCATTGCAGGGGCTTGGACAGATGATCCTCAGGATCTCTTCCAACTCTACAATTCAACCTTGTATGCTGGCCTGCCGCTTCCTTCAGTACATCACAGATACCACATTGGACTTGAGGTTGGGGAAGAGCTGCTAGCAGCTGTTGTCCCTCTTATTAATAGACAGAGGCCAGGGACCCCTACTTCCTTGTGGTCATAGTGAGCATGGGGAACCATTCCCATCCTCAACACAATAGCAATGCCAGGATCATACAAGCTGCCCACATTAAGTGAAAAGTACAATTTTGTGTTTACAATCTCTTAGCAGTTGAATAAGTATGTAATTTAACTCTGGCTCTAGTTTTTCCAATGTTTCTTCCAAGTCCCGATTCATTAGCTTTGCACTTCACCTCCCTTCTCCAGTTATCAGTCTTTCCCTCTACAAGGGCATTATGAACCCAAAGTTGCACATTTGATTTGGAGGCCGCATCCTCCAGCAAAAGCAACTTTTAAAGAAATAAAATGGAGTGGGAAATGAATGGATGGATGGAGGGATGCATGAATGCCTGTTAGTTGGAAAGACCTTTTTTCTTTTTCTCTTCCGTTCCTTATCACAGATATCTTCCAGAAGGCAAAGAACCTCACCCCCCAAAAAAAAAGTCCCCTTAACTGTCAATCCAATCAATTGGGATTTGTCCCCCCCCCCCCGTCAATAATTAACAAAAGCTTTAAATCAATTCAGCTTTGCGGTACTAGTTGTAATACTTAATGTTTAACAAGGAACTGTAATCCTCTTTCACAATTGAAGCATTTGGCTTTGTAGAATGTAAAAGTGATGACTGGATAAGTTAAACAATGGCCAGGATCCAACCTACTCTCTCCAGTGTTTTGAGTGGAAAGTGTTTCCATTCAAGTGGAAGGGGTTTTATTTCCTGCTGGTGAGAGTCCATTGGGCATCACAGGATGTTGCTTCAGAAGCGTTGTGGTGGGGGTGGCTTTGTGGGGCAGCAGAGGATGCTGTTGGAAGGGGGTCTGAAAGGAGATCATCATTCATGGCACTTTAGACCCCACCCACAGCTTGCTTGTGGTTTCACAAGAAAACAGAGCAGGAGCCATATTTAGTTGGTGTGCTATGTCTCAAGGAGCCATGGCTCATTGGGGCTCAGCCCAAAGCCAGCATTCAGGGAGAAGGATCAGTCGTCTCATAAGAAGAGGATATTTAAGAAAATGGGCAAAGGGCCTTCCAGTGCTGATTGGCAACACTAAACTAAGCTGACACAGAGAGGGAATGGTTGTAACAGTCATGGTGGATGCAGTGATGCAGGCAGGTCCCCTTTTTTCCTAGTGTCATTTGTCACTTCCGATTACTGAGAAATGGGGGGGGGGGTAAGGCTGGGCCCATCACCTCCTGGCAAATAGAAGGGGAAGAAATGGAGGCAGTGAGAGATTTTACTTTCTTGGGCTCCATGATCACTGCAGATGGTGACAGCAGGCACGAAATTAAAAGATGCCTGCTTCTTGGGAGGAAAGCAATGACAAACCTAGACAGCATCTTAAAAAGCAGAGACATCACCTTGCCAACAAAGGTCTGTATAGTGAAAGCTATGGTTTTCCCAGTAGTGATGTATGGAAGTGAGAGCTGGACCATAAAGAAGGCTGATCGCCAAAGAATTGATGCTTTTGAATTATGGTGCTGGAGGAGACTCTTGAGAGTCCCATGGACTGCAAGAAGATCAAACCTATCCATTCTTAAGGAAATCAGCCCTGAGTGCTCACTGGAAGGACAGATCGTGAAGCTGAGGCTCCAATACTTTGGCCACCTCATGAGAAGAGAAGACTCCCTGGAAAAGACCCTGATGCTGGGAAAGATGGAGGGCACAAGGAGAAGGGGACAACAGAGGATGAGATGGTTGGACAGTGTTCTCGAAGATACAAACATGAGTTTGACCAAACTGCAGGAGGCAGTGGAAGACAGGAGTGCCTGGCATGCTCTGGTCCATGGGGTCACAAAGAGTCGGACACGACTAAATGACTAAACAACAACAACAATAAAAGGCAGTGGAGAGTTTGGTGTGGACCCAATGCCAGGAGCTTTGGATTGGCTCTGCCACTGCGCATGCACTGGGCTCCCTGCTTCCTTCTGTGTCCCAAGTAAGGATGCAGGCAGGAGGGAGCTGGCTGAGGGCAGAATGAAGTTGTTGGGGCAGTGCCCCATTTATCTCCATTGACTAGCTTCCCCTAGTACCTTCTCAGCACTGAGTAATCAAATCCAGCTGATAGGCATCCAGGAAAGGAAGAGAAAGGCTTTCAAGTCAACGAATGTGTCTTATTGGTATGCTTGAATTCCTACCTCTTAAATTAGAAATGAAATCCTTCAGGGTAGTCACAAATAACTGGCAATTGCCAGATAGCCATTTAAAAGGTAACCATGTGCACATGCAACCTTGTGGGGGAGTCATTTCTCCCTACCATCCTGTTACTTCTCCATTTCTCCCCGATTATTGAGCCTTGGTAACAATGGTAGTTTTACCATGTGGTTAGAGGTTACAGGCAGCCATGTATCTCGCCATGTGGATACAATTACCATAAGCTAAGCTTTAAAGTGATGACTACTTGGCCTGCAAGCATTTATTTTTATAGTCCAAGGTAAAAAAAAATTTTTTTTTGAGGATGGAGGCTTTGAGCAATTTTACTTTGGGATTTTCTCCAATAATGAAGCCTCTGTGGAGAAAAGGAAGTCCAGCAAGTTCATTCTCTATCTCTGAATATAGTTTCTCCATCTCTGGTGACACCATAATTAGAAACTGTACATCTTTCCTACATATCTAAAGCATTTTTCTCCCCACTGTGTCAGCATTATATTTTAGCTTTGTGGTCAAGAGCTAAGGCCATAAAGGTATTTTTAAACTAAAGTTTCTTTAAGCTAGTAAGTTCAGAAACTCTTTTGACTTGTGGCCTTCTTCTAAAAGTCAGTTTACCTTTTGGAACTCCATCTCCACTGAGCTTTTTTAAAAAATGAGTGAGAGTCGCCTGGGATATCCCCTATCCATTGTTGGGCTCCAACTCCCCTGTGTTGAGACTTTCTTTTTACAATCAAGTTGTCTTTTAAGTTTTATGAGCTAAATAAATGAACTAGAAGAGAAGCCATGGGAAAATACTAAAATAATATTTAGTGATGGGGGATTGGGGATTGGAAATTGAATTTCATGGTTCTAAAACCCCCGAGCCTGTTTCAATCCAAGTCCATAATGACCTGAACTTTGTTCCTCCCCCTCCCCAGCTTCCCCATCTGTGAGCGTCCCTATTACCCACTTTTTCTAACTTAAACAAGCAAAATGGGTATCAGGCCGGATTTGAGGAGCTACAGGGGTACCTCCGGTTACAGACGCTTCAGGTTACAGACTCCGTTAACCCTGAAATAGTACCTCAGGTTAAGAACTTTGCTTCAGAATGAGAACAGAAATCGTGCGGTGGTGGCGCAGCGGGAGGTCCCATTAGCTAAAGTGGTATCTCAGGTTAAGAACAGTTTCAGGTTAAGAACGGACCTCCGGAATGAATTAAGTTCTTAACCCGAGGTACCACTGTATAAAGATCAGAATTGAGTTCTGGGTGCTGCCACAACTAAGCAACAGCATCTACTGGACAGTGGGAAACATAGAAGCAGGGCTGGGCGCTATCTGGTTTTCAGCACCATGATGTATCACCAGCTAAATATAACAATATATCATATATCGGCAGTGGTGGAGGGTCTTTCTGGGCCTCCCTACAGTGGCAAGAGGCCCCCCATACCTCCCCACAGCAGCGGAGGGCCTTGACGAGGCTCCCTGCGGCAGTGGAGGGCCTTAAAATATAAGGAGGAAGTAGTGGATTAAATAAAAAATATAAAGTAAACTTCCATATAATATATTTAATGTATTTTCAACTAATTTAAGAGTAGTTTAAGTGATTTACTAGCCAAGATGCATCTGCTTTCCCACTCAGAGGTCCCACATAGAGGTTCAATCTATGCATGCATAAGCCCCACTGAGTTTAACTAAACTTACTTTTACTTTCCTGGGAGTAAGTCTCCATGATTTCAGTAGGGATTGCTTGTGAGTAGACATGCGTTTGCTTGCACTGCTTACCGACAAATCCCCTCCCCATCATTCTTACATAGTACCCAACCTCCCATTTCAGCTAAGCATTCTCTCCATTCAGTCCTCAACAGAGCCCCCCCCCCCCTGCAAAAATCCCCATACCACCAATCTCTCCCTTTTTAAAATCTCTCCTCCTTATAAGGGAGGGAAGGAGGGCAAGCAAGCAAAGACTTAATCTCCTTTAAATAAATTTTAGAAACCTTCATTTTTAATATGGAGGAAAACTATTTAGGGGGAACCACCAGAAAACAAAAATAAAAACTCTTCCCACCCTTTTTTGGGGGGGGTGGGGGGGTCAGTGTGAGGAAAAATGTGTTTTCCAGTTCTTTGTTTACATTCTCTGTTTACTTTGCCCCTGGATCTTTAATTGTCTAGCCATGGGGGGGGGGGGGGTCCCTCCTGGATTGTTAGCAGGCTCTGCATAATTAGCTGAGTTCTAAGTGGAAAGATACAGGTGAAGCTGGAAGAGTTTGCTGGTTTGTGTGAGAGCTTATCCTTATTTCTTATTGGCTAGGAGGGAGAGAGCAAACAAAGCCTGCAAAGCATTAGTTCCACGTTTTATTCACCAGTATACAGTGGTACCTTGCTTCTCAAACTTAATCCGTTCCGGAAATCCGTTCCAAAACAAGGTGTGCTTTCCCATAGAAAGTAATGAAAAACAGATTAATCTGTTCCAGACTTCTAAAAACAACCCCTAAAACAATGATTTAGCATGAATTTTTCTATCTAATGTGAGACCATTGATACATAAAATGAACATACTGTACTATAAAATAAATAACACAGTATTGTAGATGATTTAGATTTTTTTCCCTTACCTGCACTGATGATAGTCATTGTTTGGATGGGGGGCTTTTATCCATTTCCGCAGTCACACAATCAATCAATCAGTAGCTGAACTGGGTTCCACACAGTCACAAAAACAAATTAACCGAAAAAGCCTCAAAAACAAAAAATCAACAGCAATAACAAAAGTGCCAAACTTAATCTGTTCTGGAAGTCTGTATGATTTCCAAAATGTTCGAAAACCAAGGCTTCTGATTGGCGCAGGTGCCCTGAAAACAATAGCCGACAGCCGCATCAGACGTTTGGCTCCTGAAAAAGTTTGAAAACTGGAACAATTACCGGAACGTTTCCAGCGTTTGGGAACCAAGGCGTTTGAGAACCAAGGTACTACTGTATTGCCTTGTTGAAACACTTAATACGATGTTGTTTTAATACCTGGCATTCAACGATTTATCACACAGCCTTAGATCGGAGCCACATTTTCTTGGGACTGTGATGATCTGGATGTGCTGGCATGCGCTTGCTTCAACATCCATTGACCTGGGGAAGCAGTGTATAATGCCTTGAGCATTTCCACCATCTGTTTCCATGGAATGTTTGTGCCACTGTCCATCTCTTTGTGATGTCAACTAATGTTGCAACAAGTATGTGTGGCAATTGCCTCAAGTCAGCCTTCCAGCTCATTGCCTTAGTAAGGTGAATTTGGATAAAAGAGGAAGGGCTGGCTTGGAGGTTAGTAGCAAAGTGATCTCTAGGCCCCATAATGCTCTAGCCTTCTGATAACATCGTCAGGAATGATAGGACTGGGCAGGAAATATGTGGAGAAAGCCTTGTCTCCCACTGTCCTGCCTTGTTTGCGGTTGGATTAGAGGGTGATTTAAATACAGTGGTACCTCGGGTTAAGAACTTAATTCGTTCTGGAGGTCCATTCTTAACCTGAAACTGTTTTTAACCTGAGGTACCACTTTAGCTATTGGGGCCTCCCATTGCCACCATGCCACTGGCCCGTGATTTCTGTTCTCATCCTGAGGTGAAGTTCTTAACCTGAGGTACTACTTCTGGGTTAGCGGAGTCTGTAACCTGAAGCGTCTGTAGCCCGAGGTACCACTGTATATGTGTCCCATGTCTGGGTCAGCGTTTGAAATTCTCCAGGCGCCAGGTGCATTTTACACCTGGCTATCGGCCACTTGAGACCAAGTGAAGATGCCCAGGTGCCAGGATGGTGCCTGACATCTCCACCACCTGGAGGTGCATGCCTGGGGATCCTTGGATCATTCCTGATTTCATATACTAGCAACACATCTTGTAGAATTCTATCCGTTATATTTTATCAGCACAATCAGAATGAATTTGAGGAACCAAAAAGTCGTATTGAAAAAATGCGACTTTTGAGCTGTCTGGCCCCTAAATGGCAACTA
The DNA here is from genome assembly GCF_964106915.1 of Podarcis gaigeae. Lineage (NCBI taxonomy): Eukaryota > Metazoa > Chordata > Lepidosauria > Squamata > Lacertidae > Podarcis > Podarcis gaigeae. The sequence goes on from NC_139681.1 coordinate 21,516,861, forward strand.
GACATTCCGTTTGGGTGACTGTAACCCTGGTTTAAAGAGCCACTTGGTGCCTAGTTATATATCTGAGTTTCTAACACTGGTTTTGGTTGCTGTGTGGCAACCCCAGTTCCCTTTGGAGCCATGTGGAGGACCTTCTGAGTGTTTGTCCTTATCGTGATATTGCTGTAGAAGTGCTAAGCTTTAGATCAGCAGCTTGGAACAGTGATCAATATGATAGCCACTTCATTTGAATGCCTTCCTGACAGGAGATAGACTTTCTTAATTGTTATAAGTGCCAATACAGTTGAGCGTCTGTTGGTATTCATCCAACTTCCATGTGAGTGTTGGCTGTGTCCTAGACTAAGCTTGAGTCCCTACCCACTTTTCAAGGTCTTCAGGTTACCAGTAAATTATATCTATACACTTGGCAATTTCTTTGCAAAATCCTGCAACTAATTGAAATGCCCTATATCAAACAGCAGACCATCAAAATAATTGCAGAAAAAATGGGGGGAAGGCTTCAATTTAAACTTTGAGGACAAAAGCCTTGATGCAGGGGGAATCAGACAAGGTCCCTCCCCCGCCCCTGCTTATATGGAAGCTTGCCAGAGGTTGCATTTATGTTCATTGAAACTTTAATTCCAAAAACCAGCACTTAAATGCTAATAGGAACAGGGTTTAGAAGCTCAAACTGCCCTCCCCCCCTCTCTCTCTCATACACACACACACACACACACACACACCACAAATGTAAGTTAATTCCCCACTCCCAAATCTTGAAAGTTGGCATGTGTTGTTTCTAGTTCGCTGGCTTTTCTTTACAGCACAAGGGAGAGAGGAACCTTCCCCTTACTCCTTCCAGTATGTCAGTCGGCAAAGCAGCTACAAATAATTTGTGGGAAAGTACTGTTTGTGTGTCTTTTTTTTGTTGGAATTTCAAATAGGGCCAAGCTGAAATGGCTTATGTTTTAATTTGACTTCCTTTTCCAGTAATTCTTCAACACGCGCTGCTAAAACAGTTCAACCATGTTTTGAATGGCATTAATGCTAGAGAACATTCAAGTCACTGTATACACCTTGGGGCTGCTTGGATCAACCGGATATCCAAGGTACAGTCATACCTTGGTTTGCTAATGTGATCCGTGTGGGAGGCACATTTGCAACCTGCAGCCCTGTGTCTGCGCATGCATGTGATGCAATTCGGCTCTTCTGCTCATGTGCATGATGCCATTTTGCCCAGACTTACAAGAAACATTAATAATATGAAATTTTCAAGAATCATAGACTTTCTAGAGTTGGAAGGGACCACGCGGGTCAACTAGTCCAGTCTGTAGCAGTGCAGGAATCCTTTGCCCAATGTGGGGCTCGAACCCATGACCTTAAGAGTCTCATGCACTGCTAACTGAGCTATGTGTTTCAGTGAGGCACAAAAACAGTATTTTGGGTGGGCCCTTAGAGGGCAATTGGAATGCTTCTTCTTTTCTGTGCAAACTGTACTCTGTGAGCAGTCATCCTGTTGCTCAAGTGCCGCTGCTGCTGATACAAGAGCATTCAAGTTGCTCCCTAGAGAGCCTGCACTATGGATGTCACCCTTTTGGATTTTTCTGCATCTGACTGTGTCACCTTATTTTAGACACTGAGGGAAGCAGCAGAAAAGTTGCTAACGGGGAAGGCACAAAACTGTTTTGGCAAAAAAGGGAGTTTTCTAGTGTCTTGTGTTCTGTTTGGCAAGCAGTTATTCGGTACTTGAATTACATATTGTGAGAGAAAAGTTGTTGTTGTTGTTTATTCGTTTAGTCGTGTCTGACTCTTTGTGACCCCATGGACCAGAGCACGCCAGGCACTTCTGTCTTCCACTGCCTCCCGCAGTTTGATCAGGCTCATGTTTGTAGCTTCGCAAACACTATCCGGCCATCTCGTCCTCTGTCGTCCCCTTCTCCTTGTGCCCTCCATCTTCCCCAACATCAGGGTCTTTCCCAGGGAGTCTTCTCTTCTCATGAGGTGGCCAAAGTATTGGAGCCTCAGCTTCAGGATCTGTCCTTCCAGTGAGCACTCAGGGCTGATTTCCTTATGAATGAATCGGTTTGATCTTCTTGCAGTCCATGGGACTCTCAAGAGTCTCCTCCAGCACCATAATTCAAAAGCATCAATTCTTTGACGATCAGCCTTCTTGATGGTCCAGCTCTCACTTCCATACATCACTACTGGGAAAACCATGGCTTTAGCTATACGGACCTTTGTTGGCAAGGTGCTGTCTCTGCTTTTTAAGATGCTGTCTAGGTTTGCCTAGACAAACCTAGAGAAAAGTAGAATGTTGCAAATATTTGGATGAGCCTTTACTGTAGATCAGGATGTGGGCTTGATGATCTTCACCTCTTCCTTTTCCCCCAAGGGGAGCAATCACTGTGATACAAGTAGCATATTTGTGTTACACTTTGGAAACCTTGGATAGTCCCTGTTTTGACCTTGGAAGACCCATTGTGACAAACATTGAGAACAGGGTGCTCTCCTGTACCAGTTAGATTTTGTTCTGTATAACAGCTGGAAAGGATAAGGAGTTTGTACATGCGACTGGGGCTGGGGGTGAGGGAGAGATTGAATTCAGTTTGCATTAAAAATTGAACCTACCTAATTTGCACTGCTCAGTGGGAGAACTAAAACACAGCTGTCCTTCAAAATGTGTACATCTCTGAATCTCGTCGTGATGCAGTTCTCAAACCAAACATTTACAAAAATGTATATATTAGTGGAAACATGCATTACGTTAGGGAAGGCCACATGCAAAAATGTGTTTATTAGGAGAAAATCACACTAAAATGCTGATGAATTTTCATGTTACACACACACACATTTATACACATGCAATGCAGATGAGGTGCCCATATATATGTGTGCTCAATATAACAAATGGAGAGGGTCACAAATCATACTTTTCCCATGCCCTCCCAAGTATATATACATGCCAGACCTTAGGGTAGATTCAGATTAGGGATGTTTGAAGAATATGAACTTTGGGAATTATATTGCAAAGTGACTTGATCCACGCTTCCTGGACCTAATGTGCAGGTTGGAACTTAATTATTTGCTGGTGTTCCCAAATATTGGAACATTTTTAAATAAAAAAATGACACAGGGAACCTTGTCTTTGCATACTGTTTTTAAACTATTTTTGACTCAGAAGAATAATTTCCAAGTGCATTTTAAACCTATTTTGATACATTTCCTTTACTCAATAACAATTTCAGTTTAATGCAGAAATGGCATGGAACAGATTTATAGGTGTGCACATGCAAAAGCAACCAAAAATATACTGATTTGCTGACCCCAAACACAGATAAGCAAGATTTGCCCCTAAGAGATGCAACTTATCACATGGAACCCCAAGCTTGAAGCACTATCTTGAAACGCGTTCAGTAGCCCAGACTGCACATAATGACCTTGCGAGGCATATCTGTTCAGAAGGCTCAGTTATTGGTTGGTATGGTTGCCAGAGTTCTTTGTGCTGCAGTGTGTCTTCACAGTTAGCTCAAAGGAAAGTACAAAAAAAAAAGGAAGAGGTGAGAGAAATGGGCATGAAGGGACAGGACAGGTGCTAGTATTTTGTGGACATAACAAGGGCTGCTGAACACTGATTTACTAAGTTTCCCTCTACATGATTAGCAGATGGAATTGAGTTTCCACTTTGTTTTCCACATATATTATCCATGCGGGAGAACTAAGGGACTCTGTTAAAGTTATCATATAGTAAACACTGTTTGTTGCTTCTCTTCGAAAAATGCTTCCTGGTTGGTCTGGGGGATCAGTTTGCCTTTTTTTTTTTTACAGAAATACTTGAATTGTAACTATTTATTACTTTGTAAAAATCTCTATATAAAGCAGCTTCTAATATATAAAACGGAACACAATCAAAATAAAAACAGGATACTGTTGTTTGTTTCCTGTTCTTGCATTTGTGTCACACCTGCTCACAGTGCTACAGCATCAGGCGCTCACAGATCGTATATCATTAACTCATGTAAATGTTATTAACAAGACTTGAGTCAATACTGCTGCGCATTGTAGAAGCGATTACTCTGTCAGCTTAGGGCAGATCCACACCTCGTATTTAAGAGCACATCCAGTTGAACATTTAAAACTTCTGATTTCCCCCCGAAGAACCCTGGGAACTGTGGCTTGCGACGGGTACTGTGAATCATAGCTCCGTGAGTGGGAAACTGCAGTTCCCAAGATTCTGTGGGAGAAGCCATGTGCTTTCAGTGTGATTTAAATGTATGGTGTGGTTTTGCATTTAGTCCTCCACAGAAAGGGTTGCTTCGTTTGTTTGTTTGTTTTTTGGTAGATAATAATATTTTAAAGACTATTATAAAGGCATTGGTGATTCACATTAAGTTTCTTTATGCACTCAAGGGCACTTCTAAATTCTGGAAGGATGCAAAATTCAGTGGTGGATTTCAGGGCCCACTGGGGATGGGACCTTCTGAAGTATGGGAGGCAGAGGCTCGCAGGACATGGGGGAGCTTCATTTGCACTGTGCAGTCCATAGCAGTCTCATTGGTCTCTGTAGAGGCCCTGGTGTTTGACCTAGTTGGCCTAGAGGTCTATGCCCTCTTCTCATGGTACTCACTCAGAAAGATAAACAGAACTATGAAGGGAATTTCATAGAATAGTAGAGTTGGAAGGGATCCTGAGGGTCATCTGTCCAACCCCCTGCAATGCAGGAGTATGCAAGTGTCCCATATGGAGATCGAACCTGCAACCTTGGTGTTATCAGCACCCGCTCTAAACAACTGAGCTATCCAAGTACTGTACATCTTTAGGCCAACACCCTGAGGTAGCACAGCCATTCCAGCCCCTCATCTTTTGAGAGATAACATACCAAAGGAGACAACCTTTTCTCTACATAGACCAGCGGTTCTCAACCTGTGGGTCCCCAGATGTTGTCGGACTACAACTCCCATCATCCCTGAGCTCTGGCCTTGCTAGCTGGGGGTGATGGGAGTTGTAGTTCAACAACATCTGGGGACCCACAGGTTGAGAAAGTCTGACATAGACTCTCCAATATGCTTTAGGGTTTAGGGTTCTTAATCATCTGGGAAACCTACTCCTCTCTAAATCAACCTGTGAGGGCTGCAAGGAGTAAAACCATCTCCAGGGTTGAGGCTGAATGCACAGCCCCGATGAATCTGTGTTGCCCTTTCACATGAGTAACATGCAAAGAGGGCTCTTGTGGAACCCGGTGGCAACTGAGTATTCAGCAGGGTTGTTAGGTATCCCATTTGAAATGGAATTTGCTGGGTCTACAAATCATGCCAAGTGATTCATTTCCCCACAAATCACCAAGTTTTCAAACCTATCCATTCTTAAGGAAATCAGCCCTGAGTGCTCACTGGAAGGACAGATTGTGAAGCTGAGGCTCCAATACCTTGGCCACCTCCTGAGAAGAGAAGACTCCCTGGAAAAGACCCTGATGCTGGGAAAGATGGAGGGCACAAGGAGAAGGGGACAGCAGAGGACGAGATGGTTGGACAGTGTTCTCGAAGCTACCAGCATGAGTTTGACCAAACTGCGGGAGGCAGTGGAAGACAGAAGTGCCTGGCGTACTCTGGTCCATGGGGTCACGAAGAGTCGGACACGACTGAACGACTAAACAACAACAACATAATTCAAGTATAAATAAGTTACACCCCATCTTGATCCATAGACATTCAACTGAGATTTCAGCTTCCCTTTATGTGAGGCTCTGAGCTATGTCTGATTTGTTCCAAGTTGAGTTGTTGGAGGTCTACTGATGTTCTTACCATGTGTCTGAAATCAAAGGTGGAAAATTGCAGTACTTTCCTCTTCGGGGATTACATTCCATCATCTTTGCCATATCTTAGTAACACCGTCTGCTCTTAACATTACCGTACATTTCCGATGTACAGTGTTTTTTTGCCAGAGCTGGAGCAGAGCGCATGCTTTCCCTTGTTTTGCTGGAAACTACAGCCGATCAAAGATGCTTCATGTAATGATCATCAGTCTGCCCGGAGTGTCTCTGTGTTACATATTAACCAGCTTTGATGCCTCTTTACATGAGGTCACAGCTTCCCAAATTAATTCTGTCACAGGAGAGGATTCATTAGATTCTTAATTGACTATTTCCTTACAAACAAGCAGGAAGGAACTTCTAGAAAACAAAGTAATTAAACAGTAAGCAATGCAGATAAATCATATTTCTGAGCAAATTAATGAAAAAAATATAGAATTTGTTGCACTTTATACAAAGGGTGTTTTTGTTTGTTTGCTTGTTTTTTGGCAAGTATACAAGTGATAACCCAGGGTCCTCAGCCAATGTTTTTGAAGTTCAAGCTTGGTTTTTTAAGACGGGCTGAGTATCAATCCTGGCTGCAACTTCATGGGCATGGGGAATTTGTGCCTTTTTCTACAGAGTTCTTTCCACCATGAATATGTTTGCAGTTGACAAATGTAAAGTTGGATGTCTCATGCCAGTTTTAGACCTGTGGCACAAACTGATTGCATCATTTACTTTGTGGATTGAAAAATAGAATTGTGCCTTCACAACTCCATTGAATGTTTGAAAAGGGAATAGCAGTTCTTCATAATGAAAGGACTTTCACGTGAGAGGTTCATAGTTATGTTTATCGCTCAGTTCTTTAGCAGTTTTCAGCTGCCAGCAGAGGCTTTCACTGATTTTTTTTTCATATATGAAAGAGTAACGACATGATACTGTTCCAACTACGTTTTGAAAATAAGGAAAAGATTGAAAAAAGTACCTCCTGTATTGCCAGTTTTGTGTGAGGCAGTGGGATAGTGCAAACACTTTTTATTCCGCGCTTAGAGCTGAGCTGAATTTCCATGAGTTCTGATTTTTGTGTTTGATGGGGAGGAGGAAGTGCTTTTGGTGAAGTGTTACAAAAATTGTGCAACGCTTAAAAGTGTTCCTACGCTTTGTCCAAGTGCTGAACATTAATCACAGCTCCAACAGCTCTCTTCAAACTCCCTGGAAGTCTGAGTTTCACCCAGAAAATATATTTAGTAGGGGCGTCTAACCTGTGGCCTTCCAGATGTTGTTGGACTCTATTACTCTATCAAGCCAACATGACTAATAGCAAGAGATGGGGGGGAACTGCAGTCCAACAAAATCTGGAGAAGCCACAGGTTAACCACTTCTGATATTTAGGAATTCTGCCTAAGATTTATCTCATTTGGGTCAGAGAAGTTCCCTGAGTTCAGTCAGTCAAGTTCATGGACTGCACAGTTCTCTTGTTTCTAAGCTCAGATGTTTCCTTGTGCTGTGTTCTGTCAGATAACGACACTCCAGAGACAGTTCCTTGGAACTTAAAAAAAAAAGCTTTTGAAGGCTTTTGAATGCTGACCTCATGGACCTGGCTGCCTGAGACCCCTGGTGCCTTGTTTCACATGGGAGGTAGCTTATAATGAAGATGATTCTGAAACCAGTATCCCTCCTGGGAGGAGAGGCACAGCTCTGAGGTAATGTGGGAGACAAGGCCCTAAGTACTATCATTTGAGCGTAGCTTATGATATAGGGCACAAACCAGAGACATAGCTGTCAAGCGTCCCTTATTTGGCGGGACAGTCCCTTATCCCAGCGCCATGTCGCGCTGCTGTCCCTTATTGATGATGTCCCTTACATACGCTACTGAAGGTAATGGGGCCCTTTCTATGTCCAGCTGTCCTTTGTCAACAACAAATTGTTGCTTTTTTGTGTTGAATATATGCTATATGGTAATTTATGGACCTAATAGGTATCTAAAGCCATTTGCACACAACAAAATATGTATTTTATCAAAGTAATTGTTGATCCCTTATTTTGGCTGCTGATCCCTTATTTTCGAGGCTGCTGGTCCCTTATTTTCAAATCTGTAAGTTGACAGCTATGGTCAGAGACCATCTTCAGGTAGGAACCATCTTTGGTATATAGACCCGTTTTGTAAAAAATGGCCTAAAGGAGAGTTGGAAATTGAAATAGTTGGAGATCTGGACCACCGTATTTGTTCCAGTGGCCTAAGCAGGCTGTATGATGGTGGGAACCTGTAGGCTATTTTGCTCTTTTAGCTCTATCACATCATCTTTAACTCAACTACAAATACCCCACCAACTTTGGATATGCTTTTAAAAAAATACATAAAAGTTGATAATCAATAGTAGTAGCCTCTGTTCATATAGTGAGTACCTTTCTTGTTGAGTACCTGCAGCCCATCTGAACATATTTAGATTTTTGTTTAAAAAAGGGGTGCCCCATCTCCCTTTACAACAAATCCAATCTAGGTGGTTTTTTTTAGTAAAACTAATAAATGACAGCATATACCGGTAGTTTGCTGAGATAACTCCCTAACTGCCTTCAGATCTTGAGCTGGTACTGTTGGTTTCTATTTCCCTCACTGAGCAGCAACTGCAGTCACAAGACATTGTTTTGCATTCCACAGTCAGAGTTACTGTTGGATTCCCACGGGAATGGGAGACTGGATGTGACGTACACTGGTTTCCTGTTTTTCAGTGTTCTCTCGGTTTCTTTGTTAGAGAGATAGTTGCTTCTCTGCTCTCACAGAGGCAAGATACATGTTTGTATTCTCTCAGCATAGAGTGGAAATAAAGTTAAGAATGTGGCACATACTGCTTATCCTTCTGCTGTGTGGACTACTCTGCTTGGGCTCAAGATAAGACAAGCCTGTATCAGCTTCAGATGGGACGAAGCTGGTCAAAATCTCACAGGTACGCCATACCTAACAGCCCCTTCTCAATTTCACCACTGACTTGCTCCTATTAGAATAACATGATCCCATGCATCATATTTTTGCAGGGACCCCCTTGTTTGATTCCTATGGTCAGCTTATATTTCAAAGTGACTGTGTTGCACTTAGGAAAAGTACAGTAGCGGCTAATTTGTATGACTTGATGTCTGTTGCTGCTGACTAAGAGAAAGGGATAGGAAGCAGCAGCTTTGGGGGATAAGTATAAGTAGCACTACACTCCAATCTGGCTACCAAGTGATTCAGCTTCATCCCAACAGGTAATTCTCTGTGAATTACTGTTAATACAACTTTCACAGACAGTTAGCATTAATATTAAAGAACGGGATGCAGATAATGCTTGAGAGTGTTTCCGTTTCCTTTTTCGCTAATTGCAGTGTCATATATTATCTCGTCAGTTACGCACTTAAGAGAGATTCCCTAGCAAGGTATGTTAAGTCTTTGGGGAGATAGTATTGCTGTATTTATTCATGAAGATGCAAATAATCACTTCAGACCGGGGCTGAAATGGTAGAAAGAGAACCCCAACACAGTGCTTCTCAGATCCTTCTTCTCCTCCCCCCCCTTCCTCCTCGTGTTATCCAAAGTCTCACCAGATGTTCATGCATGGTTGTAATGCTTTCAAGGGACCTATACAGAAGCAGAGAAATGCATCCCAACCAGCCCTGTGCCCTTGCCTTGCCCCATATATGAAAGTGAGGCTTAGCAGTTACATGGAATTGTGACATCGTAATAATGCTGCCTATGTCATCAGTGAACTTGGAGAGAAGTGTGTGAAGGTGATGGATCAGTTACTTCATATGTGATTATCATTTGTTGAATGCAGAGTCAACTGGAGACTTTTGTTTGTGTGAATGAGCCCATTAGAGACCAAGCAACACAGAGGGAGGACTTCTGTACCCTATGAAAAAGAAAAGAAAAGGTAGCTGTGAATTATGGTAACAGGGAGTAGACAGTGACTTTTCTATTTCTGGGATGCCAAATTGTCATCTTCTGTGAGCACTTATTCTGCCTTTGGATGCCCTGTTCCAAAATGTCGGTGGAAAAGGGTGGCGGTGGGTTGTGCTCATGTTTGAGTGGGCTGAAAGACCAACCTAGCAGTCTGCCCAAATCTTTTTTCAATACTGGTCATCATCACTGGGGGGAGATTTAAACCAAGCCCTCCATTCTGAATCAAGTGCTCTATTCTTACTCTCTCCCCTTGAAGTAGCCTTGAACACAATATTATTAGAGTTGCACACAAGAAGAGCATTCACAGCCACCCACCATTTCCCCCCCTCCTGTTGGATTGGACCATCATTTTTACACCTAAAGTTCTCTCATGAAATTTGGTGACAGGACATGTGCACGTTGTATTCTGATGCCCATTTAAAGGTGACCAGTGGGGGGGGGGTGAAATCTTGCTTTCCCACTGTGAATGGGGGGGGGGCATAATTAAGTACTTGTAAGGAATAAATCCTACACAAATCCAGAGTGGAGTCCCTGCAATGGTTGGATGCCATCTTCTGCCCCTCCTTCTGGCAACTCCTGCAGCCAAGTATTGCTCTGCATTCCTTTGGACCACATCAACAAGGCCGGGGGGGGGGGGGTGGGTCTTGTTGTTTGGGCAGCCCAGGAGCTCAATACACACTGCTCAGGCTTGTGCCCTGGGGGGTGTCACTTCAGTGCTGCTAACACAGTGGTTTTGACTTCACCCTTGGAGGCATACTCCATTGTCTCTCGAGACAAACGGATGCCAACAGCTGGTAGTATGCTCATAAGAGGCTCCTTAGTTATATGTGTTGAATTATTTCAGTACTGGCAGAATATTGAATAGTAAAGTAAATATATATTCTGTATCTATGTGCAAAGCAGTGTTTTGGAAGATTGAACATCTCTTTGTAGACAGAAAACCCCTCTGCTACTCATTTTCTGCATAAGCTCAAGGAAGCAGATAGGAAATCAATTTTGTGGGGGATTCCCTTCATAGACCGCCAACAGCTCATGCCTTCCCACTTCCATGATTTTATGCTAGGATTGTGAAACATCAAGTAGTTAAATATTTGCAACTGAACAACTGTCAATCATCATTAATAACTGTAGCCATCTTAAGAACTCTTGCTTCCACCACCGCTCTGATTGATTACTGAAATATGATACTTAACCACAGATAGTGGGTTATTAATAGCAAGCATCATGTTTGTCTGGTAACCTCGTTATCTTTTCTATGTGTTAAAAAGAGAGAGAGCCCTGGCTTCACAATCAGAATAAATAAGGATATAATTAATGATATGACCTGTTATCAATAAGATGTGGTGAAATCCTAGGGATAAGACATGGAACTTGTTATTCTGTGATAGAAATGCTGTTCACTGAAAATACAGCAAATGTAGTTTAAATAAATGTCATAAAGAGGCCTTGTTTGCACAGTGTAAAGTATATAGTTAGGGGGAAATCTTTTGCCCTCCTAATTTGTAACCAAGAATCTCCCCTCCACCTCCACCCCAGCAACTGAAACCACCATAGTTAAGCCTGGTTTTGTGAGCTTGAAAAGTTTTTTGGTGGAAAAAAATTATCAAATGAAAACTGAAGAAAAAAATAAAAGACTAGAAATAACAGAAACAAATCGTAATCAATAAACATTCCTAAAATAAGTTGTCATTTCAGGCCAATATTCACTCAGTGTTCATTTAGACACAAATGATTGAAGAGATCCCTGATAGACTCAGCCAATGAAGGTTTTCTTTCAGCTTCATATTTAATTACCTCCCATCTCTGTGTGTGTTTATTTATTTATAATATTTCATATTGACAAATGATGCAAATAAATTGTGTACATAAGTACGATAATTTAGTTTGCCCCAAGTAATTAATTTTTCAGAGCACTTGTACCCCGCTCTGCAGCCTGGAAAATTTCATGCACAGCTTACAAATCAATACAAATATCACAAGCCAGCCCTCAGGCATGGTTTACTCTTGTTTTTTAAATGTTTGTTTTCGTAAGCTGATTTGAATCCCTCTTTTTGCAGAGGGACACTCATTGTAAAGACCCATGTCTAGATATAAAAAAGTGTGACCAAAAAAAAAATCACCATCAGTTGCCCCACCCAGTGGCGTAGCGTGGGGGGTGCCAGGGGTGCCGGCCGCACCGGGCGCAACATCTGGGGGGGCGCAAGTCCAGAGGGAAGGGACAAGTTCCTTCCTCCGCCGGGCTCCCCGCCGCCACCGCCAGCCTTGCGCCCTAGCGCGCGCGCGCCCCCCCGACGCCGACGCCGCTGCGGCTGCGCTCCACTCACTGCTCGCAGGAGGAGCAGCCGCTGCAGCAGCGCCGACGCCTGGCCGGGCACGGGCAGCCTCCACACCCCGATGCCGACGCCGACGCCATCCCCTCGGCCCAGCCACAGGCGGCGGCTGCTTCTGCCGACTGGGAGGGAGGAGAGCTCCGAGGGGCCTCGCCGCGCCCTGCGCTCCCCAAAACCCTCTGAGAGGAAGCCGGCGGGCGGGCGAGGGTCTCCCGGCGGAAGGGGGCACCGCTGGCTCTGGCTCTCAGCGCAAGTCTCAGCCGCGGGGGGGGGGGGCGGCGGGCGAGGACGGAGCGCGGCTGGAAGCCCCCGGACCAGGCCGGGGGGAGGAGAGGCGCTCGCCAAGCCCGGATCTGGAGCGCCCAAGGAGAGGAGGGGGCGGGGAAGCGCCCGAGGGGAGGGGGCTTCGGCTGCCTCGGCCCGCGGGGGCCCCGCAAATAATAAATTTAATAAATTCCTGCTGAGCCTTATGGGGGGGGTCCTTGGTTCCTTCACTCGCCCCCAGCCCCAATGGCGTAACGTGGGGGGTGCAGGGGGGCCGGCCGCAACATCTGGGGGGGGGCGCTCGCACTCGAGTGCTAAAATCCAGGGGTTAGGGGGCGCAAATTACTTGCCTTGCCCCGGGTGCTGACAACCCACGCTACGCCACTGGCCCCACCCCCAATGCCCTTCCGCTTCAACCTTACTGACTGCTGTTAGGAGGAGGGTGGAGACTTCATGATGCCCTATTTCTATGGATGCTTATTTCACAGGAAAAAAGTGGGGCTTGATATGGGGTTGCAGTCAGTATACACAGCATAAGGTGCTGGTCAGGAGGTGATTTGGGGATGGAATTAACTTGACTTGCAATGTGCCGCAGCGGGGAAAGCAAGAGCAGGCCAGCGTATTAATTGCTTTCTAAAGCCATAAACCCCACCCTCCTTGTCTTTTGTTAAGACTCCCACTCCAAACAGAATTGTGCACCCAGGCATCTTATTACTTCTTTGGAATTTAATTTATGGAGCAGGGTAATGATGATTGACGACTGGGGGAAGCAATTGAAGAGGAAATGATTTTGGAGCAGGATCTGGGTGGGCAATTAATCGGGGGTAACTTAATTGGATAGGTCCTTATTAATTTGGGGTTATCTGGGGCGGGGTGTGAATTAATTGACTACTGCAATTGATTTGTGCTGATCTGAATGGAAATTAATCGGCTTGCCTTCTGTGAAATTTAAATTGCGGCAATGGTTTCTAAATTTGCACCTGTGCATGTAAAGTAGTGCATGTAAATCTATGTCGTGTTTTGCCCTCTTTTTTGACACCCTGTGAGGAAGGAGGTAGGGGAGAGAAGGATGCCAAAGGGTGAATGTGGGCAAATGCAGCTGCATGCATTTGTCACTTGGTTACAAGCCAGTGGCGGGTGGGGGCCAGAGTCAAAGTGAGTGAAACAATGAATTTACTCTTTTACAGTACGGTAGTCTTTACACACACTCAAACCTCAAGGAAGGGTGTGAAGGAAGGGCAATGAGAGGCATGACCTGGGAAGAGGCTCCTTGCAAGAAAGGTAGATTTTGAGGAGAGATCCATGCCATAGGGGTAGCAAGAGAAAATGGGTAGAGCCATACAGTGGTACCTCAGGTTATAGACGCTTCAGGTTACAGACTCTGCTAAGGCAGAAATAGTACCTTGGGTTAAGAACTTTGCTTCAGGATGAGAACAGAAATTGTGTGGCAGTGGCATGGCAGCAGCAGGAGGCCCCATTAGCTAAAGTGGTACCTCAGGTTAAGAACAGTTTCAGGTTAAGAACAGACCTCCAGAATGAATTAAGTTCTTAACCCGAGGTACCACTGTACTTGTGATAAGTAAATTTGCATTTGACTATTGCTAGTTGGAAGGGACTCTGGTGGTGCTGTGGGTTAAACCACAGAGCCTACGACTTGCTGATCAGAAGGTCAGTGGATTGAATCCCTGTGACGGGGTGAGTTCCCGTTGCTCGGTCCCTGTTCCTGCCAACCTAGCAGTTCGAAAGCACATCAAAGTGCAAGTAGATAAATAGGTACCGCTCTGGCAGGAAGGTAAACGGCATTTCCATGTGCTGCTCTGGTTTGCTAGAAGCAGCTTAGTCATGCTGGCCACATGACCCGGAAGCTGTACACCAGCTCCCTCGGCCAATAAAGCGAGATGAGTGCCGCAACCCCAGAGTCGGCCACAACTGGACCTAATGGTCAGGGGTCTCTTTACCTTTACCTTTATTGCTAGTTGATTAAAGACATGAAAAAATGGGTGCCTTTTAAGTTTGATTTGTGAGAAAAACTCCACAGAGTAGTGAGGTGCAAAATAAAATGGCAGCAATAAATTATTGAGGAAAGGTGGAAAACAACAAGGGCATTCTCTTAGGAGCTGTTAGTTTTAATTTTGCAACTTGTCAGACCCTTCAGCAAGAAATTATTAATAAATGTTCACCTCCTTTATTACTGTCCTAGATTATCAGTTTAATGTATGATACATTAGAACAAATCACAAAGGCAACCGTAAATTGTGCTACAGTGATTCATTGCTAGATCTGGCGGTGGTCTCCTGAATCATGACCATATTTCAAAGGAATTATGTAATGTTTCCAAATAGAGATGCGTACCTGCAATGCACAGCATTCTGTTGGGTCTCGGATTAAACGAGTCCAACAATAAGAGATAGCTAAAAGTGCAATCCTGTGTTTGTCTATTCAGAAGGAAGTGGGTATACATTGTACTTTGTATGTGGACAAGAGCTGAAGTAGTGGGCTCTAATTTAGGGAATGCTGTGGCTAAAGAAACTTTATCCTGGTTGTTTTTTAGCTGCTTTGGAAAGAGATGCCTATTAGGCAAAAAAGCTGCTGGCTTTTCAATGTACCGCCTCTCTTGGTACCATAGTTAACATTCTATGTATACTAAGGTAAAGGTAAAGGGATCACTGACCAATAGGTCCAGTCGTGGCCGACTCTGGGGTTGTGGCACTTATCTCGCTTTATTGGCTGAGGGAGCTGGCGTACAGCTTCCGGGTCATGTGGCCAGCATGATTAAGCCACTTCTGGCAAACCAGAGCAGCGCACAGAAATGCTGTTTACCTTCCCGCCAGAAGGAACTTCCCGCCAGAAGAAACTTGCACTTTGACATGCTTTCGAACTGCTAGGTTGGCAGGAGCAGGGACCGAGCAACGGGCACTCACCCCGTCACAGGGATTCAAACCGCCAACCTTCTGATTGGCAAGTCCTAGGCTCTGTGGTTTAACCCACAGCGCCACCCGTGTCCCAATGTATACTAGGGGTAGGGAATTATTATTTTTAGCCAGAGAGCTTCATTCCTTTCCAGGGGACGGGTGGGGTGGGGGACACAGGCTAGGGCTGGGTGAGGCCAGAGATAAAAGTGAGCAGAACAAGTAGCACAAATCTTAGCTTCGAACAGTAGCCTAGTTCTTAACACACTCTCGCACCCCTCTCTGTCCTCCACACAGGCAAGGAAGAGGCATTAGTTCAAGGATGCATTCCAGCCAGGCAAAAACACTCAAACAGGGTCCGTGGAGGTTGCAGACTTGAAAGAGGGCTTATGGATGGGGAGAGTTTAAAGGGTCAGATATAGAGAGGTCTGAGGTTCTCCATGCCTGACATATACTACAATGTCATAGATGATGTCGCTATTTTCAGGGAGTCTGGGATGTTGAAATTAAGGATGCTCACTAGGAGCAACTCTTAGACTCAGGCATCTCTGGTCACCTTGCATCTAGATTTGTGTTCATTGAAGGGAAAGGGAATTTATGGGGGAAGACAAACAAATACCTCACGATGTTCATATTAGCCTATGGACCTAGGGAGAGAGGTTGCAAAAAAACCGAGTTCAATGAGAAAGCACTTAAGATTAGTTAAGAGGGTTCCGGTGCAAATTGTGTGATGTAAATGGTATGGTGTGATCCCAGTGTGGTGTGTTGGTTAGAGTGTTGAACTAGGACCTTGGGAGATCAGGGTTGAAATCCCTGCTCAGTCATAAAGCCCACTGGGTGGCCTTGGGCCAGTCACAGTCTCTCAGCCTAACTTGCCTCACATGATGGTTGCGAAAATAAAATGGAGAGGCAGGAGAACCATGTGTTGAGCTCAAACCTTGTGTAAAGTTAATAATAAAAATAAATAAATGGTATGAAGACCTCAGAATCAGCACAGTAGCATCCCCCCCCCCCCAGGTAATGTGTGAGTGAAGAGCACTGATGAGCACAGCAAGTATGGGACTAACAAGAGTCTCTGATGTGGAGCCATAAAGACTTTGCCATGGGTGGGGTGAATCCCAGTACCTGCATTTCTTAGAAAATATGTTTGTGGAGAATATTGTTTTAACAGTAGAACAAATCTTGCAGGACGCCTCTGCCTTCCTTTCCAAGCATAGCTTTAAATTGCAGTGTTGTTGGCTCAAGTTATAGATTGCAGTGCCATAGTTCCTGATGTAACATATTGTTTTATTTCATATTTGTCAGTTTGTCTCCTTTATATGAAGCAGAGAAGCATCTGAGAGTTCAGGTATCAATGCTTTTGATGTCTACACTCCTGGTCCTGGATTCATTCAGACCAAACAAAATAGCTGCATAAAGCAAGGCTCCTTTGTTGCATATTTTAACTCTCCATACCTGCCTTTATCGGTGCTCCTTCTTTAACTGTTGTAGACCTGTTCATATTTGTGAACAATGTGGAAAGGCAGCTGTCTGAGAGAAGGAAATATAGAATCACACTTCAGAGCTGCCTGCTGAGAATGAAACTGTAGGAAATGGGTTCTGATTAAGCTCTAATTAAATAAAGTGCTTAGTAGTACCAGGAAGGGAAATAAAAAATGGTACTGAGAGTGATCCGTTGCTTTCAGCATAGACTTGATTAAAAAAACATTTTGACCTTTTCTGTGCAGTTTTATTGCATATGATTTTGAAATTACTGTTAAATCAGTTTAGGTCTATAGTGTAGGTATGTCAAATAGGTCAGTGTTGATTTGATACAGTGTGGGTTCATGCATTAGCCACTGGAAATTGCTTGAAAATTAAGAAAGGTTTAATATAAGGGAGGTGTTTGGGATGGATAAATGACTCCAGAGGGCAAGTGGTCAGTTATGGGCAGCTGAGATTGATCAGCTAATTTGTTCATCCCCCCCCCCCTTTCTGTTTTTAAAATGTTATCATTTAGATAGCATGTGCAATTCCGCTCCCATACATTTTTATTAAATTGTCCATTTTAACAATAAAGTACAGGAACTTCAATTAGCAAAGAGAGTGAACCAATATGACCACCAGTGCTTGCTTTCTTATGATATAGATAAACATAGTTAACAAAAACATTTGTAGAGGATTAACACAATAAGGGATGTGGGTGGTGCTGTGGTCTAAACCACAGAGCCTAGGGCTTGCCGATCAGAAGGTCGGCGGTTAGAATCCCCGCCACGGGGTCAGCTCCCATTGTTCGGTCCCAGCTCCTGCCAACCTAGCAGTTTGAAAGCATGTCAAGTGCAAGTAGATAAATAGGTACTGCTCCGGCGGGAAGGTAAACAGCATTTCCGTGCGCTGCTCTGGTTTTGCCAGAAGCGGCTTAGTCATGCTGGCCACATGACCCGGAAGCTGGCTGTGGACAAACGCCGGCTCCCTCGGCCTATAGAGCTAGATGAGCGCACAACCCCAGAGTCGTCTGCGGCTGGACCCAACGATCAGGGGTACTTTTACCTTTACCTTTACCTGTTACCTTTTAACACAATTCACAAACATAAACATTGCATCAGCTCTTGACATAGAATATGGAGGTAACATCCTCTACCTGAGGCTGCAACATGTCTTGGGTTGTCCCCATGCACTGCTGATATCTGACTATTGCACAGTTCAAGATAATAACATATTTAAAGCCAGTTATGCTTATAAAATTAAAGAATAAGAACATATCACCACTTTTTAAGTATTAGGCCCATCTAGGCATATGAAGCTAATGCAAATCAAACTGCCCTTTTTTACAAAACCAGTTTGGCAGATCAGTTTCTACACTATTGCTTTCCTTTCGCATTTTATTGAGCAATGGATTGAACCACACGGCAGCTGGTACAGCTTTTTAATTTTTGTTAGGCTTTTAATACCCTGCCCTTCAGGATGTTTCCAGAATAGCTCCCAGTGCAAAAATATGACACAACAATGCTGAAATTAACAAGCATTACGAAGCAAGTTGACCAGATGACATCCAAAATAAAAACAGAGATCGAAAAGGCCTGAGAAATTTTTTTAAAGGGTTCACCTGGTGTCAGAAAAGGCAGAAAACCCAGTCACAGCTGAAGCTTCCTGTGGAGCAAGTTCCAAACCTGGAATGTGACTCCATAGAAGGCCCCCGTGTTCGGTCACCACCTACCAGATGGGGGTGGGATCTGTAAAAACTTCTGAGGCAGATTTCAATATGGAGGCAGGTATTTGAGGGAAGAAGTAGTTAATCTAGCATGATCAACCAAAGAACCAGCTGGACAAATATATCTCTTGAAAGTTACAGAAGGGAAGTGTGTTGCCTTTGCAAAGTGCTTAAAAAAAAAAAGTCCACCTAGTCATTGTACATTTTGCATTCCTTCATTTCTGTATCTTTTCCAGTTGCCTTTGGCCTCTACTTTCCCCGGAGGGAGTATCATGAGAACGTCTACCTTGACCAACCCAGCGGAACCCCGCTGCTGCAGATCCATGCCTTGAAAGATTCGGAGGAGGAGAATACATATTTTTGGCTGTGCCCACAACTCCACATCCCACGAGCTGGAAGTAAAGACAATCTCTGGTTTCAAATCCAAGAGAAAACTGGACTTCTTTTCCTCAATAAGAGTCTAGATAGGGAGGACTTCGATATGCTGTGTAAGTCATGCAGATGAAGCAGATGTCCTCATTGCGCACGCGCATGTGTGTGTGTGTGTGGTATCATGTTTACCTTCATTTGCATCTGGTGGAATTTATCCAGATACTAATTGTTACCAAATCAGTAGAACTTTTCATTGAATGGAAGGTACTCTGGAATCTCTTCCTAAATATTGCACAGACACCAATAAGAAGACGGGTAACCATGTCAGTCAACTGCAAGAACAACAAACAGTCCTGGTGTTACCCCCGAGATCAAGAAATTAATCATCACATTATTCCCCCACCCAGTCAGCCCTTTGCCTATAGAAACATATCATACCACAAATACATTAGTTTTAAAGATTGACACAAGAAGAGATGCATCAATAATAATGTGATTCTGTTTTGTTTACTTGTGGTTAATGTGTGGAGACAGAGAAGCAGGCCTCAAAGGATGCTCACAAGTAGCAGTTTATTATATGAAGGTTGCCCAGAGTGTCTTGGCCATTTACCTTCTCATGTGTCCTTCTCTGCTACTTTGGTTCAAGCCACTCACTCAAAGGAGATAACACTTGGATGAATTGTTCTAATTGATTCTTGGAACGTGTGACAGATTAGTGAAATAATAACTCTCTGCACTCTAAGGTTATGTTTAGCTTACTTGTAAACCCAAAATCCTAGCTCTAAATGAACTGTACAGAAAGAGGAACAAGAACAAACCAGAGATTTAATTGTTTGTTGCGGTTAACAGAAAATTACAATTCTTTATTTAAGATTGGGTTTTTTCCTATGTCATTCTTCGGGCCAGTCTCAGAAAGCAGTATACATGGAAATATTAAAACCCTAATAAAAGAGCAAAGACAGACTGCAAAGGGGGGGGGAGTTCCATGAAAACCCTTTGAAAGGTCTTCCCTCCCATCAGGGCAAGGTGATTCAGTGGCACTTGGGGGAAGGAGAGGCCAAATAGCTCAAACAGTAGAGCATGAGACTCTTAGTCTCATGGGTTCGAGTCCCACATTGGGCTGCAGGGGGTTGAGCTACATACCCCTCAGGATCGCTTCCAACTCTGCCATCCTGTGATCTCAGCTGGAACACTATAGAGCTACATGGTGGGCAGCTGTTTGGGGTGCTTTGTCTGTGTGGGTATAGAACCATAGATGATGGTGAATTGCTAAAATGAGGGTTCTTTGTAATCTTCCCTGTTTCTCTTGTCTCCTCCCTAATAGTTCCAGGAATTTCGGTATCGAAGCTGATCCTCCAAGTTTTTGTCTCACCCCTACCTTTCCAAGGGAAGGAATGCCATGAATCTTATACCAAAGTATTGGTGAAGCTTTCTGTTATCAATTCCACCATGCCAGGTTGCAGTTATGGGATGCCAAGCCAGTTGTGTTTTTCCAATATGGACCTTTCTTTTCACATCAAGGAGAACAAACCGCCAGGGGTATTCCATCAGCTCCAGTCATATCCTCTGCAAAACCAGTGCCAGAATGCAAGCATTTCCTATGAGGTGATAGCAGGTAAAGCAGCTGCTTGTCCACTGGGCAGCAGGGATTCTGTTCGCAAATCCTTAGTTCCTTGGGTTTTTTGCATAGCTTTAGAACATACTTCCAAGTATGGCTCCCATGAGCCTCTGGAGGAGGCGTTGGAAGCTGGGCAAAAGTTTGCGTTGGAAGGCACTTGCATAGATAGAAGCCACATATGAAAATACTTGGTCAAAACATTTGGAAACTTGGATTAGATATAGAAGTTATACCACCCCCACCCCCCACATGTGCAATGGTTCAGCAAATTCCATAAATTAAAAAAAACCCTTAAGCAACAGATTTCATGGCCTTCATTGTTTAATTAGGAATATTTCACTATTTTCAGAAAAGCATTAAGTAAACACTGTATCAGTGATGGTTGAAATTCCATATTAAGAACAATTTATCGATGGGAATTCTGGCTAATACATCATAATGGTCCTGAAAGAGAATTTTCACATCCCCACCATTGCAGCAAAAGTCTTGGAACATTTGTGTGGCTGAGTATTTGCTTAAGGGATTCTGGAAGGGGCTTCCAGTGATTCAAATTTTAAAAATCTAAGCCAAACCAATGCTAGTTCTCCTCTTCATCTTGATTATGATGTAACTTACGTTTTGAGCTGCCTTAACCATCTGGGAAAGGCAGGTAAAGAAGCGTTTTAAATAGATAAATAGAATAATGAACCTTTCCACATTTTCTTTCCTGTAAGACTGGAGCAGGGGTGTCTCAAAGCAGTGACTCTTTGCAACAGGGCAAAGGCACTTCCTGCAGTACAGTAGTGGGTTGCCTTGGCTGCGAATTTTTGACCTGCTCTCTGCTGTCCTTCAGCACCACCACTAAGGAGGAAGGAACAGTCCTCTGCCTCAAAAACTACCTGAGCCTGCCTTGTAAATTTCCTTGCATCTTTCTCTTGCTCCCTGAAGTTTCATCTCCCTCATTTCACTCTGTTTCAAGATTTAATGTGCCTGCTTTGATACAGGGTCACATAGTTCCCTTTCCCTTGCTTTTCCACGGAAAAATATTCAAAGTGGGCAAGAAGATCATAGCTAAAAACATTATGCGATCATTAAAGATATATAAGCATAAGGTTAAATATATATATAGTAGAACAATGAAGCATTAGAAACAATAACTATCCCTTAATTTAACAGAAAAAAGCAACACCCTTTGAAAGTTTTGTCACGAGCCACAGTTCATCCATTAATAGTTCATTCGCTAGTGTGGCAAAGGCACACTAGACAGTAGGCGTGGTGGGTTTTTATCACTTGGGGGTGAGTGTGTCTTCCCTAATGATATGAGGAGGAATGAAATGCCAGACAGAGCAAACCAGAGATGCAATAAAGGTATAGAACAGGGGGAATCCTTTCAACCCCTAATTCCAGTCTTTTATAACCAGCACGATTTCCAGAACTCTATAAAGAGTTCTAAGGTTGAAGAATGGTGTGAATGACACATACATGCAAATTGACTGGATTTGAGTTGCAGTTTGGGTGTTGCTGATTGTGAATTGTCTACTTCTAGCATAGGATCCTTTACCCCCACCCCCCCACCCCAGGTTGTATTGCAAAGAGCTCCTGCTTTGTTAGTGATGGAATGAGATGGTATTCTTGCTGTGTTCTAGATAAAGGTGTGCCATTTCTTTACAACACGGACACGGCGAGTATCAGCGTGGCACAGCCTCTGGATCGAGAGGAGCGAGAGAAGTATGAGCTGATTGCCAAATGTACTGTGACAGAAGGTTCCAGGGAAACCTTTAAGGAGGTGCCATTTCTTGTAGCTGTCTTTGATGAAGATGACATGCCCCCCTTCTTGCCTAATGACACAAACACAGCAGATGCAGTTGTGGAGTTCAGCAGGAAAAAGGTAACGCTCCATGATGGTGCAATGTGCTACTTGTTGGTGATTTAAGAGTCCTTTGCAACCTTTCCACTTCCTCCCACGATTTTTGCATGTTTTGAAGGGCTCTTTTGAGTACGTCCATGTGGAAATGTAAAATTCGGGTCCATGTAAAGTTTTCCTGTAGCAGGACCTGGTAGGAAACATGAATCTTGCTTGCCCATCCCAAGAGTAACATGGATAAATTTTCAGTGAAACATTTCTTCTTGAGGGTGTTCATGGGAGCACTTCCAGAAGCGACCAATGAATACAAAACGTTCTCCCAGAATATGATGCTAATCATTAATTCCCTCTAGTACCAATGAGTCACAATGTAATGCCATTTACACACTTAGATGACCTCCAAAACATGCAGAAGCATATAAGGTTGTAAACCAATAGAAAAGAAATGTTCTAAAGGACCCTGTGAGCTTCCAGGACATACGGAACATTGAGGTCATTGAGATAAGAAAATAGTAGAGTAACTCATCTTATTTTCTGGAGAGGGAACTTCCAGGGTCACATTACATTGAATGCAAATTACAGGAGATCTTTCCCTCCCTGCTGCCTATTTGGTGGTCGAGGAGGAGGATGCAGCCACCAATTACAGCTTTGTTAAAATCCTGGATTTCTCCATTGTTTTCTGTTAGCAGCATAATTGTCTGCTCTGGGGTTGTGGAAATATGTCTAAAGCAGTTGGAAGTCCGGGCAGTGTGTGTGAATCTTATCAATTAAATCTGTGTTTGAGGGCAGTTTAGCCATTGAATATTGAAGGCGTCAGCTGAAATATCAATGGAAAATGGAAGGAGACAGAGGGAACTAGCCTGCTTAAGTCCCACTCAGTCTATAGTCCAGTGAATATACATCATAAGTTTTAAGGACTCTCCTTCCTGCACTACATTTCCTCTCTCTACCCCAGCTGTATTGCGATAAAGCAGTCAGATGAAATTTGGGGTGTTCAGGATGCTATGGCAGTAGGTTTTCTTCAATAAATAAAGCAGTCAGGGTCAGAGCTAGTAGCTTGCCCCAATCCTAAATAAATGAAGAAATCTGAAACCCTTTTATATAGGACAATGGGGGAAGATTTTAGGAGTGTCCCCTCTCCTACCCCACCCCATTTCAATCTTAAACACTCCAGAGTGCTATTGTGTTGGAGCTCCCTTTAATGCTATCTCATATTTTTGTTAAAAAGTTCTAACAGATTTATCATGAGAAACGTAAGTTTAAAATTATAGGCGTGTTTCTTTCCTGGGCAACTTATTTCTTTGGCTGCTAGATTTTGCGTAAGAGGGATTTACCGTTTTTGGATATTTGCTGCCACCAACAGGCCAGAATCATTTTTCCCCATTTTATCCACCTCAGCTGGCTCTGGAGATTTAAAATTGAAGGACCACTGTATACTCTGAATGCTGAATGAAAACCTGTATGCTAACTATTCACCAGCAAGCTTAATCATGTATGCAATGTTGGTTTGAGGAAGCATGTCTGAATCTAAAACCAGTAATCCAGATTCCTGCTTATTGAGATCAAGCAGACACCTTTACTGTACTCTTTTCTAATGGGACCTTACATGACCTTGTAAATCTGTTGCGTATTGAATCACTTTACATTATATTTTTCATCCTAGGATAATGCTTAAATGCCAAGCCAGAAATAATATATTGTGACTGCAAGCAATTTCCTCCCACCTATTCTCTTTTAAAGGGCACTGTCATTGCAGAATTAACTGTCTACGATGCAGACACCACCCCTATTTTCCCTATAGAGAGTAGCAGGAAGAAGTACACTGGCACCATTAGTACATCTGATCCATGGATCAAGGAGACATTTCAAGTGGAGCACAACTTCCATGAGATCTTGTTCAACCCAAATGGCAGCCAAGTGAGGGGAACACGACACGAATACAGTAAGTTGATGTGGATTATTATTCCCAAAGGAGTAGTATGCTTACAAAGAACTAGTTCTGCATTTTACTGCCTTATCCAGCTTTTGAATCATAAGCTGGAGATGTGAGATAATAAATAATAGTATCAGACTTCCGGGAGGGCAGGGAATGTCATGAGATAATAATGCATTGTGGTCCAGTGGCCAGTGCTAAAGAGAAAATTGTGATGCTGGAGCAATAATCCTTTCAGCCAGTCGGGGCAGTATAGAATAGTCATAAATCAGGGTAGACAGCCTGGTAACCTCCAGACATTCTGAACTACAAGTCCTATCAGATTCAGCCAGAATGGCCAGTGGCCAGGAATTATGGGAGTCATAGTCCAGAACATGTGGAGTGTTCCACATTATCCTTTTCACAGATAACGGACCTGACTAATCACCATTGGTGGAAGTGCAATCTCCTATGCTTTGCAACAAACTAGGACCTGTTTGAGCACCGCACTGTAATTATTTATTTATGTTGAGATATACGCCAGCAACAGACATGGCCCTCCCTTGTGGAATTGGGGCAACAGTTGGATTTTGCCATGGAAAAGTGTTTCAGTTTTGAGATGTTCAAAGAAACCAAGGTTGCCTTTTATTAACTAAATCCCTTACAGTAAATTCCCTTACTATGGAAGGCAAGAATATGCAAACGCAAGTTCATGGCCGACCATGGGAACTTGCCAGGTATTCTTGAAAATCCTAACCAACAATGGAGTGCCATTGTGCTCACAGCTCAATGGTTCAGGTTCAGCACCTTCGGTTCAGTTCATTTGTTGTCATAATTCCCAGTTGCGTTAGTGGACTAAAGATGAAGATTTGTGTCCTAAAATAAACCAGTTAACAATTTTAAAGTTTAAGATGGTTTGGACCATTTTCAAATTTTATGAGATGGAATTAACTGGCCTTTTCAATACAGTGGTACCTCAGGTTACATATGCTTCAGGTTACATACGCTTCAGGTTACAGACTCCGCTAACCCAGAATTAGTGCTTCAGGTTATAAACTTTGCTTCAGGATGAGAACAGAAATCGGGCTCCGGCGGTGCAACGGCAGCAGGAGGCCCCATTAGCTAAAGTGGTGCTTCAGGTTAAGAACAGTTTCAGGTTAAGTATGGACTTCCGGAATGAATTAAGTTCTTAACCTTAGGTACCACTGTATTTATATGGTTACAAGAAACCAAGAGCTTTTAACTGCAACTGTGGTGCAAATGCATATGGTCAGATTATATTCCAGTCTGTACAATGAATAGTAATACTGTTTCCTTTAAATGAAAGTATAATAACTGTTCTGGTTCAGACATAAGAGTTTTGGTCCAACAAGCCATGGTTTATCAGATCAAAAATGAGCCTTTCACCTGCATTCTCCTGCAGGTTGTTGTTATTTTAAAATGCAATACAGTGGGCCCTCCAGATATGAACTTCATTCCAGGGGTCCATACACACCCCGAAAAGTCTGCATCTAGAGGTGCTGCTTCTGCGTACATGCATGGCGTGATAGAGCGCTTCAGCACATGTGTGTGCGGTGAAACCTGGAAGTATACACTTCCGGGTTTGCCGTGTTCGCAACCCGAAAGTTATGTTACCTGAAGGTAACATAACCCGAGGGTCCGCTGTATTAAAAACAGTTTAAACTAATTACAATCAAGAGAACATGGTAGGTCCTAAAATATATATCTGAAGTGTCCAAGGCCAGAGTAAAGAGGTATGAAAACTGCATAATGAAGGTGCCAGACACATCTCTGTGACAAGTATCATTGAAAGAGGGCTGAAGAGGCTATGTTGGGTCATGTAACTGTTCCAAATAAGATTGTTTCTTCTGTTTCTCCCTGATGCACATGCTTAGTGGGGGTTTTGATTTGTCTTATAGAACTGATGCACACCATTATGCCTGTGCCCAATTTTCGCCATGAGCTCTACATTGTAGAGTTTGAGACTCTCAAACTCAGAGAGTTGTGGGTTTGAGCCCCACTTTGGGCAAAAGATTCCTGCATTGCAGGGGTTTGGGCTAAACGATCCTTGTGCCCCCTTCCAGTTCGATGACACTCTGATTCTACAATCTGCTCTTAGGGTGCCTTTTTCACTCCTGCATGCCAAACCAGCCGTTTTTGCCCTGCTTTCTGTGTCCACTGGATGTCTCTCTTGACCACCTTTCTCTTTCCTCGAGAGAATATCCCTGAAGTGTTTATGTACTGCAAACTTAATGAGTCCAGTCTTCTGTTTCTGCAGGACTGGTGTTAGGCAAGAGCATTTCAGTTACTGAAAGCAGCTCCCACCAGGTGGACGTTGTTGTGAACGACACAGAATACCAGGGGCCTAACAAATCCCTGATGCTCCACTTCAATGTCACCATTCTTCCAATCAGCATCCAGTTTTCAAACGTGACATATCAGTTCACAGTGAACCGAAATGCTGCCAACTTTTCACAAGTAAGGATTGTGTGCTCTTTTGTTCCATTTGGAAATTCAACTTGGAATTTACAGTTGACTTGTGCCTGAAAACGTTTATATAAATGAATATCCTTCAGAGGTTGATTATGTCCTTTGTTGTCTTTCCAACTTTTTAATAATAATAATAATAATAATAATAATAATAATAATAATAATAATAAATAGTACAATTTATTGTGCCAAGGGCGGGCGTGTTTTGCTAAGGAGTGCTT
Source organism: Podarcis gaigeae (assembly GCF_964106915.1). NCBI lineage: Eukaryota > Metazoa > Chordata > Lepidosauria > Squamata > Lacertidae > Podarcis > Podarcis gaigeae. The sequence goes on from NC_139681.1 coordinate 21,543,711, forward strand.
CCTCTCAGGTTGGAAAGAGAGCACAGAGTCCCCTGCCATTTCTGAGGAGTTTCATTCCAGAAGGGAGATGTCTCAATGCTACCTTGGTCCTCTTCTCATACAGCTTCTCAGCTCTGATGGTCCCTCCGGTGACCAACCTCTAGGTTGAATATTGTAGTGTGTCATACCTTGGGTGTGTGGGGCTGTTCTAGGGAGTCTTGAAAAGTGACATCATAGTAGGCAATTTCAGGGCCACTCAAAAGGTATGAAAATGTTCATATTAGGGATTTTGATATTTTTAAAAAAAGAAATCCAGTTGTTTAGAAATTATCAAAAATTCAGCACACCTAATGTGAGTCTTGCAGTGATGGCAGCTGGGGTAAGCACTAGGGAACCCTCCCTGCTGACTTCCACTGCTGGGCATGTACCACCCATCAGCCTACTCTGTGCTAGAACATACTACTCCCTCATTTCCTACATATTTACCCTGCTAGATGTTGTTCGTCTTTCAGTAGATCTAGAATACTAGCTGAGTGTGCATTCATTTTTTTAATGAATGGGCAAGATGAAATGAAGGGCCCCTTTGTTTCATTTGTTTTTATTAAAGAAATGAATGCACGAGTTCCAAAATGATTCCAAGCATCGTATAATTAATCCGTTACTCACTCAAAACTATTTTAGCTTTCATCCCCAACCCCCACCCCTTATGAGTCAGAATAGGTCAGATGGAGGTTTCAGAGAGAGCAGGGTGTCAGGAGTCTGCCCCGGTCTTCAGCTCAAACGCATTGTAACCAAAGTGTCCGACATTCTGGTTGGTCTTTTTCCCCCATAGAACCTTCCAATCATAGTGCTAAGGAGAGGGAATTGTGAAAGTCTATAAAAGAGAGAAAGAAATGCTTGGGTTTTTTATTTTGTTTTTGCCCCTGCAGATTTTCTCCTCCGTTAGTGAATATTTTAAGGTCTGTCTTTTGGTTGGTTTGTTCTTTGTCTTTCACAAAAACAGTTCCCACTCAGTCACCCCTTGCAGTTCCTTGAAGCATTTTCAGTCCACTTCGCACTGTATTACTCCTACCTCTCCCCATTCCCTTGTGTTTACTTACTTAAAGTATTTTCATCTCCCTCATCGCTTGACAAGGCTCCTAGAGTGGCGTACCTTAGATTGATAAAAACAGCAACATATGATTAAGGCAGTAAAAATAGGCTATTTAAAGACGTGGCACTTACGACAATTTGCTGCTGCTTCCTCTCCTGCTCACAGGGCAGTTGGTTTTTAATGGCCACCAGGAGAGGAAGAAGGGACCAGTCTCTCCTGGTGAAGTGATTTGTGGTTTATATTTTAGAGAAATACATTAATTAAAAGTTACATGATCTCGGTAAATCGTACACTAAGTAGACTAATGTTGGATAGCACCCACAGCCTGTGCAAATGTATGAATTGGGGGAGACTGGGGGAGCAAGTGGCACCCACATAGTTGCAGAGCAGTTTAAGCTTCATGGGTCCACAGTGGTTAATGGCTGCTGGTAATTTGTCAACACACAAACCACTCCATCCAAAATCCACTTGGCAGTGGCTGAAAGACGCTGTGGCAAACAGAAAACACCCACACCTGGCAGCGGACACAAAGACATAGAATTTCCACCAATGACACCAAATCCTGACGTACCACCTACCCAAAACACACACAATCACCAACACATGCACATAACAAGCACACCCCCGGTGCAACACTGGAAACAAATGCATGTGCACACACTGGTACCTCTCAAATGCACAGCAGTCACAGCCCCCGCATGCTCCCTCACAAATCAAGAAACTATGACAACACAAAGAGAGCAATGCGAAGGAGAGCTTTATTGGAGCCATGGAGCAATGGAAGCCCACACAGTCACAGCAGCATGCAGTAATGACAGGCAGACCAAATACCCCTTGCTTCCATAGGGGACACTCCCTCTCAGGTGTGGCAGGTGGAGGTGAGCAGGCACATCAGTAGAGGCGATGACACCACAGCTCACATCCTAACCATAGCTAGATTGATGGCCTTCAGCATTGGATAATGGACCACCAGTCTCTCCCTGGTGGCCACCCAGGACCCTGGAGGTGGTTGCTGGTATGGCAACAGAGCATAATTCTGCCCCTGCAGCACGGGAGAAGAAATAGAGCATGTCTGGAGTGGCTGAGCACGTATCATGCGTGCCGCCTATTGTTGATGCCAGGCACCTCTGCAACCTGTGTGGTTGTGATCTGCAAAACAAAAGTCATACAAGAGTTGGCTTATAGACACAGGTGTCATGTTGGCTAGTGACTTAGCAATCTTTTAGTCCTCTTAGGCACCTACTGCAAAAAGTGTACCTAGTGTGGGGTAAATTTCTCCATATTGGGTCCAGCCCATTACTTCCTAGGTGACTTCAGCTGGCAGGGGTATTTATACTTGTCTGTTTTCCCCTCAACTGTGAAGGTCTCAGATAAGTTGTATCCTAACCTACCGAACACGGCAGACTTGGAGTTCTGATTGCACCTGGTGTGTTTTTGCTGCTCCTATGAGTGTCTTTAGTTGAATTTGCAAAATTAGTTTTATTTATAGTTAGTTTAGATCACGGTTGGGCTTTGCCTTTTTATTGTCTATAAAATCAGTTCCCTTATTCTTTTCTGTCTAAAATTCCAGATAGGATCCCTTGGATGAGAATTTCTGAAAGTTTAATGTTAATTGGATTGAGCCCCCCCCCCCAAAAAAAAAGGTTGCAAAAGCAGAAAAACAGAAACTGGGTATCCTATTGAAGCCAATGGGAGATGAAAACTAAATAATATATTAAAAAAATTATGAATGAAATAACTAAATAAATGAGGTTTTAAAAGTAAGACGAATGGATTAACCAAACCAAACATTTCTCTTCACCCCTATAATTAGCTTAACAATGTTTCTCCCCCATTTTTAAACAGCATATAAAAATATACTTGGAATGCCTCCTCCTGAGTCTTGTAGATTGAATATACATTACAGATGCATTCCATATGTTTGTGCTTCAGGCTTGCTTCAGGTTTTCTTCAGACTGGCTTGCATTTATCAGCATGTGGAGTTCAGGCATCAACTTATTTACTGTTTTGTCCTGTGGCAACTTCCTAATGCAGATTTTCATGAAGAGAGGAAATAATCAAAATACTTGGGATCTTGAGCTTACCCTTCCATAAGAAGTGCCATTCAATCTCTGTTTACAGACACAGGAAATCAGCACCCTCCCTTCTTCGTTCAATTTGAAGGGTGGTAATTGTAGGTAATAATTGTTACTGCCTTCTAAGGGGGAAGATAGCTAGCAAGCTTGCACTCTCTGCTGTGCAGCTATCATCTCACCTAAGCCAAGTGCCCCATGCAAATGCCCAGTCATGTGCAGCCCCAGTTTGTTTGGTTCTTGCCCCAGGAGGGAAGGAGGCAAGCTTGTGCCTTCACCATATCAGGTTGGTACATAACCTGGTATGCATATGATTTGGGGCATAGCATCTCCCCTCCTTCCTCTCAATTTGGATGTCAATTTAAGATCTGCAGCAAGGAATTTGATTCAAGCAGCTCACTCCCTAGAGGGTGGCACTCCACATTCTTGAAGTATTAAGCATAATCTGGAATGATTAGCTAGTACAGGGGGAAGTTCAGGATGAACTAACGCAAAGGCGAAATGGTCTTTTGCCCTGAGGAAAATATGAGAGTATGAAGGAACAATTAACCTTTGGGCTGATGCCATTTCTCCATTTTGACAGTCAAGTGAATGAATGAAGAAGCATGAACGTGGCCTGGCAGCAGCCTGTCCCACATCAAAAATAGGATTTTAACCCCCCCCAATGGCTTCAAAAAGGAGGCGCTATCCGCTTGTTCTCAGGCAAAATGATCACGTGTGATTTTTTAAGGAGGGAAAGTTGCTGTGAATCTCACACTACACATACTTTCCATTTGGATTGCAGTTGAGGATAGAGATACATACAAATGAAATGAGATGCTGTATCTTTTTAAATTTGTGTTTTCTTGTCTGGTTGTAGAACAAACATCTTGGGGCACTAATTGAGCTCAGTGCATCAGATGTATGCATTGTTACCCTTGGGTGTATGTGCGTATATGAAAAGAGTGAGATGGGATCTGTGAACAATGTGCCCCAAAGGACATTATAACTAGAGGTATATAACCCATCTGTTCAAAGGTCAAATGTACATAATAGCATTTACCGTTAACTTTGCATTGAAATGTCACATGCCTTCTATACTGTGACATTCATGGCTTTTGGGATCTGCTGTTTGCAGTGTTACTTTCTGCACTCATCTCTGTGTGAGCATGTGTGTGACCTATCTACCAGGGAGATCATTCAATGTGTCTTAGTCCGTGAAAGCTTATGCCACAATAAATCTGTTAGTGTTTTAGTTGTTGAATGTTGGCTACTGTCAGGTTGCCAATCAGGAAAGTCCCTTTCAGTTGGCCCCACCTGCTTGGTTGCAGTGTTTGCATACATGAGAAAGAGCACACCACAAAGCAATTCCACCATGGTTTGATGGGTGTGAGAGGAGGAAAGCAATGCAGGGCCATAGAAATCCATGCTTACAGCCCAGTCCTATGCAAGTCTGCTTGGAAGTAAGCCCTGCGGAATGCAAGGGATTTATTGACATACAAGTGTGGATAGGATTATGGCTTTAAAATTGGAAGCCCTGTGTAGATGCTTCTTCACATATTTAAATGTGGTTTCCCCAACCACATGAGCAAGAAAATTATTGTTTTGCCTGCAAACAAGTATTCGTACCAATCCATTTGTCATCAGATCCCACAATGTGTGAAATTGTGTCCAGAGTTGCAGAGCATTAGCATCTCTGAATATACTGTTGCTTCTCTATGATATTAACTGTTGATAACATGCATGAGGCCACCATTAGTGCTGCTTCAGTATGTTTGTTGCTGGTGGCATTTTTGATGATGATTTCCTTTTTTCTTTGAGCCCAGATAGGAAAAATCTGCATTGACAACTGCATGAGGTTTTATGGCGTCAACGTCACCTATAGCTTACAGACCCCCAATGTCAGCTGCTATGCTGTGGAGATTGCTCAGGGACCTGAAGACCAGTATGGGACCCTCTACGTGAATGATTCCGCTGTGCTACAGAGACCTGACTGTAAAGAAATCCAGTACGCTGTACTAGCTAAAGAAGAGCAGAGCAAGAAGGAAGCGCTCACCCATGTTACCATTGTCCTTGATGGATCACGTAAGTTGTCTCTGGGCTTTGGTCTTGCCCGTGATATGAGCTCTGAATATGCAAAGCCTCCAATACTTGAATATGCAAAGTATTTGGTTATTCAGGCTTTTTTATGCAGCAGCCCTTGCATGTGAGATATAGGCCCCAGGGAGCCTGTTAACACCCTCCCTTCTCTCACTCAGGACAGCAACACAGAACTGTGTTGTTGGATGAAATCCTTTGAATTCAAAGGAAAGAATGTGCTCTTTGCATTTTGTAAGCATTGGGTAGACGCTTACAGAATTTTCTGGTGATGGTATAGGCCCTTCTCCTCCTCTTCTTTGTAGCTATACATACCGATGATGGTTGCCCAGACTCATGTTCGATGAGCAAGACCCGATCAGAATGTGAAGAGTGTGGTGGCCTTGGAGCGCTAATGGGAAAATGCCAGTGGAGACAGGGAAGTGGTAAAGGTATGTCCAGACATTCAGCAATTGAATGGGAATCTAGAGTAGGGCAGATCTGAAGAGAGCATTGAAGAGCATGGGCAATTCTGTCTCTGGGAACCTCAGTCGGATATCGAGGACATTCAGGGCATTCTTTGTAACCCTAAGTTGCAAACGTATTAATATTAATTGATAATTTTATTCCTTGAGCAGCCTTTACTGCTGTGTGTGTGTGTGTGTGTGTGTTTTAGAGAGGTGATACTTAAAGATACTGGGAAATCAGATATTGTGATTGCAACTTATAAGAAGTCAAATACATTCTCCATTCCTCTCACCCTTCTCTTAGACAAACACTTTTGTATGAGATTTTGTGCAGGAAAGAAGAATAGCACTATGTCATCTATTACATAATCAGTAGAAATATGTCACTGATAACTGATAGCTTTGTTTGGAGTGTCAGCATATGTATTTAAAGGTGAATTCCTTCAGACCAATATAGTAAATTGCCATGGAGACAACTTATATTAGGATCAGTTTGATTCAGTCTTGGAGGTGTACAGCAAGCAGCTGGAACAGTGGCTGTGATAAACCACACACACACAAAAAAAGAATTACAATGTGCTTCTTCAGGGGGTATTCCAAGGCCTGAAGGAACCAATTTGCCTTGTAAATGTTTGCTGCTAAAATTTAGCAAAGTCCTAATCAACTTATTTGAAGAGGCGTAGAAAGAGCTTTCAGATTCAGAAAGTCACCTGAACTGAAAAATAAATATAATTACAGTCTTTCCTTTGACGGTTTCATGCAGCATCACTTTAGGAAGAGTAAAGGGTAATTTTTCAGTAGCTTATCTTGCAGTGTAAAGATGCTGAGGCCACAACATGCTAAGTTCCTTCTTTTGTTTCTTGTTCTTAGGAATAACAACAAACTATTCCACCTGCAGTCCAAGCATCAAGACCTGCCCGGATGCTATCTGTGACGCTGTTGAGAGCAGAGATAAAAAAATATGCCCTCAAGATTGCACAAGTATGGAACTGACACCTCTCAATGTTCTTTTCTACTGAGTTTTGCTTTCCTACTTCTGGGTCAAGCTGTTGCTTTATCTTAAATGTCAACCAGGGCCAAAAAGTTTACAACTGCCTTCAAGGTTGTGCAAGTTTCTTTTAAGGCAGATAACAGCTGTGTTACTTTTTGCATTCAGAGTGATTTATGCAGGATGCCTGTATAAATATTAGAATGTTCTTATTCTGTATTTTATTTTATTGTTTTTTGAAAATAGCCATGACCCAAAGAACTACTCTAGGAACGTAACAAGAGATTTTCTACTTGGTTTTTCTCTGCTAGTTGTTTTATTTTGGCCCAACCACAGCCACTCTGCATCAGTGGCTACTTCTGAAGATGCCCAAAGTTTCAGGGTGGCTATCTAAAAAAAAGGAACTGAAATTAATAACACAACATAGATTCGAAATATATATATTTTAAGAAAGGTTATGTCTTGAAGGTACTGGTTTCTATTTTATTTAAATGTGATAATTCTCTCTTTAGGCTCTGGTGTTGCAGCAGAACTGCACCATGAGTTCTAGTTCCATAGTTACTGGGTTGAGTGGTTATATTCAATAATAGCATACATCCTGCCTGGATAGTTTAATGTTCAGTTAAAGGGTTACATAATGTAGTTATACTTAGCACTTTTGTTGAGTGCCTTGAGCCAGAGTGTCTCTGAGCACTCTGCAAAAGTTGTTAAGTATCTTTATTGCCATTTAAGATGAGGAAATATAATAGGAAAAAAGGCTAACTGATTCTTCCAAGAAGTGAAAAGGGATATTATTTTCCTGGTTCTCCCATTATCCTCCTCCTGTGCGCTATACTGGGCTGAAGTCCAAATTTAATGTGTGTGTATTTCTTAGTTACCTATGAATTGTAGCTAAGTATGCTCAGGGTAGCATTCTTACGCTGCAGTCCTCCATTTGACCCCCTTGGTTAAACTCAGTGGGATTCACTTTGAATAAGCAGTGGCAATGGGCTGTAAGGGTTCCCGGCTATTCACCCATTCAGATACTGGCTGTCATGTTGAGTCTCAGAAGACACAGGTACACCTATCACATCATACATTATCTCTTGATACCCAGGCCACAAATTAAAGTGGGGTTCGTTGTTCTAGGGGCAGCTTGCCCTTGCACAGAACTGTGCGATAGTAGGAAGCAGACTCAGCACTGTGGTATTGTAAGCAAAATACCATGCTTCTCTTATATTCGGGAATGCCTGTGCACTTCTGAATTGATTCTCGTCATCAGCTGGCACTAAGTGGTTTGCCGAGCCTTGATGAAAAATCTTCTGTTTAAACATATGGTTCCCCACATCCCTCTGCAGTAGGAACTTGCACTGGAAACTGCTGCAAGGTTCACTTTCTTATGAGGAGAGAGCACTGGAAGCACAAGGCATTTTGGGGGGACATCTGTTTATTTACAAGTCTACACACTGAACATGGGGCAGCAGACAAGCACGGAGAGAAAATGCTCATCTATAAAATACCATCAGTTTTCCCCAAAGCAAACAGCATCCACTTGGACCACCCATCCAGTTTTTCCTGTCAGCTGCAAAACTCAGACCTTTGTCCCACTTACTGCTACATTCCAAAACCAGACTGTTTCTTCCTCGTCATGCATGCATTGGCAAAACATTGCTTTTTACCCCCACCCCCAGTAAGCAAGTATACCCTATATTTTCCCTTGGAAGCAACAATTCATCATTAGAGCTCATTAGAGGAATACATGCAGATGTTAGACAGGCAAAAGCTAATGGATAGTCCATTCTTTTCCTTGACACTCATACAACCCAATAATTTTTCCATTACACCTCTTAGTGGTCTTCCCAAACTCTTCCAGTTGTGTTGGACTACAACTTCCATTCCCCCCCCCCCGACTGTTAGCCACACCAGCTGGAGCTCATGGGAGTTGTATTCTGGAAGATGCCCTTATTGAGGAAGACTGGCCATTCTCCATTGCTTCCAAATCTCCTCCTCCTACCCATGCCTCTTTCCCTATCTTCCTTTGCTATGCTGTAGCATCAACCTGCCTTGTATTTTATTTGAATGTGTTCTTGAGCACACAACTGCAGCCACCACAATGGCACTAGGGGAATAAGTCCGTTCCACCTATTGCTGCAAGAGAAGTGATGCCCATTTCCAAGTGCTGTCTGTCTCTCCTGTTCCACCAGCTTGTGGGGAGGGGAGAAAGAAAGCTATGTTTTGCAAGCAAGAGCAGCAAAGCAGAGACGCTCCACTTGCAAACGCCAGCCTTGTGTCTCCCCTGCTGATCAATGGTGGGGAAGAGAGAAATGAGCAGATCGTCATCCCTGTGCTCAGTGTCCCTTGGGGTGTGGTTCTTGCTGCTGTGTTGTCACCAGGGTAAGATGCAGATTGCCACCCCTCTCACCTTGCCACCCAGGACACCATCAGCTCCTCTCTCTCTCTCTCTCTCTCTCTCTCTCACACACACACACACACACACACACCCTCAGTCCAGGTCTGGCAACATATTGTGTGCATAGATTGATGCATACAGTTGCATATGGATAAGCATCATTGATTTGTTAGGACTCAGTCATAGCACAGTGGGCAGGATTATAGCTTTGAAGACTATTTCCAGTAAAGTAAAGCTAGCAGTGGTGTAGCTGCTTTTTGCACGCACAGCAAATCTATACACCATTGTGAATTCCGTTTCACATTTGTCTCTACTGTCATATTTTAAGGCAGGCTGTTTTGTGGCAGCAACTGATAATCATCATAATAGCCACACAAAAACAAGGTCTCATACAACTGCTTCTTAGAGCTAAGCCCCAAAGACAGATGCCAGTTTTCGTGCCCAGATTTGTTTCTCCTGTTTTTACAAACGAAATTTCAAATGCTCAACAGGATAAACCCGCAGAACATACTGACATGATACTTTGAGCCCTGGCTGTGGAATGGTGCATGCTCACATCTGTGTTTAATTTAGAGACGAACATTGTTGGTGGCCACCAGAAAGGCCTGAATGGACTGGGAATCAAGGCAGGACATGGAGTTTGCCACTGCTTTCCAGGAACTAGCTGTTACTGCGAGAAAGATGATATCAGAGGTAAGTCTGAAGTTTATTTACTGACTTTACGCTTGTGCTATTGAATGCTCCAACACTTCCATCTTTGATAGATAAAAAATTCTATGTGTGTGCTCTTCCTCTCTCTCTCATATGCACATGGGATAGAAGGGTGCATACAGGACACAACCGCAGATGGAAACTGAAGGATAGTGTATTTCTTCCTGCCAAGGAAACATTCAGTACACAATGAGATTTTGATGTAGGAGCACATTGAAACGAGTGATCATCCTCATGCCTTCGCTAATGGAAATAAACTTCCACACATAACTGTCACCATCTCCTTACTGACTGCCCTCAGCTCACTGTGTGCTGGTTGTGGATTCTGAATTCCACATGCCTATGACTTACAGCTGGGATATGTGCTCTCCACAACACCCCAAAGCATCTCCCTGACTATACTGTAAAGCAGCACACATTGTGTGAGTTGGGGGCAATTGTGTTGTGAGCTTCCTTGCCCCAAACCCTTGTCAATGGCAAGCACTCATAAGATGCTGGCTGCAACTCATTTGCTAATAAAATCAGCTTCCAGGGGATGGGAAATTCCCTGTGGCCATGTACACTGATTGCACTATGGTAATAGTAGTAGTAATACAATATGGAGATAATTATTGTGATGTTTAGATTATCATTTTTAAATAGAGATGGAAATGAAGAAAGAGCAAGCACTTTTAATTTTCCAAGGACTCCCCCCCCCCCCCATTTAATGGCTGACATTATCCTTTAATTAACTCTTGATCAAAAGGAAGATTGAAGAAAATTAAAGATTGAGTGAGATGGGACTGAAAAGAACTAAAGACAGAAGGAGTATCTGAAGCTACACAGTTGGCTTGATTTGGCAACACTGATCAATGCAGCCTGCTGATTTTAGGGAGCAAGTATAGCAGCTTTTTAGCAACAGTAAAAGCTGCTTTAACATTTGAGAGTACGTTAGGTAGCTGATGTAGGTGTTCCTCTACTTCCCAAGTTGTTTTCTCCTAATACTTGCTTTCAATAGAGATGCTTTAAATGTGACTGTTAATTGGCATGGAAAGAAAAAAATTGCGGCAAGTGCCATGACCAAATTATTCTTTATCCACAGAGCCATTGTGTGATTACATGTGCAAAACTGTGATTGCAGGAGGAGTCCTGCTATCCTTCATTATTTCGGTACTCCTTTCTTCCTACTTCATCCATCGCTATCACAAGAATTCTCCAAAGCCACCTATTGCTTCTGCAGAGATGACCTTCCGCCGCCCTGCCCAGTCATACCCCATAAGCTACTCATCGACAAATGTCCGTCGACCATCAATGGACTCTGAGAACCAGATGTCAGTAGACACATTTAAAATACCTGTAAGTTTTTCCAGTTTTCAGCTGCTTACCATTCAAGGCATATGGAGAACCAGCTTCTATTTACTGCTGCTGATTTACCAAGTGTGAGGAAGAGTTCCTGTTTTACTCCCACCATTGTATTCTAACAGCTGCCACCATGTATCTTTACTATGTCTGCTGTTTACTAGAGCCTTAAATCTACATAGTAGCAGTGGTACTTTCAGTTTGGCATAAAACAAGCCAGGTTCACAATATAAGTAAATAAAAGTAACAAGTTGTTCTTCAAAGGGTAAAATAAGGTAGATATTATACCATACCCTCCAACATTTCTTCAGTGAAAATAGGGACATCCTAAAGAAAAGTGGGACATTCCAGGATCAAATAAAAAACAAGATGGCTTATCTAAATCAGGGACCTCCTTAGAAAATAGGGACACTTGGAGGGTCTGCTATACTTAAACCAGTTACTGTTTCTTGAAGATTTAGGTTTGCTCTAATATAGGCTACTGTTACTTTAAATGGTAGTTGCTTGTAAATATGGAAAGTTACACAGAAGTGAAGGAAAGGAGGAGGGTAGAAGAGGAAAAACTGGCAGCAGGGAGAGAGGGGGAGCAGAAATGAATGGAAGGAAGAGAGGAAAGGCCCTTCTTGAAGAGATCAGTTCCGACCTCTGGCAGGAGTAATCTGTCTCTTTTCTGATAGTTGATAGCTGTCTTGGGCAGAGAGATATACAGTGGTACCTCGGGTTACATACACTTCAGGTTACAGACACTTCAGGTTACACACTCTGCTAACCCAGAAATAGTGCTTCAGGTTAAGAACTTTGCTTCAGGATAAGAACAGAAATCGTGCTCCGGCGGCGCAGTGGCAGCAGGAGGTCCCATTAGCTAAAGTGGTGCTTCAGGTTAAGAACTGTTTCAGATTAAGAATGGACCTCCGGAACGAATTAAGTACTTAACCCGAGGTACAACTGTATGGAAGGTAGGCAGAAAGAGTTAAGGGGGGCCCTACTCACAAGAGGCACTGGCCCCACCCACAGCTGGCGTGCAGCTACCAACAATTTATCCCTTAGTCAATGCAGGGGGTGGGAATCCTATGCATAATGCTACTTATTAATATAATTCATTCAGTTTCCTTTCTTCGCGTTTGGCTGATGTTCATATGGAGTTTGAGATCTTGGAAAACAACTTGCAAGTTTATCTGCCTGAAAATTAGACCCATATGAATAGAAAACGTTCCATTCAATTCTGTGGTTGTTCCACCTAATACAATAGCTTGTTTGTTAGTTGTACGTCCTTTGGTATGGAACCATAAATGACCGCTTGTTCTACTGGAATGAACAATTAGATTACAGTTAACTAGTCCCTCCAGAAGTCTGCAACTAATTATTTTAGCGTTTCCTAGCAACCTGGTTTGGCTGCTCCTCACTGCAGCTGTATCAGCCATACTAGTAAAATATTAAAACCCATTTGCTTGAGAAAATTTCAGCTTTTAAAAAGTCAAACAAATAGCAGTCTTTTTAAAAATAAAAAGATAGCTTGCGGTCATCATGGCCACCTGCATTTAACCGGAGCTTTTGTTTTACTATGATTTGAGACTACATGTTTGCATACGAAGTTCTGCTGACTAGGTCAGGAATGGCCAAACTTGGGTTTCCCCGGCCTCCTTGCTATCCTTCCTGTGTCATATTAGGAGTCTCAGTTGCTATGCATTGCTGCTTCCTACTTGGCAGACAAGCCTTTCGTTTGCCATGGGGAAGAAGGGTGACTGCAGAGAGCCTTCCAGCGCACAGCCTGACCCACACAAGCTGACATAGGGAAGAATTGCAGGGGCTGTGAGAGTCACATGCTGTACTTCCACCCCTCCCATTTTCTAAAAAGTGACGTCTCGTCACTCGGGGGGGGGGGGTGCCTCACTTCCGACAGCACTGACTTGGCTGAGCACCATGTAAGCGAACCACATGCTGTTTTTGCACCAATAACAGATCACCCTTGAGGCCTCTGTGTCACTGCAAAGGCCTCTGAGATGGCTTGTGTGTTACTAGCTGGAGGATGAGGTAAGATTTGGCATGTGACATTCTCCAGCCTTGCTTGCACATTGCAGGCTCCCTTTCCAGTCAGGTTCTTGAACCTGGCTAGACTTCTGTAGGTGCAGCCAATATACTGGGGTAGGAGAGCTGAAAATATAAGCTGCACCTTTAAAATTGGAAGGGAAAAAATAATAATACCTGAATCTAAGCCACTCCATTCCTCGCTGCTCCTGGCTGCATATTGGGGGGAGGGGAGCCGCGCTGCATTGCTGGCAGCCTTTCCCCTTCCCCGCTCTCTCCCTTCCCAACCTCAGGGGAGAGAACAGGGGGCTGTGTGTGGGGCAGGTGCCGCTTTGCCGCGCTCCTGGCTGCATACAGTAAGGTCGTGAATATAAGCCGCACTTTAACTTTTCACGCTTGGAATTTGGTGGGAAAGTGAGGCTTTTATTCAGGCCAATACGGTAATAACAATATATTTCACATATGGCAACCAAGACACCCCTTTGGTTTCAGATAGTACATGGGTTGTCAAGTCTAAAAAGCCCAGGACACAGAATTTTAGAGGCCTCTAGCAGCCATGGTGGCTCATTCACCAGAAGTAATGTATTTAGCTTTAACTCTGGAAGTGTATACTCGATTCTGACCAAACTAAGCCTAGTGATATGTATTTTGCTCTAGGAGTCTTAGTTTGGTCAGAATTGAGTATGCACTTTCAGAGTTGATGCTAAATGCATTGCTTCTAGTAAATGAGCCACCATAGCCACTGGCATTTGCCCTGGGCCACTGGAACAAATGAGGTAATAAATAAATAAACTATCACATAAAAATGAAGAATAACATCAATAGTGGAAATACTCTTTGAACCCATATGCTACCTTAATTTGCACCAAATAATTTTATGGAATCTAGTTTATGAAATGATCACAGACACAGAGTCACAGGTTACCAACCTTAAAAGCCCTGTTATAAGCTATGTGGAAAAAGCATCCAAATTAAAAATGCTCACTTAATGCCTAAGCAAAACAGAATTCTGTTTAAATGGTAATCTGGTGCACATACATGAAAGGACAGAGGGTGAAGGCTCAGTTCCAGGAACATTAAGCTCAATGGGGTTGCTAGTGTCATAGCCTTAAAAATCCTTCTCTGCACAACGGGGAATCAATGTTGGAGGCATTTGGGGGAGCTTTTGCCAGTGAAACACTGTCTTTTTGTGCATCTCATTTGTCTCCCTAGGCTATATTTAGATGTTAGGGGATGGTACTTTCATAGAGGCATGTATGCTGTTTGCTTTTGTTTCTCTGTTGGTTTATACAGTCATCACTGTTCTGTGACTGTCAGGCTTGATAGGTTCCTGAAACAGAAAGGCAATTGTCTGAGATGAATAGTTGAATTCTAAAACAAGCCTCCCTTCCCCTTCGGTTTCCTCAAGCTTATAAAACGGGGAAATATTTTTACCCAAGAGCATTTACTTCTCATTTCTGGCAACACTGGTGGCCAGGAGCGCAGATAGTTTTCACCCTAATTGCCACCTATCATGTGCATATACTGGCTTCATAGTTTTATAAAAGGCAACTGCACCTGGGAACTTCCGGGTTGGGAACTAGTCCAATAAATTTCCATGGATTGTGTGTGATCAGGCCTCAGAACCTTCTTCAGTGCAGAAGGAGTGTGTCACTTCAGCCACTGTGTTTGGCAAGCGGGGGGGGGGGGGGCATTTGGGATGGCCAGGTATATATTATTGCTCTGCCAAAAGTTATCTTCTGTGGTTTGTTCAACCATTATCCATCAGTTAATAAGAAAAGAAAGTGAAGGTTGTCTCTAGGCCTGGGCAATATATCAATATGAGAAGTACGAGGAGCAGACTGTGTTGTCAGCTTCACTCAGTAGGTATCACTGGTGAAACCGCCACCACTCCTGAGTCCCTCTGTTAGCGACTTTCTCCAGCGAGTGTTGTTAGCAGAGGAACTCAGGAGTGGTGACGGCTTCACCAGTGATATATCATGGAGTGAAACCGCCATCCCACTCTGCCCTCATACTGCACAGAGGGACTAAAAGGCTGCATCTGCATCTTTTAACTGCTTGGCTGAGGAGTGTTCAGTTACCGTTCCCCTCAACTGAGCCGTTAAAGGCTCCCCCAGCCCGGCGCTGGCTCCCACTCAACCGGGAAGAGCACTGGGCATGGCTCTGCTGGGGATTGGGAGCCCTCTTGTGCCCCAGCTAAGCGTACAAATAAGTTGCCTTGTCCCAGACAGCTAGGGGCTGGGGTGAAACCACCTCAGCTCCCATGATGTGGTGATTTCACCAGGCGCCTGGCAGGCTGGTGGCAATGCAGCTTGTTTTATCAACAGTGTGGTATATCGGCAGGCCACAATGTTTGGCTGGTGATATACCGCGATGCTGAAAAGCTTATATCGCCCAGCCCCAATAGACCCATTTTAAAGATATTGGGGGGCAGGCGGATTAAGGTGAAAGGAACGGCTTCCTTTAAAACAAAACCAGTGAGTGTATTGCTCTCTGGCTCCTGGTAGCTCAGCATCCTCAGGTCCCTGTGCTTCAATTAAAGCCCAGGTATCTCCTCCCTTAGGGCTTTTTCAGATCAGGAAGCACAAACAGCCAAGGAAAGGGGAGAGTGCTGGAGAAATGTTTAATGGAAAGAAAAATGCACATACCATTCTTGGCTAACTTGCAACCACCATAAGATAAGCTCAACCTTACACCCACTGTATTATTATTATTATTATTATTATTATTATTATTTGAAATTACCTGCTATTGAGGCAGAAAAGCAGAAACTTCTTTTGCAAGGAAATACAACTATTGACAGATTAAAGAAGGTACTGGGGCCTTCCTTCCCCGTTTGGCAGAGAGAGAAGGCAGGTTGGAAACAGTATCAGATGACCTGCAGTGGAAAGGAGAGGGAAGTGCCCCCATCATATGCTGTTACTCTTCTGTCTCTTGAGATTAGACTTTTCCTCTAACACAGGAAGATCCAAAGTGGGAATTTCCTCGGAAGAACCTGGTGCTTGGCAAAACACTTGGAGAAGGAGAATTCGGGAAAGTCGTCAAAGCAACTGCTTTCAGGCTTAAGGGGAAGGCTGGCTATACTACTGTTGCAGTCAAAATGCTAAAAGGTACTTTTTCTGCAAGCTCCTGGAAATATCTGCAAATGATTTGGTAACTTATGACAGAGGTCCAGCTTGGAAGCAAAAAGCTGCCGGATCCCACATACGTTCCAGCCGGATGTCCTAAAGCGTTCTATTTATATTCTGACATTTTCCCCTGTGCTTCTTTGATGAGGGCAGTCACTTCCACGGGGCACAAGGGCAACTTGACTTAGCTTGGCCAATGTAGCGCACTTAAATTGTCATCTCAACAGAGGCATTTCAAGAGCATTCTAAAAAAGCTGCACTTTTCAGCTTTAGCCGAACTCTTTCCTACAGATACTTTAGAGCACAGTATAAAAAGAGCACCTCATTGTCACACATAAGATGCGAAAGAGCAACATGCTCACCAGATCTTTCTCTCTAACTATAGCTGCTCTATCGATATACAATGGCCAGATCTAGAGTATTTGGTTTGTCACAGCAGAGTGTGACAGAAGCGTAGCAGTAGCTTGGGAGGAAGGCCAGCTTGCCCATGGGTATGCCCGTTGTTCCTTTTGCTGTCCTTCATCTGCCTTCCTTTTCCTGCATGCAGAATGGTCGGGAAACTCTTAGCTTAGATATGTCCAGAGTGAAGAGAGAAAGCATGTGGCCTGGTGCGGGGCCACATCCCCTTTCCCAAGCACATTGGCATTGGGCTGCAGTATATCAGGGGAAGCAGTGATGGGTGAACCACAAGGGAGATGAAAGGTAGTATTACCCATCTCTGCAAAGCAGTAATAACAATTTCAAGTTATGAAATGGTAGGGCTATTAAAAAGCTGAAGATCATCTAGTTGAGATATCTGTACCAGGCAGACCTCAAACAGCAGTTAAGGCAGTATTAGCCTCCTGTTGGCATCCATCTGTCTCGAGAGACAATGGCATATGCCTCTGAGCTGAAGTCAAACTGCTGGAGAATCACAGTGTCTGCTGTGGCTACAGAGATCAGTAACTCATAACTGTTGCCTCGTGTGCTGTTTTTGCTGTGTTAGCAACACCAAAGTGACCTCTCAGGGGCGCAAGCTTGGGCAGTGTGTATGGAGGTCCTGGGCTGCCCAGATGAGAGCCTTGTTGATGTGGTCCAAAGGAAAGCACAGCAAAACATTGGGCACCAGCTTAGCTGCCGGAGTTGCCAGAAGTAGGTGTACTGGACACCATCCAACCATCTTAAGGACTCCAAATTTGGGTAGAGTTTACTCCTTAGTCTTGTCTTCTCCCAAAGATGTCCTGCAAGGTAACGGGACATTAACCTGTATCACCCAGTTAATACTGTGACCAAGCAGGAGCTAGCTATCATCTTGCCTATAGTGCAAAGAGGAAGTTTAAGATACCTTAATTTTCACCATCTGCTTCCAGGTTCCGCTGAGTATGCAGTAACAGTGTTCATCCCCCAATCCCCCCAAGAACAAAGGGATATTAGCCACAGACCTGACTTTTTGGTGCTGAATCACCTGCAAATTATTACTAAAAGAGGAGCAGTTTCAGTTAGATTTCTTCTTTAATGTTCTCAAGTGGTTCTCACTGTTTCCCTTTGCCACCACATCGCAGCAAGTTTTTCAGGCAAGATACTCAAAGCCATCAAAGAATACAAGAGCTTGGATAGGAGCAGTTTGGCCTGTATTTGTTCCCTACCTGCTACATCTTCCTTTGCAATAGAATGATTAGAAGGTTAGGGCTGAGACATGAGGGGTTGTTATGGCAACCCAACTGTTAAAGGTGGGTGTCGGTTACAGAATCTAGTGGAGCAAGTGTTTTCAAGACAATCTAAGATTCATGAAAATAAACAAGCCTGATTTACTTCATGCCTCTCAGCACCCTCTTCTTTGGCTTGGAAGAGGCTAATTTGTTCCACGTGGGTAGAAATCAAGGAAGCACTTTCAATTTCTCTATATATTACTCATTTAAGACATTTTAAACCTGCTCTTCAGCTGAAAAAGGCTCCCAGAGTGGTTTACATGAATAATTAAAACAAGGAACACCTTGCCCCTAATTTGTTTAAGATGGTTATTTGCAGCCAGTAAGTGCCAGAGATCCAGGTAGTATTTCAATATTATGGGAATAGTGTTTGTAATTAATATACGGTATTTCTTCCATTGCTCTGTTCTGCAGAAAATGCTTCCCAAAGCGAGCTGAGAGATCTGCATTCGGAGTTCAATCTTTTGAAACAGGTCAACCATCCACATGTCATTAAACTCTATGGAGCTTGCAGCCAAGATGGTAAGTGAGAGTCACACGTTATACAAGTGGGGACCATTTTAGGCATGTCCAATTTAGCATGACTGCTGACGCACGGGTCCTTCTGGACCTGGAGGAATGGGGTGGGACAGGGGCAGGGTGGGCTTATGCGCATTCTGTCGATGTGCGCTGTGACCTGGAGTGCAAGCCCCGTGGAAATGGGGAGTTGCCTGTATATAAAATAAGAAAGAGACGGTATGTAATCCCCAGAGTGCCGCAAGAGAAGTACAAGCTTGGCACAGTCAATCAATCAGTTTTTCAGTCCTGTGCCCCAAAGTGTCCATCAGCAGAGGAGGCTGTCTTTTATTTCTGCTGTGGCACTTTCACTACTCTAGTCATTCCTACTTGAAAACATATTCCACTGGGGGCCTGTTTTTGGGCCCTACCTTCGCATTGGATGCGATTGCTTTTCTGGTGAAAAGATCAACAGAAATCTGGGCTAAGGAGGCGGCTTGCAGAATCACGGGCTTTATTGGTCAAAGGTGCTGCCATCTTAGATATTGAAATACTCCCATTACATGTGTATTAAAATGATAGTACCTGTGGCCACCTGTTTTGGACATGACAGGGACACTTTCACAGTGATAGGTACAATCCAGCAAAACAAGTAAGAAACACACATACACCTTACTGATAGCTTTATAGGATTTGGTCAATTTATAGGATTTGGTCAATTTATAGGATTTGGTCAATTACCGTATTGGCCTGAATATAAGCCACACCCGAATATAAGCCGCACCTTTAAAATTGGAGGGAGGGAGGAAAAAAAACCCTGAATATAAGCTGTTCCCTTCCTCGCTGCTCCTGGCTGCATGCTGGGTGGGTGGGTGGGAGGTGCACTGCATTGCTGGTGGCCTTTCTTGTTCCTCACTCTCTCACTTCTGGCCTTGGGGGAGAGGACGGGGGACTACACATGGGGTGGGCAGTGTTTGTACCGCACTCCTGGCTGCATACCATAAGGTAACGAATATAAGCCACACTTAAACTTTTCATGGTTGGAATTTGAGGGAAAAGTGAGGCTTATATTCAGGTCAATATAGTAAGTGACAGATGCTTAGTTTAGAAATAATATTCTATGGGATAGTGCAATAAAACAGCCGGAGGGGGAATTATTAGCCTGGTAACATAGGCACTCATTTCAATAGATCTGATGGCAATTGTTGTTGCATAGCAACAGTCTCACATTTGAAGGGGAACTGTGCCTTAAGGGACTGGCATGTGATTTGTTATACTGCCATACTGAAGTTGGTTGATTTGTGCAGCCGTATATTCAGCAGCACCCCCAGTTTCTGAACTTGCTAATCAGCCACATTCATTATATGTTTCCATATGGCACAATTTATAAGAATTTCATTTGTGGCTGACAGCATGTGGGGAAGGTTTTTGTCGTCTCCGAAGCCCTGGGAGCAGGGTTCCACTCGAGTCCCTGGGCTCAGCGTTTTAGTGCCCTGCTTAGCATCTTGTCCCTCCTATGGCTAGCACACGCAAGATATATTACACAAAGTCTATGCAGATGTATTCAATTCAAATAATGTATACAGGCTGCAGCATCCTGCTTTTGTGTATATAAAATTTGGATTCACTTGGCCTGGAATTTCAGGGTGTTGTTATTTTTAAATCAGAGAAGACACAAAGCCCTGCCTAACAAAGATAAACACAGAGCTAGGTTTTAAGGTTGGTGAATGAGTAAAATTGATACAAGCTTCACACTCTCTTGTTAGCCTGGTACAATAGGGGAGAATGCTAGGAATCCTGCTGTTTCTGGTTTGGATGCTTATATTCTCTACATTCTGTTAAAGATGGATAGGAGAGCTTTGAACCTCCAGGCCTCTGTGTTCAGTATTGTAGCATGGGGGAAAGCATTCATGTGGGTGGCTATGATGAGGCAAAGCTTGCTAATGGACTGAAATGTCAGGATCCTTTCTGCAGGAATCTATACTTGAGAGCTTTAACAAACCACTGTAATTAGTGTGCAGGCAGCACGAGATACTGTGAGGATTACCACAGGCTGCAGAAAATAATGTTCATACCTTAAACTGAGTGCTTTTGATTGGTTTCTCTGCACAGACCCATTTGCATAGAAATCTTCCTTAAACATTCCATAAAACCAAGGAAACATCACAATTTATCTGTCCGACTTTGGAAGAAATGCAGCGTAACACAATTGATTGCTTTTCTTAGACAGGATACCCAAAGGCATGTTCCCAGAAATAAGCACTTTTCATTTCAATTGCCTGTCTCCATGGTGGGAGAACACTTCTGAACATAAGAGTTCACCTAATAGCACTGGGTTCTGTTGTGCTCTTTTTCATAGAAAATGTGCCCCTTTGGTTTCAGATAGTACATGGGGTAGATGAGTCTAAAAGCCCAGGACACAAATTTTCACAGCCCTCCAGCAGCTATGGAAGTACATTTACCAGAAGTAATGTATTTAGCATTAAGTGTATAGTTGATTCTGACCAAACTAAGCCCCATAGGATTATGTGCAAATAAGCTTTATATTCTGATTTGCTTGATATGCATAATTTAGGCTGTAATGCTGCAAGGGAGTAAGACTTGGGGATCTTAGTGGGACTCAAGTCTGAGTAAGCATGCATAGGACTAGACTGTTAAAGCAGGTAACAAAATTAAATGGTTTTGTAGGGGTGCAGGTGTTTGTTTTTAAGTACAAGGTGTATAAATCTTGCTGATATGCTGCTTTACTAATTATTGAGAACAATAATTTTTATGTATCTTTTTATGCCTCAGGGCCTTTGTACTTAATAGTTGAATATGCTAAATATGGCTCCTTGAGGAGTTTTCTGAGGGAAAGCCGGAAAGTTGGGCCCAGCTATGTGGGGAGTGATGCCAACAGGAATTCCAGCTACCTGGACAATCCGGACGAGCGAGCCTTAACCATGGGTGACCTGATCTCGTTTGCATGGCAGATATCTCGCGGAATGCAGTACCTTGCTGAAATGAAGGTATGGCGTCCCTCATTCCCACCCTCTCTTTGTGGCCTTCCTAGTAAGCATACATGACAGTTAAACGTCTTTCTTTCTTTTCCCCAAAGCTTGTACATCGTGATTTAGCAGCCAGAAACGTCTTAGTAGCCGAAGGGCGTAAGATGAAGATTTCTGACTTCGGTTTGTCACGAGATGTTTATGAGGAGGACTCTTACGTCAAGAGGAGCAAGGTACAAACACAGTCACTGGCAGCCTGGAATTGATAAATTGATAAGGAAACTATACACATTAGTAAGAGAACTTATGGGCACACACATCGAAACATGTCTAGCATGACTCATCAGTGCACAAACTTTTGTGTGCCTTGAGATTGCGTGGCTATTCCCTCCCCCCCACAGGTGGAATGAATGAAGACACTGGACACAAGTATTTAGGTTAATGGGCGAAAATGGCCACAACTTTATTGATTACAGGTAAGAGAGGTATTGGCATTAGGCATTGGCCCCTATCCGACTATCCGGTCTAACCGGGAAGGGTTAAACACCAACAGGGGGAGCTACCCGAGATGCATATCCCTAGGCGCTCCCCGAGGGGTTACCGCTCGGGGGCGCGTTTTAGGCCCTAGCCTCCGTAGGTTTCAGACGAGGCGTCGCCCCTCGGAGTCCTTTAACGAACTACCCTTCAGGCATTGGGGGAGGTGATGGCGCTCCTCCCCCCGATCTCATTTGCATGACAATACCCCTGCCAGTGCCTACCGCCAAAACCGAAGAAGTTGTGACAATTTGCTACGAGGTAGGCGAAAAAACCAAGTGGCTCCAATAAACAGCCAATTAGCCAAATAGAAAAATTCCTACCCGGCCCCTTGCGGCAACCAGCCGAAGCCCATAGCAATGTCGATGGCAAACCCAAAGGGCGGGTGGGTGGGAAACCGCGTCAGCTGCAAAGGAGAAAAAGGGGCGAGCCAAGGGCTGCCCCGACCTTAAGTGGCCTCTAGAAGGCCCGCCCCTGCCGCCAGCCGATTGGCTGGCGCACGGAGATGCCAACAAGGGGAATCCCTGCTTCCCGCGAGGCTGACGCCAGCCCCGTGGGAGGGTGGGCGGGGTCGAGAGCCCGCAACCCCACCTCCTCCTGAAGCTCGGTAGTGGCATTGTAAAAAGAAACAGCTAATATGGGTTGTGTAAAAACCTGTGTATGTAGCCTTCTGTTTTTGATCTTGTGCAGGGTTTTCCCGGTGCATCCATGTTTTGCTGTAAACCATATGAATGAAATGCACATTTTCTGATAAAAGGCATATGAGACTACTTGACAACATGCATGTTAAATGTGACAAAAGTTAAATGAAAACAAATGGGACATGAGAAGCAGTGCTAAACAGAACTTGCAGGCAGTAATAGTTCTTTATTTTCCTGCCAGGGTCGGATACCTGTGAAGTGGATGGCAATTGAATCTCTCTTTGATCACATCTACACAACACAAAGTGATGTGTGAGTCTATGTATTTATGTTCCCTGTCATGCAACTTAGTCTTTGTACTCATGCTGTGCCAGAACACCTCGGGCTGAAGAGGCCATCTACTCTATAGCTCTGCTGTAGAAAACAGAGTAAGTTGTAGCAGGCTGGATAGTCAGCTTCTCAATCACAAGATACCCAGCATCTCCTGCAAGAAGGAGGTTAAACCTTAGCTAGCAGTAATTCAAGGTTTGTTTAACAAGCTTTTACTGGCCAAGGCATTCATGAAGCCTCACTTTCAGCTAGCTTTCTGCAGTCCTTCAAACACATTTGCTGTAACACTGGAATATCAAGTGAAATGGATTGCTATAATCTGGACAAGGCTGAATTTCCGTAGAATCAGAACCCCTCTAACCCAAGGATGGGCCACCTTTTTTCTGTCAAGGGCAGCATTCATAGAATTGTAGAGTTGGAAGGGAGCACCAGGGTCATTTAGTCCAACCCCCTGCAATGCAGGAATCTTTTGCCTAATGTGGGCTCGAACCCAGGACCCTGAGATTAAGAATCTCATTCTGTACTGACTGAGCTATCCCATGCTTGAGGGCAATCTGTCAAGGCTGCATGCCCACAGTAGGCAGGGATAGAGCCAAAAGTGGACACAGCCACCCATTTTCTCTTTAGCACCCTGTTTTATTTCCCCTTCCCCACCAAATAAGCTACTAGCAGAGGGACAGGTCACTCTTGCCACAACACTGTAATGATGAAGGGGGGGGGACCTTTAATCACTTGATGCCACAGCATAATCCTTAGATTACATGATAGTTCCATCCTTGAACCTACAGTCCATTGTAGGGCATTGTCTCTGACCCCCAGCTCCCCAACGTGCTATTTTGCCCTGCAAAGAATCCCAGCTCATCAGATTTCATACACAACCAGTAAACCTCTATATTTAATGTTTGTATAAAGTGGAGGATCTGAGGACATACATAGCTCTTGGTGGGAGAAGCCTGAGCCACTCCACTTTCTCTCTTTTGTGCCGTTATGAAGCACAGAAGCTTTCTTGAATGCAAGCTGGTGAATTTACCCTTCAGAAATCACGGGGTTTTTCTCCATCTTCCTTTTGCTGGCATTCCTGTTTTCTCTCTCCTTGCCTCAGTAATGTTCTGTATCTGTGAAATGAAATAGACTCCGTCTGAGAAACTGTGGTTTCTTTAGTATGAGGTCACATTCCCAGGATGTTAGGTGTCGGGACTTGTGTGCACAGATGGGGCCCTTGGAATGCAGTTTGAAGAATTTTGCTGGGTTATGGGCATGAAGAATTCTTTTGTACTTAGCAAGCTTTTTGCTCATATTCCAGTGACCAGCAGAAGTAACCACAGAATGCTGGGAAATAGCCAGCTTGAACCATACCGGGGGGGGGGGGGAGAGACTTTCCACCAACTAATGAAGGCAGCTTAACAAATACAATCTGGCTACTTAACATGTATTCTGCTGGTGACATTACTTTGTGCAAGTGTTCATTTAAGTCCATGTCTCTCGGCATGATTCATGCTAAGGAATGGTGTTTTGGCAATGTGCACTGATCAGGTATTTAGAACTATAGGTGGCCAACATTCATTTAGTGCTAAACATCCCTGCAAATCAGTCACCTGTCTTTATCAATGTGTTTGTGACCCTTCTGTGAAATCTTCAACTACAGAAGCATGGAAGGGCAGCATCACCTCCATGTGAACTGGCAACTGTGGGAAACAATGTTGGTCTGATAATGGCAATACAACTCTTGTGTCTCAGTTATCTGATTGAAGTGTGCTAGTTAGCAGTGAACAGGTCTAAGGCAAACATAAAGCATGATAAAGCACAAGTTACACAGGGCTGGGGAACCTTTGGACTTTGGGCCAGATTTGGCCCACCAGGCCTTCCAATTTGGTCCACCAGACCATTTCCTCAAACCCACACTTACCTGCCCTATGCCTGATGTCCCATGTGAGGTCAGTTGCTGGGAAGGTAGAGATGTGGTTGGATCAGCTGTATGTGCACCTGAAACCAGAAGATAGCAAGAATGAATCAATGCTACACATCAATCATGCTTGATGAATGTCTACCCCCCACCCCTGGCTAACTTTATATGGGTGGGCAGGCCATTATGATGTCAGATGATTGACAACTGGGTGATCCTGGGTGATAGCAGCATAAAATGGTGAGGGACATGGGGAGTGGCAGATCTTCAACGAAAAGCAAAACAAAATTCAATAAATAAATTGAGCAGGAGCTTGGAATAGGTATAGGTTAGTATACTAACTAACTAACTAACTAACTAACTAAGTAACTAATTAACATGATCTATAAGGACCCCTCCAATGCTATAACTAATTCTGTGGCAAACTGTTTTTACAGAAACAAGGGAGAACCTTAGAAATAAAATCCAAATTACTGTAAACCCTGTTTGGCATCATCATAGAGAGAATGATAAAACTGTGTGGAAGAGGCACAGATTCAGATAAAAGGCATATAAAGGGAACAGATGGACTTCAAAAACTTTGTGAAAGTTTATCTGACTTAATTAATTAAACCAAACATCAAGGAAGTTGCAGAAAGTTTCTTTCCATGCTAACAATAATGGTCTGGTTAAGAAAAGAATGTAAAAAAATCATCATATGACCAAATGAGGCAAACAGTTCAGTTATGCAACCATTTTTGCAAACCAGTTCTTTACTGAAGTAATTTCTTAAAATTTATGAAGCAGAATGATTGCTGCTCCTAGAGAAAAAGGTTTCAGTTGCCAAAAATTTCAGGAGGAATCCCAACCTATGAGTTTAACACAGCTTGTGACTGCAAAACTGAAAAGTGTTGAAAAAGTCCCAGCCACTTAGAACACATTCAATCTCATACAGCTCATTAGGAAAATGCACTGTTAATCACTTTGGTTACACTTGCACATTACAAAAGAAGAGAGAGAGTACAAGTTTGCCTAAATTTTGCATATGCTAATAGATACACACATCTATCTCTATGTATAGGTGCACATTTATAAATAATGCCTATACCTTAAATAGAAATACGGTGGAACCTTGGTTGTCAAACACTTCGGAAGTCAAACATTTCAGCTTTCAAACGCTGACAAACCTGGAAGCAAATGCTTCTGAGGTGCAATTCTCCATTTTCTCAATGGATTCTACGGACCGTCCATTGAGCCTCGGTTGTCAAACGTTTCTGAAGTCGAACGGTCTTCCAGAATGGATTACATTCGACAACTGAGGTTCCACTGTACAGTACATCTCACCATTGTGGGGAATACTGTGGCCAAGTGATCTGTGTGCCTGATCTGTTTGCTGCCCAGGTGCTGACTGTTGAGGGACAACTTCAAGGCGCCCACTCTCCTTTCTTATGGTTATCTTTTAATTAGACGCAAGCAGGGCAGCCCTTTGAATAGAGGATTGGAGCCAGTGATTTAAGGGGAATAGCTGTGTCTCCCTTTTTCTGGATTGTGTTTTGTGACTAGGATTGTTAATCCTAGTGATTTGAGAACTAAAATAAAGCTTTTCCTTTTTTAAGTTAAATGCGCAATTGCAGTGTGCAGTTCAGTGAAGTTGTAATAGAACATTGGGTTGCATCCATCATTAGTCATATTTAGAATAGACCCATTGAAATTAATGCAAATGACTAACTTGGATCTATTCTGAGTAAAACTTAGTTGTATACAACCCCATAGATTATGCAGTGTGAAACCGAATTCTAGAAAACAATCAGCTTCATCAGATATGTAGATTTAGTTTCACCAGTGCACAACTGATGTGCAGGATGGAGGCTGGAGTAAACTTCAGTGTAAGCCCATTACCCTAATGCTTCCAGTAAATATTCCTTTCTTTTCTTCTCAGATGGTCATTTGGAGTTCTGCTGTGGGAGATAGTCACTCTGGGAGGTAACCCCTATCCAGGTATTGCTCCTGAGAGACTATTTAACCTCTTAAAAACAGGCTATAGAATGGAGAAGCCAGAAAACTGCAGTGAAGAAATGTAAGTAGCATCAAGCTGCCAGCATTGTTAATCAAAGAGATTCCATTAGTTGATTATACCAATAAAATATTATGATCAGCTGCTCTGATTTAGGTCTTTTCCAGACAGAAGGTCTTGAAGATGTAGCTTGAGTGAGTTTAGAAAAACAAAGAGGAGGTGTCACACCTTGCCATCATAATGAATTGTGAAGCAATGAACTCAGACATAAAACTGACATATAAATAGACCAAAGATATGAGCTGGAGCTAGGTGAAAAATCTATTCACTGATGCATTTGGGGGAGGCAGGATAATGTACTCATCAGACAATCCAAAACAGATGTTGAGCATACCCAAAAACTCTTGCCTGAGATCAACACACCCATGGCAGGATAGGCTGTTCATATGCAGCCATGTTTTTTCCTTGGGGAGCCAATTATACAAGGGTGGAATTCTATGGTTAAGACATGGCTGAGTTGTTCAAATGGTACACCAGCCACACAGGAGCTGCTTGTGGAAAAGGCAGCACCCGTGCCACTATAGAGCATTTCAAGGACACCAATGACTTCTTTTAAGGCTGCGAGTAAGTTTGTTTCTTCATTCGCTTACACAGTGGCTTAGTTTTCGGCTCAGACAACTTGCAGGCTGAAAGGCATCTTACAAAGGATTTTTTTATTATTTTTTTAGCCACCACCAAAAACATTGGATCCAAAAGCAATTTAACTATAAATGGGTTGCTTGTTACGGTACCTTATCTTCCTGGCTGTTCCAAACAGCCATCTCTCTGTGCAGGCTCCTGCTTCTCCCTCAGTCCTGGGGGAAGGCAATAGGCAGCTTTGTGTGGATTCTTCACTTTTTTAAAACAAAAAACAATGAAGATCACACAATGATAAAATTGAATTCTGCAGTCTGTTTAAATTAGATGTCCCAATAGCACCCTGCCTTTGCCAGCTTGCCACTTCCTTGTTGATCCCTACGTGATCTGAGTAGAAGCAACTTGTTTATATAAGTTGGCCAAGGGTTTTGTGTAGAAGAGGATAAGAAACCATTTTAATTTTTTTGAGCCAGAGAGTCACATTCCCTTGTGTGGCTAACCTTCTGAGGGGTGGGCAATGTCACAGTAGTAGAAACTCACCTGAAATTCTTCCTCCCACAAACATGTCTACACACATACAGCAATTAGGTATTGGAGGGTTTTTCAAGCTTAATTGCTTAGTGAGGGTATGACCTTAATGGAGAGCACAGTCAGTAGGGAGTGAAGTGTTACTATTTCTCTCCATTGCTGTGGTCTCCATAAAGATACAGTCCCCCTGCAGGGCAGTTAAACTTTTTCAAAACACTTCCACTGTCACCAGTGGTAACTTTTTTAAAAAACCAACCTAACTCCTGGATTGGGGTCAGATAAGGAGGGGAGACCCCACAGGTTGTATTCAGCCCATGGGGTGGAGGTTCCCCCTCCTTGGTGTAGACACTTTGATTACTCTGGCACTGTTGCCACTGCTAAATGTTTGGGTCCATTTGTGCATGTGAAGCATCTCAACAAAGTATTTGTATTAATCAATATAACATTCTCTTATATGTCTTCCTGAAGGTACAATCTGATGCTTCGCTGCTGGAAACAAGAACCAGATAAGAGGCCAACATTTGCTGAGATCAGCAAAGAATTAGAGAAAATGATGGTAAAGAGTAGGGTAAGTGCCTTTCAGGCTTTATCACTGTGCATGAAGGAAAGTTGGAAAGATTTTCCAGTGCAAGGATTTACATACCAGTAATTGGTAAGACATGGTCCATTTTTCACCATTCATCTCTTGAAAAGAATGAGATCAAATAAGAGTCCAAATGGGGGATATTTGAAATTGGGAAGCCCTACCTAATGAGAGGAGGTTGATGGTTCAGAGGAAGGGATGCAATTGCATATCACAAAAAGCTTTTTCTGGTGGCTGATTACATTTTTTATATACACCAACAAACCTTAATGTGTGAAAAGGCACATTCACTTTTATGTTCCTTTTGACCCTAGACACCACTCACTTACCCGTTTGCAGCAACATATGATTGCAACAAACAGGTGTTTTGAGAACACATGCTGCATTCACCAGAAACAAGATTACCTGTGCCCCCCTCTTAAATGGCTATTTATGTGGCAAGCCCAGGTTATTTGCTCATAAGCGACTTGAGTCTGTTTCACAAATTATCATGGAAGGAAAATTCTACAACAATTTTCTTTGTCTAGTTGTAAAAGCTAAAGAAATAAATAAATGAGTAGCTGAAGATCACACTCCTGTAAAGAAGTAACTGGCTTATACCAGCATTCAGGTTTCAAGTCACTTGTTTTTCTAAGTGATGTACCCTCATCTGAACAAAGTGTTGGAAGTTTATGGGCTGTGTTAAGGTACCCTTCCCCCAGTTCCTCATAAAGCTTTGGTGCCTTTAAAACTGTTTCTTCTGGCAGCTGCTGCTCACAGCCAGCTCCAGTTCTTTACAAGGCCCTGTGATCTCTGCCCTCGCCCCCCAATCAGAAGCTGATGTGGGTGGGCTTTGGCTCACTGGTACTCCTTGACAAACAGAGCTAACTGTGAGCAGCAGCTGCTGGAGAAGAGTTTTTCAAGCCACAGAAGCCCCATTAGAAGCTTGGAATTTGACCAAGGAAGAAGAGGAGCAGATTCCTGCCCAACCTCATTTCCTTCTAGTTGAAGGGGGGAAGTGGAAAACTGCATTTGCATGTGAGAAACCTGTGCTGAATTATACCAACCTCATTGACTGCCCCCTCAGATTAGATATATACTTTTATGAAATATATGTTAGTGATTGCTGATCACTGCCCAAAAGTTTTCCTTTAAGGCTCTAGGCATTTGGGGATGTATCATGCTGCAGCCCTAGCTTCACATAGCTGAGGGAATTGGGCTGTCATTCATTCATGTAAAACCAAAATACCTATTTCTCATTAAAGAGAACAACAGATCATTTAAGTGTAGATAGATGCAAAATGTCAAAATCCAGAGGTAGGTTAGTGCAGCAGAGAAAAAGTAGGTTTTGTTGTTTGTATTTTGTTTTGTTTTTTTACTGGAATCCCCAAAGTGGCTCACCAAATTAATCAAAAATACTGTTCTGTGAAAAACATTTTTTTAAACAAAAGTCTGGATAAAACACAAACTTTCTTCTTAAAAGGGTAGTATAAAAGGCCAAACACAGCCAGACTTGGTTACTTGATTTCTAGGAGTCCTTTTAAAGTCATTTCCAAAATGGCAATTTATTCAAATGGCATCGAAAAACAGGTTTAGGAGGACACACCCCTCTTGCCCGCTTGGAGTAGCTTCATCTAGTCCATATGTGCTTTATCCAAGTATTCGCTAAATGAACCTTCCCCTCCCCAAATCCAAACTCTACAGGACTGGCAAAGTGTAAGTATCTCCCTACTCCTTGATGAGTAAATTAATCAAAATTCTGCACGATGGTAAGATGCTGGGCTTGAGAAAAATCGCTCAGGTAAGCTTGTGCTAATAGGTACTAGCATTTACATGGAAAAATACATGCCTAGAGGAAAAGGTCCGGCAAGTTGCTGTGTATGATGGACAGAGGTACCCATAAAATAGACCCTGCTGACTTCCCAAACTGGAGTTTCAAGCTTTTTAAGATAAAGAAACTAGAATGTCAGGCTGACCAAACCTTAACTATCAGGACATCTGGTTCATCATGCTCTGCAGCAACAAATAGCTATTTGCATACTTGGTAAATGTAGTTAATATGTTCATTAACTGCCTCTCAGGACAGTTTATAGTTATAAATACACACACACTACTCAAAGACGCAGTTTTCCAGGAAGGGCAATACTATGCCATGAGTAGGGAGTTGGACCTAGCAATGCACGGTCCAGATATTCATAAGGAATAATGGGATTTTGAGAAATCCAAATGATTCAAAAAGCAAAGCTTCACAATGCAAGCAAGTCCATTCCAGTGTAATCAACTCACAAGTAATGTTTGTGATTTTTTCAATGAAAGGAAAACAGTGGACAAAGTGCTTGGATCGGTCAGGAAAACCACCTGTGCTATGGACCCTTGCCCCTTGCTAGCAGGGAGGGGACAGCTGACTGGGCCAGGAAGGCGATTAATGCCTTCTTGCAAGAGGGAGTGGTCCCTGGCCGCTTGAAGGGGGCACTGGTAAAACCACTTCTCACTGGCTGCCAATGCAAAGTGTTGATTTTACCTATAAAGCCTTAAACTGCTCAGGACCTCAGTACTTCAAAGGCCACCTCTCCCCACATGAACCGACCCAGACCCTGCAATTATCACCAGAGGCCCTTCTTTGCATGCCTCCACAAGAGGTCCAGAGGGTGGCAACATGAGAATGGGTCTTTTCTGTGGGGGTTCCCTGTTTGTAGAATGCTCTCCCCAGGGATGCTTGCCTGGCTCCTTTGTTACTTATTGTTAGGTGCCAAGAAAAAACATTCCTCTTCTCCCGGGCCTTTGGCTGATTCAACAAACTATAGCTTTGAAACTGGGGTGGGGGGTATTGTTTTTGTTTGTTAGAATGTTATATATTTTGTGATTTTATATTGTATACCGCCCTGTGATCCTCAGATGAAAGGTAGTATACACATTTTATAAATAAGATGACGACGATGATGATGATGATAAAGTATTCCTCTCTCCCAACTATGGTAGTCAGGTAGACCTTATCTCATGAAGCCATCTGATGGAGCAGACCAAAAGTCTGATTTCAACAGTGGCTAACTGCATTCCTCCTGGAAGCTTATAAGCATGTAATGAAGGCAACAATCTTCTTTTGTGGTCCTATTCTAAATAATTACTATAAGAACTTTACTGTATCACTACACCACCTCACCTAGCATCTTATGTCCAGCTGTGGCTGTTTCTGAAATTTCACAGAAAAGGGGGGCATTACCCTTTCTAGGGGGCTGGAATCTTCCTGATTCCAGCAGTCCCGTCCCAACGTACCAGATTCATTGATTCTTTAATGGTTCCTGATTGCTCAGAGGAGCTTCTGTGCCATGCTGATAATCATACTCGGAACGCTTCTGCTATCCTGGAAGAGGCACAACATTTTCCAAGTCTGCCTGCCAGACTCACTATGTTAACTTGCTGGCAAAGGACATTGCTCATGGGGAGCCGTAATTGAGCATATGTCTAAAGAAGCATGTCTAGTGTTACGCCAAACAAATGTGTTGCCAAGGATACCATTCTTGCAGAAAGCAGGTTGGTGATGATCTCATCCATACTGATCCTTTAGTGTTCAGTTTAAATGGTGAGAAATGTGGATAGAAATGATAGCGAAAGAGCTGCACTCTCAACCAACCCTAATCCCTCCTCTCTCTTTTCTTAAATCTGTTTAGGACTACTTAGACCTTGCAGCTTCCACCCCATCCGACTCCTTGCTATATGATGATGGACTCTCAGAAGAGGAGACACCCCTCGTGGATTGTAATAATGCTCCCCTCCCTCGAACCCTCCCTTCCACATGGATTGAAAACAAACTCTATGGTAGAATTTCACATGCATTTACTAGATTCTAGCAACACACACACCCAAAGTGATTTTCTTCTGCACTGTCCTCACACTCTCTGTAATATCCTTTAGAGCGTTATTTGTCTGAATGAAATCAGTCAAAATTTGCTTGGCAAGTCTTTCTTTTCCTTTCATTTGTCACTGTCAAAACTCTGCATTAGGTTCTTACTTTAGCCGGTTCTGCAGCTGTGTTTAATTTTTTAAAATTTTTTTTTAAAGAAAAAGGATGTGAAAACGTGCAACTTTACTAAATATATATTGTATAATAAAGAAAAAAACTAATTCCTAGATCAGGGAAGTACTCTCAGGGGAAGTTTAAAAAAATGCTAGCAAATATTCAATTAAAACTATACTTTTCGGTATCCATGGAATTGAGAGCACTTCAAGTGCATCATTTAATATGGCATCTCTAATTTTAGGTAACTTTTCTTTTTACTACTTGAAGATTTTTATTCCCCCCTTCCCCTCACATTTCACTGTTAAGAGTCCATTGCATAATAGTTCTTGTTTTTATTCTGATGGATTCCTGAATTTCAACTGTTGCCTGTATATTTTAAGTTCCCAGTCAGCCATGGCTGCTTACTAAGCAGTGGAATTTAGGGTGGGGGCAGAGAAGGGAAGTCTAAAAGAGTCAGCTTACAATGCAGAAAAGTCAGAGTAGAGCAAGTACAGCTGTGTATTTCATTGGAAGCTGAATTGGTGATGACCACATGAAAGCAACTTCTTCTGTTTTCACATGCTTTTGGTTTCTCATGAAAATGTCAACATCTAAGCCATGTTTTGAATGTTGTCGCAAGTGTCTTAAAAGGAATGTGCTTTAATATTGTGGTGGTGAGATGGACAGTAAAGATGGTTCTTGCCAAAACTCCTACATTTTTTTGTCTTGTAATTAAATGCTCTACATGTCATTTAATGCTTTCAAATTGCTATAATTCAAGCCATGTGGCTTTCCCCCTTTGCCCATTTTTTTATTTGTCAGCATTGAGGTACTGATTTGGAGTCTAATATTGGAGCCCCCATTCTTCAATTCATAGTTAGACTCTTAAATTAATGGGCATGTTTTTAAGATGGCTTATGTACCAGGCTAATCTTTCCGAAGTCAATGAGTTATTTGAATGCCCCTTGAATAGTCTAGAGTAGACCATAGTTGTTATATTCAGGTTCCAAAAGAAGTACTTGGAGATTTATTTGTGTCTTAGACTTCAAGGCATCCTTGCAAGGAGTGTCCTGCCCCACCCCCCAAACTAAACAGAAACAATTAGGTGATTCAGGAAGAAGAGCGAGAATCAAATCTGACATACATGAGACATTCACTGGCCCCGTGGAAGCTGTTCCAGGGCCCATTCAAAATATATATGCTTATGTACATACATCCTATTGACTTCAATGGGATGAATGTTTTTAGGAGTGAAACATGCATGCTAAGTATTTAAACTTGTCAGAATGGAAGACTATGTAGGCTTACTACTGCTTTGAGCACTTTATTTACCACAGGAATACTCCATTGCAATAACCAATCTGCTGTATTCCCATGAAGATACAACATTGTGAGATCCAAAGACCTATCAGGAGCTTGTACTGGGGATATATATCAGGAGAGCACTTTATTTTTCATTGTTTTGGCCTTCACTGCAACCTGTGCTTCAGTGCCTTTCAAACACAGTTATCTGTTTGGTTTTTTTGTGTTTTCTTTTCTTTTCTTCTTTTTGTGGTGGTGGGGATATTTTGTAATTTGGCTTGCAATTGTTTAAGGGAGTTTTGCCAAGGGCCTTACTGTCTGCACATGAAGTTTTGGTTCTTCAGTGCAGAAAAAATTATCTGTTTTCATTTTTAGGCATGTCATACCCGAACTGGCCTGAGGAGAGCCCCGTTCCACTCACAAGATGCGATGGCCCTAAGTCTGTGTTTTCAAGATATGCAAATGATAGTGTATATGCTAACTGGATGGTTTCACCCTCAGCGGCAAAATTTATGGACAAGTTTGATAGTTAACAGTTTCTTGGTAAAAAAAAAAAAAAAGGTAATGGACTCAGGAGGGGAGCAAATGTCCAAAGAAGGGCCTTCCCTTTGGCTCATTCTTTGCATAGTAACAACTGGTTGAAGCTACAGGAACATCTAGAATGGGAAATGTTCCTCTTACTTTTGGGTAGTACCTAAAGTGTCTTCTCTCTCGTGTGATGAATACTATAATTGACTCCCTGCCCCCTTTTAAAGTTGTATCAAACTGGGTCACATGATAGTTTCAATTCCTCCGTTGGTTTTTGCCATTCTCCAAGCAGTCCATTTGGGTAGCTGTGTTTTTACACAGTAGGACCTTCCTACTTAACAATGTTCAGGGCAGAGACCCAGTTCTGGAATGGATATGAAGAGGGTGGGGGCAGGGGAGGAACACTGTTGTTTCACTATATAAACTGCTATCTCTATGGTCATTGCTAAGAAAAAGCAAACTGATCCAAGCATGAAGCACAAATTATATGATGGGAACAATTTTCTCTTTAAAAAAATTCCTGAGTTTGCTGTAGC
Source organism: Podarcis gaigeae (assembly GCF_964106915.1). NCBI lineage: Eukaryota > Metazoa > Chordata > Lepidosauria > Squamata > Lacertidae > Podarcis > Podarcis gaigeae. The sequence continues at coordinate 21,578,616 of NC_139681.1, forward strand.
GTTACGTGTTACCATGTTGTTGGCAGTAACAAATCCTGAGTTAATGGGGTTTTGGGACCAAGACATTGAACGATTCTAGTCCGTGCTGAGATTCAACTTTTCAAGTCTTGGAACCCTATAGAAATATATTGTTCCATCTTAATGGGAAAAGAGGTTTTTGCTGAAAAATCAGGGTTAAACTATTCTTCACTTTAGCACAAGTTTTTGATATCAGATATACTTTAATAGACTTGACCTACAGAGTGCCCACCTGACATAACTTTTTTCTTTACATCCGTTTTACTGATGTCTCAAAATCTGCTCAGGATGTTTTGAAATGAGCTGAAGCCAAGGAACCTGGTTAGCAGTCATGCCCAGAGGGTTTTTGTCCTTTCGGCTCAAAACTCTCTTAATTTCTGCAACCCAATTGCACAACCATATGGAACAATGCAGACACAGCACTGGTTCCCTCTTAAGAATGGTTGATACACTGGGAGTTAGGCTTCGAATTGTGTGCAGCCTCCCTCCCCCTTAATTGCATTTACATGGTTTGGATCACCAATGTTCACCATGGTTAATGTTAAACAGGGTTCCCCATATCCCAGGATTTGAATCCCTCTTCAAACTTCTTTCAGACCATGGTAAAAATGGGAATCCTGGTTAGCCAGAGTTAACGTTGGTGGTGACAAACTGGTTGTGGTGAAGGAGAAACAGCCTGCAAAAGAAAGCACACCTTCCCAAGGCCAGTTCCTTGTTTTTAACAACAGGTAACAGGGACCTCCTCTTGCATTAACCCCTGGAGAACTTTTTATTTACACACTTATTTTCCTGTGAATCATGTGCAGACCAAACTTTTTATTCAATGTAGTCTTTACTCTTTTTTTCTTTCTTTTTTTCTTTTTTTCTGTCCATATGGCTAATATGTCTAAGGGTTTGGGTTTTGTTTTTTTGAGAGTAAAGCTAATAATTGATGTGATGTTTTAACTTTAGTGTGGTGTTTTGGAAGATAATCTGACTCCTGCAGAGGTTAGATAAAATGATTGATACACACGGCATTATGTTACTGTATTTTGTTATGAAGTTACAATGTTAAGGAAGGGGAATGCTGGAATGTTAACTCAATGTGTTTATCCTTTTTGGATACTCTTGCATAATCAAAAAATTATACCAAAGTATTGCTTCTGTCTCTTGGGTTTCAGCTATGTAGTTCTGTGTGTCTCTTTTACATGTCCCATATTCCAGAAATCAATGAGTCAGATTGCCAAAAACTGTAACCACTCTTTTAATGCAAGAGGTCTGAACACCTCAACAGGATAACATTGTTTGAAAGTAAGCCTGTTCTCAGACAAAGGGACAGGTTAAAGTTATTGTTCTGTAAGCTAACTACTAAGCTAGACACTGTGTTTACAATAAAAGATAACTGCCTACAGAGATGTGAAACAGCCCTGATTATTCTGTAACAAGCAATCATCTCAAATAATAAAAATGTAAATGTCATAGGCTTGCTACTTCATTGTTGTTGAGAGGAATTATTTGTAAGGACTCAAACCACAGGGGTACTGCTGGTGTGTGTCAACACCTAACCCAAGTCGAAGGAAGGAAGGACAGACAGACAGCAAACCAATATATGAGCTTTATAAAAACCTTTTCGATCTAAGCTTGACCACACTTCTGACCAGCAAAGAGAGCACTTCCTCCTGCTTAAATACAGCTCACCTTTGCTTTCCTCCTATTCTGCTTTTGCTGCATCCTGTTCTTGAATACCAAAGAGTTGGATCTGAACTGTACCATCTGTATCTGCCTTTCTTACTAGAATTAAGGAGAAATCCTATACATGGGTGGTGCTGTGGTCTAAACCACTGAGCTCTTGGGCTTGCTGATCGGAAGGTTGGCGGTTCGAATATCCGCGACGGGGTGAGCTCCCGTTGCTCGGTCCCAGCTCCTGCCAACCTAGCAGTTCGAAAGCACGTCAAAGTGCAAATAGATAAATAGGTACCGCTCCGATAGGAAGGTAAACGGCATTGCCATGCACTGTTCTGGTTTTGCCAGAAGTGGCTTAGTCATGCTGGCCACATGACCCGGAAAAACTGTCTGCGGACAAATGTCGGCTCCCTTAGCCAGTAAAGCGAGATGAGCACTGCAACCCCAGAGTCGTTCGCGACTGGACTTAACTGTCAGGGGTCATTTACCTTTTCCTTTTAATGCTCACCTTTTTTGGCCAAATTACATTGTGAAAATTAAGGTGCACATTGGATTTGAGTAAATACAGTATATCCCCTGGGAATAGTCACAACTATCCGATTTTCCATGAGCTGAGTATTCCCAGGCATAGCAGCTTCCAAACGGAATACTTGATCCTCATTTTGCATCAATTACCGCATGTGGATAATACCCAGTTTTTCTATTCCAGTATTTGATGGTATGAATGGCTGTCCTATACTCTTGAAGTAAGCAAAGCACTGAATCTGATACATCTTATAGTCAGTAGTTAATATTTTAGAGGACAGAAGGTATTCCATATCATTTGCTATTCATTTTTTGGTCCTTATGCAGCCACTAACCACTCCAATACATTTTGCTGCCCAAGACAAAGATGCACCCCCTCCACTCCATGTACAGAAGCAAATTAGCATGGCAATTAAATATTTCTTCGTTACTAGTGATGGGACACCACCCTCCCCCATTGAAGGAGATGGGTATGTTTAGCCTGGAAAAGAGGAATGGGAGGAGATCTGGTAGCCATCTTCAAATAACTAAAGGTCTGTCACAGGGAAGATTGGAACAAGCTTTTTTTCTCCTGCTCTGCAGGGTAGGACTCAAACAAATAGCTTCAAGTTACAAGAAAGGAGATTCTGGCTAAACAGGAAGAACTTTGTGACAGAGCTGTTCAACAGTGGAATGGTCTCCCTCAGGAGGTTGGACTGTCTTTCCTTGGAGGTTTTTAAGCAGAGGTTGGATGGCTGTCTGTCATGGATGCTTTTGCTGAGATTCCTGCATAGAAGGGTGTTGGACAAGATGACCCTTGAGGTCTCTTCCAACTCTACAATTCTATGAATTCTTTGCAGAAGAACCAACAAAGACAAACTCCATGAGGGTAGGTATATATTCCATATTACAAGCAGAGCTACCCTTGCTACCTCCACACAGTTCAAATCAATCAGAGCAACTGGATTCATGTAGAAGAAGAAAGAATGTGCAGCTACTTTGGCTTGCTTCAGCAATGGCCCAAAGTAGCAAACAGCATTTATAAGCAAAATATTACAGAAAATGATTTTTTCTCAGACACCCAACCCCCAATAACCAAGGTCCTTTGCACTCCATCTGAAGCAAATTTCAGCTCTGTTGGGGGAGTACCTTGACAAAGGATTGTATACAATGATGAGCTCATAATCTAATTGTGGGTATTGTTGCAGATTCGCTAAGTTTTCATATGTGCTTCGCTAAAGCATGACTTGGCGACCTCATTTTGTCACAAATGCGGCAGTTCTTTCAAGCGGACAAATCACTATTGTGGAACCTTGCATTTCCTAGCACAACCGCTGAAGTAATGCTTAAACACTGATGGTGTTATTTTGGTTACTTCCTCCTGACACTCAAAAATATGTTTATAATAATGGCACTCTTTCTGCACGTTCATTTTAAAATCAGGCACTCCACATATTCTTTTTCATAGCCATGCATATTAGCTGTTTTTGTTAACATCTAGGGCCAAAAATAGATTTAATTGTAGGAATGGAAGAAGGGGACATAGATGTGGATTCAGAACAGGGAATGTATTAACCATTCACAGTAAAGCAGCTAAGGATTCTTTCTGAGCGGAGAATATTTCTGCAGACTCCTCTTTTCTTAAACTTTTTCAAATGAGCCAGTTAAATTTAAAAATGGCATATTGCATACATGGGCTGTAATCCAGAAAGGATTGTCAGTTCTGGAAACCAGAGCTATGCACATATGCTGTTCTGTATTTGACAATAGGAAAGCCTAATTCACATTTATGATACTCTGCCATGGCAGTCACCTGGCCAGGTGACATGTGGGAAGGACCAAAGTATATATGAACCTTAAAAAAAATAATTTAGAGAAGGCAATAGAAGACCGCTGTGGGATTGGCTGAAAGGTGGAAAGGGTGTGGTCCAGAAAAACAGCCATGCTGTGGAGGTAAAAGGGGGAAGCAGCAGAAAAAGAGACTGCAGGCTAAAGAAATAGGCCCATGCTTTCAGGAGTTAGGTATGTGGAAGAAAAGCACTTAAACTGGGGTAAGTCAGCAATTACCTACATCAGTGCTTCACAAGTATGTCTGCTTTTTAACATAAAAAAAAAATCCATGGACCTGCCCTATGCTAATTTTTGTAATTTTATACTCTATTATTATTATTTATTGAATTTATATACTGCCCTATACCCAGAGGTTTCAGGGCAGTTCACAGAACAAAATCAAAATATAAAAGCACAAAAAATATAATCAAAATAAAAACAACCCAATAACCCCCCCCACACACACACATTTTAAAAGGGCATAGGATGTCAGTCAAATCAACCAAAGGCCTGGTTAAAAATGAATGTTTTTCCTTGGCTCTTAAGGTAAAGGTACCCCTGCCCGTACGGGCCAGTCGTGTCCGACTCTAGGGTTGTGCGCCCATCTCACTTAAGAGGCCGGGGGCCACTGCTGTCCGGAGACACTTGCGGGTCACGTGGCCAGCGTGACAAAGCTGCTCTGGCGAGCCAGCCCCAGCGCAGCACACAGAAACGCTGTTTACCTTCCCGCTATAAAGTGGTACCTATTTATCTACTTGCACTTAGGTGTGCTTTCGAACTGCTAGGTGGGCAGGAGCTGGGACTGAAAGACGGGAGCTCACCCCACTGTGGGGATTTGAACCGCTGACCATACGATTGGCAAGTCCTAGGCCCTGAGGTTTTACCCACAGCGCCACCCGCGTGGCTCTTATAGGTGTATTATGAAGGCGCCAGGCGAACTTCCCTGGGGAGAGCATTCCACAGATGGGGAGCCACTGTAGAGAAGTCCCGTTCTTGTATTGCCACCCTCTCAACCTCTCATGGAGAAGGCACACAAAGAAGGGCCTCAGAAGTTGATCTCAGGGTCTGGGTAGGTTCATAGGGAAAGAGGCGATCCTTGAAGCATTGTGGTCCTGAGCTGTTTAAAGCTTTATAGGTAAAAACCAGCACTTTGAATTGGGCCCAGAAACTAATTGGTAGCCAGTGCAGTTGGACCAGGATCTGTGTAATATGCTCAAACTGTCTTGCTCTGGTGAGCAACCTGGCTGCTGAATTCTATACTAGCTGAAGTTTCTGAACAGCCCTACATATAACACATTGCAGTCATCTAACCTTGAGGTTACCAGAGCATAGACAACAGTAGTTAGGCTATCCCGAACTACTAGGGGCATAGCTTGGGCCACAAGCCGAAGCTGATGGAAGGCACTCTGGGCCACTTGAGGCCACCTGAGCCTCAAGTGACACCAAAGGATCCAGGAGTACCCCCAAGCTATGAAACTGCTCCTTCAGAGGAAGTGTAACCCCATCAATATCAGGCGACCTCCCACCCATCTGCTCTAGGGAACCACCCACTAACAGTGCCTCAAGTCCTATCTGGATTGAGATTCAGTTTGTTGGGTCTCATCCAGTCCATTACCGAGGCAAGACACTGGTCCAGCACTTTCACTGCCTCACCTGAAGATGTAAAGGAGAAATAGAGCTGAATATCATCAGCATACTACTGACAACATACTCCGAACCTCCGGATAACCACACCCCCAGTGGTTTCATGTAGATGTTAAAAAATGTGGGGGTTAGGATTGATCCCTGTGGAACCCCACATTGAAGGTTCCATGGGGCTGAAAAGCATTACCCAAGCAATACCCTTTGGGAACGACCATCCAAGTAGGACTGGAACCACCGCAAAGCGGTGCCACCCACCCTTAGTTCAGACAGTCGCTCCAGAAGGATACCATGGTCGATGGTATCAAAAGCCGCTGAGAGATTGAGAAGAATTAGCAGGGACATGTTTCCCTTGTCTCTCTCTCTTGACAGAGGTCATCATACAGAGCAATCAAAGAAGTTTCTGTGCCCAAACCGAGCCTAAACCCCAACTGAAATGGGTCAAGATAGTATTGTTTTCCTCTTTGAAAACCAACCAACAAGAAGCGAGTTTGGGCATTGAAGCTTCAGCCCAGAGAATTTATTTGGGAGTAAGTTCTATTAAACTGGGCAATTGGGACAGATTAGGGATACTGCTGGTTTACCCACCCATCTGTCAAGCAGTCTCAGAAGCGGTGTTGAGGACTCCCATACTGCTGGTTCTGGGAGACTTCAACTTCCATGCTGAGGCAGCTGGAAGTGGGGTGGCAGAAAAAGGTCCTCCTTTCCTTCCACTCTGCAGTTTTAATCTGAAATCTTAAGCGCAGTACTAGAGCACCAGAATGCAGAAACAACTCCCATCATTCTTAGCTAGCAGGACCGGTGGTCAGGGATGATGGGAACTGTAGCAAAAACAGCTGGAGAGATCAAAGTTTGTGAAACTCTGATCTAGACTCTACAGCTTTAAAGGAAAACAGAATCCTAAACTCTGACTGTGTATGGGCATGTGTAAGAGAGAAAGAGATCCCTGAAATGGTATACCTAACCATCAGCAATATAACTATAAATAAAAAACCAGGCAAGTCCCCCCCCCCTTTACATGTGAGACTAGTCTCTTCAAAAGAGGATGAGGAAGTAAATTGAGCCCTTTGATGTAGCACTACTGAATACAAGGCAGGGAGACACCTCCCGTTCCATACAAATATTCCCAGAACATCGTGGAATTGAAATCCAATGATAAGATGAAAGCAGAATAATCAAAGGAGCACAAGAACACAAAATAGTGAAAGTATGGCAAATAAAGAGGTGAATGTGTCATACAAGCCTCCCTAGTGAGAGTGTGGTGCAAACAGGGCTGCACCGCTGACAAATGACTTCTTTGCAAGGTACTACCAGCCTGAAAATGTTTTATTCAGAATAATGGCTCCTTTAAGGGAAGTAGCACTACTGTATTATGTAATAGGAAAACTAAAAACATCTTCCGTCAGTTGGATGGCACAACTGAACAGGCCTTCTCTCCAGTGACACTTTCCTCATCTTAGGGGGCAGTGGCACATATATGAGTGCACTAAAAGCGATATGCATGCACAGGTAGGTTGATGTGGAGGAGGAAATCCCCCATTGGTATCTTCATCCCAATCTAGACAGCAGTAAAGCATATACAGTGCAGCAGAATAGCTTTCTATTTTTTTTTTTTTATTAAATTTCTTTCAGTGTATTACAAACATGGAAAATAGAAAGAAAAAACAACAAAAAGTGATTAAGGATCCATAACAAAAAATACATCTGCTCACTTCGTCCAATAACAAGTGAGTTAAAGAGGAAAAAGAAAAAAAAGAAAAAAAAACATCAAGAAGAAAAAGAATAATCAAAAAAGTACATTAAAAAAGAAAACAGAAAGTATGGTGCATGTAGCGATTAGAACATGTCACCTGACCTCCTTCCCTGCTGATTTCGGATTCCAATTTTAAAATTTCCCTTTTACAGCTGGTGTTAGTCTAGATTTATGCATCGGAAGTTTTAAAGCCAACCTGCTATAGTTGGTAGGTTTTTAAAATTACCTTCGATATAGTTCATAAATTTAATCCAATCCTCGTTTAGCTTTGTATTTTTTTGGTACCTGCTTCTTTGCGTCAATTTTGCCAATTCCAGGAAATCGTATAATTTCGTTTGCCAATCCTTTACCGATGGTATGTTTGTATTTTTCCAATTTTGGGCGATTAGCATTCTGGCCGCTGCTGTTGAGTATTGAAATAGGGTTTTGTCTGCTTTCTTTATCTCATCTCCAACTATCCCTAGTAGAAAGGCCTCCGGTTTTTTGGGGAATGTGTATCTAAGTATCTTTTTTAATTCATCGTATATTTGGTTCCAGAATTTTTTTATTTCTTCACATGCCCACCATATATGTATAAAATTACCCTCTTTTGTTTTACATCTCCAGCAGGCCTTATCATCACTCTTGTACATCCTGTTTAATTTTTCTGGTGTTAGGTACCATCGGTATACCATCTTTTCTAAATTTTCCCTTATTGCAGCGCTTGCCGTAAATTTTAAGCCCTCGTTCCACAATTTTGCCCATTTTTCCAGTTCTATGTTATAGCCCAGGTTATATAGTTCTATGTTATAGCCCATTCCATACAAATATTCCCAGAACATCGTGGAATTGAAATCCAATGATAAGATGAAAGCAGAATAATCAAAGGAGCACAAGAACACAAAATAGTGAAAGTATGGCAAATAAAGAGGTGAATGTGTCATACAAGCCTCCCTAGTGAGAGTGTGGTGCAAACAGGGCTGCACCGCTGACAAATGACTTCTTTGCAAGGTACTACCAGCCTGAAAATGTTTTATTCAGAATAATGGCTCCTTTAAGGGAAGTAGCACTACTGTATTATGTAATAGGAAAACTAAAAACATCTTCCGTCAGTTGGATGGCACAACTGAACAGGCCTTCTCTCCAGTGACACTTTCCTCATCTTAGGGGGCAGTGGCACATATATGAGTGCACTAAAAGCGATATGCATGCACAGGTAGGTTGATGTGGAGGAGGAAATCCCCCATTGGTATCTTCATCCCAATCTAGACAGCAGTAAAGCATATACAGTGCAGCAGAATAGCTTTCTAGAGGAAGCATGTTGCAACAGATGACTTACAAACTAGCCCCGTCTGTCTGAGTGCTTATCTGCTCCCTTGTACTCAGCTTTCATATTTGTATATAAAACTTCACAACTGTCCACTACACCTTCATCACAGGAAGCAGAGCTTGTAAAAAAGTGTCAATGGACATCCAGCTACTCGGGGAAATGGGGAGTGCAAAACAATGCCAAGCCACATACTACAGGGAAAGGGTGGAGGGAACTAGCACCTCCACCTGGCTTATTTGATATGTGCAGGTGTGTGTGGGGGGGCGCTTCTGATCCTGAAGGATGCAAGCCTTGTGCAGCCTATTATAATTATACACAACTTACTACTCTTCAACAATATTTGTATTTTTAAAAAAATAAACATGCAGCATCACATTCCAGATGGGGATTTATGACATAACAGCTCAGGAATTGTAAAGTGTATTGAAACAGATTTCATGAATATTTTCAAAATTATTACTTGCACATTTTGGCTTTGCTGATCATGACTAATTTACAACAATAAAAGCAGCATCACATGGGGATCATTGCTGGAGTTATTCTACCATTAAGGTCTGAACCATGGAATTTTGTAAAAGGCCCCTCTGGCAAATCAAGCTAATGACTTTCTGACAGCTCCCAAAAAGCTGAGCACAATCTATGCTGCCTCGGAAACACGTCTTTACTAAAAGCACTGCTTTTTTAGATATGAATCTTATTCTCCTTCAGTTATTTTTCAGTTTACTACCAGGTATCTGTTCCTACCTCCACTTTGCATTTACAGTGGTACCTCGGGTTACAGACGCTTCAGGTTACAGACTCCGCTAACCCAGAAATAGTACCTCGGCTTAAGAACTTTGCTTCAGGATGGGAACAGAAATCGTGCAGCGGTGGCGCGACGGCAACAGGAGGCCCCATTAGCTAAAGTGGTGCTTCAGGTTAAGAACGGACCTCCAGAATGAATTAAGTTCTTAACCTGAGGTACCACTGTACTGTTCTCCCATTTGTTATCTTTTAGGATGCAAAAAGCCTTTATTTTAGTAATGTATCATCTTCTCCTTTCCACTCTATCATAAAAACAAAAACATCAACAGACTGAACTAGCGCACCTCTATTCTGAACACATCTTTTTCATAGTTCCACTAACAATTCAAAGTGATGGAATCATTTCCATTTTTTAATTAAAAACAGCTGATCTTAATTGGTGGGGCTCAATACTGGAAGCGGTTATATTTGCAAACAGGAGATCAAGGTGGGGCTCAATGAAGACAACATGGGTGTGAATCACAAAATGTGGCAGTGTTCTTACGCGGGAAACTTTGCATTTCCTTGGTGTAACAGCATGAGGCAGATCCCACAATCACAGAAACATTTAGCAGCAGTTGCTGTAGCATGATTAGAAATGTGCTTCATGGTATGTAAGTGGATATAAAGACAAGTGTTATATTGCCATCCTTTGATACTACAGACCACTTCTGTGAGGAAGAGAGGGTCTGTAGAGATCTGTGATAGCAAGTGTCTCCCGAAACACTTCAGCCCTGTCTGAGGGTAAATAATCACTACCATTCTACATTACAAAATGAAATATCACTGGTACCAAACTGCATGGGAAACAGTCTTACTAGAAAAGCTAACCAACAGATTGAAACAAACACAGGGACAAACAAGGATGCTCTCACCCTAGTATGGCTCCCCTTTATTACATATACAGCCCCACAAGATAACAACATAACCCCCACCCCAACAGCATACAAATTGATATGGCTAATCTGACCCAACAAACACACACACTGGGCCCTTCACACACACAAAAAACCCTCACTGCAATCAACTAAATGCAACTAGCCATGCTCTGGGCTCTCCAACCTCTCCTACTGCCAACAAAAGCAAACAAACAGATAAAGAACCTATCCTCACAATGCTAACACAAAAAACTATTAAAATCTTTTAATAAAAGCAATAAAAATACAATGAATTACCGGTAACAATAAGCAAACTTTAAAAAGGTACCATCTTGGGGAAAGATGTCTCACTCTGCCCCTAAGGCTAGGGTCCTAAACTTCCAAAGCAAAAAAATCTGGTGTACCTCCACTAATTCACTAACTGCCAAGCCCCCCCCCCCCCGCCCCACCCAAAGCTTGCAGGTGAGGGATGGGATAGAGAGAAGACACATAAGAGCTCTGCTTCATCATTTAGGAGTTAAATGAGGTTCCATTCCAACCACTGACAAAACAATACCTGGGTTGTTGGTTTTTCTGGGGGCTCGCCCAGTTCCCTGCAATGCCCAGACTTACCCTACTTGCTGCCTGCTCTCCATTGCCAGCTGATGTTGGGTCCTGCAAGGATTGCTATGTGAGCTTTCATCCTGGTCAGACTACTAAGGTTCTGGCTAGAAATAACAGCTGATTTCCATCACCATCCTATAAGCTTCATCTGTGCTAGCAAAAATCTACATAATTCACTGTGATGCACCACAGCTGCCCTAAGGAGCTTGCTCCTTCCTTTACTTGAGGCCTCCAGCACTATTACTTTAAAAAGGATCAAAATGGGGAATAGAGTCTTCCACAGTGCCAAAGCCTCAGCACTGCTGCCACCAATTGCCTAAATAAAATAAATAAATAAAATGTCCAGTAGAACCTTAGAGACCAATTAAATTTGTTCTGGGTATAAGCTTTCATGTGCATGCACACAAAAGCTTATACCCAGAACAAACTTAGTTGGTCTCTAAGGTGCTACTGGACATTTTATTTATTTATTTTATTTATTTTGACTGCGTCAGACCAACACAGCTACCTATTGCTTAGTTATTCACTTTGTCTCAAGGCCAGTAGGATCCTGAATTCAGGAGTAACTTATACGAGAAGGAATCTAGTCATCTGCTGTACCAGTTCTTCCAAACTTACTTCTATATATATATACACACACACCACTTCAGCACTTACTGGTAACTTTCACCTTTAACAGTCAAGAAGCTTGTGGGTACTACTAGCGTTGCAAGTTATACAAGGCAGGGTGTATATTTAGCAAGTTAACTAAGAAGAAATTATAGGCTGTCACAAGGAAAGAACAATAAACTGTATAACACTAAAATTAAGCAATGTGTGTCAGAAGTCTTACTCTAGACTGGTGTTACATCAAGAGTGGTTTCTCAAAGCCGTTGGAGTAGTTTTCTCAGTTTCAAATGAACTTTAACTCCAGCAGCCCTAAAGACGTTGCAAAGGAGGCTGAATATGGAGGAATCAGCCACAGTCCTCTTAAATTCCCTTTTATAGGAAGCCTGCCTAGTAACCTGAGAACAACATCATAAACTCTTAACTGTAAGCTAATGGCAGTTGTTCACAAAAGTTCACTAAAGTCCAGTTAGAACAAATATGGCAACTTTTGTCTAAGACAAAAGAAACTTCTTCTGGGTACTATGTGGAAAACAAATGGTCTTGTTCCGAAGACGTAATTAAGAATTTTTCCACTGAAAAAGAGACCACCTTAGAGACCAACTAAGTTTGTTCTGGGTATAAGCTTCCCTCAGTCAGTTCCTGTGACAGGAGACAGTCCTCCTGATATCAGATCCTAAACCATTTAAACCAAGAACCAGGACCATGAATTAGACCCCCAAATAAAATGGAACCCAGTGCAGCTTATAAAGTACAGTACATATAGGTATAAGAAGGTCAAATGACCATGTTCCCGTCACAGGTCCTTCTACCACGTTTTGTGCCATCAATGAAGGTTTGTGAACACCTTTGTTTTATTGATGTTGATCTACATAAGCCATCTTTCAAGGATTAGCCCTCCCATAGTGGCTCACAATGTATTTTTTAAAATGATAGTATCTTATAACATAATTACAAAGCCTAAAACCACACTATAACAGGCAGCCCCATGTAAAATGTATCATAGTACTCTATGCCATAAGTGTAGCCAGGATTTATGTTGGGAGGGCAGGAGTTTTGTGGGGGGTTGGGGGCAGGACTGAGCTATCTGCGATTCAGTTGATCAGTTAGTTAAGTATCTTTATTTACTTGATGGGGGGCATCTGCCCCACCTGCACCCCCCTGGCTACACCCATGGCATGGGCTTATGTCAGGCATAGGCAAACGTGGCCCTCCAGATGTTTTGGGACTACAATTCCCATCATTCCCGACCACTGGTCCTGTTAGATAGGGATCATAGGTGTTGTAGGCCAAAAACATCTGGAGGGTCAAGTTTGTCTATGCCTGGCCTATGTAACAATAGCAAGATTAGCTTCCTCCAAGCAAGACCACATATTGGCCTAGATATCACCTGCTTATCCAGGCAGAAGACAGGATCCATAAATATCCCCAGGCTACATACCTGCTTCCTTAGGGAGAGTACAGCCCCACCCAAAAACAGGCGAAAGACAGTTTACTAGGTCATACCTGGCTCCTGTCATCCATTATTCCATTTTGTCTGCCATAAGCTCCAGTTTGTTAGCTCATATCCAATCCTTTCATTGCTTTCAGATGCTGATTCAGAATTCCCACAGCTTCCCTACAATCAGATCAAAAGGAGATTCAGAGCTGGGCAATCTTAGCCAGTGGTTTTGTGCAGATACCAAATTAGACAGACCCCTGCAGAACGCCCAAAGCCAGTGGTCACAGGATTGGAAATGTGTTGGAGAAAGACAAAAGTTAAGAGGAAAAGTTTATTCACCAATTAAATAAGTTGCTTATTTGAAGAGATGGTATAGCATGGATGGTGGCCAAGTTAGAGGTGACATCAACATGGCTTCCCTCCAATATTCCTGGGAATCACAGGAGCCAAATCTTAGTGGCCAAGGTCCATTTGGCCCCTGCAATAAAATATTTGAGGGAACTGCCCCCCCAGTTGATTGACATTGCCATTCAAATAGTGTGTGTGTGCTGCATCACATGATTGATCATGTGGGTGGGGCTTACATACCCCCCCCCAATATTTTGTTCAAGTTGGCACGCCTGTTGGGAACTGTAGTTTATTAAGGGTGCTTGATAGTTCTATGAGGGTGTAAGCAACACTTCCCAGGATGCTTTGGGGCAAGCCACATGTTGCGGACGCTACCAGAGTACGTATGAGCTGCGATTCAGTTGCTGCCTTAATTACAAATCCTATCTCAGCCATTTAACTTACCAGATGGCCTCTGACAAGCCACCGTATTTTCTGAGCGTCAATTACGCATCTCCAGTATGGGCGTAACAATACTGGCCTGCCTTGCAAGGCCCGTTGCGTGGATAAACGGCCGTTATGTGGAAACGCTTCCAACACTCGGCGAAGTGCCGCTTGTCGCTATTGCCAAAGAGCAACGGCAGAAGCGAAGTACTTTTTGAAATGGGAGGCGTGAAGAGCGCGCCCGCGGAGATGAGGCGGAGAAGGGACGGTGCTCCTCTCGAGGAGAGAGCCGCCCCTTCAGCCTGGGCTGGGATGGCGAAAGGGGCGCGCGCCGACGCCTCTCCGCGCAAAGGGACGCGCGCGAATTGTGAGGTAATTTTTGCGCTGTGAGACGAAGCGCCTTTATGCAGGCGCTCGCTCGCTCGCGCGCAGGGAGTTGAAAACGCAGCCCGGGGAGGGTTTTGTCCGCGACAGCCGCTGGGGTCCCCGTAGGGTGGCGTCGAGAGGAGACGAGACCCGTCGCGTGGGGAGGGGGGAGGGGTTAGGGCGCCCGCCCCTGTGGCCGCGGGAGGGCGCCTGGCCTCGCCCTCAGATGGCTCACCCCTCTGCCAGCAGGGCGGGTCGGGTAGCATGGACAGGAGGAAAGCGAAGAAGAAGTGGCAGCGGCGGCGGCGGCAGCAGCCACGCTCCCCTCCCGCCGGTGCCTATCGCTTTAAGGGGCTGCCGCGGCCGGGAGGAGAGTAGTGGCTGAGGCGCGCCGATGCCGCCTCCTCCGCCTCATTTCCTCGCTCGCTCACAGGAAGTGGGGCCGCTGCTGCGCGGCGCAGCCTGCAGTCCAACAGCAGCAGCAGCAAGAGCTGCTAGTTGAGCCGAGGAAGAAGCAGCAGCGGCAGGAGGAGGAGGAGGAGGAGGGGGGAGGCTCCGTTCTGAGGTGAGTCTTGCGGGGCGCGCGGGCCACGTTCGCCGTTCTCCCCTTCCTCCCCCCCCCCCATCTCAGCCTCCCCCGTGGCTTTGGCGCATCTGCCCCAAGCAGGTTCTTTCACTCCTTCCTTCGCTCCTGGTGCCACGATTGCCGCCCACCGACCCACCCCCACCCCCTCCATGACACCCAAATCTAGGCTCTCCAGAGCAGGTCTAGTCCAAAGTCCTTTGCTCACGTAACGAAAACATCTCGCCCACCTCGGCTCGTTGTTGTGCCCACTCGCCCACCCCCGGGAATGTATGTGTGTGCAGGATGGGTAACAACTCTTGGATACCTACCTACACACCTGCGTGTGTGTGTGTTTCTTTTTCTTAAATAAACCCTCCGCCTCGCCGTATCTTAACCCTTTCTTTCCTCCCGTCGCCCCATTACAGAAGAACCTTCTATCCTTCCTTCCTCAAAAATCCTCTCGGGGCTTCAGGACGCCAAGCCGAAGATCTCTGAATGCAAATCGGGTGACGCCTTGTACTCCTCATTCGTGCAATCTGGTTGCAGAGTGGTGGAAGGCAACATTCCCCCCCCCCTCCACCTTTCCAGAGCTTATATATCTTGGGGAATAGCGTTTCTGTCATAGGAATTACTTGATTATAGCATCAAGGCTGGCGGTTATTCCGAATAAATTGATATAGGTTAGACTAAGTTGAAATGCTAGAAGATAGCCTAGATGGCTCAGTTGGTTGCATGGTGCTCATATTGCCAAGGTTGCAGGTTCAATCCGTGTACAGGGCAGCTGCATATTCCTGCATTGCAGGGGGTTGAGCTAGATGACCCTCAGGGTCCCTTCCAATTTTATGATTCTGTGTGCAAGATTCTTTGGTTGTTACCCTTATTCCTATTAATCACAATTGTATTTCTTATCTATGCCTTATCTTTCCTGGACACACTTTTCCTAGCCTGTTTTCTTCAAACAATTGCGTAAAATCACACTCTACTCTTGCAAGTTGTCCTATAGCTGCTTCAGTTGCAACCAGATTTTTTCCTCTGTGCGCAAAAGCATGCAGTGGAGGAATTGAAAGCCATCTGTTTCTGTCATAGTAGTTTCATAGGCAAAAGGATAGTTAAAATGTGTCGCAAGACGAGCAGTCCACATGCAATAACTCTGGGCCGTGTACCCTCTATATTGTCTCTCTGTTGCTTTGTGCTGTATGTTCTCTCCCTTCCTTCCACCCATAAATTTATAACTTAGTTCCCTCTATTTTGCGCCTGTTCTTTTCTTCACATATCTCTTCTCACTTAGATACAGAAAGAGAGAAAACTCATTATTTCTTCAGATCCCTTACAGAGTAAGCTGTTTTGTAAGCAGTGGTTTATCCCATGCAGACTGGAAGGCTGTGGGTGGTAAATGGATGGTGTGCTAGACAGTATTTAGCATGTGTTTCTCTCAAGATGGGGTGCTTTGTTAATGAAGAACTGAGGGCTTTTTTTTTTTTTACTAGGACAATCGATCACTCATATTTCTTGTCTTTTTTAAAAAAATGGTATAGGACAGGGATTCAGAACTGGTAGACCTTTACATGTTGTTGGACTTGAATTTTCATTAGCCCAGCCAGCATAGCCAATGGTCAGGGATGGGAGGTATAGTCCAGCAACATCTTCGAAGGGTTCCCCATTCCTGGTGCAGAGGAGCAAGTAGATAAATTACTCCTATCATTTTATTTTGTTGGATGTTCCTCTTTCAAGTTTGAGAGAAGAACTAACTGAGGTGTTCCAAACTGTGTTACAGAACTGGTCATGGCTACGAAGCTGAACCATGAATCAGTAAGTCTCTGTTTTGTATTTTGCCTCTGCCACGAACTCTCTAGGTAGCCTCAAGCAAGTCACAGCCAGTTTCCTCTGGAATACGGCGATAGTACTGACCTAATTCTACATGGTGGTTGCAAGTTTAACATTAAACATGTCATACTGGGAAAGCACACAGTAAATTGGCAGGATGTTTCGGTATCATAGGAGGTGAGAAGTGCATGGATTGCTGTAGCCTCAAGCAAAGCCAACTTACATTGTTGTGACACAGTGCAGAAATCATCTGGCACCAGTTGAATTAAAATATATTGGAGTTTGCAGTAGGAATGGTGAGGTGAAGTTACTCACTTGAGATTCAACCCTTTGGTGCTTTCCCAGATAGATGAATTGGCTTGGGCTTCCCCAAACCCTTATGTAGCATAGCTACTTAAGAGTGCATTCAGATCTTGGTACATGTCATTGGAGCACGGGCAAATCAGTTCTGGTGTCCCATTGCGCCTGTTTAAATGTAATGATCCCATAGTGACTGTTATGTCTGGATTACGATTGCTCCTCCGACCCATATCTCTTCTTTTCTTGGTTCTAGGCAGAAAAAAGTCAAAGCATGTTGATTCATTCTTTTGTAATGTCTATCTCATCCGAGATGGAACTAAACTATAGGATATGTGGGAAGTTGTTATGAAACCAAGGGCATCTAGTAGCCCTGCATGAGTCTTGCTGGTCTTATCTGGCACAAACTAAAAGAGAAGACCAGATATGAATTGTGGTTCTTGGCTTTGGGCTGCATTCTTTAAAAAAACCACAACAAGTTTAAAATATGCAGAATCATCACGTAACACAGATTTCTGGTGCTTTAGAGTATTCATACCTAGATTCTACACCAGGGGTCCTCAAACTATGGTCCGCGGGCCAGATCCAGTCACCAGAGTCCTGAACCTGGCCCGCCCGGCAACTGCAGAACCCGCCTCCCCCCCCCCCATTTTCCTTTTTTCCTTTTTTTTTTTATAAATATTTTTTATTAAGTTTTCCATAATAATACATATTTAACAAATGATACCTTTGTTAACATCTTTTCATTCTGTCATAGACTCCCTCACGCCTCCCGCTTCCACTTGCACATTTAAAAATAAAATTTTTCAAAACAAATTATTAAATGTTCACAAACTCAATAATTTTGTTTAAACTCAAAATATAACTTATAAAATATGATTTAGTGATAGACAATTATCTTTGATCTGGCAACCTTGTTAGCATTCAACCAAATTACAATGCTTTTGTAAGTAAATCTTAAATTTCTTCCAGTCTTCTTCACTCCTTTCTTCTCCCTGGTCGCGGATTCTGCCTGTCATCTCGGCTAGTTGCATATAGTCCATCAGCTGCATCTGCCATTCTTCCAGCGTGGGTAGATCTTGGGTTTTCCAATTCTTAGCGATGAGTATCCTTGCTGCCGTTGTAGCATACATGAAAAATGTTCTATCTTTCTTTAACACATACTGGCCGACCATACCCAGAAGGAAGGCCTCTGGTTTCTTGATAAAGGTATACTTAAACACCTTTTTTAACTCATTGTATATCATTTCCCAAAAGGCCTTCACTTTAGGGCAAGTCCACCAGAGGTGAAAGAATGTTCCTTCATTTTCCTTACATTTCCAACATTTATTCTCAGACGAATGGTATATTTTGGCCAGTTTCACTGGGGTCATGTACCACCTATATATCATTTTCATTACATTTTCCTTCAGTGCATTACATGCAGTGAAGTTCAGCCCGGTGGTCCACAACCTTTCCCAGTCCTCAAACATAATATTATGCCCAACATCCTGTGCCCACTTTATCATAGCCGATTTCACCGTTTCGTCTTGTGTATTCCATTTCAGCAGCAAGTTATACATTTTTGACAATACCTTCATCTTAGGTTCTAACAGTTCTGTTTCCAATTTCGATTTCTCCACCTGGAATCCTAACTTTTTATCATTCTTGAAAATTTCTTGAATCTGAGCATAATGTAGCCAGTCTCGCACTTTACCTTTCATTTTTTCCAAACTCTGCAGTTTCCAATTATTTCCATCTTTTTCTATTATTTCCCAATATTTCGGCCATCTGGCCTCCATATTGGGTCTTTTTAAGGCCTTAGCCTCCAGAGGGGACAGCCACCTCGGTGTTTTGTTCTCTAGTAAGTCTTTGTATTTAGTCCAAACATTAAATATTGCTTTTCTGACAATATGGTTCTTGAAAACCTTATAAATCTTAACCTTGTCGTACCATAGGTATGCATGCCACCCAAATGCGTTGTTAAAACCTTCCAAATCTAACACGTCCGTGTCCTCAAGAAGTAGCCAATCTTTTAGCCAGCAGAAAGCTGCGGCTTCATAGTACAGTTTTAAGTCTGGCAGGGCAAAGCCCCCTCTTTCTTTTGCGTCTGTTAATATCTTATACTTAATTCTGGGCTTTTTGCCCTGCCAGACAAATTTGGAGATATCTTTTTGCCACTTCCGGAAGCACTCCGTTTTGTCAACAATCTGCAGTGTCTGAAATAAAAACAACATTTTTGGCAATACATTCATCTTGATGGCAGCTATTCGTCCTAACAAGGAAAGTTTTAGTTTTGACCAGCTATCCAAGTCCCTCTTAATTTCAGACCAGCATTTTTCATAATTGTCTTTAAACAGACTCAAATTTTTAGCTGTAATGTTTACCCCTAGGTATTTCACTTTCTTAACCACAGTCAACTCTGTCTCTCTCTGAAACCGTTCCGACTCAGTGTCCGTCAGGTTTTTCCCCAACACCTTAGTTTTTTGCTTGTTTAGTTTAAATCCAGCCACTCGACCAAAGTCATGAATCAATTGTAAAACTCTTTTCGTACTAGATTCTGGCTCCTGTAGTGTTAAAACTAGATCATCTGCAAAGGCTTTAAGCTTGTATTGTTTCATTCCGACCTGGATCCCTTCCACCCGCTGGTCCCCTCTAATCATGTTCAGGAGCACTTCCAGGACTGAAATAAACAGTAACGGGGAGATCGGGCAGCCTTGTCGTGTCCCTTTCTCAATTTTAAACTCTTCTGTAACCACATTGTTAACTATCAATTTTGCTTTCTGTTCTGAATATATTGCATCAATCCCATTTTCAAACCCCCGCCCCACTCCCATTTCTTTTAAATTCCCCTTCATAAACTTCCAGGAAATGTTGTCAAAGGCCTTCTCCGCATCTATGAAGATTAAAACTGCTCTTGTATTTATGTTTGTTTGTAAGAGTTCCAATATGTCTATAATATTCCTAGTGTTGGCATACATATGTCTACCTGGGAGAAAGCCTGCCTGGTCCTTATGAATTACTTTGTTTAAAACCCTCTTGAATCTACTTGCCAAAACATCTGCAAATATTTTGTAATCCACATTCAAAAGGGAGATGGGGCGGTAGTTCTTGAGTTGGTTCTTTTCAGTTTCCGATTTTGGTATCAATGTGATAAAAGCCTCCTTCCACGATTCCGGCGCCTTCTTTCCCTCCATGATTTCATTGCTGACCTCCATTAGTGGTTGTATCAAATAGTCTTTCAATGTCTTATAATACTTGGAGGTCAGCCCGTCAGGTCCTGGCGATTTGCCCTGTTTCATATTCTGGATGGCCTGCTCAATCTCCTGTCGTGTTATCTTGCCGTTTAAAATTGTTCTATTTTCTTCTGAGAGTTTTGCTAGTCCATTTGATGCCAAGAATCGTTTAATCTCGGTTTCGTCTTGTGGCCCTTGGGTATATAATTTTTTAAAGTATCTCTGGAAGCACTTTCTAATCTCTCCGGGGTTCTGGATATTCCTTCCTTCTATCTCTAAATTTGTCACTGTGTTTAACTTTTGTCGCCTCTTCAACTGCCAGGCTAGCAGTTTTCCACATTTATCTGCCGATTCAAAAGTTTTTTGTCTCATTAACTTAATTTTCCATTCTATTTCCTGGTTTATCAATGTTGAATATTGTGCTTGATGAAGTTTGATTTCTCTTAGAATCGGCTGGGATTTTGGATTAGATCTTAACTTCTTCTCTAATTCCTTAATTCTTTCCAAAATTTTATCTTTCTTTTCGTTTTGCTTTCTTTTCTTTATCGTATTCTGTTGTATCAGCAACCCCCTCATTACAGCCTTGCTCGCGTCCCAGATAGTTCTTTTTTCAATTGTAGTATTCATATTAATCTCAAAATAGTCCTTTAGTGCTTTTTGGGCCTTCTTGATAATCTCTTGGTCTCTAAACAGGCCATCATTCATCTTCCATCTGAAGGAACCTGTTGAAGTCAATATCATATCCATTCTCAGGGCATTGTGGTCAGAGCATGTCCTTGGGCATATTTCCACCTTTCTGATCTTTGGAGCCAGGCCTCTAGTTATCCATATTTGGTCGATTCTTGTCCATGTCATCTGGGCCTCAGAGAAAAATGTTCCTTCCCTTCCCAAGGGGTTTCTCACTCTCCAAATGTCAATCCAGTCCATATTGTCTGTCATTTCAAAGAAAGTCTTTGGTAATCTTCCGTTTTTAGTAACATTTTGATTCTGTGACTTATCCATGTTTGTTGAAGCAACTCCATTCATATCTCCCATCATGATGATGTTGTCATAGTCCAGATAGTCCAGCATAGTCTCATGCAATTTCTTGTAAAATTCCGATTTTCCTTCGTTTGGGGCATAAATTCCTAATATCAAAATTTTTTCGCCTTGGAACTGTATTTCTATTGCTAGGATTCTGCCATGTTCATCTTTAAACAGAAATTTAGGTGACAGGCTCTCTTTTGCATAAATCACCACACCTCTTTTTTTGACATTGTCCGAAGATATAAATTCCTGACCAAGTCTCTTGTTTATTAGCACTTTTCTGTGGAGCCTAGTCACATGTGTTTCTTGTAGGCAAATAATGTCCAATTGTTCCTTTCTTAATATGTGAAAAATTTTTTTCCTTTTTTCTGGGATGTTACAGCCATTTATATTCCAACTCAAAAGTTGCAGAGACATCCTGAAAAAATCTGGTTATTCTTGCTGTGGGAGTGCTTTATTTTCCGAGTTTTCAGGATCTGAGGGTGCTGTTCCCCCTGAAGGTTCAGGCCCTGAAGGCAGTCCAAGTCCTTTGTGAAGATCCTCTCCGTGTGCCGCCAAAAATTTGTCTCTGTCCTCTAATGTTCTGATTTTAATCTTTCTCCCTCTAAAAGTAAACGATATTCCTTGAGGGAACTCCCACCTGAAGATAATCGAATTGCTCCTTAACAGTTTTGCTAGTTCCTGGTATTCTGCTCTGAGATCTAATAGCTGTTTAGGAATATCTTTGTAAATTTCAATTCTTCTGTCCAAAATGTCCAGTGACTTCCCGTAGTGCAGGCCCAAAATCTTGTCCCTTTCCTCCTTTGATCTCAATATTATCAGGCAATCTCTGGGTTTCTCTTTTCTTATAAGCCTTCCAAGTCTAAAAGCAGATACAATTTTAAAATCTTCTTCTTGTAAATTCCAAAACTTGGAAAATTCTTTAGTTAAAAATTCGACTAGGTTGCCTTCTTCCACTTCTGGTAATGAACGTATCCTCAAGTTGGCCTCCCTGTTCCGAAGTTCTGTCATAGAAAAGTAGATCTGATGTTCCCCTACTTGTTTGCTGAGTGGTCTCACTTCTTTTTCAAGCTGGCCCACTCTTTGGCTGGTCTCCTCAGCCAATTTCCGATTTTCACCTACAGCCTCTTTTAGTTCTCCAATAGATTGAGCATTCTGTGCAACTTGTCCAGTTAGTCTGTTCAGGCTTTCTGTGTTTTGGTCAATTTTTGCTGTTTGCTGATCAACTTTTTTGTCCAGAGCCTCCAATTTTTCAAAGATCTTTTCCAAAATAGAGCCACTTCCTCCTGTGGCCATTTCTTCCAATTGCAGTTCCTCAGTCTCCCCCTCCCCTGACTGAAGAAGGGAGGCCGCTTCTGCCTCAGGAGGTAAAGTAGAAAGTAAAGTAGGCACAGATGATCTACGCTGCGAGACTGCAGATAACGTTAGAGTAGCTTGTTTTGTTCTTCCCCCTTTTTTTCTTGTTCCACTCATTCCAGAGCTATCTATAAGCCAAGGTCAACTTTGAATGTTCCCATGAGAAAGCAACAACCCAGATGTTCACATTCAAACAGGAGGCCGGGAAAGAGAAAGTAAATTAAAGTCACTGCTTTAATTCCCAATGCCTCTAGGGGGAGCTTATAATGTCTTTAGGGAGAGAGATATCCAAATCAAATCAAATCAAATCAAAAAGTACAGTTCAATGTCCAAAGATCTCCACAATATAAATTTTGGCAGAGTTAGGGCTTAAAAACCCATCAATATTCCCATCAGTGCTTAGACAGCCAAAGTTTCAAAGTTACCAGTTCAAGCTCAGAATGTTTCAAAGTTCTGAATCTAAGTATCCAGCTTTGCAGGCTGACAGCCACTTACTCAGGCAAAACCCGCGCCTGGGTTCTTTCTTTTAATTGTATCCAAAAGCCAGACAGAAGAGAGGTATCTTTGTTTCCATATAGGTCCAATAAAAAGTAGCAAATTTTAGTCCTTAATCCACCCAATGCGATAGTTAAATAGGTGCCAGATCTGTCAGTTTGAAAATTGGCTCTTTGTCTCCACTCCTCCTGCTCTTTGCTTTCAAGTTCAGTGTTAGCGGAAGACGGACTTCCTGTTTATCGTCAATCCGCTTTCAGCCAATTTCAGGGTTTTCGGGGTGTTAAAAGTATAAGTCCCATTTACTCACGAATTTCTTCCTTTCCAGTTTTAGCAGTCACAAGAAGAAAGGTCAGCGCTCACCGGCAACGGCTCCGCGGCTTCACTCCGCCGATTGCGGAACGACCCTCAGCGCCGCAGCCTCCTCCGCGATCCGGAGCCCCTTACGGGGTTCCTTCAACGTTTTGGGGGCTGCGCCTGGCGCCCGCCGGGTCCCAAGACTGCAGGCTTCTGCTGCCTGCAGTTTTCCGATGTGGGTCTCCGCTTCGCCGTAGCGGACGACCCGTTCTCGGACGGAGTTCCCTTCCCAGTTAGGAAAGGGCAGCCATTACCCTTCGCGCCGCCTCCGGAAGTCGTGGCCATTTTCCTTTTTTCCACGGGGAGGCTCTAAGCAAACGCTTGGGACACACAAAAAGGGAAGCAGCGAAAAGTAGCAACAATTCCGTCCCCGGTGTTCCAAAAGGCTCCTCGGCATTCCTAAAGGGTCCCTCCCCAACCCCAACGTTCCAAGGCTTACCTGCGCCAGTCGAGGAGGGCTTGGAGGGGAGACATGCGACACTGCTGGGCTGCTAGGGGAAGCAGGATAGGGCTAGCCAAAGGAGCTCCTTTTAATATATGTTGGTGTGGCTGCTTGCTTGATCGCCTCTCCCTCACCAACGGTCACAGATCCATTGCAAACACAGGAGGGCAACGTAACGGTGGGCGAAGCTCCCTTTCTCTCTGCCTCTCTTAGCTCCCCACCTTTTCCCCTCCCCAAGCCCAGGCCAAGAGACAAGCTCAACAAGTATCCGACCAATTTAATAATAATAAGGTGATTTGAATAGTACTGCAAGTAATTGGGAGGTGGGCAAAACTCAGTGTTACTCTGTGTAGACCCATTGAAATTAATAGACCCAAGTGACTTGTGTTCATTATTTTCAGTAGATCTACTCTGAGTGATCTAGCAAACTGGCATTGACTACAACCCATACCATAACATTTTAAGAGCCAGTGTGGTGTAGTGGTTAAGAGCGGTAGATTCGTAATCTGGGGAACCAAGTTCGCGTCTCCGCTCCTCCACATGCAGCTGCTGGGTGACCTTGGGCTAGTCACACTTCTCTGAAGTCTCCCAGTCTCACTCACCTCACAGAGTGTTTGTTGTGGGGGAGGAAGGGAAAGGAGAATGTTAGCCACTTTGAGACTCCTCCGGGTAGGGATAAAGCGGGATATCAAATCCAATCTCTTCTCCTCTTCTTCTTAAATATTGTATTGTTTTTCCTGTTTTGTGCACTACAAATAAAATACAGTGGTACCTCTGGTTGTGGATGGGATCTGTTCTGGAGCTCCAGTCGGATCACGAGGTTTTTGCAACCGGAGGTGCTTGTTCTGCGCATGCGTGTGGTGTAGTAGAGCACTTCTGTGCATGCATGTGCGGCCAAACCCAGAAAATTACTTCTGGGTTTGCCGCATGTGTATCCCAAAGGATACATAACCAGAGGTGCGCGTAAGTAGAGGTACCACTGTATGTTCATATTTTTTTCAAACTACAGTGGTACCTCAGGTTACAGACGCTTCAGGTTACAGACTCCGCTAACCCAGAAATAGTACCTCAGGTTGAGAACTTTGCTTCAGGATGATAACAGAAATCGCACAGTAGCGGCCCGGCGGTGGCAGGAGGCCCCATTAGCTAAAGTGGTGCTTCAGGTTAAGAACAGTTTCAGGTTAAGAACGGACCTCCAGAACAAATGAAGTTCTTCACCCCGAGATACAACTGTATAGTCTGGCACCCAGCAATGTCTGAGGAACAGTGAACTGGCCCCCTGTTTAAAAAGTTTGAGGACCCCTGTTCTACACCATATGAAGCACCGTCACAACTTTCCTGTTTCTTTTAAAACATATTGGTGATCTCATTTGGTTAAGGAAAATATGTTCATGAAATCATCAGTACAACTGGCAGATGTCTACTCTTAGGGTGGGTTAAATATTTGTTCCCATCTGTCCTTGCTTTGATTAGAGAAAAAAATACTGGGAAAAAGTTGCATAGAAAAATTGAAAGCTGGTCACTTGAAATCATGTGGGCGTGAAAACTGTTGCTTTGTAAAGAGAGCCAAAACCTTGGCTATCATTCTTTCTTGCATAAAGCCTCTGTTCCACTGATGGAATGGGAAGGAAAGTGCTTAGAGTAATCAGGTATTTATGTTTGTCTTTTGATTATGGTTAAGGGACTGGATTGTGTGCTTCAAGCCTATGCATGTAAACTATCAGCACCTTTAAAGACCATAGAATCATAGAAATACAGAGTTGGAAGGGATCCCAAGGATCATCTAGTCCAACCCCCTGCAATGCAGGGATCTTGTGCTGGGTGGACTTGAACCACCAACTTCTGGTTTACAGTCACACACAATGATTCATTGTGTTACAGAGTTACAGGGGAGCTCTGGTAGCTAAGGTGATCAAATTTCTCATTGGTTAGGTGTCCTGTTTTTCACACACACACTGTTTTTTGTTTTTTTTAAAATATATATTATTATTTGCTTTAGACAGAATAATTTGCCCCGGTTACTGTCCAGCATTTGAAAGTAGCCAGGCGCATTGTGCTTCGAGGAACTGAACCATGTTCAGCCATGGTTCACATCAATGCATGTGTGTCCCAAACCATGATTAACAATGGCATAATCTTTCATGTAAGAGGAACGGAAATTTGTCATTCAGTGTCCCACTTCTGACCCCTCAACCTTGGTTAAAAGCTAAAGAAAGTTGTTCCTATGCCAGCTCCAAGTACAGTATTCATTTGCAAATATTACTCAGTAGT
Source organism: Podarcis gaigeae (assembly GCF_964106915.1). Taxonomy (NCBI): domain Eukaryota; kingdom Metazoa; phylum Chordata; class Lepidosauria; order Squamata; family Lacertidae; genus Podarcis; species Podarcis gaigeae. The sequence continues at coordinate 21,604,626 of NC_139681.1, forward strand.
TACCTATGCTGCCCATAAAAGTGAGAAAATTCAATTTACTGACATGGTGAATAAAATATACTATTTCTGGAGATATATGTGTGGGATTGCACATTGCTGCTTAATAGAAACTGCATGTACTGTCTATTTGTTGTTGTTGTTTAGTCGTTTAGTCGTGTCCGACTCTTCGTGACCCCATGGACCAGAGAACGCCAGGCACCTCTGTCCTCCACTGCCTCCCGCAGTTTGGTCAAAGTACTGTCTATTACTGTATGTTAATTTCACAAATAATCTTCATGTAATTATGGCAAACATTTTAACTTAAAATATTATTAGTTTTTCTAATTGCTCTTGGGTAATCCAGTACTGACAATAGAAACACTCCTACTTTTCTTAGTTTAGTTATAATGGATATATTCAAAGAAAAGCCACGAAAGTTTGCTGCAACAAAGATTAAGGCTACTTTATGGCTGTGAATCTAAAAAGACAACTAGGAGAACTCAAGATTTGTTTTCTAACGAAATCCATAAATATGTCATATTGTAGGACTGTTGAAGTCTCTGCTGCAACACTCTGTGCAATGCTAGACACTTGCAATGTGAATGAGATAGATACAATGTTGGAACTATTTGACTAGCTGAATGTTGAGTAATTCAACAGTTCTTGACTGTGGAAATTTTGTTGCATTGACGTGTCCTAATCTCAGTGTAGCTTTTAACTGCACTGCTGTAAAAGAACCTGGAAGTGCTGTTATTTTCTTTGCTACTTTAAAGTCTGCTGATCTTCTAATTGAATTTGTATTTCTGTCCTGACCCTGAAGGAGTTAGGTGTTCTGGAGATGACTGCTCCAGGGTAATGTCGCAGCACAGATGTCAAATAACATGCTATTGTAGTATATAAAGTAATGACTTTGTGTGCAGATAATGATGATGGTGAAGTATTCTTGTGTTTGGTGCTATTTTTAAGAAATTAATGTAACTGAGTGGTAGGAGTAGCCATTTGTTCAAGGGCCTAATGAGACAGCTGGTGCTCAATGTCTGCAGAAATGTCCTTCGCTCGTACATGTCTTGCTTTGGAAGCAATATGTACATAATACTAAAAAAGTCTTTACAGTCAGTTTATATGTTGAAAAACTGAGGTCTACAGTCTGACCTCAAATGTTTCATAACTAAACCGATTTCCATCTTATCCACACAGGCTTGGGGCAGCTGAGCCTTAACTCTATAAAAAATAATAATAGTGACACAGGTAGTGAAAAAGGTCTACCGTCCCATCTGTGATGGGCATGAGGTTGAGAGAGGGTTTTAAAACCTGCTCAGTTGCAATTTGATTCTGCTCCTTGTCTCACAGGTTTCCCCCTCTTAATGAAGAAGTGAGGGTGACTGCAATTGAAGAGGAGAAAAAATGTTCAGTTTCCTTGTAGTTGCAGCTTATTGCCCCACATGCTACTGCCCTGGATGAGAAGAGTGGCTTAGGGGAAGAAGGGTGTTTAAAAATGGTGGCTCCCTGAAAACTCTTTCCTCCCCTAGCTTATAGGCAGAATAGTCCTAAATTCGCTTGATGGGAAGATTGAAGTGACAGATTGTCCATCATTTCCAAAGGATGATGCTTTCCTTTTTTTGAACAGGTGGAATCTACTAACACGCACCCGACCATAACACACACATAGTTTTTAGAGGAGGAAAACAAGGGGAAAAAATCTAAACGAAACAGTGGATGTATGATTTTTGTGGTTCATGCTGTGGCCACAGACATGTGATCTGACGGTGAGTTTGGGGTAGCCCAATGCAAAAATCCTGTGGATCCATGCTTTGTAACCACATTTTTGCACCACTGTGGCCCCAGGCTACAGTGGGTGTGTGCTATTTTTGGTGCAAGCTGTAGCCATGGACATGCTATGTGATCTGATGGTGAATTTGCGGTGACCCAGTGCAAAAATCCTGAGGATCCATGTGGATCCGTGCTTTGTAACCACGTTTTAGGTGGAGAGGGAAGGAAAAGCACTCAAGGGACAAGGAGCACGCGTGGGGTGTGTGGAGAAGGATGCTGCTAATAATTCAGGCGAGGGGTATAAGAGGAGAGGCGCCTGCTTCTCTCCCACCTCCCCGGCTTAGCGCTTAGCGATCTGAAAAACCTCGCTGCTATTTCACGAGCTGAGTGGGAGGAGAGAGGGGGACATGGTTGCTTTAAAGGAGCCAACCGGACAGGAGCTGCTTACACTCATGTAAGCGGCTCCTCTCCTCTCCCGCATTGCTACTTTGAAGCGAGCAGGCTCTGCTTCTCTCCCTCCTCCCCGCTCGCTGAAAAACTTTGCTGCTACCGTATTTAGCGAGCTGAGTGGGGAGGAGAGAGGGACATGGTTGCTTTAAAGGAGCCAACCAGACAGGAGCCGCTTACACTCGTGTAAGCGGCTCCTGTCCTCTCCTGCATTGCTACTTTGAAGCAAGCAGGTTCTGCTTCTCTCCCTCCTCCCCACTCAGCGGCTCTTCTCCCGCTTTGCTGTTTCAAAGCGAGCCACGGAGGAGGGAAGGAAGGGGAACCATGGATCCTCTGCTCACGACTGCAGTAGATTCCCCCCGTCATCCTTAGGCATTTCCTCCATAACACGCACAGACATTTCCCCTTACTTTCTAGGAGGAAAAAAGTGAGTATTATGGTGCAAAAAGTACAGTATGTCTTCAATTTCCTT